>NC_058522.1:491673253-492298253 GCF_904849725.1 Hordeum vulgare subsp. vulgare
TACGCCCGGCTCATCATGGAGGAGCTCGACCCCGACAACCTCGGCTACATCGAGCTCTACAACCTGGAGACGCTGCTGCTGCAGGCGCCGCCGACCCAGCCGTCGCGGGGCGGGACGACCAGCAGCCGTAACCTCAGCCAGATGCTCAGCCAGCACCTCAAGCCGACGACGGAGCCCAACCCGCTCCGCCGGTGGTACCGCCGCGCCAGCTACTTCCTGGAGGACAACTGGCGCCGCTGCTGGGTCATCATCCTGTGGTTCTCCATCTGCGCCGGTCTCTTCGCCTGGAAGTTCGTGCAGTACCGGCGGCGCGCCGTGTTCGAGGTGATGGGCTACTGCGTGTGCGTGGCCAAGGGCGGCGCCGAGACGCTCAAGTTCAACATGGCGCTCGTCCTCCTCCCGGTGTGCCGCAACACCATCACGTGGCTCCGCAACCGCACCGCCGCGGGGCGGGTCGTGCCGTTCGACGACAACCTCAACTTCCACAAGGTGATCGCCGCGGGGATCACCGTCGGCGCCGGGATGCACATCATCTCCCATTTGGCGTGCGACTTCCCGCGGCTGCTGCACGCCACCGAGGAGGAGTACGAGCCGATGAAGCCCTTCTTCGGCGACGTCCAGCCGCCCAACTACTGGTGGTTCGTCAAGGGCACGGAGGGGTGGACGGGGCTGGTGATGCTGGCGCTCATGGCCGTCGCCTTCACGCTCGCCACGCCGTGGTTCCGCCGCGGCAGGGTGCGCCTCCCGGGGCCGCTCAGCCGGCTCACCGGCTTCAACGCCTTCTGGTACACGCACCACCTCTTCATCATCGTCTACGCGCTGCTCATCGTCCACGGCCACTTCCTCTACCTCACCAAGAAGTGGCAGAAGAAGTCGACGTGGATGTACGTGGCGGCGCCGATGGTCCTGTACGCGTGCGAGCGGCTGGCGCGGGCGCTCCGGTCGAGCGTGCGGCCGGTGAAGATACTCAAGGTGGCCGTGTACCCCGGCAACGTGCTGTCGCTGCGCTTCTCCAAGCCCCAGGGGTTCAGGTGCAAGAGCGGGCAGTACATCTTCGTCAACTGCGCCGCCGTGTCGCCGTTCCAGTGGCACCCGTTCTCCATCACGTCGGCGCCGCACGACGACTACATCAGCGTCCACATCAGGACGCTCGGCGACTGGACCCGGGAGCTCAAGAGCGTCTTCTCCAAGGTTTGCAGGCCGCCGACGGACGGGAAGAGCGGGCTGCTCCGCGCGGAGTACGCGGGCGACGGCGGCGCCATGCCCAGCCCGAGCAGCTTCCCAACGGTGCTGATCGACGGGCCGTACGGCGCGCCGGCGCAGGACTACAAGCAGTACGACGTGGTGCTGCTGGTGGGGCTGGGCATCGGGGCCACGCCCATGATCTCCATCATCAAGGACATCATCAACAACATGAAGCGGCTCGACGGCGACATCGAGTCCGGCAGCCCCAGCGACAGGAGCGTGTCGGCGGCGTCGTTCCAGACCCGGCGGGCCTACTTCTACTGGGTGACGCGGGAGGAAGGCTCCTTCGACTGGTTCCGCGGCGTCATGGACGAGGTGGCCGAGAGCGACAAGAAGGGCATCATCGAGCTCCACAACTACTGCACCAGCGTGTACGAGGAAGGGGACGCCCGGTCGGCGCTCATCGCCATGCTCCAGTCCCTCAACCACGCCAAGCACGGCGTCGACGTCGTCTCCGGCACCCGCGTGAAGACGCACTTCGCCCGCCCGAACTGGCGCAAGGTGTACAAGGACATCGCCCTGAAGCACGCCGGGCAGCGAGTCGGAGTGTTCTACTGCGGCGCGCCGGTGCTGATCAAGGAGCTGCGCCAGCTTGCCCAAGATTTCTCGAGGAAGACGAGCACCAAATTCGAGTTCCACAAGGAGAATTTTTAATTTTTCAGGCAGGAGCCAGCCTAGTTACAAGAAGTTTCTCTTTGTTTGTCACAAGAAGAAGAAGTTCCTCTTTTTGCGAGGAAAAACTATGTTTAATTTATTAGTACATATATATATATACCAAGTTCTATAGATCAAAGTACCCCATGATACATGAGGTTAGCAAAATCAGAATTCAAATAGATCAAAGTACGAATTGTCAAGAGTTTCGTCGGGTTTTTGCCTAGAACAATAATCTAAATCCCTCCTGTATATATTCCCACGGAATAATAAGATTCGCAATCAAACAATAGTCTGCTAAATCTCACTCGTCAATTGAGACTTGGTTATGCCTCGCTCGACATTATATTTGTAAAATCTTGCATTGAGAGTTATGTTTTTTTCTTCCAATTCTTTCTTGCATTTTTAAAAAATGGACGTTTCTCTTCCTAATAATAAAGCGTCTAAGGCTTCTGTGGTCCGTCGTGGCTATTTTGCAGAAAACCCCCTGATATTTGCTGAAATAAACCCGCAGTCCTGTTTTAAGTCAGAAAAAACGAATCGTCTTTTGAATGTTTTAGAAAACCCCCTGATGTTTCAGGTAATCAACCCGCAGTCCGGATTTAAGTCAGAAAACAAACCGTTTTTTGCTTTTCTCAGAAAACTCCCTGATGTTTCAGGTAATTAACCCGCCCTTCGTTTTTAAGTCAGTCGAAACGTTTTTTTTTATTTTAACAAAAAAAACCCTGACTTTTCAGTTAATCAATCCACATTTTATCTAAAACAAAAATATTCATATCTTTTAAACCGTAACTCCGATTTTAATATGTTATATATGAAATTTGATTAAAAAAATATGTAGAATCTAAATAGGATGTTATTTTTAGCTGTTGAATACTTCTTAAATATTATTTTTGATGCAAACTTAATCTGTAGTGCACAATCCTTTTTTCTCTCTCTTTCTGACGATGATACGAATTGCAATAAACATCCATTAAATTAAAACCAAATTGAGAGGAAAGAAAACCATCGTTAACCACACATGCACATCTTTGGAAAACCTCATGGGGGAGAAACAACATATTTCTCATCTTATTCCGAGTGATTGTACAATCAAACATGTTTTCGTTATATGAGCACTAAGGTCATCGTCGGCAACACAAATGTGATGTCATGTGAAAATATATTACGTTCAGAGCGTTTGTTATTTTCTCTTCCGTTACAAAGCACGGGCTCTTTTGCTAGTATTACTTAAAAGGTAGTGGTATGGTCCACCAGCCCCGGCTCATGAGCTGTCAGATTGGCTGCAGCGAGTGAGCCAAGCAAGCTTTAACCATTGCATCACGAGTCTTGTTGCAGATTTTTTTTCATGGTTATTTTATTGGAAAAAGAATTATAACTCAAGGTTTTGTTGCAAAATTTTTTTGCAAGTGAGGGTTTGTTGCATAAACATACCGTAGCATAGGTTTGTTGTAAAACATAGATCCATTGTAAACAATTAACTGTAACATCACATATATTTCAAAGACATATTCCGTGTTGTAGTGGCGGGTTTGGTGAAGGAAGGTATGCACACCTTTACTTGGTCACGTCATATTGTGGAGGTGGCCGAGGCGGCCGCTGCGATCCCTAGGATGATGGTAAGTTCTTTTTCTTACTTAAAGCTTTACACTCAGACTCTACATAACTAAGATGCACACAACCAAACAATGTCATCTCTCACAAATAAAAAATAAACGAGATTGATAACTTCAATTCGTTTGGAATATAGCAATAGATGCGGACGACATGACTCGATTCTTGTATTTCTCATGAGTTAACTCAACTAACCAACCAGCTATCCTATGTACCATTTTCTTGATAAAATGAAAGCAAATAGGCTACTTAACTTGTCTCCTCTTCTACGTTTGCGCAAAAGTTAATGCATTACCCGATCTTTTCTGCACTTAAGTAGACTATTTTACCAACTCATCTAGAGTTGATGACACCGTGGTAATTTTGGCGAGCAAGGGGGATACTCCCCGGTCACTTTTGTGCGAATATCACGGTAACTTACATATCATAGACCCGATAACTTATATAACCAAGTCCTGATAACTTTGTCGTGGGGATGGGGGTTGATGAAATATCCTTCGAGTAACTTTGGTGTGAATAGCATGGTAACTCACACATCGGAGACCTGATAACTTTATGCAGCCCGGTCCTGGTACCTTTGGCGAAGAGAAGTGATGAAATATGCCCCCGATAAATTTTATGTGAATATCACGGTAACTCATGTTGAGGAACGTCGCATGGGAAACAAAAATTTTCCTACGCGCACGAAGACCTATCATGGTGATGTCCATCTACGAGAGGAGATTTGGATCTACGTACCCTTGTAGATCGCACAGCAGGAAGCGTTAAGAAACGCGGTTGATGTAGTGGAACGTCTTCACGTCCCTCGAACCGCCCCATGAACCGTCCCGCGATCCGTCCCACGATCCGTCCCGCGATCCGTCCCACGAACCGTCTCGCGATCCGTTGCATGAACCGTCTTGCGACCCGTCTCATGATCCGTTCCGATCTAGTGCCGAACGGACGGCACCTCCGCGTTCAGCACACGTACAGCTCGATGACGATCTCCACCTTCTTGATCCAGCAGCGTGACGGCGCACCGGTGGTGGTGATGATCTACTCCGACAGGGCTTCGCCTAAGCTCCGCAGAAATACGATCTAGAGGAAAACCTGTGTGGTATAGGGTCGAGCAGCATCTGGCAAAGTTGTGTCTCAAAAACCCTAAATACCTCTAGTATATATAGGAGGGAGGGAGGGGAGGAGGCAGCCTCAAACCCTCAAGGTTTGGCCGAAATTAGTGGTGAAGGAGTCCTACTCCAATCCTACATGGAGTAGGATTCAATCTTCTCACTTGGAAACTCTTTCCACCTTGTGTTTTTTCCTTCTCAAACATTATGGGCCTTAGTGGGAACTTATTCCAGCCCACTAGGGGCTAGTTTATCTCTTCCCATAGCCCATGAGACACCCCTCCCGATGGTCCCCGGCACCCCTCCCGGCACTCCCGGTACACTACCAATGAGCCCGAAACTTTTTCCGTGACCGAAACATGACTTCCTATATATCAATCTTTACCTCCAGACCATTCTGGAGCTCCTCGTGACGTCCTGGATCTCATCTGGGACTCCGAACAACTTTCGGTTACCAACACCTATAACTCAACTATACCAAAACGTCACCGAACCTTAAGTGTGCAGACCATGCGGGTTCGAGAACTATGTAGAGATGACCCGAGACACTCCTTGGTCAATATCCAATAGCGGGACCTGGATGCCCATATTGGATCCTACATATTCTCCGAAGATCTTATCGGTTGAACCTCGGTGTCAAGGATTCATATAATCCCGTATGTCATTCCCTTTGTCCTTCGGTATGTTACTTGCCCGAGATTTGATCGTCGGTATCCGCATACCTATTTCAATCTCGTCACCGGCAAGTCTGTTTACTCGTTCTGTAATACAAGATCCCATGACTTACACTTAGTCACATTGCTTGCAAGGCTTGTGTGTGATGTTGTATTACCGAGTGGGCCCCGAGATACCTCTCCGTCACACGGAGTGACAAATCCTAGTCTTGATCCATACTAACTCAACGGATACCTTCGGAGATACCTGTAGAGCACATTTATAGTCACCCAGTTACGTTGCGACGTTTGATGCACACAAGGTATTCCTTCGGTGCCAGTGAGTTATATGATCTCATGGTCATAGGAACAAATACTTGACACGCAGAAAACAATAGCAATAAAACGACACGATCGATATGCTACGTTCATAGTTTGGGTCTTGTCCATCACATGATTCTCCTAATGATGTGATCCCGTTATCAAGTGACAATACTTGCCTATGGCCAGGAAACCTTGACCATCTTTGATCAACGAACTAGTTAACTAGAGGCTCACTAGGGACAGTGTGTTGTCCATGTATCCACATATGTATTTGAGTTTCCAAACAATACAATTCTAGCATGGATAATAAACGATTATTACGAACAAGGAAATATAATAATAACTAATTTATTATTGCCTCTAGGGCATATTTCCAACAACTCATACATCGCTGACCTGATAACTTATGTACCTCGGTCTTGGTAAATTTGGCGATCGGATGGTGGGAGACACGTTGATGAAATACCCTCGGTTATTTTTTTGCGCAAATAACTTGACAACTCACACATCACAGACCTGATAACTTTTGGGATAAAAAGATGTTGGAAACAAATCTTGATGATAGCAGTTTACATACTTGTAGTTTTATAGCCTAAAAAATCATGCTAAAGGTGAGAATTGAACTCAAGACTTTAATATTAAGATCTTAACATACTAGCCAACTTACCCACTATTTGGATCTTCACAAGTTCAAATAAAATACTACTTTTTTGACCATTCTAGGTGAAGAAGTTGTTAAAATATCCCCCCGATAACTTCTGTGTAAATAAGATGATAACTTACGTACAATTAACCTGATAACTTACATAGAAACAAAGTGATAACTTTTCACCTTGGGCGAAAAGTTCTAGAAATATCCCCTGATAACCTAGTGCAAATATCATGGTAATTTAAAAACGAGACACCCAATAACTTACATACAACACATTGATAATTTTTTACCCATGGAAAAACGTTAATGAAACAAGCCCCGGTAACTTCTGTGTAAATAGCATGGTCAATTACGCATCGAGAACCTCACAACTTACGTTCAACCACCATATTAACTTTGACTTCAAGGAAAAAAACATTGAAATATAGCTCCCTCGATAACTTTCATGTAAATTTATGATAATTTTATGCGTCACAGACCTAATATCTTACGTTTAAACACCATGATATCTTTCATCCAATGTGTAGTGGTTTGGTCACGGCAGATGTCCTCGTGAAAGGACTTAAGGATGGAGCCATCGTACCTTGGTGGCGACCCAAAGGGGGTGAGCGAAAGCGAGACTCAGATTTACCCA
The DNA here is from genome assembly GCF_904849725.1 of Hordeum vulgare subsp. vulgare. Classification (NCBI taxonomy): domain Eukaryota; kingdom Viridiplantae; phylum Streptophyta; class Magnoliopsida; order Poales; family Poaceae; genus Hordeum; species Hordeum vulgare. The sequence goes on from NC_058522.1 coordinate 491,680,136, forward strand.
GGTTCGGCCCCTTGTGAGGAGGTAAAAGCCTACGTCCTGCTTTGTGTTGATTGATGATGGTTTCGATTACAAGGAGGGCGTAACTCGCCTGACCTAGCTCTCGATTCTCTCTAACTCGCTTGACCTTTCCCCGGGACTCGCCTTTATATATAGGTCGAGGCCATAGGGTTTACAAAGTCCTGCTATCCCACACTTGGTAGTTTTCCTTATCTCTAAGTCGTCGTGCTCCCCACGACCAAGAGCTTCCTTGACATTCCGTCATCCGCACGGTCTTCTTGAACCGCCCGCAACTCCTGGGCCATTGGACACATCGCCAAAGGTGAGTCGCCCCGTTGGTGACCCGGCCCATTAAGGGCGGGTTACCCACAGGTAACATCCCCAACACAATGGGAAGATGTTTTTAAACATATCAACGGTAATTTCTATGTTAAATTACCATATTGTTCCATTTTTTAACCTTCTCGTATTGTAGTTACCAGCCTTATCATGGTATAGTTATCATGTTACTTATACTATATTAATCACACTGGTTATGCCAAAGTTAGCAAGACAAATTTTATTATTTTTTCTGATATGGCAGAAATAAGAAAGGTTCAAATAACATTCCTTATCTACAATAGGCAACAAAAAAATGTGGCTTATTTGGTTATTAGGCTTAATAACTATTGCATAGACCTAGGTTCAAGCAATTTTATTTTATTTTCATATTATGCAGCGAAAAACCAGATAAAACGAGTAGCAATTCATTACGGTTTTTGAGAGAAGGAAAAAATCAGCACAAGCGAGCATGACATTGATAGCGATGAGGTAGAATAGAATCGTGCGATCTGTCGCTAACTACCAGTCGACTGGAAGTTAGCATAGTCCAAAAATAAAATGCAAAATAGAAAAACATGTTGATTGGAACTTAGTTAAGTCTCCGTCGGCTGAGATCTGGCCACAACCATCAAACAACTATTTCTTTTTGGAGTGCAAGCCCATGCCAATTCAAATAATGCAATTTTTGAATGTTATCTAGTTGCACATCATCATGGTGTGTTCCTTCCTCTCAATGCCATCTTTACCTGTCACTCACCTCGGCTCGACTCCATTTCTCTTATCCATACCATACAATCTTTTATCATGTCCTAAGTGCATCTACAACCGAAAGTTAAACCCGAGAATGATTATTAAAAAACCAGGTGTAATGGTTTGGTTTTTTATTTTGGGTTTAATTGGTTCAGGTTTTATTGGTCTGATATTTTTTTAGTTCGATTTTAGTTTGGGTATGTGAAGAAACTAGTTTGGGTATAGTTGGTTATGTGTTTAAACGGTTTCGTTATTAGCGGTTATAAAGTATGTTTCCAAACCGATTTCTAGGCATTGATTATATGCAATAACCAATGACAACCAAGAACGAGTATCTTTTATCCGCGTGCATGCTGTAATACACTATGTAATTATGTATTATGAGAAAACACCACATGAAAATCGAAGTGTTTGCTTGTGCTATGGCAATCAATTTAGTTTTAATACACTTGTTAGTGATCTTTTTAGCCGTGGGCATTTTCTTTTTGCCTCTTGATGTGTGCCGACTGTATCTAACTTTGTTCCCAAATTGTTGTAGATGCTCTTATGCCTTTTCTATCTCATTTTCTTTGTAACATACCAATTTGTGCAATCATATTTACATTAAAGCAAATCCATAGTTATGTACTGGGTTTAAACCCACAGTTGTGTATTTTGTTTAAATTGGTTTGGATGGAAAAATAATGGATTCAGTTTGGTTGGGCTGAAAATGACATTAAATGTGTATGATTCAAGTATGGTTTTGAGAGATAAATATACAAGCATGGTTCAAGTATGAAACCATTCCTAGGTTTATCAAAAGTAGCTAATCTGAGCTCCTATACGCACTTCGCGTGTAGACGCGCCCGCGCACAGTGTCCGAACGGCCATCAAAACTTGGCATTTGCAACCATGGTCCTTATTTTCAAAACACCAAATCTATGCAAACACATGCACGTCGACCATTTTGGACAAACAAAGCTTTGGTGCACACAAATGCAAATAGTTTATACTTAATAGTACATGATCCAAACGTAGTTTAAATATAAATATTGTTCATACTGCATAATTATTAAATTAGAGGCATAGTTACCGATTTCCAGCGTGGACCTACATATGCTCCACAAGATCATCCAGAAGTTGCATATGAATCCGTTGATCTCGTAGTTAACGATGCATCTTCAAAAAGTTGGAAATGCTCTCTTTTTGTTGTTCCGGAAGGCGGACCTGGACATCGGGCTTGTCGAAATCATGCGTGCGCAATGCCCCTTCACCCTCATCCTCGGCAATCATGTTGTGCAAGATTAGACAACATGCCATGAGATGCCAATGTGTCTTTGATAAACACATCATCGCAGCTCCACGAACAATACCCCAGCGAACTTAGAGCACTCCAAGTGCCCTCTCCACATCCTTCTAGCTATCTATCTCATTATTGCAAAGCAGGTTTGTTTGTTGCCTTGGGGATCATATATGATCTTCACAAACATCGCCCACTGAGGAAAGATACCATCAGCAAGATAGTATCCCATGATGTAGTTATGTCTGTTTAATTACAACATAGTTGCACGGTTGAGCTTCCACATCATAGAGTCTCTTGAACAAAGGAGATCGCTGGACCACATTGATGTCATTGCAGGAACCTGCGCGTACCAAAGAAAGCATGCCAAACCCACAAGTCCGGCGACACCATTGGTGCAAGTATGATGGTAGCTTCTTGGAGGTGACCTTGGTATTGCCACGCAAACCTTTTGGGAAGTTCTTGAACTGTGAGTGTGATGTCAACTGTTCTTCCCCTTGCAACGGCACCAGAAGAATGCTGATTGCAATCCCCAACAACCGAAACTAGAAGAATGTTGTTGACGCCCACCAACACGTGGGATCGTAGCATTTTTCGAGGGTAGAGTATTCGACCCAAATTTGTTGATACGCCTATAGGAGGTGAGAGTATACTCTCAAGTATTAGCAGCTGAATATGTCAGATTCAACCACACCTGAAAGATTAGTATCTGCAAGCAAAGTAGTAACAGCAAAGTAGTATGATAACAACGGTGTCAGAAACGATCTATTGACGGCAGACTAATCCTAACGATTATATCAATGGCGCCAAGTTGCCGCGTTGACGGAAGTTTTCAATTCCCGTCAACGGTCAGCGAAAAAGTATAGTAGCAGGTAGCAGCAGTGTAACGAGCAATAGCAGCGGCAAGGAACAGCAGTAGTGACAGCAGTAGCAAGTAGCAACAGTAGCAAGCGACAGTAGTAGCAACAGTAGCAGCAGAGCAAGACAAGTAACAGTAGTAGCAGCAGGAGCATAGTAAAACAAGTAACAGCAGTAGCAACAGTAGGATAAACTCGTAGGCAATGGGTCGGTGATTTGTTTGGATGATATTCATCATGCAACAGTTATAACACGGAGAGATATGTGGCTAGCTCCCGTTCGTCAATGTGATGCAGGCATGCATTCCGTGTGTCGTCATACGTGCTTAGGGAAAAGAACTTGCATGACATCTATTGTCCATCCCTCCCGTGGCAGCGGGGTCCAAAAGGAAACTACGGGATATTAAGGTTCTCCTTTTAACAAAGAACCGGACCAACGCATTAGCACTTGGTGAACACATGAACTCCTCAAACTATGGTCATCACGGGGAGTGGTTCCGGTTATTGTCACTCCGGGGTTGCCGGATCATAACACATAGTAGGTAACTACAACTTGCAAGATCGGATCCAAAACACACATATATTGGTGACAACATAATAATTTCAGATCTGAAATCATGGCACTCGGGTCCTAGTGACAAGCATTAAGCATGGCAAAGTAGTAGCAACATCAATCTCAGAACATAGTGGATACTAGGGATCAATCCCCATCAAAACTAACTCGATTACATGATAGATCTCATCCTACTCATCACCGCCCAGCGAGCCTACGATTAGATTACTCACAAACGACGAAGACCTTCATGGAATTGGAGAGGGAAGAAGGTTGATGATGACGATGGCGACGATTTCCCCTCTCAGAAGCCCAATACGGACTCCAGATCTGCCCTCGAGATGAAGAACATGTGGTGGCGGCGCCTTCGTATCATAAACGCGACGAAAACTTCTCTCTTTACTTTTTCTGGGACGAAAGTGAACTTATAGACCTGAGGTTGGGGGCGGCAGATCCGTGTGGGCCCCACAAGCCTGCCCACCGCCACCAGGGGGGTGGCGGCGGAGCCAGGGCTTGTGGCCCACTGGCCCACCCCGTCGGGTGGAACTTGGCGCAGATATTTTTTATATTTTCCAAAACTGCTCCCCGTAAATATTCAGGACGTTTGGAGAACTTTGATTTCTGCACAAAAATAACACCAAGGCAATTCTGCTGAAAACAACGTCAGTCCAGGTTAGTTCCATTCAAATAATGCAAATTAGAGTCCAAAACAAGGGCAAAAGAGTTTGGAAAAGTAGATACGATGGAGACGTATCAGAGTGCAAGCAAGAAACCAAACCTAGCATATCGGGGAATCCTCTTGCTACTCCAATTACCAACAATTGTTCTGTTTTCTCAACAGTTGGCTCTCTCACGTACTTTGGCCTGAACACCTTCACCACAGTGCGTGCAAATTGCACCATGGTATTCAATACCGTGGTCTCCCTCTTTTTGGATTTCTGCATCAATTGCATCTGCTGATTTATCATAAGCAAGCATCCTAAGAGCAGCAATGTATTTCTGCATAGGAGAGAAAGAAAGTTTTTTGCAACAATCCTTCCTCAACTTGAATTTGTCATTAGCGTTCTCCACAACTTCCACTGCCCGCACGGACAAGTTTCTACTCATTCGATACTGACGACAAAAGAAACTTTCCGAGAATGTTGAGGCCGTTGTAAAGTAGTATTTGAACAGAAGTTATGCGCAAACAATCCTATCTCGCAGAATCACTCTCCGACCCATGATGGAGCCCTTGAAGTTTAGGGTGTGCTCCTCTGCCTTCTCGAACTCCTCTTAGATGGTGATCATCATCATTTCAGCATCCTCATCGTCCGACTCGAATGACGCGATGAACACATCGAATATGAATTTGTCAAAATATCGTTTACATAGCCATCATTCTGCGATGAATCCATTGGTGACCTAGAAGTAATGGTCGAAAGAATCAAAAATCGTCTCAGACATTTCATCTAGCACGTAGAGCTCGAGGTGAAATTATGAAGGAGTTTGACGTACTAGGGTGGTGTCCGATGGTGGCAACCTTGTATGATGACGTCTTGGTCGGCGGCGGTGTGCATTGGGGCCTCCGGTGGCGAAGCCCTATGTTGAGGATGATGGTGGAGCACTTATATCGGCGAAAGTCCGATGACGATAGCATGGATGAGGGAGAACTAAGAAGAGGAGAGTGTTACTCGGGCAATGAAAGGGGAGGCGGATATGATCGAATTGGTGTGGATCCCAGCGACTAGTCCTACCTGGCAGGCGTGCCCGGGCGCGTAAGGTCCACCCCATATGCGCCCTAGATTTGGGCTGAATGTGGTGAGTGTCGGTCAGTCCGTACATTTTGGCCGGATATGAAGCTGCCAATTGGGTGGTCTTTTTTGGTCCGGGCAGGCCATGGGTACGTTTGGGGCGGATATGGGGGATCCTGTTAGAGATGCTCTAAGTATCCCTATCATGTTTATCATCGTGTGGAGATCTTATTTCTCAAACTTTAATATTTTCTGCTAGGTCAATGGTGGACTGCGGTGGCCAAATATAGGAGGGGAAGAACAATGGCGTGGCGGAGGTCGCGGTCCCGGGCGTGGTGTACATGCGGCCCCAGGCCCGTTTCAATGTGCATGTCAAAGGAGAGGAGCCCGACGGAGCTCATAGACATGCTCGCAACTCTCGATCTAGCCTCGAGACACGGTGGCCAGCAACAACGTCTTCGGCACAAGCTCTCGATCTGTAACTGTCCCCGTCCATGGCGCCAACGTACATCGCCGTCCGCCTCAAGCTCCAGCCCTTTCCCTATTAGACCACGTAGATCCTACCCCCGTGGCCCTCAAAAGAAGGCGCACACGCCCCTTCCCGGCGATGGCCACTGGAGCCGCAAGGCCAGCCATGACCACGCAAGGGAGGGTGAGAGTAAGAGTTTTTCATATTAATTTTTTTATAGTGGCTCCGACCTATAAGTGACACATGGAGTAAGGGGGAAAATGTGCAAGAAACATTCAGATAATGGTCAAAGCCCTTTGACCGGACGGAAACGGAACGAAAGGGCATTTCTACAAGGGGAACTAAGCGGAGGGGCAAATTTGAGCATGCTTCGAAACTGGAGGTAAATATGAGTAGGTGGTTCGAGTTAGGGACAAAAATGCAAATGAGCCTACAATAAAATATACAATATAAAGTGATGAGGGCAATATGACAATTACACGATTAATGCTGGTACATTGGAGGCTCCATGGACACTCTGCGGTGTTGAGTGGTCAAGGAATTGCGTGAGCTTTCGCAAGATTTCTCGAGAAATACGAGCACAAAATGGGATGCCCTATACGTCAGTTACTGTAAAAAAAATGGCGTCAATCGAGAATCTGAGACATTGGATGCCGAATGGACGACTAGAACGCCTTCTTACCTACGTGACAGCCACAACGATGATATGCCAAAGCTTTTTACCCTTCGTAAGGACCCTTTTCATCAAATCCAATCCGACTAGAGTGGGAGAAACAGACACCCGCTAGCCACCTTTATGCACGGTGTGCATGTCTGTCGGTGGAACCAATCTCACGTAAGCGTACGTGTAAGGTCGGTCCGGGCCGCTTCATCCCACAATACCGCCGGAAAAGAATAAGACTAGTAGCGGCAAGCAATTGACAAATCATCGCCCAGAACTTTTTGTGTTCTACTCGTGCATAGAATTTACGGATAGAAAACCTGGCTCGGATGCCACTGTTGGGTAACGTAGCATAAATTCAAAAATTTCCTACGCATATTCAGATCTTCCTATGGAGAGACCAGCAACGAGAGAGGGGTGAGTGCATCTTCATACCTTTGAAGGTCGCTAAGAGGAAGCGTTGCTAGAACACGGTTGATGGAGTCGTACTCGCGGCGATTCAGATCGCGGTGTGATTCCGATGTAGTGCCGAACCACGGCACCTCCGCGTTCAACACACGTGCAGTTCGATGACGTCTCCCGCACCTTGATCCAGCAAGGAGGAGGGAGAGGTTGGGGAAGATCTCCGGCAGCACGACGGCGTGGTGTCCATGGAGAGACGAGGTCTCCCGGCAGGGCTTCGCCAAGCACCGGCAGAGAGGAGTAGAAAGAAGAGCAGGGCTGCGCCGAGGGAGGGGGAAATCTGTGTCTCCAAAAGCCCAAAAGTGCCCAATATATATAGGAGGAGGGGAGGGGGGTGCCATCCCTAGGGTTCCCACCCTAGGTGGTGCGGCAGCCCCCCCCAGATGGGAGGTGCGGCGGCCAGGGCAAGGGGGAGGGGTGGCGCACCCTGTTGGAATTATGCCCTAGAGGCAATAATAAATATAGTTATTATTATAATTCCTGTATCAAGATAATAGTTTATTATCCGTGCTATAATTGTGTTGAATGGAGACTCATTTACATGTGTGGATACATACACAAAACACCGTCCCTAGCAAGCCTCTAGTTGGCTAGCCAGTTGATCGATGATAGTCAGTGTCTTCTGATTATGAACAAGGTGTTGTCGCTTGATAACTGGATCACGTCATTGGGAGAATCACGTGATGGACTAGACCCAAACTAATAGACGTAGCATGTTGATCGTGTCATTTTGTTGCTACTGTTTTCTGCGTGTCAAGTATTTATTCCTATGACCATGAGATCATATAACTCACTGACACCGGAGGAATGCTTTGTGTGTATCAAACGTCGCAACGTAACTGGGTGACTATAAAGATGCTCTACAGGTATCTCCGGAGGTGTTAGTTGAGTTAGTATGGATCAAGACTGGGATTTGTCACTCCGTGTGACGGAGAGGTATCTCGGGGCCCACTCGGTAATACAACATCACACACAAGCCTTGCAAGCAATGTAACTTAGTGTAAGTTGCGGGATCTTGTATTACGGAACGAGTAAAGAGACTTGCCGGTAAACGAGATTGAAATAGGTATGCGGATACTGACGATCGAATCTCGGGCAAGTAACATACCGAAGGACAAAGGGAATGACATACGGGATTATACGAATCCTTGGCACTGAGGTTCAAACGATAAGATCTTCGTAGAATATGTAGGATCCAATATGGGCATCCAGGTCCCGCTATTGGATATTGACCGAGGAGTCTCTCGGGTCATGTCTACATAGTTCTCGAACCCGCAGGGTCTGCACACTTAAGGTTCGACGTTGTTTTATGCGTATTTGAGTTATATGGTTGGTTACCGAATGTTGTTCGGAGTCCCGGATGAGATCACGGACGTCACGAGGGTTTCCGGAATGGTCCGGAAACGAAGATTGATATATAGGATGACCTCATTTGATTACCGGAAGGTTTTCGGAGTTACCGGGAATGTACCGGGAATGACGAATGGGTTCCGGGAGTTCACCGGGGGGGCAACCCACCCCGGGGAAGCCCATAGGCCTTGGGGGAGACACACCAGCCCTTGGTGGGCTAGTGGGACAGCCCACAAGTGCCCTATGCGCCAAGGAAAAGAAAATCAAGAGAGAAAGAAAAAAAAAGGAGGAGGTGGGAAGGAAGGGGGACTCCCTCCCACCAAACCTAGTCCAACTCGGTTTGGGGGGGGGAGAGTCCTCCCCCTTGGACTCGGCCGACCCCCTTGGGGCTCCTTGAGCCCCAAGGCAAGGCCCCCTCCCTCCCACCTATATATACGGAGGTTTTAGGGCTGATTTGAGACGATTTTTCCACGGCAGCCCGACCACATACCTCCACGGTTTTTCCTCTAGATCGTGTTTCTGCGGAGCTCGGGCGGAGCCCTGCTGAGACAAGGTCATCACCAACATCCGAAGCGCCGTCACGCTGCCGGAGAACTCTTCTACCTCTCCGTCTCTCTTGCTGGATCAAGAAGGCCGAGATCATCGTCGAGCTGTACGTGTGCTGAACGCGGAGGTGCCGCCCGTTCGGTACTAGATCGTGGGACTGATCGCGGGATTGTTCGCGGGGCGGATCGAGGGACGTGCGGACGTTCCACTACATCAACCGCGTTCTCTAACGCTTCTGCTGTATGGTCTACAAGGGTACGTAGATCACTCATCCCCTCTCGTAGATGGACATCACCATGATAGGTCTTCGTGCGCGTAGGAAAATTTTTGTTTCCCATGCGACGTTCCCCAACAGTGGCATCATGAGCTAGGTTCATGCGTAGATGTCTTCTCGAGTAGAACACAAAAGTTTTTGTGGGCGGTGATGTGCGTTTTGCTGCCCTCCTTAGTCTTTTCTTGATTCCGCGGTATTGTTGGATTGAAGCGGCTTGGACCGACATTACTCGTACGCTTACGAGAGACTGGTTTCATCGTTACGAGTAACCCCCTTTGCTCAAAGATGACTGGCAAGTGACGGTTTCTCCAACTTTAGTTGAATCGGATTTGACCGAGGAGGTCCTTGGATGAGGTTAAATAGCAACTCATATATCTCCGTTGTGGTGTTTGCGTAAGTAAGATGTGATCCTACTAGATGCCCTTGGTCACCACGTAAAACATGCAACAACAAAATTAGAGGACGTCTAACTTGTTTTTGCAGGGTATGCTTGTGATGTGATATGGCCAACGATGTGATGTGATATATTGGATGTATGAGATGATCATGTTGTAATAGAAATATCGACTTGCACGTCGATGGTACGGCAACCGGCAGGAGCCATAGGGTTGTCTTTATACTAACGTTTGTGCTTGCAGATGCGTTTACTATTTTGCTAGGATGTAGCTTTGGTAGTAATAGCATGAGTAGCACGATAACCCCGATGGCAACACGTTGATGGATGATCATGGTGTGGCGCCGGTGACAAGAAGATCGTGCCGGTGCTTTGGTGATGGAGATCAAGAAGCACGTGATGATGGCCATATCATGTCACTTATGAATTGCATGTGATGTTAATCCTTTTATGCACCTTGTTTTGCTTAGAACGACGGTAGCATTATGAGGTGATCTCTCACTAAAATTTCAAGACGAAATTGTGTTCTCCCCGACTGTGCACCGTTGCTACAATTCGTCGTTTCGAGACACCACGTGATGATCGGGTGTGATAGACTCAACGTTCACATACAACGGGTGCAAAACAGTTGCGCACGCGGAACACTCGGGTTAAGCTTGACGAGCCTAGCATGTGCAGACATGGCCTCGGAACACATGAGACCTAAAGGTCGATCATGAATCATATAGTTGATATGATTAGCATAGGGATGCTTACCACTGAAACTATACTCAACTCACGTGATGATCGGACTTGGGATAGTGTAAGTGGATCATGAACCACTCAAATGACTAGAGAGATGTATTTTTTGAGTGGGAGTTTAGCATATAATTTGATTAAGTTGAACTCTAATTATCTTGAACATAGTCTAAGTCCACTTTGAATATATTTGTGTTGTAGATCATGGCTCACGCGACAGTCATCCTGAATTTTAATATGTTCCTAGAGAAAGCTAAGTTGAAAGATGATGGAAGCAACTTTGTAGACTGGGCTCGTAATCTTAAGCTAATCTTACAAGCTGGGAAGAAGGATTATGTCCTTAATGCTGCGCTAGGAGATGAACCACCCGCTACGGCTGATCAGGATGCTAAGAACGCTTGGTTAGCACGTAAGGAGGACTACTCAATAGTTCAATGTGTAGTCTTGTATGGCTTAGAACCGGGACTTCAACGTCGCTTTGAGCGTCATGGAGCATTTGAGATGTTCCAGGAGTTGGAGTTTATCTTTCAGAAGAACGCTCGGATCGAGAGGTATGAGACCTCCGATAAATTCTATGCTTGCAAGATGGAGGAAAACTCGTCTGTCAGTGAACATGTGCTCAAAATGTCTGGGTACTCAAACCATCTAGCTGAGCTGGGGATTGAACTCCCGCAAGAAGCTATCACTGACAGAATCCTTCAATCACTGCCGCCAAGCTACAAAGGCTTTGTGTTGAACTACAACATGCAAGGGATGAACAAGTCTCCCGGCGAGTTGTTTGCGATGTTGAAAGTCACAGAGTCTGAACTCCGTAAAGAGCATCAAGTGTTGATGGTGAATAAGACCACTAGTTTCAAGAGAAACGGCAAAGGCAAGAAGGGCAATTCGAAGAAGAGCGGCAAGCCTGTTGCCAATCCGCCGAAGAAACCCAAGGCTGGACCTAAGCCTGAAACGGAGTGCTATTATTGCAAGGGCATGGGTCACTGGAAGCGCAATTGCCCCAAGTATGTGGCAGATAAGAAGGCGGGCAAAGAAAAATCAGGTATATTTGATATACATGTTATTGATGTGTACTTAACCGGCTCTCGTAGTAGTGCCTGGGTATTTGATACCGGTTCTGTTGCTCATATTTGCAACTCGCAACAGGAACTGCGGAATAGACGAAGGCTGGCGAAAGATGAAGTGACGATGCGCGTAGGAAATGGTTCCAAGGTTGATGCAATCGCCGTCGGCACAGTGTCACTTCAGCTACCGTCGGGATTAGTGATGAACTTAAATCATTGTTATTTAGTGCCTGCATTGAGCATGAACATTATATCTGGATCTTGTTTATTGCGAGACGGTTACTCTTTTAAGTCAGAGAATAATGGTTGTTCTATTTCTATGAGTAACATCTTTTATGGTCATGCACCGAATGTGAGAGGATTGTTCATATTGAATCTTGATAGCGATACGCATATACATAACATTGAGACCAAAAGAGTTAGAGTGAACAATGATAGCGCCATATTTTTGTGGCACTCCCGCTTGGGTCATATTGGTGTAAAGCGCATGAAGAAACTCCATGCTGATGGACTTTTGGAGTCACTTGACTTTGATTCACTTGACACGTGCGAACCATGCCTCATGGGCAAGATGACTAAGACTCCGTTCTCCGGAACAATGGAGCGTGCAAGTAACTTATTGGAAATCATACATACCGATGTGTGTGGTCCAATGAGCGTGGAGGCACGCGGCGGATATCGTTATTTTCTCACCTTCACTTACGATTTGAGTAGGTATGGTTATGTCTACTTGATGAAGCACAAGTTTGAAACATTTGAAAAGTTCAAGCAATTTCAGAGTGAAGTGGAAAATCATCGTAACAAGAAGATCAAGTTCCTACGGTCTGATCGTGGGGGTGAATATGTGAGTTTCGAGTTTGGTGATCACTTAAGAAAATGTGGAATTGTTTCACAGTTAACACCGCCTGGAACACCACAGCGTAATGGTGTGTCCGAACGTCGTAATCGTACTTTGTTAGAGATGGTGCGATCTATGATGTCTCTTACTGATTTGCCGTTATCATTTTGGGGTTATGCATTAGAAACAGCTGCATTCACTTTAAATAGGGCACCATCAAAATCCGTTGAGACGACACCATACGAACTGTGGTATGGCAAAAGGCCAAAGTTGTCGTTTCTTAAAGTTTGGGGATGTGATGCTTATGTCAAAAAGCTTCAGCCTGAAAAGCTGGAACCCAAAGCGGAAAAGTGCGTCTTCATAGGTTACCCAAAAGAGACAGTTGGGTACACCTTCTATCTCAAATCCGAGGGCAAAGTGTTTGTTGCTAAGAACAGAGCTTTTCTCGAGAAGGAGTTTCTCTCGAGAGAATTGAGTGGGAGGAAGATAGAACTTGACGAGGTTGTCGAACCTCTCATCCCTCTGGATGGTGGCGCAGGGCAAGGGGAAACCTCTGTCGTTGCGACGCCGGTTGAGGAGGAAGTTAATGATGATGATCATGAAACTCCAGTTCAAGTTTCTGTTGAACCACGCAGGTCAACGAGATCACGTGCTCCTCCAGAGTGGTATGGTAATCCCGTCTTATCAATCATGTTGTTAGACAACAATGAACCTGCAAATTATGAAGAAGCAATGGTGGGCCCAGATTCCAACAAATGGCTAGAAGCCATGAAGTCCGAGATAGGATCCATGTATGAGAACAAAGTGTGGACTTTGGAGATACTACCTGAGGGCCGCAAGGCTATTCAGAACAAATGGATCTTTAAGAAGAAGACGGGCGCTGACGGTAATGTGACCGTTTATAAAGCTCGACTTGTGGCAAAGGGTTTTTCACAAGTTCCAGGAGTTGACTATGATGAGACTTTCTCACCCGTAGCGATGCTTAAGTCCGTCAGAATCATGTTAGCAATAGCTGCATTTTTCGATTATGAAATTTGGCAGATGGATGTCAAAATGGCGTTCCTTAACGGTTTCCTTAAGGAAGAGTTGTATATGATGCAACCCGAAGGTTTTGTCGATCCTAAGAATGCTAACAAGGTGTGCAAGCTCCAGCGATCCATTTATGGACTGGTGCAAGCATCTCGGAGTTGGAACAAATGCTTTGATGAGGTGATCAAAGCATTTGGGTTTATACAAGTGGTTGGAGAATCTTGTATTTACAAGAAAGTGAGTGGGAGCTCTGTGGCGTTTCTAATATTATATGTGGATGACATATTACTGATTGGAAACAACGTAGAGCTTTTGGAGAGCATAAAAGGTTACTTGAATAAAAGTTTCTCTATGAAGGACCTAGGAGAAGCTGCTTACATTCTAGGCATTAAGATCTATAGGGATAGATCAAAACGCCTGATAGGACTTTCACAAAGCACATACCTTGATAAAGTTTTGAAGAGGTTCAAAATGGAACAGTCCAAGAAAGGGTTCTTGCCAGTTTTACAAGGTACGAGATTGAGTAAGACTCAGTGCCCAGCAACTGATGAAGATAGAGAGCATATGCGCTCCGTCCCCTATGCTTCAGCCATAGGTTCTATCATGTATGCGATGCTGTGCACTAGACCGGATGTTAGCCTGGCCATAAGTATGGCAGGTAGGTTCCAGAGTAATCCAGGAGTGGATCACTGGACGGCGGTCAAGAATATCCTGAAGTACCTGAAAAGGACTAAGGAGATGTTTCTCGTATATGGAGGTGACAAGAGCTCGCCGTAAAAGGTTACGTCGATGCAAGCTTTCACACAGATCCGGACGACTCTAAGTCGCAAACTGGATACGTATTTATTCTTAATGGGGGTGCAGTAAGCTGGTGCAGTTCCAAGCAAAGCGTCGTAGCAGATTCTACATGTGAAGTGGAGTACATGGCTGCCTCGGAGGCGGCTAAGGAGGGTGTCTGGATGAAGCAGTTCATGACGGGTCTTGGAGTGGTGCCGAGCGCACTGAATCCAGTAACCTTGTTCTGTGACAACATGGGTGCCATTGCCTTAGCAAAGGAACCACGGTTTCACAAGAAGACCAGACACATCAAACGACGCTTCAACCTCATCCGCGACTACGTCGAGGAGGAGGACGTAAATATATGCAAAGTGCACACGGATCTGAATGTAGCAGACCCGCTGACTAAACCTCTTCCACGGCCAAAACATGATCGACACCAGAACTGTATGGGTGTTAGATTTATTACAATGTAATTCACATGGTGATGTGAGGGCTAGATTATTGACTCTAGTGCAAGTGGGAGACTGTTGGAATTATGCCCTAGAGGCAATAATAAATATAGTTATTATTATAATTCCTGTATCAAGATAATAGTTTATTATCCGTGCTATAATTGTGTTGAATGGAGACTCATTTACATGTGTGGATACATACACAAAACACCGTCCCTAGCAAGCCTCTAGTTGGCTAGCCAGTTGATCGATGATAGTCAGTGTCTTCTGATTATGAACAAGGTGTTGTCGCTTGATAACTGGATCACGTCATTGGGAGAATCACGTGATGGACTAGACCCAAACTAATAGACGTAGCATGTTGATCGTGTCATTTTGTTGCTACTGTTTTCTGCGTGTCAAGTATTTATTCCTATGACCATGAGATCATATAACTCACTGACACCGGAGGAATGCTTTGTGTGTATCAAACGTCGCAACGTAACTGGGTGACTATAAAGATGCTCTACAGGTATCTCCGGAGGTGTTAGTTGAGTTAGTATGGATCAAGACTGGGATTTGTCACTCCGTGTGACGGAGAGGTATCTCGGGGCCCACTCGGTAATACAACATCACACACAAGCCTTGCAAGCAATGTAACTTAGTGTAAGTTGCGGGATCTTGTATTACGGAACGAGTAAAGAGACTTGCCGGTAAACGAGATTGAAATAGGTATGCGGATACTGACGATCGAATCTCGGGCAAGTAACATACCGAAGGACAAAGGGAATGACATACGGGATTATACGAATCCTTGGCACTGAGGTTCAAACGATAAGATCTTCGTAGAATATGTAGGATCCAATATGGGCATCCAGGTCCCGCTATTGGATATTGACCGAGGAGTCTCTCGGGTCATGTCTACATAGTTCTCGAACCCGCAGGGTCTGCACACTTAAGGTTCGACGTTGTTTTATGCGTATTTGAGTTATATGGTTGGTTACCGAATGTTGTTCGGAGTCCCGGATGAGATCACGGACGTCACGAGGGTTTCCGAAATGGTCCGGAAACGAAGATTGATATATAGGATGACCTCATTTGATTACCGGAAGGTTTTCGGAGTTACCGGGAATGACGAATGGGTTCCGGGAGTTCACCGGGGGGGCAACCCACCCCGGGGAAGCCCATAGGCCTTGGGGGAGACACACCAGCCCTTGGTGGGCTGGTGGGACAGCCCACTAGTGCCCTATGCGCCAAGGAAAAGAAAATCAAGAGAGAAAGAAAAAAAAAGGAGGTGGGAAGGAAGGGGGACTCCCTCCCACCAAACCTAGTCCAACTCGGTTTGGGGGGGGGGAGAGAGACCTCCCCCTTGGACTCGGCCGACCCCCTTGGGGCTCCTTGAGCCCCAAGGCAAGGCCCCCTCCCTCCCACCTATATATACGGAGGTTTTAGGGCTGATTTGAGACGATTTTTCCACGGCAGCCCGACCACATACCTCCACGGTTTTTCCTCTAGATCGCGTTTCTGCGGAGCTCGGGCGGAGCCCTGCTGAGACAAGGTCATCACCAGCCTCCGGAGCGCTGTCACGCTGCCGGAGAACTCTTCTACCTCTCCGTCTCTCTTGCTGGATCAAGAAGGCCGAGATCATCGTCGAGCTGTACGTGTGCTGAACGCGGAGGTGCCGTCCGTTTGGTGCTAGATCGTGGGACTGATCGCGGGATTGTTCGCGGGGCGGATCGAGGGACGTGAGGACATTCCACTACATCAACCGCGTTCTCTAACGCTTCTGCTGTATGGTCTACAAGGGTACGTAGATCACTCATCCCCTCTCGTAGATGGACATCACCATGATAGGTCTTCGTGCGCGTAGGAAAATTTTTGTTTCCCATGCGACGTTCCCCAACACACCCCTAGGTGGGCCTTAGGCCCACTAGCGCCTAGGGTTTCCCCCCTCTCCACCTCCTGCGCCTTGGGCTGAGTGTGGGGGCGCACCAGCCCACCTAGGGGCTGGTTCCCTCCCGTACTTGGCCCATCTAGCCTCTCGGTACGTTACCGGTGACGCCCGGAACACTTCCGGTGTCCGAAACCATCCGTCCTATATATCAATCTTTACCTCCGGACCATTCCGGAGCTCCTCGTGACGTCCGGGATCTCATCCGGGAATCCGAACAACTTTCGATAACCTCGTATAACAATTCCCTATAACCCTAGCGTCATCGAACCTTAAGTGTGTAGACCCTACGGGTTCGGGAGACAGGCAGACATGACCGAGACACCTCTCCGGCCAATAACCATCAGCGGGGTCTGGATACCCATGGTGGCTCCCACTTTCTCCATGATGATCTCATCGGATGAACCACGATGTCAAGGATTCAATTAATCCCGTATACAATTCGCTTTGTCTGTCGGTATAGAACTTGCCCGAGATTCGATCGTCGGTATACCTATACCTTGTTCAATCTCGTTACCGGTAAGTCTCTTTACTCGTTCCGTAGCACATCATCGTGTGACTAACTCCTTTAGTTACATTGAGCTCATGATGATGTTCTACCGAGTGGGCCCAGAGATACCTCTTCGTCACACGGAGTGACAAATCCCGATCTCGATTCGTACCAACCAAACAGACACTTTCAGAGGTAGCTGTAGTGCACCTTTATAGTCACCCAGTTACGTTGTGACATTTGATACACCCAAAGCACTCCTACGGTATCCGGGAGTTGCACAATCTCATGGTCGAAGGAAAAGGCACTTGACATTAGAAAAGCTTGAGCATACGAGCAATACGATCTAGTGCTACGCTTAGGATTGGGTCTTGTCCATCACATCATTCTCTCAATGATGTGATCCCGTTATCAATGACATCTAATGCCCATGACCAGGAAACCATGATCATCTATTGACTAACGAGCTAGCCAACTAGAGGCTTGCTAGGGACACATTGTGATCTATTTATTCACACATGTATTACTGTTTCCTATTAATACAATTATAGCATGAACAATAGACGATTATCATGAACAATGAAATATGATAATAACCATTTTATTATTGCCTCTAGGGCATATTTCCAACAGTCTCCCACTTGCACTATAGTCAATAATCTAGTTACATTGTGATGTATCAAACACCCATAGCATTATGGTGTTGATCATGTTTTGCTCGTGGAAGAGGTATAGTCAACGGGTCTACAACATTCAGATCCGTGTGTACTTTACAAATCTCTATTACCCCACTCTGGACATGGTCCTGGATCGAGTTGTAGCGGCATTTGATGTGCTTCGTCTTCCGATGAAACCTGGGCTCCTTGGCTATGACAATAGCCCAGTGTTATCACAAAAGAGTGTCATTGGACCCGACGCGCTTGGAACCACTCCAAGGTCGGTGATGAGCTCCTTCATCCAAATTCCTTCATGAGCCGCTTCTAAAGCAGCTATGTACTCCGCTTCACATGTAGACGCTGCCACGACTTCTTGCTTGCTGCTGCACCAGCTCACTGCCCCACCATTCAAAACATATACGTATCCGGTCTATGACTTAGAGTCATCCGAATCTGTTTCGAAGCTAGCGTCGACGTAACCCTTTACGACGAGCTCTTCGTCACCTCCATAAACGCGAAACATTTCCTTAGTCCTTTTCAGGTACTTAAGGATATTCTTGACCGCTGTCCAGTGTTCCATACCGGGATCACTTTGGTACCTCCCTACCAAACTTATGGCAAGGTTTATATCAGGCCTGGTACATAGCATGGCATACATTAGAGAGCCTACGACTGAAGTGTAGGGGACAGTACTCATCTTCTCTGTATCTGCTGCCGTGGTCGGTGACTAAGTCTTACTCAATCTCATACCTTGCAAAACTGGCAAGAACCCTTTCTTTGAATTTTCCATATTAAACTTCTTCAATATCTTGTCAAGGTATGTACTTTGCGAAAGACCTATGAGGCGTCTCGATCTATCTCTATAGATCTTGATGCCTAATATGTATGCAGCTTCTCCAAGGTCCTTCATTGAAAAACTCTTGTTCAAATAGGCCTTTATGCTTTCCAACATCTCTATATTATTCCCCATCAATAATATGTCATCCACATACAGTATGAGGAAAGCTACAGAGCTCCCACTCATTTTCTTGTACAGACAGGCTTCTCCGTAAACCTGTATGAACCCAAACGCTTTAATCACCTCATTAAAGCGAATGTTCCAACTCTAAGATGCTTGCACCAGCCCATAGATGGAGCGCTGGAGCTTGCACACTTTGTTAGCACCCTTAGGGTCGATAAAACCTTCTGGTTGCGTCATATACAACTCTTCATTAAAGTTCCCGTTAAGGAACGCTGTTTTGACGTCCATTTGCCAAATTTCATAATCATAAAAGGCGGCAATTGCTAACATGATTCGGACTGATTTCAGCTTCGCTACGGGAGAGAAAGTCTCTTCGTAGTCATCCACCAAAGTCCATACTTTGTTCTCATACATGGATCCTATCTCGGATTTCATAGCTTCAAGCCATTTGTTGGAATCCGGGCCCGCCATCGCTTCTTCATAGTTCGATGGTTCACCGTTGTCTAACAACATGATTTCCATCGCAGGGTTGCCCTACCACTCTGGTGCGGAGCGTGCCCTTGTGGACCTTCGCGGTTCAGCAGTAACTTGATCCGAAGCTTCATGATCATTATCATTAACTTCCTCTTCAGTTGGTGTAGGCGCCACAGGAACAACTTCCCGTGCTGCGCTACTATCCTGTTCGAGAGGGGGTGTAATTACCTCATCAAGTTCTACCTTCCTCCCACTTACTTCTTTCGAGAGAAACTCTTTCTCTAGAAAGGATCCGTTCTTGGCAACAAAGGTTTTACCTTCGGATCTAAGATAGAAGGTATACCCAATAGTTTCCTTAGGGTATCCTATGAATACGCATTTCTCCGCTTTGGGTTCGAGCTTTTCTGGTTGAAGTTTCTTCACATAAGCATCGCAGCCCCAAACTTTAAGAAACGACAACTTAGGTTTCTTGCCAAACCATAGTTCATACGGTGTCGTCTCAACGGATTTAGACGGTGCCCTGTTTAAAGTGAATGCTGCAGTTTCTAATGCGAATCCCCAAAATGATAGCGGTAAGTCGGTAAGAGACATCATAGATCGTACCATATCTAATAAAGTGCGATTACGACGTTCAGACACTCCATTATGTTGCGGTGTGCCAGGCGGCGTTAGTTGTGAAACGATTCCACACTTCCTTAGGTGTGTGCCAAACTCGTGACTCAAATATTCTCCTACACGATCAGATCGTAGACATTTAATTTTTCTGTCACGTTGATTCTCAACCTCACTCTGAAATTCCTTGAACTTTTCAAATGTCTCAGATTTGTGCTTCATCAAGTAGATATACCCATACCTACTCAAATCATTAGTGAGAGTGAGAACATAACGATAGCCACCGCGAGCTTCAATGTTCATTGGACCACACACATCAGTATGTATTATTTCCAATAAGTCGGTTGCTCTCCATTATTCCTGAGAATGGAGTCTTAGTGATCTTGCCCATGAGGCACGGTTCGCATGTGTCAAATGATTCAAAGTCAAGAGACTCTAATAGTCCATCAGTATGGAGCTTCTTCATGCGCTTAACACCGATATGACCAAGGCGGCAGTGCCACAAGTATGTGGGACTATCATTATCAACTTTACATCTTTTGGTACTCATCAAGAATAAACCATTCACCAGCGGAGCATGACCATAAAACATATCACTCATATAAATAGAACAATCATTATTCTCTGACTTAAATGAGTAGCCGTCTCGCATGAAGCAAGACCCTGATACAATATTCATGCTCAAATATGGTACTAAATAACAATTATTAAGGTTTAAAACTAATCCTGACGGTAGATGTAGAGGTAGCGTGCCGACGGCGATCACATCGACCTTGGAGCCATTCCCGACGCGCATCGTCACCTCGTCCTTGGCTAGTCTCCGCTTATTCCGTAGTTCCTGCTTTGAGTTGCAAATGTGAGCAGCAACACCGGTATCAAATACCCAGGAGCTACTACGAGCGCTCGTAAGGTACACATCAATAACATGTATATCACATATACCTTTAACGTTGCCGGCCTTCTTGTCCGCTAAGTATTTGGGGCAGTTCCGCTTCTAGTGACCCTTTCCCTTGCAATAGAAGCACTCAGTCTCAGGCTTGGGTCCATTCTTTTTCTTCTTCCCGACATCTGGCTTACCGGGCGCGGCAATGGCTTTGCCGTCTTTCTTGAAGTTCTTCTTACCCTTTCCCTTCTTGAAACTAGTGGTCTTGTTGACCATCAACACTTGATGCTCTTTCTTGATTTCTACTTCTGCAGACTTGAGCATCGAGTACAACTCGGGAATGGTCTTCTCCATCCCTTGCATGTTGTAATTCAGCACAAAACCTTTGTAGCTTGGTGGGAGAGACTGGAGGATTCTGTCAATTATAGCATCATCCGGAAGTTCGACTCCAAGTGAAGTCAGACGACCGTGTAACCCAGACATTTTGAGTATGTGCTCACTGACACAACTGTTCTCCTCCATCTTACAGCTAAAGAACTTGTCGGAGACTTCATATCTCTCGACACGGGCATGAGCTTGAAAAACTAGCTTCAGCTCTTGGAACATCTCATATGCACCGTGTTGCTCAAAACGACTTTGGAGCCCCGTTTCTAAACTGTATAACACGCCACACCTAACCAGAGAGTAGTCATCACTCCGCGTTTGCCAGACGTTCAGAATGTCCTGGGCTGTTGTGGGAGTGGGAGGGTCACCTAGCGGTGCATCAAGGACATAAGCCTTTTTAGCTGCTTCAAGGATGAGCTTCAAGTTGCGAACCCAGTCCGCATAGTTGCTACAATCATCTTTCAGGTTGTTTTTCTCTAGGAATGCGTTGAAATTGAGGTTGACGTTGGCCATCTACAATATTTATAAAGACAACTTTTAGACTAAGTTCATGACAATTAAGTTCATTTAATCAAATTAAGTATGAACTCCCACTTAAATCGACATCCCTCTAGTCATCTAAGTGATACATGATCCATGTTGACTAACCCGTGTCCGATCATCACGTGAGACGGACTAGTCACCATGGTGAGAAACTTCATGTTGATTGTATTCAACCATACGACTCATGTTCGACCTTTCGGTCTCTTGTATTCGAGGTCATGTCTGTACATGCTAAGCTCGTTGAGTCAACCTAGGTGTTTCGCGTGTGTAAATCTGGCTTACACCCGTTGTATGTGAACGTTAGAATCTATCACACCCGATCATCACGTGGTGCTTCGAGACAACGATCCTTCGCAACGGTGGACACTTAGGGGAATACGTTCTCGAAATTTTAAGAGGGATCATCTTATTATGCTACCGTCGTTCTAAGCAATAAGATGAAAAACATGATAAACATCACAATGCAATCATATAGTGACATGATATGGCCATTATCATCTTTTCTCTTTCGATCTCCATCTTCAGGCATCGCATGATCATCATCGTCACCGGCGTGACACCATGATCTCCATCATCGTGTCTCCGTGAAGTCGTCACGCCAACTACTACTATCACTACTACTATAGCTAACCGTTAGCAATGAAGTAAAAGTAGTAAGCACATGGCGTTGCATCTCATACAATAAATTAAGACAACTCCTATGGCTCCTGCGAGTTGTCATACTCATCGACATGCAAGTCGTGAAACCTATTACAATAACATGATCATCTCATACATCATACATGCAACATCACAACTTTGGCCATATCACATCACATGTCAAACCCTGCAAAAACAAGTTATACGTCCTCTAATTGTTGTTGCAAGTTTTACGTGGCTGATTTGGGTTTCTAGCAAGAACGCCTTCTTACCTACGTGACAGCCACAACGATGATATGCCAAAGCTATTTACCCTTCGTAAGGACCCTTTTCATCAAATCCAATCCGACTAGAGTGGGAGAGACAGACACCCGCTAGCCACCTTTATGCACGGTGTGCATGTCTGTCGGTGGAACCAGTCTCACGTAAGCGTACGTGTAAGGTCGCTCCGGGCCGCTTCATCCCACAATACCGCCGGAAAAGAATAAGACTAGTAGCGGCAAAAAATTGACAAATCATCGCCCACAACCTTTTGTGTTCTACTCGTGCATAGAATCTACGCATAGAAAACCTGGCTCGGATGCCACTGTTGGGTAAGGTAGCATAAATTCAAAAAAAAATCCTACGCATATTCAGATCTTCCTATGGAGAGACCATGTCATGCCCAAGATGTGACCCTATTCTCAATTTGGCACGAAGGCCTCGTCAGGGATAGAAGCGCATCTCGTCGTGTCGCAAGAATGGATATCGTTACAAGTACATGTACTGAAAAGAAGAGATATATATAAAGAATTGGCTTACACTCGCCACAAGCTACATCAGAGTCACATCAGTACATTACATAATCATCAAGAGTAAGAGCAGGGTCCGACTACGGACAAAAACAAACGAGAAAAGAAGAACGACGTCCATCCTTGCTATCCGAGGCTGCCGGACTGGAACCCATCCTAGATCGATGAAGAAGGAGAAGAAGAAGCAACTCCAAATGAACAATTAACGTGCTCGCGTCAAGTAACCTTTACCTATACCTGCAACTGGTGTTGTAGTAATCTGTGAGCCACAGGGGACTCAGCAATCTCAATTCCAAAGGTATCAAGACTAGCAAAGCTTAATGGGTGAGGCATGGTTAAATGGTGAGGTTGCAGCAGCGGCTAAGCACATATTTGATGGCTAAACTTACGAGTACAAGAAATAAGAGGGGGATGATCTACGCATAGCGGACGTGAACTACGGATGATCAAATGAATGATCCTGAACACCTACCTACGTTAGACATAACCCCACCCTGTCCTCGATCGGAGAAAGAACTCACGAAAGAGACAGTCACAGTTACACACACAGTTGGCATCTTTTAATTAAGTTACCTTCAAGTTATCTAGAACCAGTGTTAAACAAAGTTTCCACGTTGCCACATAACCGTGGGCACGGCTTTCCGAAAGATTTAACCCTGCAGGGGTGCTCCAACTAGTCCATCACAAATTACCACAAGCCGCATAGAAATCCTCAATCACGAAGCTCGCGATCTCGTCGGATTACCTAGTGGAAAACCTCAACTCTGAGATTACCCAAAGCATCACCGGAATCCCGATGCACAAGATATCTCGTCAAAGGTAAAACTAATCTAGCAAGGCCGCCCGACGTGTCGACGTACCCGATAGGAGCCGCGTATCTCGTTCTCAGGACATGACGGATGGAACTAGCTACGAGTGCCAAACCTCGAGTTGCCCCGTGGTGGCCCCGCCGGCAGACCGTTTGGGACCAACACCATCAGCACTGGCCCCCCTGTTTATGTAAAATTACTCCTCGGGTAGCGCTAACTCCCTATGCATTTCAATATTATCAAGTTATTATGTTGGGCAAATAGTACCAATGTTGGGCCTTGCCAGACCAGCTTTAATCTAAAACGAATTATCAAGGGGGTCCCCATAACAACCCCGATCGTGTTAGGAGCGCTCGTTTATGGAACATAACACCGGTAGCCGAAACTAAGGGGGCAAAGGTGGAACAAAACACCAGGCTAGAAAGGCCGAGCCTTCCACCTTTTACCAAGTATATAGGTGCATTAAATTAATTAGCATTTAATATGGTGATATGACAAGGAACCCATGTTTTCACATGGAAGCAACTGCACCTGCAACTAGCAACGCTATCAACAGGGTTAAGCAAGCGGTAACATAGCCAAACAGTGGTTTGCTAGGTTGAACAGGTTGAAGGTTATCATGGCATTGTTGAGAGGCTGATATTTAACATGTGGTGGGCAACGAGACATAATCAATAGAAACGGTAAAACTAGCATGGCAATGATAGTAATGGTATCTGGGGAAATGGTCATCTTGCCTAAGATCCCGCTTGGAAGAAGAATGCCTCCGTGAAGCAGACGAACCGATGTAGTCGAACGGGTCCTCACAATCCGGCACGATGCGGAACTCTATCGAGACGAAGCAAACCGGAAACATAAATCAACACACGGAATTCACCACACGATGCACAAGACAAAAGATGCATGAGCAGCTGAATACATGCAAGTCACGGCATGACAATTCACACAATCAAACACTACACATTAAGTGAAGTTCAATATGCAACGAGTTGCATATTGACGAAACTCCATGTTAATTATTTAGTTCTATCCCGATTAGATACACGGCAATATTAAATGTGGTTAAACATGGCAAGAGGTGAAGCGCAAATTAAACTACCTATCTAGACATTTTAAATGAGGTCGGAAATGACATATAGCATCTCTGAGACGACCTCACATGTTAATTTACAAATCTGACCAGATCTGAACTAACACCTTTAATTAGTTGTTAAATAGAAAAACAAATAGGTTCACGTGATTCTACGTGTCATTTCAAGCAATCTACACATAAAGCACATCCCCAACGGAGCTACGGATCAAAAGTTACAAGCACCGCAAGATATGATGGCATGAATGCAAAATGTGTACAATGACGGTCACGGGCACTTCAAAACATACAAACAGCAAGAGAAAATGAAACTACACAAGATTCTAAGCAAGTTTCATGTAGGACACGATCAAATCGGAGCTACGGTTCAAAAACTACGAGCAAAACAAGAAATGACTACAATCTGCCAAAATCAGCCACATAGCATTTTCTACGCCCCACATCTACGGCTACACAACTCCGATATTCTCAAGCAAGGCATGGCACGGAAGAGGGCAAGAAGCACTACTACAAACAACTAATAACAACTAGCAGGGCATCATGGATCACTAGGGGAAGGAGACACAAAATGGCATCTCACACTCTATTTCAGACTTAGTGAAAATTACACCTCATGAAAGTGCAGTTTTCCATCTGAAGCAATATTGACAGCAGCAAAACCTATAGCTACATGACTCCAAATGGCATGAAAATTAACAGCATGCTATAGAAACACAAGGGGTACAACTAACTCCATTGGACCAACCTCAAAAGAGCTACAGATCAAAAGATACAAGCAAGACAAGACAACAACAAAATATAACAGATTCCAGACTTAGAAATATTTCAGCTCCTCAAAATCAGCACTATTTCTAGCAACTTGAGAGCAAGCAAACCACACCTAAACATGCATGAGAGTTGGACAATATTACTCTACGCATAATTCTAGTCAAAAACCATATAAAAACTCATCGCAATCCGATGCACGGATCAGAAACTACAGGTATTTGAAAATATGTGATTTTCCTGAAGATTATCAAAAATCCTAGTGCAGCAAAAAAAGGACAAGGGAAACGAATATGGGGCAAAGCTGGGATTCGAACCCCAGACCTCAACTTGCTAGTTCGCTTGGTTGACCAGCTGGGCTAGGACACGCTAGTGTTAAAAACAGGCTCCCTTCGCTAGAAGAGCTCACGCACATGCTGAATCTGAACCTAAACAACACAGAAACTGAAACCGGGCTAAACTGAACTTGTATGAATATGGTCGGCCATGGCTGTGCTGCGTGGTAGCATTACTGGTCGGGGATGATGACCCGGTGCCCAGAAACGGCTGGGGACGACGGGAACCGACCTGATCCGGGGCGCTGGGCCCATTCCTTGGCAGAGAGCTCTGGTTCAAGGCGGCCATGGACGAGATCCTACTCGTTCCTGTGCTCTTACAGAAAACAAAGGAAGTTGCAGAGATCAGAGATAGAAGAGGGAAACTAGGGGGAGAAGAAGAGAAGGCAAGGGGAACCTGCTGCGGCGGGGCTTGGCGCGTGGAGGCTCCAGCAACTGGGGAATTCTTCCTTGAAGATGAGGTGTCTTGGGGCGGCGCTGCAGCTCCGGCTGTGTTCATGCGCCCTTCGGTGCTCCTGGAGAGGGAAGAACATAGACGAGCAGCGTGAGAGAGAGACCCAAGGGAGAGATGGGAAAGATAGAGGAAGAGAAGCCAAGGGGAGGCCTGGTCCGATGCTTGTGGCTGCCGGCTAGGTTTGCCTCGGGAGATCGCTCCCTCCGATCCAGATCGGGAGCGTCAGCTCGGGCTCAGGGCTGCTGTTGCTAGGCGGCGTTGGCTGCTGCTGGGCGATGCTTGCGGGGGAAGGCTGCGGGTCGGGGCGAGTGGCTACGATTGGCCCGATGGGGAAAGCAAGGAGTGGCGGCGGGCGATGGGACAAGAGTCTAGGATCTAGGGTTTGGTCTGAATTGGTCTATGATGGACTATATAGCCAACAGTTTAGTCTAAAAGGGCATCTAGACCTTCCGATTAAATCGAATGGTCGGAAATTGCTAGGTTAGGGAGTTCAGTTGACAAACCGATGACGGTTTGCGGTAGAACGGGGTTGATCCGGATCCAACGGTCACGATCGCCGGGTTCGGGTTCCGGAAGGTTTTCGGGCTAGGTTGCGCGCAGGTCGGTGCACTGTGCAGAGAAGCTAGGCGGAGATGAGAGGGAAAACGGGCAGCCCGGCATCGGGGTTTCAAACACCGAACGACGTCCGACGATAGACCGAATACGGTGCCGCTACGGTCGACCGTTTGGGTACCAGACGGACTCCGATTGCGACGACACTCGACAGGCGGTCTACCTATATTAAAATAAGACCGCACGTCACATCTCAACCCAATCAGAGAAAGGTTTACGCACACTTTAAAAACAGGGTTTCGACGGTGCCGCGGGCGCGTGCGAGTGCAGTCGGGCTCAGAACGGACAACGGCGAGAACCGGCAACTAACAACGGATGCAAGTTTTGAAAACTGGCGGCAACGGAGATGCCGATGCAATGCAGATGATGTGCATGATGCAATGATGATGCAACAAATAAAAATAGACACACGACGAAAACGGAGAGAGAGGGGAATCTTCTGGAACGTCGGCATCGGGCTGTCACAGACCAGCAACGAGAGAGGGGTGAGTGCATCTTCATACCTTTGAAGGTCGCTAAGCGGAAGCGTCACTAGAACGTGGTTGATGGAGTCGTACTCGCGGCAATTCAGATCGCGGTGTGATTCCGATCTAGTGCCGAACCACGGCACCTCCGCGTTCAACACACGTGCAGTTCGATGACGTCTCCCGCACCTTGATCCAGCAAGGAGGAGGGAGAGGTTGGGGAAGATCTCTGGCAGCACGACGGCGTGGTGTCGATGGAGAGACGAGGTCTCCCGGCAGGGCTTCGCCAAGCACCGGCAGACAGGAGGAGAAAGAAGAGCTGGGCTGCACCGAGGGAGAGGGAAAACTGTGTCTCCAAAAGCCCAAAAGTGCCCACTATATATAGGAGGAGGGGAGGGAGGGTGCCACTCCTAGGGTTCCCACCCTAGGTGGTGCGGCAGCCCCCCCCAGATGGGAGGTGCGGCGGCCAGGGCAAGGGGGAGGGGTGGCGCACCCCTAGGTGGGCCTTAGGCCCACCAGCTGTGACAGCCCGATGTCGGCGTTCCAGAAGATTCCCCTTCTTTCCGTTTTCGTCGTGTGTCTATTTTATTTTTGTCGCATCATCATCGCATCATGCGCATCATCAGCATTGCTTTGGCATCCCGTTGCCGCCATTTTTCAAAACTTGCATCCGTTGTTAGTTGCCGGGTCTCGTCGTTGTCCGTTCCGAGCCCGACCGCTCACGCACGCGCCCGCGGCACCGTCGAAACCCTGTTTTAAAAGTGTGCGTAAAACTTTCTCTGATCGGTTTGAGATTTGATGTGCGGTCCTATTTTAATATAGCCAGGCCGCCTGTCGAATTTCGTCGCGATCGGAGTCCGTCTAGTACCCGAACGGTCGACCGTAGCGGCATCGTATTCGGTCTACCGTCGGACGTCTGTCGGTGTTTTAAAATACGTTGCCGGGTCGCCCGTCTTCCCTCTCATCTTAGCCAACGCCCCTCTACACAGCAAACGCTAACCCGCCTCTCCGATCGGACCATACGATCGCGATCGGAGGGTCGAAAAAACCCCAGAAACCCTCTAACCTAGCCCCTTCCTATAAATAGCTGCCCTCCCTGCCATTTTTGGGCAAACCCTAGCGCCTAGGGATCCGTGCCCAGCCGCCAGCCCCACCTCTCCACGCTCTCTCCTCCCACCTCCAGCCGTCGGGCCCGCCCGAGCCCGGGTGAGGCCCACGAAGCCCATCTGGCAAGTTCCTCCTGAGCTAGGCAGCGCCCCGCTCCTCCCGAACCTCCCGAAGCGCTGCGCCTCGCGTCGCCGCCGCCCACCGGCCGCTGGTCGCCGCCGTCGGCAGGCTGCAGGAGCCCCTGTCGCCAGCGATGTCCTACCCCGCCGTGGATCCGTCGCCGCCGCCGCGCCAGGTCGCCGCCAGCCCGGCCGCCATGAGCCCGCCTCCTGCCGCCACCCTAGCTCGCCGAGATCTCCTCCCACGGCCGTCGGTTCGAGCCGCCACCGGCGGGAATGGGTCTGGCCGCCCCGGATCCGCCGGGATCCGCTGCCTCCCCGCTTCGGTCGGCCGCCCTAGCCACCGGCCGCCGCCTCCATGGTGCTGGTGCCCTCGTGCGCAAGGAGGACGACGAGGAGCCCCGCTCCAGGCCGCCTGCCCCAGCTGGGCCTCGCCCGAGATCCCCTCGGCCCAGCGCGGCCCACCTCGCCGGCCTGCCTCGCCTCCAGCAGCCTCCAGCGCCCCGGCCCAAGTCGCGGCCCAAGGTGAGCCTCTTCCCCCCTGTGTGTAGCTTTAGGCACATCTGGCCCATTAGACAAATGGGAATTTTCGGAATTATTTAATAATTCCAGTAAATAGTCGGATATTAAAACGCGCGTATCTTTTAATCCGTAAGTCGGATCGAGGTGATCTTTATATGGATTTGGTGTAGAATTTCGCGTAGTATCCATTTTTGTAACTTGCATAAATGCTTGATGAGGTTTGACCCACTGTTTGCCTAGAGTAACGTGTTGTCCCATTAGATTAGTGCGCGTAATTATTTTTCGCGTGTCTCCGGACTGCCCGTATACCGTAGATTAAATGTCCATGTTTTAGGGACCATTATTCCATGTATTTTAGAGCAGTCATTGGTATTTTTACGTGTAGGGTTTGCCGGTAGTTTATTTTCCCGTGTATAGGTTGTTTTTCCCGCATTTATGTGTGGCTTTATTTTGTTGTGCAACCCCACATATTTTATATGTTTCCGGGGTAGAAAAATCCCATGGATTTTTCTGTGCAATTAGTTTTAGCTTTCGAGTAAGTTAGTCCGCGTGATATTTCGCCGTGATCCCCTTTTGTTTAATTCGTAGGATTTATTCCGTGCTCTGTTTGATTAAGTTGTCAACTAGAGATTTGATCTTGGATGTTTTGTCTAGCCTCTGGTATTTTTAGTTGCAATAGAAATGCATGTTTAGGTGTGTTTTGCTTGCTCTCAAGTTTCTAGAAATAGTGTTGTTTTAGAGGAGCTGAAATATTTCTAAGTCTGGATTCTGTTATTATTTTGTTGTTGTCTTGTCTTGCTTCTATCTTTTGATCTGTAGCTCTTTTGAGGTTGGTCCAATGGAGTTAGTTGTAGCCCTTATGTTTCTCTAGCTTGCTATAAATTTTCATGCCATTTGGAGTCCTGTAGCTATAGGTTTTGCTGCTGTCAATATTGCTTCAGATCGAAAACTGCACTTTCATGAGGTGTTATTTTCACTAAGTCTGAAATAGTGTCTGGGAAGCCATTTTGTGACTTCTTTCCCTAGTGTTCCTTGATGCCATGCTAGTTGTTGTTAGTTGTTCGTAGTAGTGCTTCTTGACCTCTTCCGTGCCATGCTTTGCTTGAGCATATCGGAGTTGTGTAGCCCATAGTTGTGGGGCGTAGGAAATGCTATGTGGCTGATTTTGGCAGATTGTAGTCAGTTCTTGTTTTTGTTCGTAGTTTTTGAACCGTAGCTCCGATTTGGTCGTGTCCTACATGAAACTTGCTTAGAATCTTGTGTAGTTTCATTTCCTCTTGCTGGTTGTGTGTTTTGAAGTGCTCGTGACCGCCGTTGCACACATATTGCATTCATGCCATCATATCTTGCGGTGCTTGTATCTTTTGATCTGTAGCTCCGTTGGAGATGATCTCTATGTGTAGATTTCTTGTCTCGACGCGTAGAATCACGTGAACCTATTTGTTTTGGTGTTTACCAACTAATTAAATGTGTTAATTCAGATCTGGACAGAATTGTAAATTAACATGTGAGGTCGTCTCGGAGATGATATACGTCATTTCCGAACTCATTTAAAATATCTACATAGGTAGGTTAATTACCGCTTCACCTCTTGCATGTTTGACAACATTAACATTGTCGTGTAAATAACCGGGAGTGAACTAAATAATTCATATGTGGAGTTTCGTCAATATGCAACTCGTTGCATATTGAACTTCACTTAACGTGTAGTGTTTGTTTGTGTGATTTGCCATGACGTGACTT
This sequence comes from Hordeum vulgare subsp. vulgare, assembly GCF_904849725.1. NCBI lineage: Eukaryota > Viridiplantae > Streptophyta > Magnoliopsida > Poales > Poaceae > Hordeum > Hordeum vulgare. The sequence continues at coordinate 491,711,063 of NC_058522.1, forward strand.
GCATGTATTCAACTGCTCATGCATCATTTGTGTTGTTGCACCGTGTGGTGAATTCCGTGTGTTGGTTTGTGTTTCCGGTTTTCCCCGTCTCGATAGAGTTCCGCAAGCGTGTCGGATGTGAGGACTCGTTCGACTACGTCGGTTCGTCTGCTTCACGGAGGCATTTTTCTTCCAAGCGGGATCTCAGGCAAGATGATCATTTCCCCAGATACCATTACTATCATTGCCATGCTAGTTTTATCGCTTCTATCGATTATGTCTCGTTGCCTACCACATGTTAAATACCAGCCTCTCAACAATGACATGTTAACCTTCAACCTGTTCGACCTAGCAAACCACTGTTTGGCTATGTTACCGCTTGCTTAACCCTGTGTTAGCGTTGCTAGTTGCAGGTGCAGTTGCTTCCATGTGATAACATGGGTCCCTTATCATATCACCATATTAAATGATATTTAATTAAATGCACCTATATTCTAGCCTGGTGTTTTGTTCCACCTTTGCCCCCTTAGTTTCGTCTACCGGTGTTATGTTCCATAATTGAGCGCTCCTAACACGATCGGGGTTGTTATGGGGACCCCCTTGATAATTCGTTTTAGATTAAAGCTGGTCTTGCAAGGCCCAACTTTGGTTCTACATTTTCCCAACATAATAATTTTGATAAATTGAAATGCATAGGGAGTTAGCGCTACCCGAGGAGTAATTTTACATAAACAGGGGGGCCAGTGCTGATGGTGTTGTTCCCAAAAGGACAGACTGCGGGGCCACCACGGGGCAACTCGAGGTTTGGCACCTGTAGGCTTTTCCATCCATCGTGTCCTGAGAACGAGGTACGCGACTCCTATCGGGATCGTCGACACGTCGGGCGGCCTTGCTGGATTAGTTTTACCTTTGACGAGATATCTTGTGCATCGGGATTCCGGTGATGCTTTGGGTAATCTCAGAGTTGAGGTTTTCCACTAGGGAATCCGACGAGATCGCGAGCTTCGTGATTGAGGATTTCTATGCGGCTTGTGGTAATTTGTGATGGACTAGTTGGAGCACCCCTGCAGGGTTAAATCTTTCGGAAAGTCGTGCCCGCGGTTATGTGGCAACGTGGAAACTTTGTTTAACACTGGTTCTAGATAACTTGAAGGTAACTTAATTAAAACATGCCAACTGTGTGCGTAACCGTGACTGTCTCTTTCGTGAGTTCTTTCTCCGATCGAGGACACGGTGGGGTTATGTCTGACGTAGGTAGGTGTTCAGAATCATTCATTTGATCATCCGTAGTTCACGTCCGCTATGCGTAGATCATCCCCCTCTTATTTCTTGTACTCGTAAGTTTAGCCATCAAATATGTGCTTAGCCGCTGCTGCAACCTCACCACTTAACCATGCCTCGCCCATTAAGCTTTGCTAGTCTTGATACCTTTGGAATTGAGATTGCTGAGTCCCCTGTGGCTCACAGATTACTACAACACCAGTTGCAGGTACAGGTAAAGGTTACTTGACGCGAGCGCGTTGATTGTTCATTTGGAGGTGCTTCTTCTTCTTCTTCATCGATCTAGGATGGGTTCCAGGCCGGCAGCCTCGGATAGCAAGGATGGACGTCGTTCTTCTTTTCTCGTTTGTTTTCGTCCGTAGTCGGACCTTGCTCTTACTCTTGATGATTATGTAATGTACTGATGTGACTCTCATGTAGCTTGTGACGAGTGTAAGCCAATTCTTTACATATCTCTTCTTTTCAGTACATGTACTTGTAACGATATCCATTCTTGCGACACGACGAGATGCGTTTCTATCCCTGACGAGGCGCCCCGTGCCAAATTTTGGATAGGGTCGCATCTTGGACGTGACACCAGCGCCTAGGGTTTCCCCCCTCTCCACCTCCTGCGCCTTGGGCTGAGTGTGGGGGCGCACCAGCCCACCTAGGGGCTGGTTCCCTCCCGCACTTGGCCCATCTAGCCTCCCGGGGTCGTTGCCCCCTTCCGGTCGACCCCCGAGGCCACCTCCGGTGGTCCCGGTGGTCCTGGTACGTTACCGGTGACGCACGAAACACTTCCGGTGTCCGAAACCATCCGTCCTATATATCAATCTTTGCCTCCGGACCATTCCGGAGCTCCTCGTGATGTCCGGGATCTCATTAGGGACTCCGAACAACTTTCGATAACCTCGTATAACAATTCCCTATAACCCTAGCGTTATCGAACCTTAAGTGTGTAGACCCTACGGGTTCGGGAGACAGGAAGACATGACCTAGACACCTCTCCGGCCAATAACCATCAGCGGGGTCTGGATACCCATGGTGGCTCCCACTTGCTCCACGATGATCTCATCGGATGAACCACGATGTCAAGGATTCAATTAATCATGTATACAATTCCCTTTGTCTGTCGGTATAGAACTTGCCCGAGATTAGATCATCGGTATACCTATACCTTGTTCAATCTCGTTACCGGTAAGTCTCTTTACTCATTCCGTAGCACGTCATCGTGTGACTAACTCCTTTAGTTACATTGAGCTCATGATGATGTTCTACCGAGTGGGCCCAGAGATACCTCTCCGTCACACAGAGTGACAAATCCCGATCTCGATTCGTACCAACCCAACAGACACTTTCAGAGGTACCCGTAGTGCACCTTTATAGTCACCCAGTTACGTTGTGACCTTTGATACACCCAAAGCACTCCTACGGTATCCGGGAGTTGCACAATCTCATGGTCGAAGGAAAAGACACTTGACATTAGAAAAGCTTCAGCATACGAACAATACGATCTAGTGCTACGCTTAGGATTGGGGTTTGTCCATCACATCCAATCAGATTCATAAACACCTAACATAACAGCAGCCCACAAGGCCTTGTTGAGGATGATCTCCTGTGTGAAATTCGAGAAATTCCATTCCATTTATACGAGAAGTGTCGATCGCTTCTTTTAGAATAAAAGGGGGTTTGAGGGTGTCCCAGCCGGTTCCCATGGCCACAAAAAGCTAGCGGTTCGACTCTTGCTTGAGTTTGATAGGTGAGATATTTATTTAAAGACGGAGGTACGTCCTATTATTCTCTAAATGATGTGATCCCGTTATCAATGACATCTAATGCCCATGACCAAGAAACCATGATCATCTATTGACTAACGAGCTAGCCAACTAGAGGCTTGCTAGGGACACATTGTGATCTATTTATTCACACATGTATTATTGTTTCCTGTTAATACAATTATAGCATGAACAATAGACGATTATCATGAACAAGGAAATATGATAATAACCATTTTATTATTGCCTCTAGGGCATATTTCCAACAATCACGACCATCTATGTAAATCCCTCGACCTCATGTTGTTCACCACCGGCCGTGCCCGCACCTACCTGCTTTCTTGCCTCCGAGGGTGAGACTGTCGCTCACAGCATCGTCCCCGTCTCAAATGAGGTCCTAGCTCGGCCTCACCACGGCCGTCGCTCGTCGCTTTCGCTCATCACACCATCTCACACGTTGCATAAAACGTGACTAAGGCTAGACTTTTTCTCAGGCACCTGATATTTGGTAAACGCGGCACAAATTTGAGTTCTACGTGGAAGATTTTAAATTTTGCATCCAGGAGAAGTTTCTATTTTAGAGCAAGGAAGATGTGTCTTAATTTAGTACATACCAAGTTCTCTAGATCAAAGTAGATGTTGGTTGATTGTGACAAATTGGGTCAATAATTTCGTGGGATTATTTTGTTTGTTTTCCCGGTAAGTTTAGGCCCTCTTTGATTTGCAAGATTCTGAAAACGCATGAATAGGAAAAATACAGGATTTGTGTGGCATGTCCACTTGAATTCTATAGAACTAGCATAGAGTTGTTTGATGCCAGAGGGAAAACAAAGAAATTAAAAATGAGATTGAAGTGGATGCTAGATTTTTAATAAAATGTACTCCCTCCGTCTCAAAATAAGTGTCTCAAGTTTAGTATAATTTTATACTAGAGCTAGTACAAAGTTGAGACACTTATTTTAAGATGGAGGGAGTGGTACACTTAATTTCATAGGAAAAAATTCTATAAGATTGAATCCTATGAAGAGAGTGGATTTTCAGCACCCGGGTGTCTAGGCACCCTCTATGAACAGTAACATCAGAATAAATAGAAAAAAACAAAGATAATCTGAAACTTTGCAAGATCAAAGATTATCAAACTTTCTAGGTGCTTGCAAGTTTTCATGCCAAAAAATATTTGAGGAGCTCTGTACAGAAAAAACATTTTAGTACTTTAAATTTTGAGCACTTTTAGCACTGAAATCTGAAACTTGTTTATACACCTTTCTCTACATGATATTTAAACATGAGAACTTGTAAGAACCTACAAAGTTTGACCGTCTTATATGTTGCAAAGTTCTAGATTTTTTTAAAAAATCTATTTTAAAAATTTTACTATTTATAGAGGCTGCCTAGGCATCCGGGTGCTGTTAGACCTTTTTTTTTATCCTGTGAATCAAACGACATATGTAGGAAAAATTTCTGAGGATTATAACCCTTCAAAAATCCCTATGGATGGATCAAAGGAGCCCAAGCAGTTTTGCCCCTAAATCCTAGATGTTGTCACCTCACTCTCTAAGTTGGAATCCACAGCTAACTGGCCGCGTAAGGTATTCCAAAACAGTACCTGCAAATTTCAAAGTAGTAGTTTTATGCGTTGACGTACGGGCTGGCACGTCAATTAGTATGTTCCGACGGCTCGAGTCCAAGCATGCAAAACCATGATTAGCTTGACGGTTGGTGGTGCTGGTTGAACTCGTCGTTTAATTAGTCTTTGCAAATTTCCCAGAGTAGATACGCATAATTGGACAGTTTTAGCCATCACCGCCAATAAGGCAGCTGCCACCGATTGGACAGGTGATTGAGAGTGTTGTGTGTCAATTCAACTGAAGTGCTTAATTAGTACGTGGCCGCCGGCGCCGTGGGTTAAGTTGTTGCTTTCGTGCATGCGGGAAGAAGACTTCTTCGTGGAGGCAGGAGCGAAACAGCAATGCGTTCTCTTCGAACGATTATTAGACGATTGCTGACCACGCCTACCACGCGGTGGCGTGAACACTAATGTGATTTATACGTACTGATTTTATAAAAAAACCTTATGCACTAGTTTAAGCTTAAAATCATGGAGTGTTTGCAGTTGAAATAAACACGTGCATAGAATTTTTCAGAACTTTCACGTTGGATTTTTTAGCGCTCTCTCTTCCTCCCTCCCTCCCTTCCTCTCTCTCTCTCTCTGCGAACTAGAGCTAGGAACCTACGTAAACTGAGTTGTTCCGAGAATACAAGAAACTTTAAACAAACCATGTATGTGTACCTCACATCATAACATATTTCATTATGAAAATTTAAAGTCATATAATGTACAGTACATCCGGCCCTAGTGTGTCTATATATCTTTGTTTTCAAATTCGTTTGATACAGAAAAAGTTGAATTCTGGTTTATTTATTTTCTCCAAAATGCCGGTGTCGCTGGAGCTCGGGAGCCTGCATATGAAATTAGAGGAACCAACTCAATCAAGTGCATCTAAATGACGAGGCCGATGACACCACCCTTAATTTGGAAGCAGGCTGCTTATAAAGATAACTCATAATTCAATCTGGTCTCCTGGAAGAATAATCCGGTTGGCAAGTTGGTTCAGAGTCTCGTCAGCCCTTGTCCTTGCCTAGTAGAAGAATAATGCAATGCACACAACACACAACTAACTAACCGCATAAGTTGATTAGCTTCGCAGTTGGTGGTGTTTTGTCGTTTAAGTCGTGAATTCGTCCACCCGATCGATAGATACGCATGATGTTCACACAGGCATCTTCGCCGAAGTCGTGAAACCATTTTTATCAGCGGTTTGGAACGGTGAGACCGTGAGAAAATAATATAGTACTCGTACCATATACATGTGTGTCAATTTCACGGATGCTGTCAACGAAGGTGGTGTGCTTGAATTAGTCGGTCACGCATGCATGCAGCATCTGTGCCGCCCCTGTGGGTGCACAGGATGGTGTAAAAGACCAATGCTGTGTGTAGGTAAAACTGTAAAAGATTCTACTCCCTCTGTTTCATAATACAAAGACGTCTTTTATACTATTGTAGTGTTAAAAATGTCTAATATTATGAAACGGAAAAATTAGTTATTATTAATTTGAATTGAAATCATACCATTTATTTTCAAACGGAGGAAGTAGTTTGTCTAGGGGGAGGCTCTGACATGGCCGCCATCAAGTGCCAACTTCCGTTCATCTTATTCTTGTATGCAGAGTACAACGTAAACTACAAAACTCTCCAGTTGAAAATTTTGAAGTGCAAACATACCTTTAGAGGAACTAAAAGTTTGTTCTATCTAGAACTTAGAACCTGATAACAGTTGTAAGCAATGCCACTAATATTTCTGGATATGTGATACACTCTCTGTTTCTATATATAATATGTTTTGGCACAGAACTACCAAAACATCTTATATTAAAAAACAGAGATAGTACGTAGCATCAAGAAAGGAAGATATGTCCTGAAAAAAGACTATTGGAGGCCGACACCTCCGAATGATGATGCTGCAGTTGATGCTCATGAAAGCGATCATCCTCGCGAGTGAAAGGTTGTCCATAAGGGCATCCCAGCGACGAACCTCGAATAAAACCCGGTATCCCTTTATGGAACCATTGGTTGTATAGTTGAAAGCAGAAGCCTGCCCTTCAGACAGCCTAACAAAAAATGAAAACCGTTGCAGCACATTGATATCGTTGTAAGACCCAGACATATCAAAAAAAGCGTGTCAAATTCAGAAGTCATGTGATGAACTAACATGGCCCTAACATTGTCTGTTTTAGAGCTTTGGGACAGTTCTTTCATCTTCAATGCATGCTATTAAGAGGCCCGAGCAAACCTCACCACCCTCTTGCTCCGGACATCGCCAAGAGCCTCTCGGTGTATGTGACAGTTGGTTCTAAGTACTAAGGTCGAAACACCCCGACCACTGCAGTAGCAAATTTGAACATGGTGTGTCCGCATATGCTCTCACACATCTTTAGTTACTCATACCACGAATCTGTGACCGTGCCATATGCAAGTATCTGCAATGCGGTCAGGCACTTCTGCTAGCCAGAAAATCCAATCTTTCATGCATCATCCTTCTTCAAGGTGAAGTAGTCATCGTAGGACTGGACATCATTGTAGTGGCGATCAAAGATATTATTACGCATCTCGAATCGTCGGTGAAAATTGTCCGCGAATAGGGCATCGGGGGCAAAGTAGTTGCCCATCAGCATCAAATGGTCTTGTCTCCTATTTTGATTCAGCACTAAACTCCCCTTGATCAATCCCTTGAAATTGAGAACATGCTCTTCTGCATGTTCCGTGTCTGTAAAGACCGCCTGCATCATCGTCATTTCATCCGCATAGTCTTCCTTGTCTAACGAGTTGTCGGAAGACTTAATGTAGTGCTGGTACATGTACTTCATGTTTGAATCCATTGCTTCAAAGAAGGGACAAAAATAATTAACATGGACATTTCACCAAACACTTGCCGGGCATGATGACACACCTAGGGGGCAGATAGTACCTACACAACAGACGAACAAAAGGTATGGACCAGTGGTATAGCGACCGGGTGTAGCGGTGGGGGTCCGCGAAGGATGAAGGGTTCGCGGGCGGCCGGGGTGGTAGAGCGATGATGTCGACGAGGAAGGAAGTGAATGAAGAGAAGGAGGGAAGGATCAAAACATGGGTCCCGGCAGGCATTTGGGTGGGTCGGGGGTGCGATAGTCCTACATATGGTGGTCCGGACTCTTGCAAAGCCCTTCTGATTTGCTTTTGATTTGCGGGAAAATGAACATCCGGACTGATCGTGGACCGATGCAAGATGGCGTTGCATGCAAACTGCTCTGGATAGCTCGATCTAAACGCTTGCGGAAATTTTTAGAGTTCGCTTTTCAGATGCTCTAAGGTAGGTAACCTGTCGAAGTTAGAGGTTGCAAGAAGAGCCTTGGCCGCCGCCCTGCGTGGGTTAAGCTGTTGCTTTTGTTCATACGAGAGCAGGCGTGAAATCACTGAAATGGTCTCTCTCCCTTCATAGCTTATACATATGCAGTATACGTATTGCGACGTATGTAGTTTTAGCCGGTGCAGTGCATGCACGCCCGCCCAACTAACCACTACTGTACCAAGTGGTCATCTTGGTAAGCTATCAACAAAAATTGCAATAAAAAAAAAACAAAAAAAAACTAACCACTACTTTCGCCATTATAATAAGTTCACTGAAGTTTTATGTTTGTTCCAAGTCAAAGGTTGGACAAAGTATATAAACACATGTCAACATCGTCTACAAGATAATACCACTTTCAGTATACTCTTTGTAAAATATATTTTGTACTACCATACGTACCTTATCACATTCTGTAAGATATCCCGACAACGACGTGTAGCCGTTGGTGTGTCTGTGTGCTCATACGGTTTGACACGCCATTGCAGACGCCATTTATAAGTACATTTTTTTGGTTTCACAATACCTGTGTTTTGTTAATTAAACTCCTGAACTAGTCCATGCGTGGATTTTTTTTTCTCTATGTACATTCACAGTTGCATGTTTAGGTCAAAAATAACTGTGCTGCAGGATTGAAACCGACAGACCAACAGGCCAAAGGGAGACAAGGCTAGGCTGATTGTTGCATGGACAGGCAAAGGATGGCCTCTATATCCAATCCACTGGTAAAAGAACAATAACGATAGATCTTCTGAAGAGATTCCTGTTATTATCCTGTCATTAAGAATCAACCAAAAAATAAAAAGAGCCAGTCCACACGGAAGACCTTGAATCTTGATAGCGCTCGCGCGATGCTTCAGACTCTAGTCTGATGCGGCGTGCCGGAAAGGATCAAAGGAGGCTGCGCTCGTGCGATGCTTCAGATGCTCGCCTGATGCGGTTCGCCGGCGACTCAGCCTCAAAAGTTACCCTTTAACTAGGGTTTCAGCCACGCGGCAAATAAGTTCGGCGTCGGCTCAGACGTCGTGGGTTCACCTCTCTTATATGGGTTGATCTCTCCTGCATGGATTGATTCCACGGCATGACGGCTTCACACACTTCTTCGTTGTGCATTGCTCCCTGGGGTTTTTGCACCGAGAACTTGTTTGTTGGTCGGATCTAAAGATTTTGTTGGATTTGTTCAAGTTTTTCTATCCCGACGCTGCATGTGGCAGTGATCGGTTTTCTCTCCTGGTGCAGCGTGTGGCGGCGATCGGTTTTCTCTTCCGAAGCTGCATGTGACAGCGATCGGTTTTCCGTCCCGGCGTTGCCTTTGGCAGCGATCGGTTTTCTTTCCTGCAGCTTGGCTGTTTCGTCGGCGAGAGCTTGGGTAATTGTCGGGTGCAATGAAAATTTTATGCTGGAATTGCCGTGGCATGGCCAGTGTCGTGGCAGAAAGAGCGCTCCTAGACGTCTAGAAGTAGTGAGGACCGGATGTTGTCTTTCTGTCTGAGACGCATCTGTACATAGTTAAGGCAGAAAAACTCCAGAAAAAGTTGAAGATGGACAGTATGAAGGTTCAGGAAAGCATGAGGCGAGTGGTGGCTTATTGTTGTATTGGCGGACACCGGTGGCAATACATCGAAGAGACAAAGACAAAAACTTTATAGATGTTACCGTTGGGGACGGCACAAATGAGGCTTGGAGGTTTACAGGGTTTTATGGTGAACCGAAATGGGAGGACAAGCACCGCTCTTGGTCTTGTTTGTGTGATCTGCATCAGCGGATAAATCTCCCTTGGATGGTAGCGGGGGACTTTAATGAGATTTTATACTCCCATGAGAAAGAGGGTGGTGCAGCTAGACCAATGCACATGATGCAAAACTTCAGGAATACTCTTGCTGGTGGTGAGCTAGAAGATATGGGATCTAGTGGAGATCTATACACTTGGAGAAGGAGGAGGCTAAGAGAGCGCCTGGATAGAGCTGTTTGTGATGGTCGATTCCATGGGCTATTCCCTAACGTGAAAGTCACTAACGCTAGACATAAAATTTTTGATCATCGATCGATTTTCATTGATACGGAGGGAGATACATACGGGGGTCATCAACGAACGCACCAGAGATGCTTCGAGTCCAGGTGGCTACAAGAGGAGAATGTAATGCAAACTGTGACTCAGGCTTGGGAGCGAACCAATCTGGTGGTGCCCTTTGCAGAGCGAACTTCTTGCGTTCATGCAACCTTACATGAGTGGGATCGGTCGATATTGAAGGTGCCCCATAGGCGCTTAAAGGAACCGAAGGTGGAGTTGGAAGCGCTGCTTTCGGGCCCTCTCACTGATGAGGCGGGAGACACGCAACAGATCTTGCTGATGGAGATAGAAGACAATCTGGAGAAGGAGGAGATTTACTCTGTACAACGCAGCCGTGCCAATTGGCTGAAATTTGGGGATCGTAATACCAACTTTTTTCAGAACTTTGCGCCGGCTAGGAAGAAAAGAAACTACATCAAGCGGCTGCTTGATGATTCAGGTGTTTGGAGAGAGGACAGTGAGGCTATGTGCAGCTTTGTTACAGAGTACTTCGAGCACCTGTTTACAGCCGAAGTTAATGTCCCAGCGATGAATGTTATTAATAAAGTTAAAGGGTGTGTTATAGACTATATGAATGATGCACTCATGGACTCTTATATGGAGGAGGAAGTTAGGAAAGCCTTATTCAGCACTAGAGACTTGAAAGCACCAGGTCCAGACGGTCACTTGATCCCTCTCGATACATCTTACACGTTATGGGTGGTTATCAACTTGATTCACTCTTTGATTTAGTCTTGATCAACCTTGAGTCTTTATGACCAATCTTTGGATAAAACCTTGAATACCACCCTTTAAATATAACTGAAGGAAACCATTAGTCCATAGGGATTGTCATCAATTACCAAAACCACATATGGAGAAATATTCTCTAGCAATGTCCCTCATTTTGGTAAAGGATGACAATCACTTTCAAGAGAGTTTATGTAAGGAAATAAGCACAACCAAGCACACACATGCAAAGCAATGCATGGGTATGAGACGCAAATGCTTAAGCAACAAAAGCAGAAACTCTCTTAACTTCTCCAAATTAAACTCTCTAAATTTCTCCCCCATTGTCATCGGTTGCCAAAATGGACGTAAAGATTAGAAGGACAATATAATAGATGGTCCTACAAAAAGTGTGTACTTATCAACAAATGAGTGGAAATAAATACACATATACAAGGATAAGTAGTTGGAGGAAAACAAACTATCTCGAGAACCCAAAGATTGCAAAAAGGATCGTATGGCACAAAGAAATACAAAAGAGAGAAGCAAGCAATCAAAAGATACCAATTGGGACAAACAATCACTATTCATGCTTGATTATTATAGCCTTGTATTTCTTCTCCAATACTTGGTTTTTGTGTGACCAACTTGATCTTTTTATCTTGCAATGGGAAGATGTGCTTTGTGATGGGTTCGATCTTGCGGTGCTCAATCTCAATGACAAAAAGACACATGACAAGCATGTATCGTTTCTATTAAGAATAAAGCTATGGGGTCTATTTCTACATGAATAGATCTTGTCTACATCATGTCATCATTCTGAAGGCATTACTCCATTTCTCCATGAACTCAACACACTTGATGCATGCTGGACAGCGGTCGATGTGTGGAGTAATAGAAGTAGATGCTGGCAGAAGTCGGTCTACTTATCTTGGACGTGATGCCTATATACATGATCATTGTATTGAATACGTCATAATTATTTGCTCTTTTATAAATTTTCCAACATTAAATTTTCTACCCACCATTTTCTATTTCTCGAGAGAAGCCACTAGTGAAACCTACGGCCCCCGGGTCTACTTCACATCATCTATTTGCAGTCTCTAATTTTCTATTTGCGTTCCTACTTTATTTGCTCTTTTACTTTCACATCTATCTTATCAAAAAAACCAAAACTACCTTGATGCTTTCTATTTGCTATCAATCTTATTTGCATCTATCAATCTATCCTTACTTTACCAAGGAGGGATTGACAACCCCACCACCCGTTGGGTTGCGAGGATTTTATATTTGTGTGATGGTGTTGCTTACATAGTCTTGTGGATCTTCCTACTAGATTGATACCTTGGTTTCTTAACTGAGGGGAATACTTGACGTCGTTGTGTTACATCACCCTTTAAGTTTGGAGGGAAACCAACGCATCAGTGAGATTAAGGAGGCACCATCTCAGGGGAATGCCAAATGTGGTTGTCGCACTTGTCAATTGTCGATAGTCTGAACCCTAGTGGTACAAACGATCGTGATAGGGTAATTCTTTTATAAATTGCATCATCGACTTGTTTCTCTCATGTTTTTTATGCATAGAAATGTGGGTGCCAAACTTTTTTTCTTATTTATGATTTGTACAAAGAAAACATTGCCCAATCTTTGTTCATGGTAAAAGGAAGGAGCTAGAAAAAAGGAAGAGGGATGGCAAACAGCTTACATTCCATCATTGTTGGACGGAGCTTGAGCATGAGGAAAAGTGGAGGAACCAGGAAGCATATGAGATGTCATATAAGAAGAACTCCAAGAGCTCACTTACACTTGATTTGAATTATGATGATGATGCATCAAGTGATGGGGAAGGAAATCGAAGCACCACGCCCACCTTGGTTGTTCCCTCCAAAAGGCTCATTGAAGATGGAAGAAAAAATGTGAAACAACAGTGAACAAAGTCAGGCGACAATGATCTGAAATAATCATGGATGCCCTCATGATGGCAAGAAAAGAGCCAGCCAAATAAATAAATGCTTTGGAGTTAAAGCAAATAGACGATAAGGCTTTAGCAAAGGAGAGGCAGAGGGCGACCGAGGAGAGGCAGACGATGGCCGAGGAGCTTAAGGCAAGAATTGAGGAGAGGAAGGTGGCAGCCGAGGAGATGGCGTTGGCCTATGAACAACAACAAACAATTATGTTAATGGATACAAGTGATCTCGATGAGAAGTCCAAGGCATGCGTCGAGGTTCGTCGTGATCAATTCTTGGCAATGAAGTCGATGAGCATGATGAGCAAGAGGAGTGGTGGCATGAGTGGTTTCATGGGTGGTGAGAGGGGGGGGGAGGCATTGGAGGATTCATGGGGGGCATGAGAGGCACCATGGGAGGAGGTGGTGATATGGATGGTCTCATGAGTGGTTTCATGGGTGGTGGCATGAGAGGAAGTGGTCTTATGGATGGTGGCATGGAAAGTGGTGATATGGATGATGAAATGAGATTAGGTGGTGCTAGGAATAGTGATAATGAGGTCAATTCAAGTACATGCTATGAGGTAAGAATTGAGAGATTTATGTCCGATGCACTTTTATTTGTGTTGGTGGTGCACTATAATGTATTTTTTGCATTTGAATTTGATATGTGAATTTGAAGTTAAATTTGCTATGTGCATGCCATGTTAAATTTGATATGGAATCTATGTGTTGCAAAGTTTATGTTTGTGTTCTTAATGTATGTAATTGTGGTGCAAATGTTGTAGTTGGTGCCTTATCTTTGGGCATCTGTTGGAGCAAAGTGGTGTCTTATTTTATATCTAAAAATGTTTCCGGTGATGCAAAATGCATTTTCTTATGCGAAACTACTTTACACGTGCTACGATGCTGTTTCCCTACGCGCTCGACAATTGTGACGAGATCACCAGCTACCACCAAAACTACGTACTCGTCCCCGGCCAGCCTAGGGTGCGTGAACACTCTCGCCGTGGCCGCCGGCCGGCAGCTTCAAGAGAAGCTTCATCTGATCGTAAGCCACCAGCCCGACGGCCGCGGACGGCACCGCCTTGACGTAGGCGATCCCCAGCCCGGCGTACATCCGCCGCACACCCTCCTCCCGCGCGATCGCCCTGCCGCACGCCACCGGTTGCCAGTCCGAGCAGCATCCTCCGCCGCACCACGCCCAGCGGGTGCGGCGCCGACGTCCCCGGGTTCGGCGGAGGAGCTTCACGCTGCCACGGCCGTCTTGGCAACGACGCCTGCGACGCCGCCGGGCAGCATCTCCCTGGCGTAGGGCGGCGTCGAGGAGACCGCGGTGTCGAGCATTACGTCGCTATTCTCGACCATGCCGCTGGTTCTGGTGCCCGCGCGCGTCGGCCATCGCTCCTGGACCACGGCAACGCACGTTGACGTCCGATGGGTTTGTGCTGTTGGTTGGTTCTCTGGTGTCGTACGTGTAGATCGTTTGGTCTCCCGGCGACTCGTCGGAAGCAGAGTGATTACGTGAACTGAGCAAAAAAAATAAACACTGCCCTCACGCAGGATCGAACTACGGACCTTCAGTTTACAAGACTGACGCTCTACCACTGAGCTATAAGGGCTGTTCGTGACAACTTTTACACGCGCCAGCTCTCCTTGAATAACAACCAATTCAGAAGAAAATGGCGCTGGTATTAAGGTAATTCAAGTGTGTTATACAAATCGCAAACGTAATAGCCCTTATAGCTCAGTGGTAGAGCGTCAGTCTTGTAAACTGAAGGTCCGTAGTTCGATCCTGCGTGAGGGCAATTTTTATCTCTTTTGCTACCCCCCTTCCTCCTTTATTTTTTCACGTGAAATGTTACTTGTTCGCTTAAACCATATGACTATGGAAACTAAGAGTTTATATCCTTTGTGTGTGTGAGAGAGAGATCCTGAGCTCTTGAGGAGCACTTTGATTAAGTATCTTTCGAGGAGTTCTACCAAGTGGCTTTGCGTTGGTTGTTACTTGTTCAGGGCCGGTGTGCACGGTTAGGGGTCAATTGATGGCCTTCAGCCTCATTGTTAAGCAATCAAGAGAGGCCGGAATATTACCTTCTTCGTGTAAAGATGTACCTTGAGTGATGCTTGTTTAAGCCATGGTGGAATATGTTAGTTTTGCTTGGTGGGGTGTAGATGCCTATTGGGCATCACTTAGACAGGGTTAAAGAAAACAAATACCAGTTTTTTGGTTGGACCTGTTTGGCTATCGATTAGAGTTGCTCCCACCATGACGGTTGGCGATCTGATGACATCGAGGAGTTTGAATGTTTCTTTATGAATCCTTTCTCTCCTTTGAATTTTCGAGGCGTTACGACGCAACTTCCATTTACCCTTTGACTTTGTGGTTCAGGTGCGACAACCATGGGAAGAACCGCTGGTAGAGTAGCAGATCCAGAGGGGGGAAGAGCAAAGATGATGGTAGTCATGTGAGTGATGAACTGGATCCATTTGCTTCCTTTCGTAACAACAAACAATGGATTCATATGTTTCTTATGGTTTGTAATAATAATAACTATTTTCGTGCGCCTTTCTTTTTTCTTGGACTTTTGGGATTTTTTCGGCCTATGGGTGGGTTTTTAGGGTATATACCCGTATTTTAGGAAACCCGATGATGTGTGATTTTTGTGTGCCCTTGCGATTTTTGTGAAGATGTTCTTATCACTCTCTACACATGTCCAGTTCCCTTTGGAAGACTCCATACACCTCTAGAACTCCGTCGCCCACCAGTCCCCCATCATTATATGCATATAAAAATGCTCGCATTCTTTTCATCGAGTGTCCTCACGTCGGGCCTGTTTGCTTGGAGACTAATTTTACCAAACCAAAGTGTGACAAGCAATAAAGTAAAACGAACGCCAAACTTTGACAAAAGTTGACAAAAAAATTGACTATGACAAATGAGTATAAAGTGTGGCAAGCCAAAATGTGGCAAAAATCAAACACATGCCAATTAAATTGTGGCTGTTAAATTTTGGCTTGGCAAAGCGTTGTCTCTGGAGCTCCTCACCACTAGGTCGCTTTGTGCTTTTACCAAATCCTGACAGCAGAGTCCTCGCCGTTGTCGTGGGTTGATGTGTCGGTGCCCTCGACCTCTAGCCCATTCAACCCGTCAGTGGCTCGACCTCATGCCCATCCAGGTTGCCGGCGCCCTGCAGTCTCTGGCCCTTCCAATATCATCTGTACATCGGCACCGCCGGCGCACCTCTCGTGCTCGTTCTCCATCCCACTCCGGCCCTCCCCGTTGCCCCTTCCTTCCCCCACATACGCCCCCCGGAAACCGCTCTTGGACCGACCGACTCCTCGTAATGTACAACAATGAAACACTAGTGTCAGTTGTTTTCTTCAGGTAATGTGCGACAGTGAGCACTGGATTCACCTTCTGTTTCTTGAGCTGTGAGTCCAATTTGGATGTGGATTTCTTGAGACATGGCACATTGTATGTTGTGTCGATCTTGTCAAAAACATTCAGGATATTTTATTCATTGTTAAAGGTGTTAATCTGTCGTCTACTTCCTCCGTTTACAAATATAAGATGTTTTGGGTATTTTTACTATGGACTAAATACGGACTGAAATGAGTGACCAAACATAATAAAACAGAGGGAGTAGCACATTAGTGCATCCAATGTGCCCCATACACCATTACATGAACGCAGTCCAGAAATTTACAACATCCATGCTGCAAACTAAGTAAATACTCCATGGCGCCATGCTCCTGAATGAAATGGAGTACACAGCATCCCCAATCAATTTCATGCCACTGTACGATGCCGTCCGCGAGGTCATCGCCGCCCCATGCCGGATGAGATAGGGTAGTCCAGCGATCAACTGCGCCAGTTTACAAGAGACAGTTTACATGAACCAATTGTCATGACTCAGCTACAGCTACTCTCTGGCTCTGGCCATTTGCTTCCCTTCTCTTCTGCTAACACACAAATAAATCTCATCTGAGTACAGCAACAAGCAAAGCAACAACAAAAATGAGTAAACCGTAAGAAAATGCCATCGAGGCACAGAATGAAGTTGGCACCTCGGTGGAAATCGTAGACTTCCTAGAGGTTGAGAATTGGCTGAACATCTCCCTCAAGCTCCTCCTATCCTCCTCCGATGTCGATGGCCTGGCCTTCGAAGCAACAGACATCAGAGTTCCTCTGGTGATAAGAGGCAGCTCTTGCGTTATATCGCCACTACCGTCTCCAGGATGGTGTCGCACGGCCTCCTTGGCAGATTCCAGCCCAGCGTCCGTGAGTATAGCTTTGAGATCGGCGCCGCTGAACCCTACCGTCATTGATGCGACAAGTTCCAGATCGGCGTCGCTTGCCATAGGAAGCTGAGACAACGTCCACAGTTCTGCCACCAGTCAGAATGACAATTCTTGCCAAAGTTCGTTCTCATAGGGTGTATTTCCAAATATGTAACAGGAGCATATATGTCACCACCAACCGAGAGAGGTAAATCTCAAGTTTATTATGATCATGCCAAACGGAAAGCACATTGAACACGCCATGTCATACCTAAAGTGATAAAGTAACTTTCCACAAGAAATTTTACCTCCTTGGAGAGCACCCTGAGAATATCTAGACGGTCTTTGCATTGGGGAAAGTCGCAAAACACAAGCCGATCAAATCTTCCTGGTCGTAATAGTGCAGCGTCAATTTCACGCGGCTTGCTGTGTGTGCAAGGAATAGACATAATTATTCTTCACAGGCATGTGAGAATATTTTTTTTCTTTTCTATAGCAGAATTTGAGTTAAGGGGAAAGCATGGAAGCAGCGGTAACTAGAAGCAGTTGCCTAATCAACACGTGAGAGAATCAGTATGGCACTCTACTCGGGGAAGTTATTTCTAATTGAAAATGAATAGCGTACTTATGGCATTTTTATGCCCCTATTGTGCCCCCCTTTTTATGCCTTGGACTAAACCTCTCACCAGGAACAGTACTTTGGCATCATGGTGCTATTTTAGACGGTTAGATAGTATAGACTCGAGAAAACCTGCCGAATCCAGCCTTCTAGTAAATTACTGTTTTTTTTTCGTTCTAAAATTATTTTGCAGGGTTTAAAATGTGTTTTCTTTTTTACTGGTAGCGGATAATGCATGTGTCGCCCTTTGTAGTAACTTACTTGGTGGCAGCAAGTACAAATACTCCTGTCAGAGTTTCTACACCATCTAGTTCCGTCAAAAACTGCACAAATGATATACATGTAATTGAAATAAGCAATCACATAAATTTATGTTTCAAACTAATTAGGTAACATGGATGTTATCAAGCAGCAGGAGCATCCATTGGTTTTACCTGGTTGACAACACGATCAGTAACTTGTGTACCATGTTTTCCTCGCTGTGGTACAAGAGACTCGAATTCGTCAAAGAAAAGTAAACAAGGTGCTGCGGCAGCTGCCTTTGCAAACGTATCACGGACCTATGCATTAAAAAATAGCATCAGAACCCAATTATCCATTGTTTGTTTACTTCTTAAAATTAGTTTTATCTATCACTACTGATTGACAGCTTATGATAGACTACGGATGTGTAACTATGCAACAAACTATGGAAGGTAAACCTCTAATGGATTGTGAAACACTAGAAATAGCAGAGCACAAGGAATGATAAATCGTTTGACTCTTTTGCATCCTGCCTGTTGATTCAGAAAAAGAAAATCAAATTCAGAATGATGGTTCCTCACATATTGCTCAGTAGAACCAATGTACATATTCATCAATTCTGGCCCCTTGATTGGAATGAACCGTAAAGAATACGCAGCAGCGACAGCTTTCACAACATGGGTTTTGCCACAGCCTGTTGGGCCATATAGGAGGATGTTCGATCGCAGCCTTACAGGAGCCCCAGCAAAAAACTTTGGATATTTTAATGGCAACTCAATAGTCTGCAATGAAGAATAAGAAAAGGTAAGCAGGAAGCTCCTGAACAACACACACAGATTAATACATTGTCTCTGTTCATGAAACTTTGATGAGATAATCCTCCAACATTTACCAGGAATTACTACGTGTACATACCTCTTTTATAACATTTACAACTTCAGAAAGTCCTCCGACATCTTCCCATCCATTGCTAATTTCAGGAGAAAATTTACTAATATCACGCATCGCAACAGGAGAAAAGTTCATCATGGCTTTCAGGAAGTCCTCCTCCACCAGATTTACACTAGAAGACCCAAGCAATCGATCCGAAGCAGCAAGCACAGCCTTATCAACCATAATTTCCTACAATAGTACATGAGTAGACAAGGCGTGGTCAAAACTAAAAAATACAAGCAAGAAAAATAAAATAAAATAAAACCCTTAGCACAAGTGTAGAACATTATAGATCAGGTAGACCTGTGAAACCTAATACACGAAGAAAAACAGAACAGAAGCATGCTCCTGTTATGTCTTTGCTCCATCAGGTCTACGATGTGAACTCGAAAGCTTAGCCAGGTTCCAACCCTTAGGACATCTGTCTATGATACCAAACAAAGTTTTATGCATTTACTAATACACCCCAAAGATTAAGTTGCTGAAAAACTAAGTAACCAATTTTAATTTTAATTTTTGTATGACAGACGCCAAATACCAAAACATCACAAGCGAGAAATAAATGACTCTTCATCAAAAATTCATAATATGAAATGCATCATTACGAACAAATAAGATTACCAAATCATATGCATCATAACCATCACATTTCGAAGCAATGTTGCTGATGATTTCCGCAGAACATAGTAAGTGAAGCTTGTCAATTGTCTGCCTCAGTATCTCTATGCGAGCAGGAACAGACAAACCAGGAACTTGGACATGAAGATCAAATCTCCCTGCAATGAGATTTAGAGTGTTGACAATTCTTTGTAAAGGATTTTTAATCGATTAGAATTTCTCCCTGTGTGGATGATCTGCAAGCAACATAATGACTGCATTTCGATGGCACTCATGGTGGAGATCAAGAAAGTGTGCAGGCTTTGGAGGTTGGCGGGCTCAGCACCGTTAGACAGGTTGCTCAAAAGTGAAATATAAAGATAGTTGTTCATAGGTGGGCGGTAGGTTAGGAGTCAGCTTATATCTTGTATTTGTTTAACTACTCTCTTAAATTGTCGTGCCTGCGAGCAACTTATTGTGTTCACTATTTGTCTGATGAATGAAATGATCTCCAGTGGGGAAAAATGACATACACATTTCCTGTGTATATTCTCGAAAAAGATGATTGAGCTTTAAAATCGAAGAAATATGAGAGAGAGAAAACCTGAGGAAGTCAACTCTTGAGGAAGACACTTAAGCGACTTAGCTGAAGCCAGAAATGCAACAGGTCCATACCCACACATGCTATGGCTTTTATCCTAACCAGAGCATGGAGATACGTTAGTGAAAAAAAATCAGTAACATACAGTAGTCAGCAGTAGAATGACGAATCTTCTTGTCTCCAATGAAAAATTAGGCGTCCCTGCCTCCCTGGAGCCGATGGGTGTTTCCTCACAAATAAATAAATAAATAATGGGAGTGTGAAACTTAGGGAATAAATAATGGAGCAGTAGACTTACTCTGTACTCATCTAGCATGTCTACCAAATATTTCAAAATAGCACTAGAATTGGACGACTGAGATTTTTGGTTGTCCGGGGAGAATGGAATTAGACTGTCCATATCATCGAATATTACAATTGAAGGGGAGTGAACAATAGCTTCATAGATGTAGTCTGCAATTTGCTGAAGCTGCTTCTTATTCTTCTCAATAGCTAGCTTTGAGCAGTCTACATAAATCCTACATACGAAAAAACCAAGCATGTATTAATACCATGTAAAGAAATATTTAGTGCCATGGAATCATATTTATTTAAAACTTCTTTTTTCGAGAAAACGCAAGAGATTTTGTGTTTCATTGCATTGAAAAGAGAGAGAGTTGTTACAATCCTCCTAGGAGGCAATTACAGGTTCACCACAGCTTCAGAAAAAAAATCAGTTTAAACAAAATATTTGACTTAACATGTTTTATTCATCAGCCCATAAGTACTCAACCCATTTGCCCAAAAGTAAACGAAAACAATTTTGCAAAAGAAACAGAGCAACTTTAAAGCAATAGAAGGCCTGAATTTTTGTTGACTGAATTATACTCTTTTTTTTCGAGAAAACGCAGTGAGATGCGTGTGTCTCTTTGTATTGAAAAGGAAGAGTTTATGTTACAATCCTCCTAGGAGGGGTAAAGCTGGGAAAAGAAAAGCCTAGGACTAGTGTACATCCCAGGTCTGTGGGTAGATGACACGGAGACCGGCCGCTCCTGCCTTGGTCCAGAGGGACGCCTCCTCCTTGATCTTCACGATCAGGTCGTGCAACGAGGGTTGTGCGCCCTCGAACACACAGCTGTTACGGTGTTTCCAAATCATCCACGGGGTCAGCAGGGTCACGGAGGCGAAGCCTTTGCGCATGGGGTGCGGCATGCTCCGCTTGGCTCGGTGCCACCAGGCGAGAAGGGAAGTCTCGTTGCTGGGGGCGGCGCAGGGCAAGCGGAGCCAGACGATGATGCTTTGCCAAACCTGCCTGGAGAAGGGGCAGCGTAGCATCAAGTGATCCATAGTCTCGGGGTCCTGGCTGCACAAGATGCAGGGGTCGTGGTGCTGCAGCCCGCGGCGTGCTAGACGGTCGGAGGTCCAACATCGGTCCTGGTCGGCGAGCCAGTGGAAGAACCGTACTCGGGGTGGAGCCCAACTCTTCCAGATGATCTTGTAACAGGACTTGGCGGAGTAGTAGCCATTCGTAGTCCACTTCCAGGAGAGCCGGTCAGGCATGTTGATCAGGGTAGTGTGCTCGATGATGTGCCAGAGGCGGATGTACTGGCCGATCTCGTGGACACCGAGAGCGCCCTCAATGTCGTGAGCCCTTCCGCAACTGTCCGCGCTTTTCTTCTGCGCATGGGGATGCAGGCGAGGAGCCGCGGAGCTATCTCACCCACGGAACGGCCGCCGATCCAACGATCGACCCAGAAGAGAGCCGAGAGGCCGTTCCCCAGGGACATCGTGGTGCAGGCGAAGAATAGGGCGCGTTCGTCCGCCGAGAATTGCAGGTTGAGCCCACTCCATGCTCTGTGTCGGTCGGTGTGGCTGAGCCATAGCCATCGCAGGCGGAGAGCCAGTCCGGTGCGCTCTAGGTCTGGGATGCCAAGGCCTCCAAGCTCGATGGGGCGGCATGTGCGCCGCCAGTTCACATGGCAGTTACCTCCATTGGCAGCCTCGCGGCCAGCCCACAGGAAACCTCGCTCGATCTTCTCTAGTTGCTTGATGGTCTTCTTGGGTGGAGCATAGACAAGCAGCTGGTGAATAGGGACTGCGCAGAGAACAGATTTCACCATTGCGAGTCGCCCGGCCTTGTTCATAAGCCATGCCTTCCATGACGGCAATTGGCCCCTGACCTTGTCTACCAGGGGCTGTAGCTGCACCGCCGTCGGTCGCCGGTTATACTCAGCAAGTACTTCATTGCTAACTACTCAACTTATTCTTATAACTCAGCAAGTACTATGAAATACTAAGCCATTATATTTCTCCCATAAAGAAAATGAAAAACTTGACCAACAGTATACCATGCTTTGCTCCATGAGAATACACTTTAACTTGAAAAATATGAGTAAAATAAGAAAAGGAAGGTCACTTTTATGATGTTTTACAACTTGGGTAATTGCACTTAGCCAACTATGAGCGCACCCAACAACTTGGCACTTGGCAGTCAAAGGTCAAAAACAGAATCAACCAAGTAGGACATATTGGCAACTAATTTGCTTACACATGAGCCAGAATTTCTTTATGCTCTTCAAAGTGTCTTGCAACAGATTTGCATAAGGTTGTTTTCCCAGAACCCTGAAATGAGACAAAAGTAACAAATAAAAGAGTAGTACGGAAGAACAGGAAGAAATGAAGACAGTTCAGAAGAACCCTAGTGCAAAATAGATATTTTGTACCAGATTCATATAAGAGTTCAATTAATCTTAAGAGGTAAGAAGGTGTGCTTACTGGAGGGCCATATACAAGAACATTTCCTGGATAGGGGCACTTTATTCTACTCAATAATTTTAGAGATGCTGAAGACAAAAGGACATTTAACCCTACAGAGAAGTGCATCAAGATTCAGTCAAATGGTGGATACTGTTAGTAGGATAATGGTCATCAGGAGCACGAATTATGACATATAAAAGGTTGGGCGTAAGTCTAAAAAGGGATTTACTTTTTTCTATATCAGAAAATTCGTTCTCCAGCCAACTTAAAGAAGAAAGACCTCTGTAAAAGAATATCTTTTCTCGTTCTGTTGTTGAATCAAGGGATATAGCCTTATTCAACTCTAACTTCTGAAGAGCCTGTTCAAAGTTATCAATGCCATACTCAGTTGCCATGACAAGTTCGATTTTCTTGTGGTTAACACCAAAATCAGAGGTAGTCGTCAAGAGGTAAATGAGGTCAACAGGACTGCCTCTTGTTTGATCAATCACTTGAAAGTGAAGTAATGTTTCAGACGGCAGAAGTACTGTGTTTAGTTCAGGTTGGGCAATCTGAGAGGAGATTCCTTTTAGCTGCCCAATAAGCCATGATCTGATGAAAGACCTCTCCTGTTTCAATTTAGCACTTTCCTCCCAGTTTGCAGCTGCAGTAATATCATTGAACCCATGCGACATGCTGACGTTATCATCCGTGGGAGGATCCTTAGCTAAAGATATCTCACCCAGCGTTTGGCAAATATCCTGTTCTTGACAGTCTAATGCACTGTTATCCTCAGAATTTCTCTCCGGCATCTTAAAGTGGAGTGGACGAATCGTTATTGATGGTGTATTCTTATTTAAGGCGGGTGAGAATCTCTGCACATAAACCCCTACAAATAAACTTGATTCGTTAGCACATTCCTACTAAATAATACAAGTTTCGAAATGCCAGTAGAGTGTTCTGCTAAATTGTGTTGTTAATTTGTCTGCTTATTTTCATTCATGTTGCGCACAGAAATACCATTTGACTTGTATTGCAGCAATATTGTAGGGGAAGGCAGTTTTTACTGCTTTTACAAACTCTATCGTCCTTTTAGCTAAAAATTAAGGCCTTTGAGGGTGGTGCTTGCTTTTCTTTTGCAATTATGGAGTGCACAGAACACAACACACATTACTAATGAAATCATAACCAAAACAAAAGAAGTAAACCAATGAAAAGGCAATTTTGATAAAAAAAAATACGACTGCATCACTTACCTCGTATATCGCAGATATATCCATTATATAATTAGGAAGAGATTAGAAAATAGATATCAGGATTTAAAATAAACTTCTATGAATGAATACTGTTCTCCATTTCTTGATTTTTGTACTAAACCGATGAAACAGAGGATGGACTTGAGAAGAACAATATGCCTCACAAATATAGTTATAACATTATATTTATTTACAAAAAACAGAAACAGGAAAATAAATATCAACCTATTTAAACGAAACAGTAGACGTATCGGGAAATCATAATCTGCTACACATATTAAATGATCATTATGTTCTACAAAAAGAATGGGTGTAGCACATTATGTCAGGATCTTAAAGATACTTACATGAATGAACACATGTTCCAATGTAACAGCGGATGGATTGAGGAAGCATAATATGCTCTTTAGCAACAGAATCTGATAACATGATGTGGACAACAATGTGCCTACTCCTCTTCATACCAGGGACTGAACCCTTGATCTGCTGATCAGATCCTTTTCCATTTTCTGTGCTCTCCTTTGGAGAGAATTTAGGGGTGATACTCACCAACTGAAGATTACTCAGAGACAATTTTACAGCAGTATCTGGGTGAATCTGTACGGCATATGTAACAAACACACCCAGTTGAATTCCGTTATATTCAAATCGATCTACATATTTCCCTCCTGCTTCCTGAACACGGAGGAGTGCCTTTTTATGGGGCTGTCCTTTGAGTAAATCTTGCTTAGGGGCATACTGATTAGAATTTGCATCGCCTTTTCGGTTCTTTGGTGCAACAGCAACTTCAGTTCCAGGAACAAGTTGAACTAAGAAAAGAAAATAGGAAAAAATGTTAGCATACTTTAAAAATGATGGGTAATTCGTTGATTGGACTCACCTATTGAGTTACTAGGTGATGCTGAAATAACAAGAAACTCCACAACATTATCACCGTGCAACCATAATGGAAATTTCATACCATCATAAACAATACCAACCTACATAAAAAACCAAAAGTGGCCATCAAGCATAAACAAGTTAGAAGAAGAAGGAAACGGAAGCTTTAGATGCGGATATATGGGCAGCCTACAATTTATGACTTGTTTACATAGGATCGCATGTAACACTAGATTAGCCTGATTCATGAAAATCTAATAAGGATACTTCCATGTATGTAATATTTAGTACTCCCTCCGTCCCGAAATTCTTGTCTTAGATTTGTCTAGAAATAAATGTATCTAAATACTAAGATGTGACTAGATACATTCATATATAGGTAATTCTAAGACAAAAAATTTGGGACGGAGGGAGTACTTACTTTTTCGATGGCATAATAACTAATAAATTTCGTTGATTCATCTCCATATAGAACTTTTATGGAGCAATACTATCAAGCATGGCTATCAAAGAAAATAATACTGTCGAGCAGCAATTTAAAACTTCCAAAGAAATGTTCAATAGTATTTTATCGTTTTGCTGATGGTGATTAAGGTGCGTCAGCCAACATGATGTTACCTGTTTCAAAATGGCCTCTTCTGCCAACTCTGAGTTAAGCTCCAATACTTCCCAGTCCTCCTCACTTATTGGCTCCACAGAAACAAATTTGGCTTTCGGCAACACAGAAACAGCACTCAATGATGCTTTTGTATTGTCAGGTAGCGAAATACATGCAGCAAATTGCTGGGAAACCTGGAAATAAGAATGTGCGTGAATAACTGCTGCAATGCAGATTCTTCATTATCCACGAAAGGTGATTTTCTCGGATTAGCATGATTTGCGCAAAAAACAATCACACACCGAAACCATACGATGTGAAGATGATAATTTTTTTGAACACAGATGATAAATATATGCCCAACACCCTCGAATTCTGAACTATTTATATCTGAAAATTTCAGCCACTTGTTGAAATATAAACTAACATGCAGCATCGTCGGTTCAACCACTAACATGAGAGTGAGTTTCAAGCTTCAGTGGGAATCACAGCCTGAAACCAAAACTCTCCATCCTCTCTAGGCACTGCGTGCGTGCGATGGGGGGAAGGATGCACATTAAAGGTGGCGGCTTTTAGTTTACCTCGACGGCATCTGGGGAGGCGGAGACGGCGCCTGCCCAGGCGAGCCGCCAGCGCGCCCCGTCGGGGGCGCGCAGCTCGAGGGCGAGGACCGCGGGGAGGGAGCCGGCGGCGGTGGTGCGCTCGAGGGCTTGGATGGCGGGGAGGGGGAGCGCGACGAAGCAGCTCCGGACGCCGGGCACCGTGCGCACCACCACCTCCATGGACGATGCAACCCCTGCCTGGTCGATCAGCGGAGGCCGGCGACGTACGGAACGGAACGCGCGGCAGACGGGCCGGTGGATGCTCGGAGCTGCCGTGCGTGGGACTTTCGTATTGTGGGCTGCGCCTCAGCCGCCTGTACGCATTACGCTGCACCTGGGCTATCGTATTGGACTAGTATTCCATATTTCCACAAAGGTTTATTTTAGAATTTCCGGCGATGCATATCTTTACCTAATACTCCCTCCGTTCCTAAATATAAGTCTTTCTAGAGGTTTCATTAATGGACTACATACGGATGTATATAGACATACTTTAAAGTATAGATTCACTCATTTTCCTCCGTATGTAGACACCTAATGAAATATCTTAAAAGACTTATATTTAGGTACGGAGGGAGTAATAAAGAGGCTATCGTTTTTGTCGGAAAACTAGCCGTGATGATTTTTTAAAAAAAGCCTTTGATGTTTATGACATTCAACCCGCAGTCCCTTCATAAATGGATCTAAGAAAACGTTTCATGTTTTCAAAAAGCCCCCTACATTTGTAAGAATTTCAATTCCGAGCCTCTGTTTCATCTCATCCAGACTCTGCAGCCGCGGCGAGGTGATGGGCGGTGCAGGAGGAGGGAGGTCGCCTCCATCTGTCCGTCGCCGGCGCCGTGCTCGGGCGGAAGGAGGGAGGCCGCCTCCATCTGGCCGTCCCGGGCGTCGTGCTAAGGCCGGGAGGAGGGAGGACGCCTCCATCTGGGCGGCGCTAGACGTCGTGCTTGCGCTGGAGGATGGAGACGACCTCCATCTGTTCGTCGTCGGACGCGGTGCTCGCGCGGGAGGAGGGAGGCCGCCTCCATCTAGCGCCGTCGGCGCCGTGCTCGGGCAGGAGGAGGGAGGCCGCCTCCATCTGGACGCCGGCGGCCGCGTCCACGTGGAGGAGCTGCCCTGTAAACAGCATCAGCTATGGTCCATTCTTATCCCTGGACATGTAGGTCTGCCATGGAAGGTTTCCCCTGCACTCGAACTCCCTGATGCATCATGCGTGCAGGCCTAGAAGGAGGGAAGACCACCGCAAGAAGCATGCTTCTCTTCTCTTCTCCACTAGAGCGACTGTTACTTTTGTACATGAAGCAATTTTGTCAATTTTGGAAGTAGCATTTGCAGTAGGTGTGGAGTTTCAGCCAATTTTGTCAATTTTGCAAACGAATCTTTGCAATTATCTTTGCAGTAGTATGCCATGTGTGGCTGCTGTTAAGTTTCAACTAATTAACTGAAATGTTTTTAGTTTAATGTCAGATTTTCATGTGTTTGCTTGCAATAGTTTCAGTAGTTTAGTGTGTGCGGCTGCTACTCCTTTTTCTATAGTTCCATTAATTAAGTTTCACCTAATTAGCCTTACAAATTGTGCTTGCTTGCACTACTTGCAACCTACTCCTTTTTCTGTAGCAGTAGCAAGTTGTGCTTTCTTGCACTGCTTGTTTGCTTGCACTAGAGTAGCAATAGCAAGTTGTTTGCTTGCTTGCTTGCTGAAACCTTTTTCTTAGCTAAAAAAAAGAAACCTTTTTCTGTTAATTTAACTGAAACATTTTGCTTGCTTTCTTACTTGGGTCTCTTGTTGTTGCCTGCATGTTCTGCTATTGCTCCTTGCTGACATAAACATTTAAAGTTAATTGCACCACATTTAAAGTTATATTTAGAGAAGGAGTACTCAATTGCACACTATAATTTCTACTAACTTCAATTATTTAGTCAAAACTGTTAATTTTTTAGTTGACGATAGTCTAAACTGTTAATTTTTTAGTTAACCACAACACATTTTGGTCAAATTCATTTAACTTTGCGCACTTATCAGGACACATTAATCTAAACTATGTAGTTGTATGAGGGCAAGTGCGTGTGCGCCCCTTGCAGTTGGAGAGCTTCAGAAAATCAAGTTTAGGCAGTGAACTATGTAGATTAGATTAATGTGTCCTGATGAGTGAAGGGGCGCACACACACTTGCCCTCATACAACTGCATGCAAGTGTGTGTGCGCCCCTTGCATGCATACTTTTGTAGGCGAATATACAGAAAATGCAAGATAAAGCATGCTATAAATTATAAAATCTAATGTTGAGATTTCATCCTCGAAACAAATTGGTTGGCTATGCAAATTTAGACACTGAACTATGCTCATCACTTTAAAAGTTAGGGGTATGTCACACTGGCAATGTCCAGAATAGACTGTTAGACTAAAATCTCTAAAGGATTTGTTTTTCTTTAGTTGCATCCCACCTAATAGGACTGCTTGATTAGACCCACAATAAATTTGCAGTGTCTATGAGATTTTTATAAGTTGGCACTATCTCTATTGTTGTTCGTGATTCACAATTTGATAGTATACCTGAACCAAACATGATCCTAATCTAATAACCATTACACTTTTAGAGAGGAGGAAGACCGAGAAATGTTCATACCTAGAGGAACTCGCCTTCTTGATGCTCCTTGCTTACACAATGTACTCAAGATTTTTTTCTCCAGGCCTGCATATTTTGATCCTTTGCTATTTGTGATGGGTGAAGGGGGAGCAAGGAGGAGTAGGAGGGATGGTAGAGGAGGTTAACATATATAGGTAGGTCATGCGGAGGACAACTGGGTAGCAGATCCTGGCTTATTCCGTATGTCTATATACATCCGTATGTAGTCCGTAGTGAAATCTCTAGAAAGACAAATATTTAGGAACGGAGGGAGTATTCACTAATAAAGCTACTGTTATTTGAAGATCTTGCTCACCTCAAACCTCTTTTTCAAATATCAACGGGCTGCTGTTTTTGAAAATTTTGATCAACACTCCGGAAAAATGTATTATGTATCTTTTTTGTACTTTGGATTATCAGTATGCAAACTCCAGAACGTTTCTATGGCCGAGGGGTGGGGTGTCCGAGCCACCGTGGGAAATCATGGTGACTTTGTTCCAACGAGTCGTTCTAGCCGCTGGTGGAGCTAGCAGAGGAGATGTTTCATTTTAGAAAGAAGCTACTTTGCTTGAGTCGAATCGAGTTCGTGAGCCCGAGAAAATTTCTAACTGGATTACGAGTTTGGAACTGCTAAACAAACAATTGGATAATAAGCTTAAGAAAGTTAAAGACTATTTTTATAAATTAAGAGTCCGTTGTATTTTTTCCCTGTTGCAACGCACGGATCCTTTTGCTAGTACAGTGAAAAAAGACATTTTTATCAAGGACGAGGCACCTACGGGGCATTCAGTGAGAGAGTTTTTGATGATGACGAGATGCCTTAGGTAACTTCATAAATCTTAAGATGATGCGTCAGCTCAGTCTTTTGATGATACGTCAGCTCAGTCTTTTGATGATGCGCATAGAGGTAGGATGCGCGTGTATATGAACGCTTGCGTTTATACTGTGTTAAAAAATATAGTATTCCATATTTCCATCCGATAGAGTTCTTGCCTCTACTACGTCTTTTTTCTTCTAGAAAATGCTATGTCCTTTTTTTACCCCCTTAAAAAGAATGCTATGTCTTTATTTTTAACCCTTCAAAAAAATGCTATCTCTTTTTTCTCTTCCCCACACTGAATGGGTTTTCTTTCTTCCCCATGAAGAAAAGGGAGACCCCGTGGGACATGGAGTATTTGAGCCCGTGCTCAAATGCATTCGCATGAACAGTAAAATCAAAAAAAATTCAAAAACATTTCAAAACATTCTAAATTTTTTTGTGATGAACTTTGACAAAAGTTCTAAGTGTTTGCAAAGTTTCAACATTAGATCACATTCGAGTAAGGCGTGACAAAAAAGACAAAAATGATGCTTTGAAAATGCTACTTTCGAAAGCATTTTGAAACATTGATTTTGTTTTTTTCCTACCTTACTCGAATGTGATTTAATGATGAAAATTTACAAGCACTCAGAACTTTTGCCAAAGTTCATCGCAAAAAATATTTAGAAATTTTTGAAATGTTTTTGAATTTTTTTTGATTTTACTGTTCATATGGATGCATTTGAGCTCGAGCTCAAAAGGGCACTTTCCGACCTCGTGGGATATGTTTCGTCGTTCAGAGAATGATTTTATTAGACTATTCAAATAAGTATGGTGTGGCCGTCGACGACATCCTTGTGGTGAATTTATTTTGCGGTTGAGATGACGTTTGATCCAGCATCGATGCGGAGCTTGGGAGTTAGTTCAGGAGAGGATGCAGATTGTGGGCTGCATTGAAGATGGTGGGTTATATGTTAGGTTTGTGGTTCGTGGCTGGTAGGCATGGTTTTCTCCTCTGACGTCTTAGTCGCGAGGGGTTGTCAGATCTGAAATTCGGTTGTGTGTCTGAGGTGCTGCCCGGACCAGATTCTTTTTTGTGATAATGGATTCATCTTTGATAAGCTACTTTAAAGGTTCGAAAAGCTACATCTTAATAATGGAGCCATGTCAAGCTCGGTAAAGAGCTGGTCTTTTTCTTTCTTTGGTGATGGTGATGCTAGACGTAAGTGACATTTGTTGGAGTCAATCTTAAGAATGTTGTCGGTCTTGATTGTGAAAAAAATTGGTTGGTGATCCTTTGTGTAAATGCTAACGTTCTGCTGTATTTTTAACGTTGGTGGGTTGATATCTACATGGCTTGTACTTTGATAAAAAAAATATGAATGGGACGTATTACCATGCAAAAAAGAGATACTAAATGTATATTGGATGTAATTTGGGTTTACTTTTGAAAAGTAACCACATAATACATCACACAAACAGATTACAAATACAAGTGTGGTCACCACATGAAATATATAAATGTCTTGCAGTATTGCATAAAAAACATGGCACATGGTAAAATTAGAATGCCACTCCTTGATTGTGCCACACTGAAACTCCGTTCACATTCGTCCTCCACCACAAATGAGGTGTCGAGGAAAGTGGGAAACTATTTGGAAGGACATAGATGTCGCCTAGAGGGAGGTGGTGAATAGGCATTTTAAAATAACTACGGTTTAGGCTTGAACAAATGCAGAATAAAACTAACATTTAATTTGTCAAACATAAAACCTAAAACAACTAGGCTCATCTATGTGCATCACCAACTTATGCTAAGCAAGATAAACGACTAAGTGATAGCAAGATATATAACATGAAACAATATGACTATCACAAAGGAAAGTACATAAGTAAAGGGCTCGGGTAATAGATAACCGAGGCACACAGATGCGATGATGTATCCCGAAGTTCACACACTTGCGGATGCTAATCTCCGTTTGGAGCGGTGTGGAGGCACAGTGCTCCCCAAGAAGCCACTAGGGCAACCGTAATCTTCTCATGCCCTCACACAATGTAAGATGTCGTGATTCCACTAAGGGACCCTTGAGGGCGGTCACTGAACCCGTACAAATGAAAACCCTTGGGGACGGTCATCGAACCCGTACACTTTAGCAACCCTTGGGGAGGTCACCGGAACACACACAAATTGCTCGGGGCAATCTCCACAACCTAATTGGAAACTCTGACACTTGCCTGGAGCTTTACACCATAATGATTGAACTTCGATGCACCACCAACCATCTAGGGAGCCAAAGCACCCAAGAGGCACAAGCTCTAGGGTGCCCGAACACGCAAGAGTAATAAGCTTCTCCAACTTTACTTCCATGTATCACCATGGAGAACTCAAATCGATGCAACTAATATAATGACAAGAACACACAAAGTGGTCAAGTCCCTCACTCCCAAATCCCACCTCAACAACAAAAGATATGGAGAAATCTGGGAGGAAGAACAAGGAGCTCACTGAGAACTCCAAAGATCTAGATCCAAGGGGTTTCCCTCACATAGAGGAGAAAGTGATTGGTGAAAACGTAGATCTAGATCTCATCTCTCTTTTCCCTCAAGAACTAGCAAGAACCATTAGAGGGATTGAGAGTTAGCAAGCTCAAAGAAGGTCAACAATGGGGGCAAAACACAATATTAAAAGATAATAACCATTGGGGAAGAATACCCCCTTAAATAGGCCCTCCAAAATCCAACCATTATGTTCACAACCCGCACATAAGCGGTACTACCGCTCCGGAGAGCGGTACTACCGCTTGGACGGTAGTATCAACAGAGCAGTGGAATGGCTAGGAGCCACGAGCCGTTAGTACCGCCGGAGTGGTACTACCGCTCGCCCTAGCGGTACTACCGTTGGGTTGCATCTCAAGGGCCTATGGAGATAGGGCAGGATAGTGGAGTGCGACAGTACAACAACAGCGGTACTACCGCCCAGTGTGAGCGATACTACCACTTATAAGTTGTAATATCACGCACCCACTGTCGCCCTACTATCGCTGAGAACACGACATATACAGAAGCAATTGAATAAGCATAAGTGGAGTGGTAGTGGACGGGCGGTACTACTACTTATAAGTGGTACTACCTCTCGCACTACAACTCAACTGTCGTGCAACCCGACACGAAAAGTCGAGTCGTGAGAAGCAACGATAGTTGTCGCGATATTTGTCAGTGGAAGTACCACTTATAAGTGGTGCTACTGTTTCCGATAGCGGTATTACTGTGGGAGTGCTACAAAGAAGCCCAGGCAAAACAAATGGATACAACAAAATCTGAGCTGCCATAACTTTCGCATAGGAGCTCCGAACTGAGCAAACTCAAGCTTGTTGGATAGAGGATGACAAGAGCTATCCAACAGCAAATGAGCAAGCGATGGAGAATGAAAAGGGTTATATTAAGGACAAGCAATGGATAATAAATACCACTAGTATAAGGAAGATGACCTTCCCAAATATGATCCGGCAGAATCTCCAACATCGAAAACGCAAAGATGATGCATACGAGATCCGTTTTCAATGAACTTGAGCTTATCACGATGAAGACCATAAGCTCCAAAACTCACATAGAGAAAAGCCAAACAAGAACTAAGAAATATGATGATGACAAGAATGCAATGGTTTGAGCTCTTAATGAATTGTACGATCAAGCTATTCACTTGAGAGCCCCCCTTAATAGTAAGACAATCGATTCTATAGCCCGATCTCCCAACTAACACAATGAGACCGGTAAAATAGAAAACCTATCAAGAACAAACTTTTGCCTTGTGCATAGGCCACTTGAGTTAGATGATGACGATCTTTTCCTCCTCATGATGGACCACCTTTCTTGATTACGTCGACTCGATGAAGACTAGTAGATTGCTCCCCCATACTCCGGTATGGGTGAGCCTCTCTTCGGTGCATATTAGCATGTCCATTATCACCATAATGGACGGCAAGCTTCAAGCATGTGATATCTTCATGATGCTCCACTTGAACTTGCACAACACAAACTTGATGACGATCACCACTTGATGTCATCCTCCATGGGTTATATGAGATCTTCCTCTTGATGCAAGCCCATAGAAAAATACCTAACGCCTCATAGAACTACCACAGAAAAATATCATGGGTTAGTACACAAAGCGCAATGGATAATGCTTACCATGTTGTGAGATCACTTCATCCCACATGGTACATCTTCTACGCTTTATGTGTTGATCAACTTGGATCCACTCTTTGTACTTTTTATCAACCTTGTCTCTTATATTCTCTTCATAAAGATGATGCCTTGAAGGTAAACATGAATGCTCACACAATCTTCTTGTTTAAGACATGCTTGCAATAAGCTCAACTCTCACGTGACTAATCTTTACATAAATCCTTAAATACCACCTTGGTCATCACACAAACTCCTTAAAAACAACAAATGGACTTCAAGAAGTGGCTATGTACAAATCCTTCAAGTATAACTCAACGCAACCATTAGTCCATAGAGAATGTCATCAATTACCAAAACCACACATCGGGGCACCATGCTCTTTCACTATCATCATAGTCAGATCTGGAGGAGCACCTTCACGTACAGACCAATGAATAGGACCGCCAGAAGCAATGATACCAAGGTTGCATAGCATGTCGGTTGAGGCTCTTTCCCGTGTCCGCTGGATCCTGACACAGTCGAGGTTAAAGGCATGTTTCATTCTTCGTATGTAAGGGGTTGGTAAGGTTTTGCGCGTTGTATCAAATTAAACCACATGCTACACCAGAAATTCGCAGGAGCACACAGGTGTTGGGGCATGCACCTGCCAAGCCTGGCCTGGCCACTCGATTGCCTCACGATTTGTCAAGTAGTTGGATCCCGCATGAGGGCATAGTAAGTTTTAAGTTCTAATCCTTGAAACTCACAATTTTGCACATGAAAATCTCGATTTTCTCGATCACGAGTATCACGTTTCACAGTTGAAATTTTAAGCGATTTCTTTATCAATCGCATGTACTAAAGTCGTAATTTTATCGGTTGCTGGTACTAAATTTCAAGAGTTGAAACTTAACGTTTAAAAAGTCATCAAACATATTGAAAATGGAACTTATTTGAAATCCCTCGCCGCGAAAAACACGAATGTAAAACAAAAGTTAAAATATGGAAGTTTGAAAATCGAAACTCAAAAGAAAAAGCACACATGAGGGACTCGGTGTCTCCGCATCTGTGTGCCCCAAATACTCTCCCCATGCTCCATCGCTTGTGTATCCCCATGTCAATTCCTTTGAGCCTGAGTCTTGTGAATCTAGTCGCAAGACAAAGTGTTTCATGTACCTGATGACGAGTTGATGGATATACTTCTCGCCCCTCGTTGGTTACCCCAAGTGGAAGGTGGAGATGTAGTCAGCAATAGATTTCCCTTACACGGAGACTGTAAGGTTTATCGAACCAAGAGGACTCCTAGGCTCAACAAGTAGGTGTATTGCACCCTGGCGCTAGCAAAAGACGTGGACCTGCACACACACAACAAATAACTTTGCTCACAACGAGTACAGAGAGGTTGTCGATCTCTCTGGACTTTGATATGTCCCCATCGTATCTACTTTTCCAAACTCTTTTGCCCTTGTTTTGGACTCTAATTTGCATGATTTGAATGGAACTAACCTGGACTGACGCTGTTTTCAGCAGAATTGCCTTGGTGTTATTTTTGTGTAGAAATCAAACTTCTCCAAACGTCCTGAAAATTTACGGGGAGCAATTTTGGAAAATATCAAAAATATCTGCGCCAAGTTCCACCTCAGGGGGTGGGCCAGTGGGCCACAAGCCCCTGCTCCGCCACCACCCCCCTGGTGGCGGTGGGCGGGCTTGTGGGGCCCACAGGCACCTGCCGCCCCCAACTCCAGCTCTATAAGTTGCCTTTCGTCCCAGAAAAAATAAAAAAGAGAAGTTTTCGTCGCGTTTTTGATACGGAGGCGCCGCCACCTCATGTTCTTCATCTGGAGGGCAGATCTAGAGTCCATCTTGGGCTCCGGAGAGGGGAAATCGTCGCCATCGTCATCATCAACCTTCTTCCCTCTCCAATTCCATGAAGCTCTTCATCGTTCGTGAGTAATCTATTCGTAGGCTCGCTGGGCGGTGATGAGTAGGATGAGATCTATCATGTAATCAAGTTAGTTTTGATGGGGATTGATCCCTAGTATCCACTATGTTCTGAGATTGATGTTGCTACTACTTTGCCATGCTTAATGCTTGTCACTAGTGTTGGAAATATGCCCTAGAGGCAATAATAAAACGGTTATTATCATATTTCCTTGTTCATGATAATCGTCTATTGTTCATGCTATAATTGTATTAACAGGAAACGGTAATACATGTGTGAATAAATAGATCACAATGTGTCCCTAGCAAGCCTCTTGTTGACAATGGGATCACATCATTGGGAGAATGATGTGATGGACAAGACCCAATCCTAAGCATAGCACTAGATCGTATTGTTCGTATGCTAAAGCTTTCTAATGTCAAGTGTCTTTTCCTTCAATCGTGAGATTGTGCAACTCCCGGATACCGTAGGAGTGCTTTGGGTGTATCAAACGTCACAACGTAACTGGGTGACTATAAAGGTGCACTACGGGTACCTCTGAAACTGTCTATTGGGTTGGTACGAATCGAGATCGGGATTTGTCACTCCGCGTGACGGAGAGGTATCTCTGGGCCCACTCGGTAGAACATCAGCATGAGCTCAATGTGACTAAGGAGTTAGTCACACGATGACGTGCTACGGAACGAGTAAAGAGACTTACCGCTAACGAGATTGAACAAGGTATAGGTATACCGACGATCGAATCTCGGGCAAGTTCTATACCGACACACAAAGGGAATTGTATACGGGATTGATTGAATCCTTGACATCGTGGTTCATCCGATGAGATCATCGTGGAGCAAGTGGGAGCCACCATGGGTATCCATACCCCGCTGATGGTTATTGGCCGGAGAGGTGTCTCGGTCATGTCTGCCTGTCTCCCGAACCCGTAGGGTCTACACACTTAAGGTTCGATGACGCTAGGGTTATAGGGAATTGTTATATGAGGTTATTGAAAGTTGTTCGGAGTCCCGGATGAGATCCCGGACATCACGGGGAGCTCTGGAATGGTCCGAAGGTAAAGATTGATATATAGGACGGATGGTTTCGGACACCGGAAGTGTTTCGGGCGTCACCGGTAACGTACCGGGACCACCGGGACCACCGGAGGTGGCCCCGGGGGTCCATCGGAAGGGGGCAACGACCCCGGGAGGCTAGATGGGCCAAGTGCGGGAGGGAACCAGCCCCTAGGTGGGCTGGTGCACCCCCCCCCCCCACTCAGCCCATGGCGCAGGAAGAAGGGAGAGGGGGGAACCCTAGCGCAGGTGGGCCTAAGGCCCACCACAAGGGTGTGCCACCCCTCCTCCCCCCCTTGGCCGCCGCACCTCCCCCCATCTAGGGCTGCCGCCCCTCCCAGGAGAGGGAAACCCTTAAGGGGGCGCAGCCCCTCCCTCGCCCTATATATAGTGGGCACTTTGGGCTGTTGGAGACACCAATCTTCCTCTCCCTCGGCGCAGCCCTGCTCTTCTTTATCCTCCTCTCTACCGGTGCTTGGCGAAGCCCTGCCAGGAGACCTCGTCTCTCCATCGACACCACGTCGTCGTGCTGACGGAGATCTTCCCCAACCTCTCCCTCCTCCTTGCTGGATCAAGGTGCGGGAGACGTCACCGGGCTGCACGTGTGTTGAACGCGGAGGTGCCGTGGTTCGGCACTAGATCGGAATCACACCGCGATCTGAATCGCCACGAGTACGACTCCATCAACCACGTTCTAGCAACGCTTCCGCTTAGCGATCTTCAAAGGTATGAAGATGCACTCACCCCTCTCTCGTTTCTGGTCTCTCCATAGGAAGATCTGAATATGGCGTAGGAAAATTTTGAATTTATGCTACATTTCCCAACAACTAGGGCCCGAGTGCCATGATTTCAGATCTGAAATTATTATGTTGTCACCAATATATGTGTGTTTTAGATCCGATCTTGCAAGTTGTAGTTACCTACTATGTGTTATGATCCGGCAAACCCCGGAGTGACAATAACCGGAACCACTCCCGGTGATGACCATAGTTTGAGGAGTTCATGTGTTCACCAAGTGCTAATGCGTTGGTCCGGTTCTTTATTAAAAGGAGAACCTTAATATCCCGTAGTTTCCTTTTGGACCCCGCTGCCACGGGAGGGATGGATAATAGATGTCATGCAAGTTCTTTTCCCTAAGCACGTATGACGACACATGGAATGCATGCCTACATCACATTGACGAACGGGAGCTAGCAACATATCTCTCCGTGTTATAGCTGTTGCATGATGAATATCATCCAAACAAATCACCGACCCATTGCCTACGAGTTTGTCCTACTACTACTGTTACTTGTCTTGCTTTGCTGCTGCTGCTACTACTGTTGCTACTGCTGTTACTTGTCTTGCTCTGCTGCTGCTACTACTATTGTTGCTACTGCTCTTACTTGTCTTGCTCTGTTGCTACTGCTGCTACTGTTGCTACTACTGTTGCTACTAGCTACTGCTGTCACTACTGTTGTTCCTTGCCACTGCTATTGCTCGTTACACTGTTGCTACCTGTTACACTATTGGTTCGCTAGTCGTTGACGGGAATTGACAACTTCCGTCAACGCGGCAACAGAGGCGCCATTGATACAATCGTTAGGAATGGTCTGCCGTCAACAGATCGTTTCTGACACCGTTGTTATCATATTACTTTGATGTTACTATTGTGCTTGCAGATACTAATCTTTCAGGTGTGGTTGAATCTGAAAAATTCAGCTGCTAATACTCGAGAGTATTCTCTCACCTCCTTTAGGCGATCAACAAATTGGGTCGAATACTCTACCCTCGAAAACTGCTGCGAACCCACGCGCTGGTGGGCCATCAACAACATTCTTCTGGTCTCATTACTGGGGAGTGCTTTCAGCATTCTTCTGGTGCCGTTGCAGGAGAAGGTTTGTTGTCATAAGCATTCGTCTAGCTAACGCCAGAGATTGCAGATCAGCATTTTTCTGGCGCCGTTGCCGGGGAGGTATTGGTATATTCTCTGAGTCACTTGAGATTTATATCTGCTGATCACTATGAAGAATCTGAAGGATCCGAAGACCAAAGTCTTGCCCTTCAGTTATGAGTAAGTTTGCGACATCACCTCCTGCTAGAAATCTTGATATGTCGCATGTGCTTGATGATGCTTGTGATACTACTGCTAGAGATGCTATGCTTGATACTATGTCTGATGATGTTATGCTTGATACTATGCCTGATACTGCTAGAGATGCTATGCTTGATACTGCTTTGCCTGATGATGCTAGAGATGCTATTTTGCCTGATGATGCTATGCTTGATACTGCTAGAGATACTACTTTGCCTGATGTTCCACTAGGAGTGTTCCTTGATGCTCATATTGCTAGAGTTACTGCCAATGCTCGTGATGCTCCTGAAACTACCGATACTATTGAGATAGAACCTGCTTTTGCTCCTGCTAGATCTAGCTCTCCTAGATATGAATTGCCTGATATACCTGAGGGTTACGTTATGGAGGGAGAGATAGCTGAGGATTTTCTTGCGTGTAAGGATGCCTATGACGCTGAGAAATTTCTTCTCAAGTGGAAGGAAAAATCTCGAGAAGCTAGGATGAAAAATGACCCGAAGTTTGCCACTTCGCCTATCTTTGTCACCGATAAGGATTATGAATTCTCTGTCGACCCTGAGATAATCTCTCTAGTTGAATCTGATCCTTTTCACGGTTATGATCCTAAGACGGTCATAGCCCATCTTGCCAAACTATCCGAAATAGCCAACCTCTTCACTAATGAGGAGAAGATCCGCCACTACTATATCCTTAAGTTGTTTCCTTTGTCTCTAAAGGATGATGCTAAAGCCTGGTTCACCTCTCTTGCTCATGGATGTGTGCGTAGTCCCCAGGAGGTGGTCTATTACTTCTGTGAGAAATATTTCCCTGCCCATAAGAAGCAAGCTGCCTTGGAGGAAATATACAACTTTGCTCAACTCCAAGAAGAGAGTCTTCCACAAGCTTGGGGGAGGCTCGTCCGGCTACAAAATGCTTTGCCTGATCACCCTCTTAAGAAGAACGAGATACTTGATATCCTCTATAACGGACTTACCGATGCCTCTAGAGACCACCTAGATAGTTGTGTCGGTTGTGTTTTTAGGGAACGAACTGTAGAACAAGCTGAGACCCTACTGAATAATCTCTTGATCAACGATAATGCTTGGACTATTCCCGAACCACCTCCTAAGCCA
The DNA here is from genome assembly GCF_904849725.1 of Hordeum vulgare subsp. vulgare. Taxonomy (NCBI): domain Eukaryota; kingdom Viridiplantae; phylum Streptophyta; class Magnoliopsida; order Poales; family Poaceae; genus Hordeum; species Hordeum vulgare. The sequence continues at coordinate 491,750,846 of NC_058522.1, forward strand.
ACTCCAAAGAAAAGAGGTATTATATTCCTCAGTCCCGAAGATATGCAAGAAGCCAAGAAATCTATGCAAGAGAAAGGCATTAGATCTGAAGATGTCAAAAATTTACCACCTATCGAAGAGATCCACGGTCTCGATAACCCGATACAGGTGGTAGAAGTGAATTCTCTGCGTAGGTTTGATGAGAGTGATATTCCTTTTGATAAACCTGCTAGCCTATGCTTTGATGAATTTGACAACTTTGTTGCCAAACATGAGAGTTTCAATGATTATGTTAGCAGACATTTGGAACAAAGTACTCGTATGCTTAGCCATCTAAGTGCTTGTGTAGACAGAAATGTCAATGCTCTGAAGCTTCTGAGTAAACATGCCTCTATGATTACTACTCAGGTAGAACAAGTACTTAAAGCTCAGAATGACTTGCTCAATGAATTAAATGACAACTCTGTCAGAGTCATTACTAGAGGAGGCAAAATGAATCAGGAACCTTTGTATCCTGAAGGTCATCCTAAGAGAATTGATCAAGATTCTCAAGGAATCAATGCTGATACACCTAGTCATCCTAAGGAGAAGAAGAAGGATGATAGAAACCTGCACGCCAGTTCACCAAATACTGTCACACCTGAAGAACCTAATGATATCTCTGCGTCTGATGCAGAAACATAATCAGGTGATGAACATGAACCTGGTGACAATATGGACAGTGATGTTCATAATAATGCTCAACCTAGCCATGATGAGGATGTGGAGATTGAACCTACGGTTAATCCTGATAATCCACAACCTAAGAGATATGACAAGAATGACTTCACTGCTAGGAAGCATGGTAAAGAAAGAGAGCCATGGGTTCAGAGACCTATGCCCTTTCCTCCTAAGCCATCCAAGAAAAAGGATGATGAGGATTTTGAGCGTTTCGTTGAGATGATAAGACTCGTCTTTCTGCAGATGCGGTTAACTGATATGCTCAAGATGTCTCTGTATGCTAAGTACATTAAAGATATCGTGACTAATAAACGGAAGATACCGGATCTTGAGATCTCCACCATGCTTGCCAGCTACACTTTTAAAGGTGGAACTCCTAAGAAACTTGGTGATCCCAGAGTGCCCACTATACCTTGCTCTATTAAAGGAAACTACGTAAGAACTGCCTTATGTGACCTTGGAGCCGGTGTTAGTGTTATGCCGCTTTCTCTTTATCGTAGACTTGAATTGGATAAGTTGACACCCACTGAAATTTCTCTGCAAATGGCCGACAAATCAACTGCTTTTCCTATCGGCATTTGCGAGGATGTGCGTGTTGTGGTTGCTAATACCACTATCTTAACAGACTTTGTTATCTTGGATATTCCCAAGGACGATGCCATGGCTATCATCCTCGGAAGACCATTTTTAAACACTGTAGGGGCTGTTATAGATTGCAACAAAGGCAATGTCACTTTCCATGTCAACGGTAATGAGCACACAGTGCACTTTCCGAAGAAACGATATCAAGTACATTGCATCAATGCTATCGAAAAGACTTCATCAATTCTTATTGGGAGCTTTGAATGCCCTATTCCTCGTGTCAAGATGAAGTATGATTTGCTTGTTGGGGAGATTCATATCCCCATTGAGGTGACTTAGTGGCTATTCAAAAATTCTCCATTCTCTCTTGCGATTCTAGAAGATTTGGTCATAAGGACTTGATCAACCCCATTGACGGATTTCTTTCGATGACCATGAAACAGATGAATCAAAGAGTCACATACCTCTGTTTTCAGCTTTCCTTTTCTCTTGCTTAGAAGAAAAAGGATAGAATTAGTTTAGCTTTTCCTGTTTTCTGTTTTAGCGTCCCGGAGAAAAATACCTCGAAAATAAAAGTTCTCCGATGGTCCTGAAAATTTAGTATGATTTTTTCTGGAATTTTTGAAAAATTCTGGGCCTGAGAGCTAGCCTGGGGGCCTGACCAATGGGCCACAAGCCCCCCCACCGCCACCTACCCCCCTGGTGGCGGGGTGCAAGCTTGTGGGGCCCACAGGCACCCCCTCCACTCATTCCAGCTCCCAGCCTCTTCTTCCACCTCCAGAAAAAAATGTTTCACAGCTCAAACCCGTGTTCTTGCTCATTTGGCTGTGATTTTCGATCTCCTTGCTCAAAGCACCATTCTCCGAACTGTTTTGGGGAAATTACTCCTTGGTAAGTGACTCCTCCATTGGTCCAATTAGTTTTTGCTCTAGTGCTTTATCCTTCGTGAATTCTTGCTACCTTGGTGACCCTGTTCTTGAGCTTGAAAAGTTGATTTTAGCTGGTCCCAAGTAGTTTTAGCGCGTGATACGGTCTCTAGGCACTAGTAGGAGTAGTTGCTACAAGTTGGGTTAATCCTTATTCACTTTTCTTTTGAAGTCTCTAAAAATTTCAGAATTTTTCAGAGCTAGAAAAAGGAAAAGATGAGGAGGTTCTTGAGAGGCTCTTCAAGCCGTAACCACAAGGGTGATGAGAAGAATCACCCCAAGTACGTAGTCCCTCGAGTCACAGAAGTTCGAGCGTGCGAGTGGCCGAGTGATGAATTTTTGCGCGCCGCCGGACTTTATGAAGACTTTTATTACTTGGTGGAGAACGCAAGTCTTACTGCGTTCGTTGAAGATAAGTGCCCACAATACCTCCTCCTCACCAATATTTTTGTTCAAAGCTTCAACTTTTATCCGAGGAAGAATCCTCCCATGGTTGAGTTCATGATATACGATGTCCCCCAGTGCATGACGCTGCAGGATTTTTGCAATGTATGCAAATTACCTTATGTTGGGGATATCCGTGACCCTCATCCACGGGACTTGGAGGATTTCATTGGTTCTATTGCTGTTGGAGAGGAGAGAGGAGTGTCTCGCGCTAGAATTGGTAGCATAAATTTTCCTGTGCTTCGGTACTTCTCACTATTTGTGGGAAAATGTTTGATTGGCCGTGGGAAGGCTGGATCACTTAGTTCTCCAGACCTTGCGGTTTTGCGCGAAGGCCTTTATAACGATAAGACTTATAGCTTGGGTGCTATAGTAGCTCAACGGTTGAACCTAAATCGTTCTAATGGTGTTGTCTATGGAGGTATCTATGCTACCCATCTTGCCAGACACTTTGAGATACCCATTAGACTCGGAGAGGAAGGAGAGATGCTTCTCCTTGAGAGATATCTGGATTATGACAGCATGGTTCGCCATGACTTTCTAGATAGAGATGCTAGTAGACGGATGATTTATAACCTAGTGTTTAGTCAGGGTACTCGAGAGACTATTACTTTGCCTGCTCCTTCTTTGTTTTATCTTCATGCACGCAGGTACACTATTATGCCCGCGGACAACTATGGATATTGGGGCTTGGCCCAACCACAAGTGCCCGTGCCCGAGTCGCCAGTCGAGTACCAGATGCCAGTTTATCAGTGGGAGCCAGAGGAGCTCACACAGCAGTGGCATCCACAGTCTACTCCGGAGTATCCTGGAGCTGGTTATTTCCCACCATGGGAGTAGACCAAGCTAGGCCAAAAGCCTAAGCTTGGGGGAGTACGTGTTCTCACCGACTTTACATTCATTCTTATGCTTTCACTTTGTTAGCCGGTGTTTACACTTTGCCACTGTATTATCCATGCTAGTTTCTTTTTGTTTTCTTGTTTTCTTGTTTTGTGTCCGTTTGAGAAAACCCCAAAATATTTTTCTTTCTTCTTTTGCTTGTTGGGAGCTTTCCCGTGTGATGGGGTTATAGTCCCAGGGTAGGGTCATAGGTCTGCCCTATAGGTCCTACCCAAGGACTACCCTTCATAGGGGAGAAGGCCCTTAGACAGTTCCGACTGAACTAAGGACGCCCCCATCATCCAGTCGGCGACGATCCACTCGGAGCATATCTAATGTACCGACTGGAATCCACTCTGTACATCGTAACCTCCCGGGAGGGCGATGGTCATACGCTTTCATACACCATAACTAGCATTTAAGGCTTACATCACCAGTAATGCCAGCGTTTACTCGCCACTACTCCACCCCTGTCCACCGGACCATTATGAAGGGCAATGCACTCTATATAAGCCGCCCTTCACCACTAGTACAGGGGTTGGCACTTGCTGTAATCCCTTAATACACTCAACACAAAGCTCCCAGGAGCACTGAGACGTAGGGCTTTTACCTCCACCGTAGAGGGGCCTGAACTCATACATCCTCGCCATAGCTAAGGCTCTGCCCATATACTTTCGTACCCCGTACTTCTACTGTCAGACTTATACCCACGACAGTTGGTGCCCACCGTGGGGCAGGCGTCTAAGCGACTTCCGGCGAGTTTGTGATTTCATATTTTTGTCATGTCATCCGACGGAGATCTGTGCATGGGTCATGAGATCCTCTTCGGTGCACTCTCCTTCATCGCTGATGATTCGGCATGGCTTCAGGATGCGCCCCTCGACATCGAGACGCTTCCGAGTCGCGGGGCTACGCACTTCTGTGCTAGTTCCTGCGGCGTTCTTCTTCTCCAGCCATCGACCCCGGTGTCGATCTTCACCCCCGTCACGCGCCGCAACAGGTGATCCGATCGTTCGCGGCTCCAACGTTGGGTGCGACACGCCCTAGCGCGACAAAACATGTCCTCTCAAGTGGCGGTGCTCAAATCGGTTGTGGTCCCGCGGTCATCCCAGTGCTTGGAGTCAGTTCCGACTGAACTACCTTCCGAGTATCAGGGTCACGGGCCTGTAGCCGAAGTACTCATGGCCGATTCCGCGAAAGTCCCTCCGAGACTGGTCGGAACGAGCGTGAGATCGGAGAGTCATCCGGCGCTCGTCGTCAGCACCCTCGTTCTTCCAGTCGACGCGCTCGCCAGAGCAACGTCGAGGTGTTCCGCACACCCATCCTCAACTTGGCTGCAGCCGCCAGGATCGCTGATTCTCTCCAGCCGACTGATTCGGAGGCTGGTAGAGGAATCGAGCAGATCCGTGCCTTATTACATACGGCGCAGCAGCAAAACTCGGCGGTCTCCCAGTCGCAAAACAAGATCCACAACAATTCCGTTCAAGCGAACACTCATCGGTCGGTTTTCAGTCCCAGCTCTCACCAGCATCGCAGAGGGGGCAGCCTCTGGAACGATCGTTCCAGGGACCGGAGTCAGAATCCGCTTTCCATTCGGTCTCATCCCGAAGATCGTCGTCATTCGCGTACTCCTCCGCGGAGTGGGCCCTACGGACCCCGGCATTACGATGATCATCGTTCGGGCGGTGATGCGCATGATCAAAGGCCTGATGCAAGAGGGTATATCACTCTGAGGAAGGTCGATAGAAGCCGAGCCCACCGTGATGGTCACGATAGAGATCATCCGAGTGGAAGCAGGACCGTTGTTTCTGGTCCCGAGTGTTTCAGTCGGCCCATTTTCTCGGCTGACATCCCTCCCAACTTCCGATTGGCGACGGGAATCAGCAAATTCACAAGAGAGTCCAAACCAGAAACTTGGTTAGACGACTACAGAGTGGCGGTCCAGATCAGTGGCGGAGATGACCATGTCGCCATGAAACATCTCCCGCTGATGCTCGACGGTTCGGCTCGAGCTTGGCTAAACCAGTTAGCTCCATCAAACATTTACAGTTGGGCAGATCTGTCCCGAGTCTTCATCAGGACCTTTGAGGGTACGTGCAAACGCCCTGCCGGTCTCACAGAACTTCAGCACTGTGTCCAGAAGCAAAACGAGCCCTTGCGCGATTTCATCCAGCGCTGGACAACCCTCTACCACACGGTGGAGAATGTTACAGAATACCAAGCAGTCTGCGCCTTCAAGGCAGGCGTTCGGTAGAGAGATCTATACCTGAAGTTTGGTCGGACATGCGACATCTCCATGAGCAAGATGATGGAGATAGCCGCGCGCTATGCAAATGGTGAAGAGGAGGATCGCATACGTAGCGGCAAGCATAAGTCAGTCACTGACGGAGATGGGAGCAGCAGTCGGAAGCAGAAACAGAAAGCCCAATCCACTCCGCAAGCAGAGGCGGCAGTCATTACAAACGGTAAGTTCAAAGGCAAGGGGAAACCACAGTACACCCTCAAGAAGAAACAGTCAGGAAATTCCATCCTAGATCAACCGTGTCCAATCCACACGAAGACGGATGAACAAAGCAATGTCATATTGCCGAAACATACCACTCGACAGTGTCGCCTCCTGATCCAAGGATTCAGTGAAGGACAACCGAGTGAGAAAGACACCGAGCAAGATGATGACGACAAGGAGGATCCGTTCCCTCAAGTCCATGCGACGTTAATGATTTTTGCTGATGTAGAAAGCAAAAGTTGACTGAAGCTGGTCAACAGGGAGGTAAACATGGCAACCCCATCCACTCCCACGTTCCTCAAGTGGTCACAGACTGCAATCACTTTCGATCAGTCAGACCACCCAGCACACGTGCCCACCCCAGGGAGGCAAGCTCTCGTCGTCGACCCGGTGGTGGAAGGAGTTAGGCTGCGCAAAGTCCTCATGGACGGCGGCAGCGGCTTGAATATCATGTACGTCGATACTCTCAAGGGAATGGGCATTCCGATGTCCAGACTTAGTGAGAGCAGTATGCAATTCCATGGAGTCGTCCTAGGAAGAAAGGCAAAATCACTCGGTCAGATTGCGTTGGATGTCGTTTTCGGCTCTGATAAGAACTTCCACAAAGAGAAGTTAACATTCGAGGTGGTAGACTTCCAGAGGGCATACCATGCCATTCTGGGCCGTCCGGCATACGTACGTTTCATGCCCGTCCATGTTACGTATATTTGAAGCTGAAGATGCCTGGTCCCAAAGGCGTGATTAATGTCATAGGCAATCGGCAGCGGGCCGAGGAGTGTCTGCAGCAGGGGTCGAGAATTGCACACCATCAGATGGTTGTACTCGAGTTGGATGAGTACAAGAAGATTGCCGACCCCGCCGACTTGATGCGGTCAAAGAAGTCAGCTTCCGAGTCCGCATTCCAGTCGGCAGGAGACATGAAGAAAGTAAGCATCCACCCGACGGATGACACCGCCGCCCCAACAAACATCTCCACCACCCTTGATCCAAAATAGGAAGCCGAGCTCATCCAATTACTCCGTGAGAACTGGGACATTTTTGCATGGAAGCCTGCTGACATGCCAGGTGTACCCAGGGAGTTGGTTGAGCACCGACTACATGTGGATCCTGCCGCTCGCCCCGTCCGAGAACGCCTGCGTCAGTCCGCCGCGCACAAGAGAAAAGCAATCGGAGAGGAGGTAGCTAAACTTCTGGCAGCCAACTTCATTCGCGAGGTACACCACTCTGAGTGATTCGCTAATGTTGTCATGGTGCCCAAGAAGGACAAGTCTCTCCGTATGTGCATCGATTTCAAGCACCTTAATAAGGTCTGTCCGAAAGACCACTTCCCGCTCTCAAGCATTGATCAAATCGTTGATTCGACTGCGGGTTGCGAGCGCTTATCCTTCCTTGATGCATATTCGGGCTATCATCAGATCCGTCTGTATGGTCCAGATGAATTAAAAACATCTTTCCTCACCCCATTCGGGTGCTTCTGTCACATCACTATGCCATTCGGTTTGAAAAATGTAGGAGCAACTTTTATGCGAATGATCCAAAAATGCCTCCTAGACCAGATTGGTCGAAATGTGGAGGCATACATGGACGATATCGTAGTCAAGTCACGCAAAGGTTCCAACCTGCTGACTGACTTGGTAGAAACATTCGCCAACCTACGTAGGTACGATATCAAGCTCAACCCAGCCAAGTGTTCATTCAGCGTTCCCAGCGGGAAGTTACTCGGTTTCTTCGTTTCCGAACGAGGGATCGATGTCAACCCCGAAAAGATCGGGACCATTATTCGAATGGAGCGGCCGGTAAGAGTACATGACGTACAAAAGCTCACGGGTTGCCTAGCGGCTTTGAGCAGGTTTATCGCTCGACTCGGCGAGAAGGCGTTACCTCTGTACCGACTCATGAAGAAGTCGGATACCTTCGAGTGGACAGACGAAGCCCAAACCGCATTCGACGACCTCAAAGCCCTGCTTTCCACCCAGCCGGTTCTTACTGCCCCGCTCAGTAAAGAACCCCTTCTTCTGTATATCGCGGCTACAAATCAAGTCGTCAGCACCGTTCTGACAGTCGAACGCGAAGAAGAAGGCAAAGCGTACAAGGTTCAGTGGCCAGTATATTATGTTTCCGAAGTCCTGACTCCTTCCAAGCAGAGGTATCCCCATCATCAGAAGCTTATTTATGGGATCTACATGACTGCAAAGAAGGTGGCTCATTATTTCCAAGACCACTCGGTATCTGTCATATCTGATGCTCCGTTGTCGGAAATTCTCCACAATCGGGACGCATCAGGCCGAGTGGCAAAGTGGGCAATGGAGATGCTATACTGCGACATCAAGTTCGAAGCCAAGAAAGCTATAAAGTCTCAAGCTCTTGCTGACTTCATAGCAGAATGGGTAGAACAACAGCAACCGACTCACATCTACTCGGCTCATTGGACCATGTTCTTCGATGGGTCCAAGATGTTGAATGGCTCCGGCGCCGGCGTAGTGCTCATATCCCCGAAAGGTGATAAACTCAAGTATGTGTTGCAGATCCATTTTGATTCTTCCAACAACGAAGCAGAGTACGAAGCTCTCCTTTACGGGTTGTGCATGGCCATCACACTCGGCGTCCGTCGCCTGATGGTCTATGGCGACTCAGATCTAGTGGTTAATCAAGTAATGAAGGAATGGGATGTAAGGAACCCCACCATGGCTGCATACTACAACGCAATAAGAAAGCTCGAAAAGAAGTTCGAAGGTCTGGAACTTCACCATGTTCCCCGACTGAAAAACCAAGCAGCAGATGAATTGGCAAAACTTGGGTCCACATGGAGACCTGTCCCGAGTGATGTCTGGCTCGAGCACCTACACCTCCCCTTGGTAAAAGAAGATCCTTTTACAGAGGAACCTGTGCAACCAAAGAGCTCAACAGATCAGACTGAAGTTGAGGTTCCCGCTGTGGTTGACCTGGTCATGGAGATTCTAGTTGTCACTCCCGAATGGACTTTGCCATTCATTGCGTACATCCTGAGGCAAGAATTACCGGAAGACGAGGTCCAAGCTAGGCAGATCGTTCGCAGGTCGAAGTTCTTCACCGTCGTTGATGACCAGTTATACAGAGAAAGTGTTTCAGGCGTCCTTCAGCGGTGTATCTCTCCTGAGGAGGGTCGGTTAATTCTGGAAGAAATTCACTCGGGAACCTGCGGCCATCATGCCTCCTCAAGGGCAATCGTCGCCAAAGCTTTCAGAGCTAGTTTCTTCTGGTTGCAGGCGAATGAAATGGCAAAAGATATAGTCGACCATTGCGAAGGTTGTCAGTTCTATTCAAACAAGTCCCACAAGCCAACGTCTGCGCTGAAGACAATTCCCTTTCTTGGCCATTCGCCATGTGGGGATTAGATACAGTCGGACCATTCAGAACAGGCCAAGGAGGATTCACCCATCTGCTGGTAGCAGTTGACAAGTTTACCAAGTGGGTTGAAGCCAAGCCAATCAAGAAGCTTGACGCCCTTACGGCCATCAAATTTATCAGAGACATCATCGCTAGATACGGGGTTCCACACAGCATAATCACCGAAAATGGCACAAACTTTAACTCGGACGAGTTCAAAGGTTTTTGCGCAGGCCAAGGTATCCGAGTGGATTTTGCATCTGTTGCAGACCCCCAAACAAACGGACAAGTGGAGCGGGCGAATGGACTCATTCTTCAAGGGTTGAAGCCTCGACTCCTGCAGGAAGTTGGACATGCCGCCGGCGCATGGGTCACTGAGCTGCCCTCAGTGCTGTGGGGCCTCCGAACAACTCCGAATAGATCGACAGGACGATCCCCGTTTTTCCTCGTTTATGGAGCAGAGGCAGTCCTTCCGAGTGACTTGCTTCACAACTCTCCACGGGTCGAACTCTTCTCCGAAGCCAAAGCAGAGCAAGCCAAGCAAGACGGAGTAGACCTTTTAGAAGAGGAGCGCGAGATGGCATTGATCCGTTCAACAATTTATCAGCAAGATCTACGGTGATTTCATGCGCGGCACGTCAGGAGCCGTACGTTCCAAGCAGGCGACCTGGTGCTCCGAGTGGATCAACAGATACCACACAAGTTGGCTCCCTCCTGGGAAGGACCGTTCATCATTTCCAAGGTGCTGAACAATGGAGTGTATCGACTCTACAACCTCGACAGGGAGGCGGACGAGCCGCGAGCATGGAATGGAGATCTACTGAAGCGCTTCTACACATAACCGCCAACAGATACAATGTAAAGAACAAATGTCATCGAAGTAATACAAAGCAGATTAATTTCTTGCCGATTCAAAATTCTTCCGCCTTTGCAGACTCCGGTCTAAAAAACTAAATCCGAGTGTGCACCAAAAGTCACGCTCGGGGACTTAGCTGCGACCCAGAGTCGCCTAAGTAAACAACTCGCTTTGAGTGTGCACCAAAGGTCACACTCGGGGACTTAGCTGCGACCCAAAGTCGCCTAAGTAAACAACTCGCTCCGAGTGTGCACCAAAAGCCACACTCGGGGACTTAGCTAAGACCCAGAGTCGCCTAAGTAAACAACTCGCTCCGAGTGTGCATCAAAAGCCACACTCGGGGACTTAGTTGCGATCCAGAGTCGCCTAAGTAAACAACTTGCTCCGAGTGTGCACCAAAAGTCACACTCGGGGACTTAGCTGCGACCCAGAGTCGCCTAAGTAAATGACTTGCTCCGAGTGTGCATTTAAAGTCACACTCGGGGACTTAGCTGCGACCCAGAGTCGCCTAAGTAAACGACTTGCTCCGAGTGTGCACCAAAAGTCACACTCGGGGACTTAGCTGCGACCCATAGTCGCCTAAGTAAACAACTCGCTCCGAGTGTGCACTAAAAGTCACACTCGGAGACTTAGCTGCAACCCAGAGTCGCCTAAGTAAACAACTCGCTCCGAGTGTGCACCAAAAGTCACACTCGGGGACTTAGCTGCGACCCAGAGTCGCCTAAGTAAACAACTCGCTCCGAGTGTGCACCAAAAGTCACACTCGGGGACTTAGCTGCGACCCAGAGTCGCCTAAGTAAACAACTCGCTCCGAGTGTGCACCAAAAGTCACACTCGGGGACTTAGCTGCGACCCAGCGTCGCCTAAGTAAATAACTTGCTCCGAGTGTGCATCAAAAGTCACACTCGGGGACTTAGCTGCGACCCGGAGTCGCCTAAGTAAACAACTTGCTCCGAGTGTGCACCAAAAGTCACACTCGAGGACTTAGCTGCGAACCAGAGTTGCCTAGGTAAAGAGTTTCCTCCGAGTGGGCACACAAGTTACACTCGGAGGCTTAGCTGAGTCGCTTAAACAAAAACCACGAGCCAAAATCGTGTCAAAAAAAACTCAACGAAAGAAGAGCAAAAGATCCGGTTCGAATTCAAATTGAGTTCAACGATCAGTCGGCTCGGTGTGAATCAAGTTTATCCACACCGAGCCACGAATGTACCGGCCAACAGCAGTGGCCAAAGTTTAATACAAACTCCACTCGGCATACCGAGGTAAATGCGCGTCCAGCATAAAGTCAATCAAGCATCGTCGGGGCTGGCAGGCTCCACGAAGGTGTCGAGGTCGATTCCATCTGCAATCTGAGTGTCCGTGTCGAGGAAGGTCTCCATGAAGTCTTCAAATCGAATTTTCTTGGTGTTGGCGACCTGCAACGTCTTCAGCTTGTCTTCACGGGCTTCCTTACAATGCACTCGGACCAGAGACAACGCCACGTCCGCGCCACACCGAGCGGCAGACTACTTCCATGCCTGCACTCTGCTTGGAACATCCTCCAGTCGAGTCATCAACCCCTCTATCTCATTCCGAGAGTCATCTTGAGGCCACAGCTCTTTGTCAATTCGGCCGACAACTTCTCTCGGGCGACCAACGAAAGGACCCACCTTGTTAAGGCGGGTATTCAGTCGGAACATGTCCCGGTTAGCTTCATCACCGAGTGGAACATTCCGTTGCCCAAGCGCCGATTCAATTTCGGTGGTCTCGGCTTCAACGTCTCGACAGAAATCTGCAAAGAAAAGACAGGGAGAAAATAAGCGCGGAGTGAACTCCAAAGTCAAAGAGCACTCGGCAAGCAACTTAGCACCAAGCAGTGCGACCATCTTCTTCGCCCAGTCGCCGACGTAATTCTCCTGCGCTTTGCACCGAGCGTTCATTGACTTCAGTTGGCCCACCCAATCAGATCTCTCCTTCTTCATATTTTCTAACTCGGCTAACAGTGCCTTGTTAGTCTCCCGAGATTCCTCCAAAGATTTTTCTCGTTCAGAGAGAGCCTTCTTCATGCCAGCCATATCATTCACAGCTACCTCCAAGTCGGCAGCAAGTTGAGTCTTCTCAGCCATCAAAGCATTATAGGCCGATCCCACTTCGCAAGTCTTCTGTCAAAGAGACACAAAGGGAGGATCAGCCAGATTCAACAAGGAAAAAGTCTCGATAGATATGACAAAACAATCAAAACTCAAGATTCTTCAGACCCCTGCCGATGCAAGCAATCGACAGCGGTCTCAGGGACTACACCCAGTGGGTTCACTGACAGTGACCCCACTGGTATGAAGCTCGAACAGGTGGGTCCCATTGAGCTCCATAGCAAACCAACAACACTATGAGACTACTATTACTCGACCCGAGTAACACTACTCTCGGAGACTACACCCAGTGGGTGCACTCGGCGTGCCCCCACTGGTACCATTCGGGCAGATCAGCTCTGATCTGTAGAGATTATGGAAAATACATATAAAGACAAATGCCGGTGCAAACACTTGGCAGAAGTCTCGGGGACTACGCCCACTGGGTTCACTCGGAGTGAACCCACTGGAAAATTAACCTACTGTATCCGAGTATCTCGCCAAAACCCCCAGTGGGCACCAAGAGGAATGTAAACACTTACTAGTGCACTTACTCGGATATCATCCCGAAGCTCCAAGCTCTTCTTGTACAGAGACGCAACGGAGTCATATGCTCCCTTGGCTTCGCCCACCATCAGCTCCACTTGTACCATGGCGTCCTTGGCGGCTCCTACTTGATCTTCCGGAATGCGTCGGGCAGCATAGTGAATAGTCGACGGACCCGGCATGGCAGAAGGCGCCCTAGGTATCCTGAGCTCTGCTCCAGTCGGTTCCGTCGTGAAGGCCACCGTCTCAGTCGGCGGCACGCTCATGGCGGGGTTGGCAGCAGGTTGGATAACCCCAGGGACAGGCGCCAAAGCTGGTTCCGACCTCCTTTGGTCGTCGTCGTCCAGATGGATCACCTCCGAAGGAAGCCCGACTGAACAAAGTAAAAATACAGAAAAAGATCAAGATCAAAGACAGCACTCGCGAAACGGTAATACAGCTCTCGGAGTCGTGACAACGTACCTTGCTGGGATGTGGCGGCGTTATCAGTGTCCATGGAATCGTCACCCTGACACGATAGAGAGGTGGCGGAGGTAGCAGCTCTGTTGAGTGAAATCCATTCGACGGGTAAACATGAATTCCCAAAAAGAAGAGTCTAATCGGACACTAAAGGAAGATGGAAGAGCAAAGATACTTACGCTGAGGCGACCGGAACAGCGATCCTCATCCGGGGCAAAGCTTCCCGAGGTTTATACCCGCTGGGTCTAGCCACCTTGGATGGCTGATCCACGGGCTCGGCAGAAGAACCCTTGGTTCTCTTCACACTCCGAGCACTCGGGGCCACGGGAGGAGCCGGCGGAACAGCGGGGTCATGACAGTGCTTGGTTCGGTGTTCTGGTGGTGAGGGTGACGAGCTTTGCTCTTCACTCTCCTCCTCCTCCTCTTCTGTTTCCTCCTCCGTCTCCCTACTGTCAGAGACGTACTCGACACTACCCGCGCTACCCTCCATGTTGCCTTCTTCTTCCTCGACCGGATCCCCACCTGAGACTGCAGAATGCCAGTTCGTCCACTCCTACACAAAACACAGTCGGCAACGTCAGTCGGCGAGACAAGAAAAGCAATAAAACTGAGAAGGTTAAAAGCACTCGACAACATGTACTCACCTCATTCGGAGGAGGATTTTGGGCACGGAAGGCCTTCACCCACCGAGCTCCCACGGGGTTATCACATGTGCCCGTGATGCTGCGGACCCACGCACCCACGATCTCCTCGCTCATGTCTTCAGGATGGGAACGAGTGGTATCCGAAGGCCCCGTGTAATGCCACATTGCGTGGTCTCGGGCCTGGAGCGGCTGGATGCGTCGACCCAGAAAAGTCTCCAACAGGTCCATGCCGGTGACTCCCTTCCGGACGACGGCTATCAGCGCGTCGATCAAAGGCTGGATCTGGGTTTTTTCTCCCTTAGAGAGCGCTAGCTTCCTGGGAGGGCCCGGACGGTCTAAACTGAAGGGTGGTAACCCACTCGCAGCATTCGGGCAGGTAATGTCCTGGCAATAGAACCAGGACGATTGCCAGTTCCTAACCGACTCGGATAGCTGAAGGGAGGGATAACTACTTTTCGTTTTCTTCTAAAATCCTAAACCCCCGCAGAGCTGGAGGATGTGTGTCTTATCATCAGACTGGCTAAGCTTCTTAACTATTTGAGATCTAGCGGAGAAAACATATTTGAAGAGCCCCCAGTGGGGAGGACATCCTATGAAACACTCGTAGAGGGTGATGAATGCAGAAAGATGAGCTATCGCATTCGGCGGAAAGTGATGGAGCTGCGCCCCGAAGTAGTTCATAATACCTCGGAAGAAAGGATGGGGAGGCAGGGAGAAACCTCTGGCCACGTGGCTGAGCAGCAGGACGCGCTCCCCCTCCTTCGGCGCCGGCTCCATCTCGCCTTCCGGCAGCCTCCAAGACTTATTGACGACCATGTCATGCTCCACCAGCTCCAGCACGTCGGTCTCCCTCACCGTGGAGGGGAGGAAGCCCCCCTGGATCTAGCCCGCCGGCAACGCCCGCTGCCGCCGCTGAGTGGAGGCCGCCCCCTTCTTTCTTCTTCTTCGCCTCAAGCTTGCTGGTCTGCCCCTTCGTCATGGCGAGGGCGACGGATCCGCAAAGGAGGAGGGGAAGGAGGTGGCTGGAGGTGTGCAGGGAGTTGCGGGGGGGGGGGAGATCAATGGGAGGAAGACGAGCAGCGCAACAGGAAGGCTTTAAAAGGCCTCCGACTGAGTCACCTACAGGTGGGCCCAAGATCTTATCCTCCCAACCGGCTGTTGCAAGATTAGTGGAGAAGATCGCGGCGCGGTAATCGAGGAGGCGAAATCTACTCGATGGCGATGTCGTCATCCCCACTGAGCGCGCGGCAACCAAAATTTGAGAATCCCGGAAAATCCGGCGTTGTCAGTATGACCGGTCACGTCGAAAGATTCCGCGGAAGCAATCGGTCCCTCACGGTTCGTTTCGCTTGCATATTCACTCGGATCACTAGCCGCAAAGATAAAATGGATCGAGGCAGACAACGCTAAGATCACCTCAATACCAGTCGGCTCCAAACTCCGGACATCACTTCATCGTTCCAGCCCCGATCCATTCGGGGACTAATGATGGGGTTATAGTCCCAGGGTAGGGTCATAGGTCTGCCCTATAGGTCCTACCCAAGGACTACCCTTCATAGGGGACAAGGCCCTTAGACAGTTCCGACTGAACTAAGGACGCCCCCATCATCCAGTCGGCGACGATCCACTCGGAGCATATCTAATGTACCGACTGGAATCCACTCTGTACATCATAACCTCCCGGGAAGGCGACGGTCATACGCTTTCATACACCATAACTAGCATTTAAGGCTTACGTTACCAGTAACGCCAGCGTTTACTCACCACTACTCCACCCCTGTCCACCGGACCATTATGAAGGGCAGCGCACTCTATATAAGCCGCCCTTCACCACTGGTACAGGGGTTGGCATTTGCTGTAATCCCTTAATACACTCGACACAAAGCTCCCAGGAGCACTGAGACGTAGGGCTTTTACCTCCACCGTAGAGGGGCCTGAACTCATACATCCTTGTGTAGCTAAGGCTCTGCCCATATACTTTCGTACCTCGTACTTCTACTATCAGACTTATGCCCACGACACCGTGTAAATAGTTTTCTTTTTCTTTGTGTCAAGGTAGAACATATTGGTTACAATGTTTAGTGGTTCTTACATGCTTACTTGTTTAGCTTTCAAAGAGCCATATTATTTTGTCTTCTCCTTTGTGTTTGCCTGCAGATTCAGCTTAGTCCAATGCGCTTCTTATCGTTCTCATCGTTCGATCGTGCAAATGAAAGGCAACAATGATGATATATGATGAAGTGACTGAGACTGAAAAGCTGGTATGAACTCTATCTATTTTGTTTTTGTAAATATGACTAGCTTGTCAACCCAGATTTAGATTTGTTGTGAGAGAACCATGTTTGCAATGACAACTTAGAGATCATAGTTTCTGATGCCATGCTTATTTAGCTGAGAGCTTATAATGGTTTGTCTTCAATGCCAACATAGATTTTGAGATGACTATGATAAAGTATGATAGGATGGTATTCTCCTTTGAATGTTTCAAGTGGCTTGACTTGGCGCATGTTCATGCATGTAGTTGAAACAAAATCAACATAGCCTCTATGATGTTCGTGTTCATGGTGATTTATATCATGTTCATGCTTGCATTCAATGTTAGTCAAACTCATTGCATCTTGATGACTGTTGTCGCTCTCTAGTTGGTCGCTTCCTAGTCTTTTGCTAGCCTTCACTTGTACTAAGCGGAATACTGCTTGTGCATCCACTTCCATAAACCCAAAAGTTTTTCCATGAGAGTCCACCATATCTACTTATTTGCGGTATCTATCTGCCGTTCCAAGTAAATTTGCATGTGCCATTCTCTAAACCTTCAAGAAATAATCTGTTTTGCATGCCCGAACCGCTCATGTGGTGACAGAGGGCTATTGGTATCTTCCATGCTAGGAGTGTTATCCTCGACATGTGTTTATTCACAGTCATTCACGAGAAAGGGGTCGGTATTTGGGATGCCCAGTTCCACGCTTAAATCGAAAACATAACTGTAAAACAAGACTTCCCCCGGATTGATGTTAGTATGGACGGTACCCGAGGATTCGGCTAGCCGTGGAGTGTGATTGATTGGTGGTGGGGGAGTTAAAACTTTACTTTTCTGTTTGGGAACTGCCTATAGCATGAGTAGCATGGAAGATATTGAGAACTCTTGGTCATTGCGTTGACAATGAAAGCATGCCACCCAAAATTATTATCTCTGTTTTCAAAGCTTGAGCTCTGGCACCTCTGCAAATCAATGCTTCCCTCTGCGAAGGGCCTGTCTATTTATTTTCCTGTCGAGTCATCCTACTCTTATATAAGCACCAATTAGAGAGCACCTCTACCATTTTTATGCTTTGCTTTTGATTGATATTGAGTATGACTATGACTGGATCTTCGTTGCTATGAATTACAATGTTTAGTCAGCCCTTGATCTTTGAAAGTGCTCTGCATTTATGTTTTGCGGTCTCAGAAAGAGCTAGCGAGATACCACCTATTCATATTGCTTCATGCTTGTTTTGATTGAAGTGTTGGTATTTGAAACTCATTATTATTTGCTCGTTAGCTGATTATGCCATTGATATGAGTTTACCGTGAGACCTTTGCGTCATTTGCTTTTGTGGTTAACTTGTGATCTTGCTGAAATTCTGGTTATGGGTTAGACATAGTTGCAACAACAAGATCAAACAGAGTTTGTCAAAGTTTTTCTTTCTCTCTCAGTTTGTCAACTCAGTTGCTTGAGGACAAGCAAGGTTTTAAGCTTGGGGGAGTTGATACGTCTCCATCGTATCTACTTTTCCAAACACTTTTGCCCTTGTTTTGGACTCTAATTTGCATGATTTGAATGGAACTAACCTCGACTAACGTTGTTTTCAGCAGAATTGCCTAGGTGTTATTTTTGTGTAGAAATCAAAGTTATCCAAACGTCCTGAAAATTTACGGGGAGCAGTTTTGGAAAATATCAAAAATATATGCGCCAAACTCCACCTCAGGGGGTGGGCCAGTGGGCCACAAGCCCCTGCTCCGCCACCACCCCCCTGGTGGCGGTGGGCAGGCTTGTGGGGCCCAAAGGCACCTGCCGCCCCCAACTCCAGCTCTATAAGTTGCCTTTCGTCCCAGAAAAAAATAAAAGAGAAGTTTTCGTCGCGTTTTCGATACGGAAGCGCCGCCACCTCCTGTTCTTCATCTGGAGGGCACATCTGGAGTCCGTCTTGGGCTCCGGAGAGGGGAAATCATCGCCATCGTCATCATCAACCTTCTTCCCTCTCCAATGCCATGAAGCTCTTCGTCGTTCATGAGTAATCTATTCGTAGGCTCGCTGAGCGGTGATGAGTAGGATGATATCTATCATGTAATCGAGTTACTTTTGATCGGGATTGATCCCTAGTATCCACTATGTTCTGAGATTGATGTTGCTACTACTTTGCCATGCTTAATGCTTGTCACTAGGTCCCGAGTGCCATGATTTCAGATCTGAAATTATTATGTTGTCACCAATATATGTGTGTTTTAGATCCGATCTTGCAAGTTGTAGTTACCTACTATGTGTTATGATCCAGCAACCCCGGAGTGACAATAACCGGAACCACTCCCGGTGATGACCATAGTTTGAGGAGTTCATGTGTTCACCAAGTGCTAATGCGTTGGTCCGGTTCTTTATTAAAAGAAGAACCTTAATATCCCGTAGTTTCCTTTTGGACCCCGCTGCCATGGGAGGGATGGACAATAGATGTCATGCAAGTTCTTTTCCCTAAGCACGTATGACGACACACGGAATGCATGCCTACATCACATTGACAAACGGGAGCTAGCCACATATCTCTCCGTGTTATAGCTGTTGCATGATTAATATCATCTAAACAAATCACCGACCCATTGCCTACGAGTTTGTCCTACTACTGTTGTTACTTGTCTTGCTCTGCTGTTGCTACTGCTGTTACATGTCTTGCTCTGCTGCTATTGCTACTGCTGTTACTTGTCTTGCTGTGCTGCTACTGCTGCTACTGTTACTACTACTGTCTCTTGCTACTGTTGCTACTTGCTACTGCTGTCACTACTGCTGTTCCTTGCCACTGATATTGCTCGTTGCACTGCTGCTACCTGTTACATTGTTGGTTCGCTAGCCGTTGACGAGAATTGACAACTTCCGTCAACGCGGCAACGGAGGCGCCGTCAACACATCGTTTCTGACACCGTTATTATCATATTACTTTGTTGTTACTATTGTGCTTGCAGATACTAATCTTTCAGGTGTGGGTGAATCTGACAAATTCAGCTGCTAATACTCGAGAGTATTCTCTCACCTCCTTTAGGCGATCAACAAATTGGGTCGAATACTCTACCCTCGAAAACTGATGCGAACCCACGCGCTGGTGGGTCATCAACAACATTCTTCTAGTCTCACTATTGGGGAGTGCTTTCAGCATTCTTCTGGTGCCGTTGCAGGAGAAGGTTTGTTGTCATAAGCATTCGTCTAGCTAACGCCAAAGATTTCAGATCAGCCTTCTAGTTTGCAAAGGATCAAAACACAAGCAGGAAGGTAATAGTGATTGCAATGGAAAAGTAAATGAAAGCGGTAAATGATGGAGGTGTAAACAATGATGGTGATATGGACCAGAGTCATATGATGTTCACTAGTGATGTCTCTCTCTCAAAAGACGATAAACAACTATGCTTGGGTAAACAAATCACAGTTGGGCAATTGACAGAATTACGATCGCACCGCAATGCTAATTATGCTACTTGATAGTTAGAGGTTTAATAGTAATGGGCAGTACGCCAAGACAAGTAGACCGTTTATTCATCAACATCTACTTACTAATCATCCACCTTGAGATGTCTATCCAGAACATCTCTCCGGTATTAAGTTGCGAGCCCCACCCAAAGTGTAAACTCAAAGCAACGGACAACTGCATTAACGAACTATGTGTAAGGTAAACAATCCTTGCAACCGTGGTCACAAGCATCGTTGCTTTCTCCCTGGTGGCAACAAGCACATCCCCTAGTTTCATGTTTTTGTCACTCAAGCTAGACATCGAGGGGCATGAACCTACAATCATGCATAACGCTCCCTCTTGGAGTTGCGGTCTACTACTTGGCCAAAGCAATAAAAAGCAATGAAGAACATGCATGAATCACTAAGGAACATAATATAAAAGGATAACCAAATATATAACTCATAAAAATCTGAACATAATCTCATAATCCACCGGAACCCAACAAACCGAGCATAGAAATAGCAAGAGAATTACATAGATGCCTTGATCATGTAGGGCAGCTCACAAGGACTAACCATTGAAGCACAAGGACTACTCACGACATGTCCGGGAAGCGTCCATGGCGGTGGAGAAGCTCCCGGAAGTCAATCCTCCCTCCGGCAGGGTGCCGGGAAGAGCTCTCCTGACGCTCCCGATCTCGAAAGCGCTGCGGCGGCGGAACGATGGAGGAATTCGCGATTCCCGAAAGTCTGCGAGGGTTTCCTCATGGGACTCTAAATATAGACCAAAGGAGGGCACCGGAGGAGGTGGGACCCACCTAGGCGGCCTCCTGGCACGGCCTAGGGCCTGGCCGCACCAGCAGGCCGCCTCGGAGGCCCCTGTCCCTCCTTCAGTGATCCGGAAGCTTCTGTTTCACTGATTTTTTATATATATTTTCTAGATTTTTTTGGGGATTGGGAAATTTAGTTAAAAGCCCGTGCAAAATAGACATCACAGACAGAAACTGGCACTCGGTGCATGATGATCCACAAGTGTAGGGGATCTATCGTAGTCCTTTCGATAAGTAAGAGTGTCGAACCCAACGAGGAGCAGAAGGAAATGACAAGTGGTTTTCAGCAAGGTATTCTCTGCATGCACTGAAATTATCGGTAATAGATAGTTGTGTGATAAGATAATTCGTAACGGGTAGCAAGTAACAATAGTAACAATGGTGCAGCAAGATGGCCCAATCCCTTTTGTAGCAAGGGACAAGCCTGGATGAACTCTTATATAAGGTAAAGCGCTCCCGAGGACACATGGGAATTTCTGTGAAGCTAGTTTTCATCGTGTTCATATTATTCACGTTCGCTACTTTGATAGTTTGATATGTGGGTGGACCGGTGCTTGGGTGCTATCCTTACTTGGACAAACATCCCACTTATGATTAACTCCTCTCGCAAGCATCCGCAACTACGAAAGAAGAATTAAGAGAAAGTCTAACCATATCATTAAACTAGTGGATCCAAATCAGCCCCTTACGAAGGAACGCATAAACTAGGGTTTAAGCTTCTGTCACTCTAGCAACCCATCATCTACTTATTACTTCCCAATGCCTTCCTCTAGGCCCAAATAATGGTGAAGTTTTATGTAGTCGACATTCACATAACACCACTAGAGGAAAGACAACATACAACACATCAAAATATCGAACGAATACCAAATTCACATGACTACTTATAGCAAGACTTATCCCATGTCCTCAGGAACAAACGTAACTACTCACAAAGCATAATTATGTTCATGATCAGAGAGGTATTGAATAGCATTAAGGATCTGAACATATGATCTTCCACCGAGTAAACCAACTAGCATCAACTACGAGGAGTAATTAACACTACTAGCAACCTTACAAGTACCAATCGGAGTCGCGAGACGGAGATTGGGTACAAGAGATGAGCTAGGGTTTGGAGATGAGATGGTGCTGATGAAGATGTTGATGGAGATGAGTCCCCTCCGATGAGAGGAGTGTTGGTGATGACGATGGCGACGATTTCCCCCTCCGGAAGGGAAGTTTCTCCGACAGGACGGCCCTGTCGGAGCTCTAGATTGGTTCTCCTCAAGTTCCGCCTCGTGGCGGCGACGTCTCTTCCCGAAATCTCTCCCTTGATTTTTTCTGGGACGATGAAAGTGCAGTCATGCCCTTAATCGTGTTTTGGTGTTGCTGACAACACACATATAGGTAACTAATCACTAATACCCTTTTAAGATATTGTTAATGATCATGTGTTGATAAGGACAAGCTCATGTGCTAACAAGGACAAGATCAAGATAAGCATTCCTGAGTACTACATGCTTGAATCTTGTGGATGCTCACATGGTGGACAGATGAAGATGAATACACAAGCTAGGCTTTCCACATTGTGTATGGGAGAGCTTCTTGAAGACTTCATCATGTCTTGCTTTGATCTTGAGTCAAGAAGGAACAACAACACCAAGCTCAAGTGAAAGGGCTAACTCAAAGGTATCAGTTCCTTTGACGTTAGTGGTGCGGAGTGATGATCATCGAATAAAAGTATACACGCAAGTATAGATCATCGGTACCCCTTTTTTTATGATTCTTGAGTCTTTAGGGATCCCGCACTATTAAGAGGGGATCACTGGGTATTGTGATAAATTTTCTCAAACTACATCTCTACTTCTCTGCTCATGCCACATCTCCACTACTCTGCTTTGATCCCAAAACAGAACCAATGCCTCGGACATCCGGCTCCCTCCGGACGTCCGAGGGCCGGACGCCCAACCACTTCGGAAATCCGGAACCTTATACCAGAGTCAAAGTCTCGGACATCCGGCTCCCTCCGGACGTCCGAGGGCCGGACGCCCGACCACTTCGGAAAACCGGAACCTTATACCAGAGTCAAAAGCTCGGACATCCGGCTTCCTCCGTATGTCCGACTCCTTTCGGATATCCGGACCCTTGCACCAGAGTCAAAAACCTCGGACTTCCGGCCTCCCCCGGTCGTCCGAGGGTCGGACGTCCGACCGCTTTCGGAAATCCGGTGCCCTTGAACAGAGTTGGACTCTCGGACATCCGACCCTCTCTTCGGACATCCGGTCCCTGTTCGACTACATAGTGGCCAACTGATATGAACACTCCTTCGGTCGTCCAACGCCTGTCGGACGTCCGAAAACCGTCGGACGTCCGACCACTGTCAGACTTAAGTGACCCCAACGGTTACTTTAGTCTCCCCACTATATATACCCCCTCCCACTTCGTGAGAGGGGGTCCAACACAAACATATCTTCATAAGAACACATTTCTACCTCACACACATTTGCTCACACCAAATCTTAGATCCCAAGAGCATTTGTGAGCCCCTTTGAGAGTTGTTCCAATCAAAAGATAGATTGTCTCCCTCTCCTCCTCTCAACCCAAGCTATTTGAGATTTGAGCAAGTTTTGAGCATTCCCCGTGATCTTGTTACTCTTGGAGGTTGGAGACTCCTAGGCGGTAGGAGTTCTTCGGAGAGGAATCAATCCGTGTGATTACCCTCGGAAAAGTTTGTGAGGGTTTGTAAGCCACCTCAAAGGCTTACCACTAGTGGTTGAGAAACGCCTTCGTGGTGTTATCTCAAAGGGAGAATAGGGTGAGCCTTCGTGGCGTTGGTGTGCCTTCGTGGTAACATCCACCTCTCTAACGGTGACTAGCTTCCCTCCAAGGAAGTGAACATCGGGATACATCTTTGTCTCAGTGACCTTGGTTATCCCTAACCCTAACTCCTTACTTGTGGTTTACTTGTGTTACTTGAGCATACATACTTTGCATATTGTTTGTGCTCATTATATTGTGTTGGCTATTCCTTTGTACAAGATTAATCGTTCAAGCATACCCTCTATATCCACACGTTCACACTTGCAGCTTTTGATATATCGTGTGCTATAGTGTGATCTAGTATCTTGTGTCGTTCACCTACTCGTCGTGTGATATAGCTCAAGTAAGTTTGTGTAACTTACTTGTGCTTGTTAGTAACCGTGTTGTGTCCATCTTGGTAGATCGTGTTGTTGGTGCACGTTGCGGTGCCTATTGCATTTAGGATTTGTGCTTGAAAAGTATCCTCTTAGTTTATTTCCGCATTAGGTTTAAGCCAAATCCGAAGAAGTTTTTAAATGGCCTATTCACCCCCCTCCAGGCGTCATCGTGGTCCTTTCAGACGAAACCCTCCGTATAGCAGAAGATGGGAGCCGGAGGGGTAACAGGGGGCCCACGAGCCACCCAAGCGCGGCCAGGGGGGTAGGGCACGCCTCGCAGGCTCGTGACCTCCTGGTGGCCCCCCTCCGGTATTTCTTCCGCCCAATATTTTTTATATATTCCACAAAAATCCTCGTAAGTTTCCAGGTCATTCCGAGAACTTTTATTTCTGCACAAAAACAACACCATGGCAATTCTGCTGAAAACAGCGTCAGTCCGGGTTAGTTCCATTCAAATGCAAATTAGAGTCCAAAAGAAGGGCAAAAGAGTTTGGAAAAGTAGATACGATGGAGAAGTATCAGTGCACTGAGTTAGTAGGTTAGTCCAAATATATGTAAAATGATATAAAAGTGTAGCAAAGCATATAACAATGTCACCCAAAAGATCATGGAACAAGCAGAAATTATAGACATGTTTGGGACGTATCAACATCCCCAAGCTTAATTTATGCTCGTCCTCGAGTAGATAAATGATAACACAATAATTTATGTGGTGACATGCTAACACACATATAAGAACTTAAAAGTAAAGCAAGTGAGATGTGCAATTCAAGTCAAGACAATAACAAGCAAGAGTCTATATCTAGTATTGAATTTAGCAAAGTAAGAACATAAAGGTGCAAGAGCTCTCGCTGTCCGTGACTCGAATGTCTCCAAATGGTGTTTGCGTGCAAGAAGTGGGAGATGGGTTGAGATCATAAAATATATTTTAATTGAGAACTCAATCTACTAAACCTCACACTTAGTCTCCTTCAGAATCTTATTTTGACTCATCCCTAGACCACTAGTCAGGCACAAGTCAAAATCATCCTCTCCCTTTCGACTTTGAGCACTCATGCAATGGATGAGCGTAAGCAAGATATGTTGGCACTTAGGATGACAAATAGAATAATGATGGGGAAGGAAGAAAAAAAGGTGTGAAAGGCTCACATCAATGAGGACAACCATAGGCAAGAGAAAGCCAAATGATAGATATGATGTGAGGAGTAGGGATTGCCATGTAACGGATGCACATATGAGCTAAGGTAAGCTCTCGAATGGAACTAGTGGGGGTGCATCCAACTTGTTTGCTCATGAAGACCTAGAGCTCATTTGAGGAGGCTCATCATTGGAATATTCAAACCAAGTTCTATAGTGTAAGGGTCCCCACATAGTTATGCATGAATGATAATCTCTATGTAGTACCAATATAGCAATGGAGTACGAGTGTGAATCTTTCAAAAGGAATACTAGTGTTGCCCCCTTCTCTCTTTTTATTATTTTTATATTATTTTTCTTTTTCTCTTTTTTGTGTGGCCTCTTTGGCTCTTTATTTTTATCTATCATTTGTCCTCTTTGGGATCTTTTGTTTTGTCCACTTTGGGATCTTTTCCTCACTTAAGGGCAACACTCTATGTTTTACATGAATAAAAAGAAAAATCATCACACTTTATAAGAAGTACTCAACATAAAGACAAGTGAAAACTATCATGATGTATGCAAATGTATGCCTCTCCCAGTGTTGCATGATGTGCAATGATACTAGCGCGTCATGTAGCAGTGATTTGGGCAAGGCCCAACTATCATGCGGCTCTATGTTCAAGCAAAAGCATGTATGACATGAAGATCAAGTCATGATATGGTGGATGTTGCATGGCAATGTATCTCGGAAAGGCTATGGAAATGCCTTAATAGGTAGGTATGATGACTGTTTTGAGGAAAGATATAATGAGGCTTATGTATGACAGAGCGTATCATGTCATGGGTTTGGATGCACCGGCGGAGTTTGCACCAAATATCAATGTGAGAAATGGCAATGCACGGTACCGGAGAGGCTAGCAAAATATGAATGGTGTAAGTGCCAACAATCGAATACTCACATTAGTCCGAAGAACTCATACACTTATTATCGGTAACTCTCTATGTAGTTAGGAAATTCACAAAGAGACAAGTACCCCGAGGAGGAGTGATTGGGGGTTTGGTTATCCTTGCGCATCCTTGACTCATGGTAACGTGAGGGTACTCTATATATTCCAACTCCTCCAGAGGTTAGCGATCAATTTAGTAGCTAGAGTTCTCAAGTAATTTTTAGTTTTTGAAAAACACACGGATTTCCCTAAATATGACACCTATCACTAATAGGATCAAGATCTTGGCACCAATAGTCCAAACATTACTCAAATCAATACCTCAAAACTATTGCAGGTTACTACTATACTTAAATAGCAACCTCAGTTACCTACTCCATGCAAGACACACAACTCAGTGCAACGAGCCAACTCTCTAAACAAGATAAGCATGATAACTCAAGAGAGTTCCAAAATCAACCTAAATAATAGCTCTTAAAATGATAAGCATGAAAACTAAGAGCTAAGCATGACAGTAGCTACGAAAAGATGAAGAACACACAAAAAGAATAAGCATGAAAACCTATGTTGTGTTCTAGAGTGGAATGGGGCGTGTGTCTCTCCCAAACAAGGTAGGATAGGTTCCGACTTGTTACGAACAGCAAGCAAAACTAAAAAAAACTAAAAAGCGAATAGCAGGATGCTCCAAGCATAGCACATATCATATGAAGTGATAAAATATAGCATGGAGATGGACGACCTGATGATTGTTGATAGAGAAGGGGATGCACGGGGGCATCCCAAGCTTAAACGCTTGAGTAACCTTGAATATTTCTTGGGGTGCATGGAGGCATCCCCAAGTTTGAGCGCTTGACACTCATGCATCTTCTTTCATCATCTCTCCCATCGCATACTTGAAAACTCCCTTCATACGGAACTCGTCATAAGCTGATTAGAGTGGTTAGTACCCTTAATAAAATAATTCATTACCTGCTGGAAATAAATATTTTCATGAAAATATACTTCTTCTCATCATTTCCAAAAGAATTTTGCAAATAAAAACCAAGCTTAGGATTCGCAAAACAATGGAAACACAAAACATGGCAGAATTTGTGAAAAACAGAACAACAAGTAGTAAATAATTTATTAGGGACACTTCTGGAACTCAAATAAAAAAACTCAGAACAGATACCAGAAAGGAAATTATATAGAGCATGCTGTCAAAAACATTCAGATCAAAAAGATGATCTAGTGATTTTTGGCGAATTGTTCCGTCAAGCAGACAAAATCTGTTTCTGGACAGCATGTCACAATTTTTGAACTTTCTTGCAATCGGAGGCTATAACTTGGCACAAAGCTTAAAAATAAGGATACAATGATGTTGCTACAGTAGTAACAAGCATCAAGAGCACTAAAACAGAAAGTAAAAACAAATTGGGTTGCCTCCCAACAAGCGCTTTCTTTTATGCCTTTGAGCTAGGCATAATGCAAGAAGATCAAGTTGTATCAATTGAACTATCATCAAGATCATCAAAGAGCTCTTCAATAATACAACTAGTCTTAAGAGGACTCTCAAAGAGAGGCTTAGTGTCAACACTTCTAGGAGAAAAAGCAAAGGTAGTAAGACCAATTGGAATTTCATTTCTAATTCTATTTAAGAGAGGTATCTTTTCCAAGGTCTTCACTGTTTCAACACCCTTAGAAATAGGTATACTTGTTTTGGGTTGAGGAACCTTGGGTACGTTAACGAACCTAGGTCCCTTACTTGCGGGGGGTCTACCTTTTTAGTCCTGATGGAGGATAGAGTAGTTCCTAAAGTTTCAAAAATATCCTCGATCTTATCAATCCTAGAAGGATCCACATCATGGGATTTAAGGGTCTCCAAAATTTTGTAATTTTCGTTCATGGAGCTATCAAGTCTATTTAAGTTCCCTTGAATCCTACGATCTACTTCATTAATTTTACTCATGCTTGGAATCTCTAGCTTTATTTTCTCAAGTTTACTCATAAAATGAGATAAAGTGATATCATCCTTTATCTCAACAATAGGTGGGATTCTAACAAGATTTTCCATAACGTTAAGAGCCTTCCCATCGGGAGCTTCCAAGAAATTCCCTCCTATTGTTGTGTCTAGAACAAACCTATGCCAAGAAGTAATACCAACCTAAAATTTTCTAAGCAAAATATTGGTGGATTGCTTCTTGGTGGCTCTATATTGAGAATTTTTTATTCTATAATAAGCATCTTTCAAACTTTCTCCAACCCTTTGTTTGAAGGTGAGGATCTCTCCTTCGGGTGCAACACTAGAGGCAAAGGATTTAGGCATACTAACTAAACAAGGCAAAGTAACTATTTTTTTGTGGTTTTTGCTATAAGACTCTGAAGCAAAAACTAGAAAGCAAACTAACAAGACTAAAAAGCAAAGGTAAAAGATAGCGTGCAACTCCCCTATCTTGAAGATTGGAGTCCCCGGCAACGGCGCCAGAAATTTGCTTGATGACGAGTTGATGGATATACTTCTCGCCACTCGTTGGTTACCCCAAGTGGAAGGTTGAGATGTAGTCAGCAACAGATTTCCCTTACACGGAGACTGTAAGGTTTATCGAACCAAGAGGACTCCTAGGCTCAACAAGTAGGTGTCTTCCAGCCTAGTGCTAGCAGAAGACTGGACCTGCACACACAACAAATAACTTTGCTCCCAACAAGTACAGAGAGGTTGTCAATCTCTCCGGCCTTGTAGTTTGCAAAGGATCAAAACACAAGCGGGAAGGTAATAGTGATTGCAAAGGAAAAGTAAATGAAAGCGGTAAATGATGGAGGTGTAAACAATGATGGTGATATGGACCGGAGTCACATGATGTTCACTAGTGATGTCTCTCTCCCAAAAGACGATAAACAAATATGCTTGGGTAAACAAATCACAGTTGGGCAATTGACAGAATTATGATCGTACCGCAATGCTAATTATGCTACTTGATAGTTAGAGGTGCAATAGTAATGGGCAGTACGTCAAGACAAGTAGTTCGTTTATTCATCAGCATCTACTTACTAATCATCCACCTTGAGATATCTAACCAGAACGTCTCTCCGGTATTAAGTTGCGAGCCACACCCAAAGTGTAAACTCAAAGCAACGGACAACTGCATTAATGAACTATGCGTAAGGTAAACAATCCTTGCAACCGTGGTCACAAGCACCGTTGTTTTCTCCCTGGTGGCAACAAGCACATCCCCTAGTCTCATGTTTCTGTCACTCAAGCTAGACATCGAGGGGCATGAACCCATCATCATGCATAACGCTCCCTCTTGGAGTTACGATCTACTACTTGGCCAAAGCAATAAAAAGCAACGGAGAACATGCATGAACCACTAAGGAACATAATATAAAAGGATAATCAAATATATAACTCATAACAATCTGAACATAATCTCATAATCCATCGGATCCCAACAAACCGAGCATAGCAATAGCAAGAGAATTACATAGATGCCTTGATCATGTAGGGCAGCTCACAAGGACTAACCATTGAAGCACAAGATTGGAGAGAAGACATCACATAGCTACTGGCCATGGACCCATGGCCCAAGGAGGACTACTCACGGCACGTCCGGGAAGTGTCCATGGCGGTGGAGAAGCTCCCGAAGGTCAATCCTCCCTCCGGCAGGGTGCCGGGAAGAGGTTTCCTGACGCTCCCGGTCTCGAAAGCGCTGCGGCGGCGGAACGATGGAGAAATTCGCGATTCTGGATAGTTTCAAAATCAAACCTCGAGACCCAAATCTATGGACCTCGTGAATAACTTCATGAGCCATCACCACACTTTAAAGGATAAATCTCCTTTTAATAAAAGTTGGCTGGTTCCTAGAGATAAGTTTGTCATTGAGAGGAGAAACCCTTGTAGTCATGGCCTTAGAGAAGATTTCGAGAGCACAATTTCTTAAACTAATAGGTCTAAAATTCCTCATCTCCCTAACATGAGGAGTTTTAGGGATAAGAGTGATAATAGCAAAATTTATCCTGAAAATCTAAAGTCGTAGCTTCAAAATCTCTCACCATCCACATAAAATCATCCCTAACCACATCCCAAAACTTTTGGTAGAATAAAAAAGAAAGTCCATTAGGGCCAGGAGCTCCACAACTATAAGAGCTCATGATTGCTTGTTTAATTTCCTCCCTCGAAAAGGTTTTCGCAAGGTCTACTCTATAAGAATGAGAGATCAGCTCATCCTGTGACCAAAAATTAGCATCCAAATGGATATCAGGTTTGGGTTCGAAATCATAAAGATATTTGTAAAAATAAGTAGCTACATTCAACATATCTTGTGTAGAAGTCACCACCCCCTGAGGGCCCACCAGCTTTGAAAGATGTTTTTTCCTATGTATATGATTAGCAAGAGCATGGAAATAAGCATTATTACGACCACCTTCCAGAATTTTTCTATCTCTAGATCTCTCCATAAGAAAGTCTCTTCTTTTCTCCAGATGTCATCAAGCTCTTTTTTAATCTCTTTCATTCTATCAAAATCAACAACAGATAACTGTTGTAATTCAGATTAGATATCCAATATATCAAACTCCACAAGGAGGGATTTTTTTTCATGGCTCCTTCCAAATTTACACTCCAGCCTTTCAACCTTTTCCTTAAGTTCCTCATTTTAGTCATCCAGTTATCCACAACACCATTGGAAGAGGAGACATAACTCCATGTTTTGTCAACAATTTGTTTAAAACCAGGCTGAGAAAGCCACCATTTCTCAAACCTAAACAATTTGGAGCAACAGGGAATCTTGGCACGAGTATCAAAAACCAAAGGAGTATGATCACTACCTACCCTAGGTAAAGTAGACAGTGATGACATAGGAAAATGAGCATCCCAGTCCACAGAAGTGAAAACTCTGTCCAAAACAGCAAAATCGGGATTGCCTTGATTGTTGGACCAGGTAAACTTCCTATTAGCTACAGGAATTTCACGCAATGCCCATCTATTGGTCTAATCATTAAATAAAGAAGTGATTTGCTGGTTAACCACACCACTACTCTTGTCCCCATCTCCTCTGACTAAATTGAAGTCACCATAAATGGAAACAGGATAAGTAGCAGAGCAAAGAGTATCATGTAGTTCAGAAATGAAATCCATCTTAAATTCAGGATAAGCAGATCCATAAACCACCACCACGTGTCATAGAAACCCATCATTTTTGTTCTTGACAGTGGCTTAAAATGAATATCTAGTATTAATAAAGCCAATTATTCCAGATAAGTCTTTTTTTAACCCAAGTAAGATACCCCCAACACTATTATCAGCATGTAAGAAATGCCACATGAAATCTCCCAACATATCTAAGGCTTTGAGTAAACCCTCAAAGATAGTCTCTTTTTTAGTTTCTTGGAACCCAATAAAATCAGGATTAGCTCTAGCAATCACATCACAAAGGCACTGAATTTTACCATGTTGTCCCATACCTCTAATATTTCAAATCAAACCTATCATAACTAAGATATCTTAAAAGGGTGAGACAAGCCACAAGGCTTACCCTTAGTATGGACAGTAGGAGTAGCCCCTAATATAACAATAGTGCCCACTGTTCTAGAAGGAGAAACCCTAGCTGGAGTACCAACTAACTTTTCCCGAACCACATCCAAATTATCAAGTAAGACCAGTTCAGGATGATCATTAGCAAGAGCTAAGCAACTTTCTTGTTCCCTAACGATTAAATCTTCACTGATATCAAGTTTACTAGAGTCATCCCTCCCCGTAACCAGATCAATCTTAGAAACTTGATCAATCAACTTAATATGATCATTGGAAGGGAATGATTTACCTTTGTATGTTATAGGAATTTCTAGGTTCCTTTTTATCTTGTATGCAGCAGCTTTCTCCATGATGTTTATATTACCATGTCCTCTCGTTGCATATTTTGATGCCATAACTAGCCTTCACTTAGTATTCTTAACTAGAACCTCCCGAGCCTGATTCACTGAGTCCAACAAGGACCTCTTCAAGCCTCAAAGTTGAAGCATTTGAACAGTCTCACGGGGAAGAATCCCTAGCTCCACATCCTCTTTTAAGTCCATCTCATTCCGAGGATCAACCATATCAAGATTTTAGTAATGATTCACAATACTCCCTATTCTCACATCCCCCCCCCCCCCAGATTCTTACGATGGAACTTGCCCACCCACCTCAAGTTCTTAACCTCGCATAGAATGATCGTATTTTCCTCGACTTATTTCAGATGATGTGTGTACGAACGTTTACGTCCGTATCGTGCTTCTAAGGCAAAATGCCCATTGTCCAAAATTTCAAATCCGGTTCCAATCTCTCCCTATAATAAAGCACATAGTGCTTCTGTCGTCCGTCGTGGTCATTTTACAAAAAACACCCTGTCGTTTTCGTTAATCAACCCCCAGTCCGTATTTAAGTGAGTCCGAACCGTTATTTCGTATTTTACACAAAACCCCTGACATTGACGCTAAATAACCCACAGTCCGTATTTTAGTCACAACGAATCGTTTTATATACTTTTGCGTAAACCCCCCTGAAATATGTGTTAATAACCCCGGAGTCTATTCCGAATAAATATGTTTTTCAAATAACAATATCTTTTAAGCCGTAAATCTAATTTAAACATGTTATGTATGAAATTTGATTAGAAAAATGTGTAGAGTTTGAATATATTGTTATTTTACATGTGTTAAATAATTTTAATAACTCCGACGTCTATTGAGAATAAATATGTAATTTTAAATCATAATATTTTTTAAACCATAAATCTAATTTAAACAAGTTATATATCGAATTTGATTAGAAAAATGTGTAGAGTTTGAATATGTCATTATTTTATTATTTTAAATACTATATCTTTACCTAATAATAAAGAGGCTATCGCTTCCGTCGGAAAACCCACCGAGGTGATTTTACAAAAAAGCCCTTACTATTTATGACATTAAACTCGTAGTATATATTAAATATATTTTTAAATACTCATATCTTTTAAACCGTAACTCCAAATTTAACATATTATACATGGAATTTGATTAGAAAAATATGTAGAATTTAAATATGATATTATTTTATCTGTTAAACGTTTAATAAAAATACTATCTAGGGTGCAATCTTAATAAATAAGTCATTATTCGTCTTTCTTTCATAGCGGTACTCATCCGGGTTGGGAATGAACACGTCAACAAAATCAGGATTAGATATGAAACTGAAGGTCACTTGACTGATTCTTTGTACGTATTAAATCTATATGCAAGCCGTGTTAAAATAGAAGACCTGTGAAATTTTAAACTGCATTTTTGTAGGATAAGACCATCTTTATTTGTATCGTAACTATAAATTCTTAAATTATAGACATTTTTTATAAATTAAGAGCGTGTGCCGTGTGGTATTTCTTTCTCCCGTTGCAACGCATGGGTCCTTTTGCTAGTAGGATACGATGTAAATCAATACATTAGAAATCTTTACTACCCGTTGCTTATGTAGGCCCGTGTCAAATCTTAATCAACATAATTATTATCCTGAATCATTGGTATTCGACATGCAGCGACATATAGGCCCATGTACGATGCTCATAGGCATAAGCATGCAACCATGTTTTAGATCCCAAAATAAAGTGTGCAGTCCATATATGTGTATGTTTTGGGCCAGCGCCTAGAGAATTTATTTAAAAAAAAACACGTGTTACAAAATGTAATTTTAAATAATGTTCCAACTTAATAAAATGTTTAAACATTTGAATTTTTCAGTTTTTGAAGGTAAATAAATATTTATGTTTCCCCTTGGTACACACAAGCATAATTGTGCAACCTGGTGCTAGAATTGTTATGTTGCAAGATTTTTTTTTTCTCTTCGTTGCAATGCACGGACATATTTTTTATATGATAAAAAACGTGTTCACAAAATCAAGGGTTTCTACTAATGTTTATTCAAATCATTTATATGTATTATTTAATATTAGGTCATTTTCTAGAAAAACAATTAACTAAGCTAAAGGCATGAGAGGGTTTTTTCCTTCCATCCAAATGCAGCCGACGGAAGCGACTGGTAGGATCACAAGAATTACAATTCAGTCGGGAGAAAAGAAAAAAGAAGAGCACGTACGCAACAACGCAAACAAAACTCTATCCAGAAGCGCCCCTCCCGTCTTCCGAAATCGCAAATCTGCCTTCTCCCGAACCCTGGAAAGGGCAGCAAAACACTCGTCGTCCTCGTGACCTCGTCGCCATCTCGAATCCCCTCTCTCGCCTTTTCGCTTGGCGACCGACCGACCGACCCCGCCGCCCGGCCCGGCCCGGCCCGCCGCCGAGCCCAAACCCTAGCCCCTCCCGCCGCAGCCGTCGACATGTCGGGCAGGCTGGTCCGGCGGGTCCTCCAGGAGAGGGAGGCCTCCCCGCAGGACACCGCCGCCGAGGAAGGCCTCGTGGTGGTGGTGGAGGAGGAGGAAGACGACGAGGAGGCGGCCTCCCCTACCCGCGTCGCCGCCAGGAACCCCTTCGACCTCCTCGACGACGACGACGACGAGCCAGAAGAGGAGAAGGTCCGTTCCTCCCCACCGTGACACTCTTCCCTAGGGTTTCATTAGATTTTGAACCATTGCTTATCTGCGCTCGTGTTGCCATGTGTTACCCCGTGCCAGTGATAATAAATTGGTTGGAATCTAGGATGCGAGTAAAGGCGAGGCCATGCTTGTGGTCGTGCGAGAATTTTGAGATTTGATGATGATTAGTGTCGGGGAAGATGCCTAATATGTGTTGCTTATCGTCTAGAATCATTTGCACTGGATTGCTGTTGCAATCTGGTCAATACTTTTGTCCCCGCTTGAACTGCTACTTGTCTACCCTTCTGGATGGAGCAGCTTGTAGGATGTAATATGACATGATGACATCCGTTTTGTTGATTGGGAGTTGGTTCTGTGCTTGCTTGCTAGGGGATTGCTCAAGTCGTGTCTAGAATCATGATGATAAGGTGAAACAGAGTTGGTTGCATATTTACAAATCTTAGTTATCCAGATCCTGTGATGTAGCACTACCTCATTCATGCCTAGTCAAATTATGTATTATACAGTCATGGTTGATGAATTGATTTTAATCCTATGTATGTGCTTACCCCACTGCAGGAAGATGAAGCGCATACTGATCAAACTGTGAGTTATACAGAACAAAAACAATCTGTGAAAAAGAAGCCTAACGGTGCTGTTCCTGAAACAAACAAGAAATCAAAGAAGAAGAAGAAAAAGGGCAAGGCGGAACCACCAGTCTCGACGAAGTCGAGGGTTGAGAAATCTCTTGACTCAATTCTGGAAGATCTAGCTATTGAAAAGAAGCCCATGCAAAAAAGTGTTCATCAAAATGACAGAGCAACTGGGAAGGAGATTGAGACAAATGAAACAGCTGTCGGGACATCCTCAGTTATTGCAATTGATCCCAAACATCTCAAGGCTGAAAATGAGATGAGGCGCATTTTTGGATCAAAGGTAGTTGATTCACTTGAAAACCAGCGGAATATGCCTGGCACTTCAAGGCAAGTGCGTGGTGTTAGGCGTGCTGCCCTTAATCCTAGAAGAACCCTCCTTGTATCTCCACCTGGCTTCTGGCCACCATGGGATAAGTCAATGTCAATGAATCTTGTTGAGACAAAGGGCAGTTTAAATTACTTCAGGTGAGGATATATCCTTTTCTCTGCAGTGTGCATCGTGATATGGTATAGATTTGTATGTCAAACAGTTATAATACTAGGTAGTTTCTTGATGAGATGTTCGGAGAACAATCCGTTTCTTGATTCATCCATAGCCAGTAGTAGGGATGTAGAGCGGCGCCCGGATCCATCCCGCTTCGTATACAAGATGAGTAAAGTTAGTTGTAGCTTTTGTTTGATAGAGTTAGTTTATTTTGTACTAGCTGATTGATTTTGTGGGACTATGCGGGATGTCCGCCTACATCCTTAGCCAGTAGTCAAGTTTGGTTGAACACGGAGAAGAAAATTATTCTTCCAAGCTCTTTTGTGGAGATGCTTTTAGTAGAACATTTTGTATTCATCCATTATCCATAATTAGTGGTCGAGTTTCTTTGAACATGCGAGTAGGCAATTCTTTTGGAGGGCTATATATACCTTTCATGCAAAGGTTAATCGCTCCACAGCATTTACGCACTGATCTCTTGGTAATAGGCCTTTAAGGACACCAGTCTGTCAGAGCATGATTACTTCTGTCTCGAGTTGGATCTAGTGTATTCACTGTGATTTATGCATGTTTTGGATTGTTTGGCTTGGCATCATTTGGGCTCATCACTAATTTGCTTGGGCACAGTGTACAAGTAATCATTACTTGTACTGCTCATGCTTCCCATTGTGTTCATTGTATGTTCTTCGTATAGGAAGCTTACGTAGTTCTTCAGGTGTAGTAAAATTTCAGAAGTAGTTTAGCAGAAATCTGTTCTAGAGTTCATGACTTTTTTAAATGACCATGCTGTTTAATGCTTGCAGGTACGAATATGATCCTTCTGTCAGCCATGTGCAGGAATTGTTTGAAGCTGCCAAATCAGCCAATGACCTCAATGCCATTGCCGCTATATTAGCAAAATACCCCTACCATCCAGACTCGTTATTGACATTTGCTGATCTGTTCAAATATTCTGGAGAACATCAATCATCAGCAGACGCTGTCGAGAAGTGTCTGTTTGCACTGGAGTGTGCTTGGCATCCATTGTTTAATCCACTGCAGGGCAACTACCAGTTGAAATACGGCCATGACATAAATAAGCCATTTTTTACAGCCCTTTTCAGTCACATGAAAAACCTGGATAGGCGTGGTTGTCACCGTTCAGCTTTAGAGGCCTGCAAGTTTCTTTTGTCATTGGATTCTGACGACCCCAAGGGTGCTCTGTTTTGCATTGATTACTTTGCTCTAAGATCGCATCAGCACAAATGGTTAGAGCAGTTTGCTGAAGAGTACCAGTGTGATAACTCCCTTTGGCTGTTCCCTAGTTTCTCCTTTTCTCTAGCCATTGCACGGTTTTATCTTGAACGTGATGCGGCATCTGAGGATGTTTCTGATCATGCTGACAAGTCAACAGCTATTGACCTCATGAAGCAAGCATTGATGCTTCACCCTCTGGTGCTTTCTAAGATTGTTGACAAGGCTCCTTTGAAGGACTCTTCATGGACCCAAATACTCAAGAATGTGTTCTTTGGATCAGCAAAGCCAGGAAGCCCATCACTTGAGCATGTGATTAACATATATGTTGAGCGTCATTATATCATGTGGAGGTTCCCGGAACTTCAGAACTTACTCAAAGAAGCTGCTCTTTTGGTGATTGAATCACTAAAGCAGGATAGCAGAGAAGCCCAGGACTGGGCATGTGTTAGGAAAGAGGCATTCTCTTCAGAAAAGAATGAGTAAGTTGCTCCGAAATCTTGGCATGCCATTTGGAATTCTGTCAATCCTTCCTCTTTGATTATGTCTTCCATTTTTTTCAGTCAGTACTTTTTGATTAATTGATTTGTGCCTATTTCTTCCTTTTATTAAATTGCTGGCAACTGAAGCTTGGTTTAGTTTGATCTTTGAACCAATCAGATTACATTCTATGAATAGCAATTTGAGGTGTAAATTCTGCATCCATCTTAAAGGCCGTATAGAAGTATAGCATTCAAGGTTTAGCTCACCAACCCCTTCTCAGTTTATCAGCACTGTTGGATCTGTGGTGTTAGTCATGTATGATACTCCCTCCGTAAAGAAATATAAGAGCGTTCAGATCACTAAAATAGTGATCTAAACGCTATTATATTTTATTACAGAGGGAGTACTTACATGAAAGTGAAACTAAAGACAAGCTGTTTGTGCCAGCTGTACTAATTATATTCCTATTCATACCATGTTGATCTAATAATATATGCTCTGTTTTTTGGGTCTTGGCTCCCCAGGCGATCTTGAAGAAATATTTTGATAAGCCGTGTCCTACTTTGCAGGTACTCTCATCTGCTTGTTTCAGACTTCTCCGACACAACACCATCGCTCCCTCCAGAAGAACTGCGGCCATTTATGGTTGGTCCAGGAATGGGGCATGATATGCCGCCTGTTGAACAAGAAGCCGGGCCTGAGAGATTCCGTGCTCCCCGTGAAGTTGCTGGGCGCAATGCTGCGTTAGTCTTCCTGGAATCACTGCTCCCATGGGTCGACTATGGGGACAATCACCATGATGGAAACGACCAAGACAACGATGATTGAGCCGTGGCAAGCACAAAGTGACACGGAGTCATGGTTAAACTCCCATGTCAATCGGAACCTGCCATCCTCCCCGTTGTCTGTGATGATTAAGGAAGAGCTGCTGTTGATCACTCGTGAATGACCTTTCATGGCCTTGGCAAAGGTTATACTACATGTATAGCTGATCCGATAAATCTCTGAATATTTGCATGCCAGTTTTGAGCCCAGAGATACTGTAGCATAATTATTACTAGAGTTGATATGCCAAGTTCTGTAAGTGGCTCGTTTTTAGGCCAGGCTTCATTTGTCCTTGGCACACCCGCAAATACTTCGGAGCAACATCAGATAAATTCACAATCCGCCCTACATTCAGCAGTTGGCTGTTACCTTCTCAAATTCTCTGCTTGTACTTGGAAGAGAAATACTCCATTCCGAATATTTGCATGACAGTATATGCTTGGCTATTCCCCCTTTTTTTGGTTATACAGTACTTTGCAACTTCACAACTTCACTACAGTACTAGCATTATTCAGTTATTTGCTTCTATTTGCCCATCAGCAATAGCCATGCTCGTCTTGAATGTACTCCCTCTGTTATAAGTCTTTTAAGAGATTTCACTGAGTGACTACATACGAAGCAAAATGAGTTTCAATCATGGCCGTATGTAGTTTTCTAGTGAAACCTTTAAAAAGACTTATATTTAGGAACAAATATAAGTCTTTTAAGAGATTTCACTAAGTGACTACATACAAAGCAAAATAAGTTTCAAGCATGGCCGTATGTAGTTTTTTAGTGAAACCTCTAAAAAGACATATATTTAGGAACGGAGGGAGTAACTGACTTGGCTCTAAACTAGCAAAAGAGCCCGTGCGTTGCAACAGAAAAAAAATACCACACGCTTTTAATCTTTTTATAATCATTTTGATTTATTAAAATAATAAGCTAACTAATTAATGTGGTCAGTCTTATTCTATTTTGTTGAGAAATCAACCTGTCCATTGTTAATTCCACCATGATGAGAAATTGAGCGGGACAAGCAAAGCAAAACAAAGAGGCTACGTGAATTGATCAATGGACTGTTATCTTATTTCACTCATGAGGTAGAGAATGTGGGATTAGATGACAAATTGAAGGTGGTTTTCCATTCTCTGTCTCTACAACAATGCAGTCTTACATTCAATACATTCATTCATCAGCAAACAAATCCCCACAAAACAAAATTTATTGTCGGTGCTTGGCACACGGTTGGAGGCATGGGGAGGGGATCTCACCAGATGATGAGTTCCTGCCGGAGGAGGGGATACGATGAGGGGAGCTAGGGTTAGACACCTCTATCTGGTCATAAGGAGTCGCCGTTGCCGCGCCATAACCTCGGAGTTCCCCGTGTGAGCCATGGAGGCCCGTCTCAACTTGCAAGTACTTCGCTCCGCCGCGCCTTATCCGCGCGCCGCCGCCGTTCTACGTCGAGCAGACGCATCATCCCCAGTCACTGTAGCTGTCGCGTTGATTTGATCCAGAAGCTGTGCTCGAGCGCCGAAACGGGGGCAGCAAGCGGGCAGAGGTACAACCGCGGAGGCGGGTGGGTTGAGATCGACAACACTGGTGGTTGAGGTCGGCCGTGGAGGCGGGTGGGTTGAGATCGACAACAGTGGTGGTTGAGGTCGGCCGCCGCGGCGAGTGGTGTGGCAGCGGCCTGGGCACAGGCCAGGGTGGACCAGGGTCGACGCGATGCGCTCGAGCGCCGCAACGGGGGCAATGAGCGGGAGAGGTACGACCGTGGAGGCGGGTGGGTTGAGATCGGCAGCGGTGACGGTTGAGGTCGGCCGCGGCGGCGAGTGGTGTGGCGGCGGCCTGGGCACAGGCCAGGGTGGCCCAGGGTCGACGGGAGGAGGCGGTGCGTACGGGTATAATTTTTGCAGCGAATCGTTTTTTCTTTTGTGTTGCAGATAAATGATGGAGCGCGGGTTGAATAACAAAAATTACAGGGGCTTTTTATAAAAATGCCGTGGTGGGTTTTTCGACGGAAGCAATAGCCGCTTTATTATTAGGTATAGATAGATATAGATTTATTTTTTTCAAGCATGGCCGTACAATGCAGGTCCATTCAGATACTGTCCCGGGCGCAAGCCCTGAACAAGGAAGCGTGGAAAGGCAAAAAGAAACCGCAGACGAGTGCTGGTTTTGCGGGAGCAAGTACGACAACCTGACCGTTTCCTGATCTGGTGGTTTCCTCACCTGACCTCGGCCATGGTTTGTTTGTCGCATCGCCTGGACATGGCCGTGGGTGTCATTTTTTTCATGCTAGTACGTCTCTCATTCATATCATAAAAAAATAAAATACAAGTCACGTGAAAATCGACATGACAAAACTAAAAATATAGAAGCTTCACATCAACGCCTAGTACGTGTCTCATTCATATCATAAAAAAATAAAATACAAGTCACGTGAAAATCGACATGACAAAACTAAAAATATAGAAGCTTCACATCAACACCTGTTACCTGCCTCCGTCATCACCACGGTAGCCATCAAAGAAAACGATGACGGACCACCTCCTCATTC
This sequence comes from Hordeum vulgare subsp. vulgare, assembly GCF_904849725.1. NCBI lineage: Eukaryota > Viridiplantae > Streptophyta > Magnoliopsida > Poales > Poaceae > Hordeum > Hordeum vulgare. The sequence continues at coordinate 491,791,370 of NC_058522.1, forward strand.
AAGCTCGACGTGGCTCCATTGCTGATATACAACTTTGCGGACCTCTAAGGCGGCTCATTAAAAATGAAGTCATTGCCGTTGAACGAATCAGACCGGGGCAATACCCCGGACACACCATTGATCTTCAGATCTGGCATCCCACTACGACTAAAACGTCGAAGGAGGAAACCATACCTCCATCCATCAACCACGAACCGAGCACACGTTTCGTCTTTCAGATGTCGTTGATGCAGACCACAGTTCACATCCGCTCATGAACTACCTTCCAAGCTCCACAACGGCGTTGAAGCAAACACCATCGCAACGACGGAGCCCGAGGACACAGGTCCACCATAAGGATGATGTCGTCGCCACACCTTCCTTGCTTGAACCGATTGGTTTCCAAATTCATTCCCAACAATAGGATTGATTGCCTCGTTGGGGACAGATCTGAACCTTCTTTCTTCAGTGCCGCCATCGCCGCTTTCGAAGTGAACACGATGAAAAACCGAAAAAACCCAAAGCTATTAGGTCCTAACCTAAAGCTACAAGATCCACACACGTAGATCCAGCGACCCCCTAACCACTGACGACCGAGGTCCCGACGGAGGGGAGCCGTCGGAGGAATGAGGCGAAGGGACTCTCCTCGCGGCGTCTAGGGTTTCTAGTCGCCTTCCCGATTGTACCGGTTGGTCAAGGAATTGGATTTTTACGTGCATGCCATCTCTGATCCCCCGTCACATGACATCTAGCTTTATGTACGACGTATCCTAGATATAAGCATCGTGAAAGCAACTTTAACCGCACGACCCATTTGGTTCGTCCGTGTTTATTTGGATTGTCGTGGTTCAAAACGGTGGCCCAACACACGGACCCATACCCAAATGATGTCCGGTGCATGTCCGCACCGACCCATTTGAGACCCAAATTTGGGCCTGATTTGCGTCCTCGCGGACACGAATCGGACGCACCCCACGTCCGTCGCGGGTCCAGCACTTGGTCGCTCAATCACCACCCGTGTCGTAAATGACCACACCTATGTCGGGGCCGCTTGACAGTGGGTGGAACACTAGTGAAAAAAAGCCTAGCTATGGCGTGAAAAAAGGGACCTCCTCGCATAAACACCCGTCATCATCAATATGGCCCCACTGTTATAATTTAGTGGTGGCGTTCGAGACGACGTCAACCGTATTTTAAATACCTATGGCATTGGACAGAGTTGCACGCCGACACTTTCATATTTAGCCAATAAAAATATACTACTAACTTCACAAACTAAACGTTTAAGAAATTCATAAAAGATACTACCAGCTCTACAAACCAAATGTTTCAGCAATTCACAAAAGATACTACGAGCTCCACAAACTAAATGTTTCACCAAATTCATAAAAGAAAAGTACCAACTTCTCACAATGTATGGATCTTCCCCTCTCGACACTACCTAGTTTTTTCTAAGGACTAACTTAAGCTCATGAAGCTTATTCCTATCTGCCTGCCCCTCCATGATGTAATGGGATTTCTCTGTCTCCAGTTTAGCCCTCTCGGACTTCAGGTCTTATATCTCCTTGATCTTACTTATCTCGAGGTTCAACACCGCAATATGACCTTTGAGACTGAAAATCTTATCATAGACAACAACACTGATCAATAATCTTATCCTTCTGCTTCTCCATGGAGTCATTCAACTCCCGCAGGGCCTTGATGATACTCTTACGTGACACGATCAACTTGTGATTGAGCATGTCCACGTCACTGTTGGAAATATGCCCAAGAGGCAATGATAAAATAGTTATTATTATATTTCCCGATTCAAGATAATCATTTATTATCCATGCTATAATTGTATTGAATGAAAACATAAATGCATGTGTGGATATATAGACAAAACTATGTCCCTAGTAAGCCTCTAGTTGACAAGCCAGTTGATCAAGGATGGTTAAGGTTTTCTGACCATATGCAAGTGTTGTCACTTGATGACTGGATCACATCATTGGGAGAATGATGTGATGGACAAGACTCAAACTATAAAAGTAGCATGTGAACGTGTCATTTTATTGCTATTCTTTTCTACGTGTCAAGTATTCATTCCTATGACCATGAGATCATGTAACTCACTGACACCGGAGAAATGCCTTGTGTGTATCAAACGTCGCAACGTTACTGGGTGACTATAAAGGTGCTCTACAAGTATCTCCGAAGGTGTCCGTTGAGTTAGCATGGATCAAGACTGGGATTTGTCACTCCGTGTGACGGAGAGGTGTCTCGGGGCTCACTCGGTAATACAACATCACATACAAGCCTTGCAAGCAATGTGACTAAAGTGTTAGTCACGGGATCTTGTATTACGAAACGAGTAAAGAGACTTGCGGGTAACGAGATTTAAATAGGTATAAGGATACCGACGATCAAATCTCGGGCAAGTAACATACCGAAGGACAAAGGGAATGGTATACGGGATTATATGAATCCTTGGCACATAGGTTCAACCGATAAGATCTTCTAGAATATGTAGGATCCAATATGTACATCCAGGTCCCGCTGTTGGATATTGACTGGGGAGTGTCTCAGGTCATGTCTGCATAGTTCTCGAACCCGCAGTGTCTGCACACTTAAGGTTCGGTGACGTTTCGATATAGTTTAGTTATAGGTGTTGGTGACCGAAGGTTTGTTTGGAGTACCGGATGAGATCACGGATGTCACGAGGGTTTCCGAAATGGTCTGGAAACAAAGATTGATATATACGATTGTTTCATTTGGCCTCTGGAAAGATTTCGGGCATTACCGGCAGTGTAACAGGAGTGACGAATAGGTTCCGGGTTTTTACCGGGAGGGGGACACCCACCCGGGAGAGAACCTAATAGCCCATGGGTGGCGCACCAGCCCTTGGTCGGCTGGTGAGGCCAGCCCAATAGGGCTATTTTGGCCAAGAGGAAAAAATCAAAGGAGAAAGAAAAAAAAGGAAAACAAAGAGGAGGTGGGAAGGAAGGAAGGGACTCCTCCCTCCAAACCGACTTGGAGGAGGATCCTGTTGGGGAACGTCGCATGGGAAACAAAAATTTTCCTACGCGCACGAAGACCTATCATGGTGATGTCCATCTACGAGAGGGGATGAGTGATCTACGTACCCTTGTAGATCGTACAGCAGAAGCGTTAGAGAACGCGGTTGATGTAGTGGAACGTCCTCACGTCCCTCGATCCGCCCCGCGAACAATCCCGCGATCAGTCCCACGATCTAGTACCGAACGGACGGCACCTCCGCGTTCAGCACACGTACAGCTCGACGATGATCTCGGCCTTCTTGATCCAGCAAGAGAGACGGAGAGGTAGAAGAGTTCTCCGGCAGCGTGACGGCGCTCCGGAGGTTGGTGATGACCTTGTCTCAGCAGGGCTCCGCCCGAGCTCCGCAGAAACGCGATCTAGAGGAAAAACTGTGGAGGTATGTGGTCGGGCTGCCGTGGAAAAGTCGTCTCAAATCAGCCCTAAAACCTCCGTATATATAGGTGGGAGGGAGGGGAGGAGGCAGCCTCAAAACCTAAAGGTTTGGCCGAAATTGGAGGTGGAGGAGTCCTACTCCAATCCTACTTGGAGTAGGATTCCACCTTCCCACTTGGAAACTCTTTCCACCTTGTGTTTTTTCCTTCTCAAACCTTATGGGCCTTAGTGGGAACTTATTCCAGCCCACTAGGGGCTGGTTTATCTCTTCCCACAGCCCATGAGACCCCTTGGGGCGTGACACCCCTCCCGATGGTCCCCGGCACCCCTCCCGGCACTCCCGGTACACTACCGATGAGCCCGAAACTTTTCCGGTAATGCACGAAAACCTTCCGGTAACCAAATGAGGTCATCCTATATATCAATCTTCGTTTCCGGACCATTCCGGAAACCCTCGTGACGTCCGTGATCTCATCCGGGACTCCGAACAACATTCGGTAACCAACCATATAACTCAAATACGCATAAAACAACGTCGAACCTTAAGTGTGCAGACCCTGCGGGTTCGAGAACTATGTAGACATGACCCGAGAGACTCCTCGGTCAATATCCAATAGCGGGACCTGGATGCCCATATTGGATCCTACATATTCTACGAAGATCTTATCGTTTGAACCTCAGTGCCAAGGATTCATATAATCCCGTATGTCATTCCCTTTGTCCTTCGGTATGTTACTTGCCCGAGATTCGATCGTCAGTATCCGCATACCTATTTCAATCTCGTTTACCGGCAAGTCTCTTTACTCGTTCCGTAATACAAGATCCCGCAACTTACACTAAGTCACATTGCTTGCAAGGCTTGTGTGTGATGTTGTATTACCGAGTGGGCCCCGAGATACCTCTCCGTCACACGGAGTGACAAATCCCAGTCTCGATCCATACTAACTCAACGAACACCTTCGGAGATACCTGTAGAGCATCTTTATAGTCACCCAGTTACGTTGCGACGTTTGATACACACAAAGCATTCCTCCGGTGTCCGTGAGTTATATGATCTCATGGTCATAGGAACAAATACTTGACACGCAGAAAACAGTAGCAACAAAATGACACGATCAACATGCTACGTCTATTAGTTTGGGTCTAGTCCATCACATGATTCTCCTAATGATGTGATCCCGTTATCAAGTGACAACACTTGCCTATGGCCAGGAAACCTTGACCATCTTTGATCAACGAGCTAGTCAACTAGAGGCTTACTAGGGACAGTGTTTTGTCTATGTATCCACACAAGTATTGTGTTTCCAATCAATACAATTATAGCATGGATAATAAACGATTATCATGAACTAAGAAATATAATAATAACTAATTTATTATTGCCTCTAGGGCATATTTCCAACAGTCTCCCACTTGCACTAGAGTCAATAATCTAGTTCACATCACCATGTGATTCCAACGAATCCAACACCCATATAGTTCTGGGGTCTGATCACGTCTTGCTCGTGAGAGAGTTTTCAGTCAACGGTTCTGAAACTTTCAGATCCGTGTGTTCTTTACAAATTTTTATGTCATCTTATAGATGCTGCTACTACGTACTATTCGGAAATGCTCCAAATATCTACTCTACTATACGAATCCGTTTCACTACTCATAGTTATTCGGATTAGTGTCAAAGCTTGCATCAACGTAACCCTTTACGACGAACTCTTTAACCACCTCCATAATCGAGAAAAATTCCTTAGTCCATTAGTTACTAAGGATAAATTTTGACCGCTGCTAGTGATTCAATCATGGATCACTCTCTGTACCCTCAACAGACTTTGAGTCAAGGCACACATCAGGTGCGGTACACAGCATGGCATACTTTAGATTCTACGGCTAAGGCATAGAAGACGACCTTCGTCTGTTCTCTTTATTCTGCCGTGGTCGGGTTTTGAGTCTTACTCAAATTCACACCTCACAACGCAACCAAGAACTCCTTCTTTGCTGATCTATTTTGAACTCTTTCAAAAACTTGTCAAGGCATGCATCTTGTTGAAACTTCTATTAAGCGTTTTCGATCTATCTCCATAGATCTTTGATGCTCAACGTTCAAGTAGCGTAATCCAGGTACTCCTTTGAAAACTTCTTTCAAACAACCTTGTATGCTTTACAGAAATTCTACATTACTTCTGATCCACAATATGTCAACCACATATACCTATCAGAAATTCTATAGTGCTCCCACTCACTTCTTTGGAAATACAAGTTTCTCATAAACCTTGTACACACCCAAAATCTTTGATCATCTCATCAAAGTGTATATTCCAACTCCGAGATGCTTGCACCAGTCCATTGAAGGATCACTGGAGCTTGCATACTTGCTAGTATCTTTAGGATCGACAAAACCTTCTCGTTGTATCACATACAATGTTTGCTCAAGGAAACCGTCGAGAAAACAATGTTTTGACATCCTACGTGCAATATTTCATAAATAATGCATCAACAACTAACATAATTCTAACAGACCTTTAGCATCGCTACGAGTGAGAAAGTCTCATCATAGTCAACTGTTTGATCTTGCCGAAAACATCTTTGCGACAAGTCGAGCTTTTCTTAATAGTGACTTATCACCATCATCGTCTGTCTTCTTTTAAAGATCCATCTTTACTCAATAGTCTTATGACCATCAAGTAGTTCTTTCAAAGTCTACACTTTGTTTTCATACATGGATCCTCTCTCGGATTTCATGGCTTCCAGCCATTTGTCGGAATCTGGGCCCACCATCGCTTTCTCCATAACTCGTAGGTTCACTGTTGCTCAACAACATGACCTCCAAGACAGGGTTACCGTACTACTCTGTAGCAGTACGCGACCTTGTCGACCTACGAGGTTTGTAGTAACTTGATTCGAAGCTCAATGATCACCATCATCAGCTTCCACTTCAATTGGTGTAGGCGCCACAGGAACAACTTCCTATGCCCTGCTACACACTGGTTGAAGTGATGGTTCAATAACCTCATCAAGTTCTACTACCCTCCCACTCAATTCTTTTGAGAGAAACCTTTCCTCGAGAAAGGATCCGTTTCTAGAAACAAACACTTTGCTTTCGGATCTGAGATAGGAGATGTACCCAACTGTTTTGGATATCCTATGAAGATGCATTTATCCGCTTTGGGTTCGAGCTTATCAGACTGAAACTTTTTCACATAAGTGTCGAAGCCCCAAACTTTCAAGAAACGACAGTTTAGATTTCTCTAAACCTCAGTCTATACTGTGTCATCTCAACGGAAATACGCGGTGCCCTATTTAAAGTGAATGCGGTTGTCTCTAATGCATAACCCATAAACGATAGTGGTAATTCGATAAGAGACATCACAGCATGCACCATACTAAATAGTGCGTGGCTATGACGTTCAGACACATCATCACACTATGATGTTCCAGGTGGCATGAACTGTGAAACAATTTCCACGTTGTCTTAACTGTGTACCAAAAACTCGTAACTCAGATATTCATTTCTATGATCATATCGTAGAGAGTTCATCCTCTTGTTACGACGAACTTCACTCTGAAACGGAATTGAACTTTTCAGCATTTCAGACTTGTGATTCATTAAGTAAATACTCCTGTATCTACTCAAGTCGTCAGTGAAGTAAGAACATAATGATATCCACTGCGTGCCTCAGCACTCATTGGACTGCATACATCAAAATGTATCACTTCCAACAAGTTACTATCTTGTTTCATCTCAATGAAAACAAGGCCTTGCTCATGTGGTATGATTTGCATGTCACTAGTGATTCGCAATCAGGTGAGTAAAGATCCATCAGCATGGACCCTCTTCATGCAATTTATACTAACATGACTCAAGCGGCAGTGCCACAAGTAAGTGGTACTATCATCATTAACTCGTATCTTTTGGCACCAATGTGTAACACTACAATCGAGATTCAATAAACCATTGAAGGTGATTATTCAAGCAAATAGAGTAACCATTATTCTCTTTGAATGAATAATCGTATTGCAATAAACACGATCCAATCATGTTCATGCCTAACGCAAGCACCAAATAACAATTATTTAGGTTCAACACCAATCCCGATGGTAGAGGGAGCGTGCGACGTTTGATCATATCAACCTTGGAAACACTTCCAACACGTATCGTCACCTCGCCTTTAGCTAGTCTCCGTTTATGTCGTAGCTTTCATTTCGCGTTACTAATCACTTAGCAACCGAACCGGTATCCAATACCCTTGTGCTACTAGGAGTACTAGTAAAGTACACATCAACATTATGTATATCAAATATACTTCTCTCGACTTTTGCCAGCCTTCTTATCTACCAAGTATCTAGAGTTGCTCCGCCTCAGTGACTGTTCCCCTTATTACAGAAGCACTTAGTCTCGGGTTTGGGTTTAATCTTGGGTCTCTTCATTAGCGCAGCAACTGTTTTTCCGTTTCACGAAGTATCCCTTCTAGCCCTCGCCTTTCTTGAAACTTAGTGGTTTTCCAAACCATCAACTATTGATGCTCCTTCTTGATTTCTACTTTCGCAGTGTCAAACGTCGCGAATCGCTCAAGGATCATTGTATCTATCCTTGATATGTTATAGTTCATCATGAAGCTCTCAAAGCTTGGTGGCAGTGACTTTTGGAGAACCATCACTATCTCATCTGGAAGATTAGCTCCCACTTGATTCAAGTGATTGTCGTACTCAGACAATCTGAGCACATGCTCAACGATTGAGCTTTTCTCCTTTACTTTGTGGTCAAAGAATCTTGTTGGAGGTCTCGTACCTCTTAACAAGGGCACAAGCATGAAATCACAATTTCATCTCTTTAGAACATCACTTATGTTCCGTGACGTTTTAAAACGTTTTCGGTGCCTTGCTTCTAAGCCATTAAGTACTTTGCACTGAACTATCGTGTAGTCATCAGAAACGTGTATGTCGGATGTTCACAGCATCCACAGATGACGCTCGAGGTGCAGCACACCGAGTGGTGCATTAAGGACATAAGCCTTCTGTGCAGCAACGAGGACAATCCTCGGTTTTACAGACTCAGTCTGCAAAGTTTGCTACTATCAATTTTCAACTAAATTTTCTCTAGGAACATATAAAAACAGTAGAGCTATAGCGCAAGCTACATCGTAATTCGCAAAGACCATTAGACTATGTTCATGACAATTAGTTCAATTAATCATATTACTTAAGAACTCCCACTCAAAAAGTACATCTCTCTAGTCATTTGAGTGGTACATGATCCAAATCCACTATCTCAAGTCCGATCATCACGTGAGTCGAGAATAGTTTCAGTGGTAAGCATCTCTATGCTAATCATATCAACTATACGATTCATGCTCGACCTTTCGGTCTCATGTGTTCCGAGGCCATGTCTGCACATGCTAGGCTCGTCAAGCTTAACCCGAGTGTTCCGCGTGCGCAACTGTTTTGCACCCGTTGTATGTGAACGTTGAGTCTATCACACCCGATCATCACGTGGTGTCTCGAAACGACGAACTGTAGCAACGGTGCACAGTCGGGGAGAACACAATTTCGTCTTGAAATTTTAGTGAGAGATCACCTCATAATGCTACCGTCGTTCTAAGCAAAATAAGGTGCATAAAAGGATTAACATCACATGCAATTCATAAGTGACATGATATGGCCATCATCACGTGCTTCTTGATCTTCATCACCAAAGCACCGGCACGATCTTCTTGTCACCGGCGCCACACCATGATCATCCATCAACGTGTTGCCATCGTGGTTGTCGTGCTACTTATGCTATTACTACTAAAGCTACATCCTAGCAAAATAGTAAACGCATCTGCAAGCACATATATTAGTATAAAGACAACCCTATGGCTCGTGCCGGTTGCCGTACCATCGACGTGCAAGTCGATATTTCTATTACAACATGATCATCTCATACATCCAATATATCACATCACATCGTTGGCCATATCACATCACAATCATACCCTGCAAAAACAAGTTAGACGTCCTCTAATTTTGTTGTTTGCATGTTTTACGTGGTGACCATGGGTATCTAGTAGGATCGCATCTTACTTACGCAAACACCACAACGGAGATATATGAGTTGCTATTTAACCTCATCCAAGGACCTCCTCGGTCAAATCCGATTCAACTAAAGTTGGAGAAACCGACACTTGCCAGTCATCTTTGAGCAAAGGGGGTTACTCGTAACGATGAAACCAGTCTCTCGTAAGCGTACGAGTAATGTCGGTCCAAGCCGCTTCAATCCAACAATACCGCGGAATCAAGAAAAGACTAAGGAGGGCAGCAAAACGCACATCACCGCCCACAAAAACTTTTGTGTTCTACTCGAGAAGACATCTACGCATGAACCTAGCTCATGATGCCACTGTTGGGGAACGTCGCATGGGAAACAAAAATTTTCCTACGCGCACGAAGACCTATCATGGTGATGTCCATCTACGAGAGGGGATGAGTGATCTACGTACCCTTGTAGATCGTACAGCAGAAGCGTTAGAGAACGCGGTTGATGTAGTGGAACGTCCTCACGTCCCTCGATCCGCCCCGCGAACAATCCCGCGATCAGTCCCACGATCTAGTACCGAACGGACGGCACCTCCGCGTTCAGCACACGTACAGCTCGACGATGATCTCGGCCTTCTTGATCCAGCAAGAGAGACGGAGAGGTAGAAGAGTTCTCCGGCAGCGTGACGGCGCTCCGGAGGTTGGTGATGACCTTGTCTCAGCAGGGCTCCGCCCGAGCTCCGCAGAAACGCGATCTAGAGGAAAAACTGTGGAGGTATGTGGTCGGGCTGCCGTGGAAAAGTCGTCTCAAATCAGCCCTAAAACCTCCGTATATATAGGTGGGAGGGAGGGGAGGAGGCAGCCTCAAAACCTAAAGGTTTGGCCGAAATTGGAGGTGGAGGAGTCCTACTCCAATCCTACTTGGAGTAGGATTCCACCTTCCCACTTGGAAACTCTTTCCACCTTGTGTTTTTTCCTTCTCAAACCTTATGGGCCTTAGTGGGAACTTATTCCAGCCCACTAGGGGCTGGTTTATCTCTTCCCACAGCCCATGAGACCCCTTGGGGCGTGACACCCCTCCCGATGGTCCCCGGCACCCCTCCCGGCACTCCCGGTACACTACCGATGAGCCCGAAACTTTTCCGGTAATGCACGAAAACCTTCCGGTAACCAAATGAGGTCATCCTATATATCAATCTTCGTTTCCGGACCATTCCGGAAACCCTCGTGACGTCCGTGATCTCATCCGGGACTCCGAACAACATTCGGTAACCAACCATATAACTCAAATACGCATAAAACAACGTCGAACCTTAAGTGTGCAGACCCTGCGGGTTCGAGAACTATGTAGACATGACCCGAGAGACTCCTCGGTCAATATCCAATAGCGGGACCTGGATGCCCATATTGGATCCTACATATTCTACGAAGATCTTATCGTTTGAACCTCAGTGCCAAGGATTCATATAATCCCGTATGTCATTCCCTTTGTCCTTCGGTATGTTACTTGCCCGAGATTCGATCGTCAGTATCCGCATACCTATTTCAATCTCGTTTACCGGCAAGTCTCTTTACTCGTTCCGTAATACAAGATCCCGCAACTTACACTAAGTCACATTGCTTGCAAGGCTTGTGTGTGATGTTGTATTACCGAGTGGGCCCCGAGATACCTCTCCGTCACACGGAGTGACAAATCCCAGTCTCGATCCATACTAACTCAACGAACACCTTCGGAGATACCTGTAGAGCATCTTTATAGTCACCCAGTTACGTTGCGACGTTTGATACACACAAAGCATTCCTCCGGTGTCCGTGAGTTATATGATCTCATGGTCATAGGAACAAATACTTGACACGCAGAAAACAGTAGCAACAAAATGACACGATCAACATGCTACGTCTATTAGTTTGGGTCTAGTCCATCACATGATTCTCCTAATGATGTGATCCCGTTATCAAGTGACAACACTTGCCTATGGCCAGGAAACCTTGACCATCTTTGATCAACGAGCTAGTCAACTAGAGGCTTACTAGGGACAGTGTTTTGTCTATGTATCCACACAAGTATTGTGTTTCCAATCAATACAATTATAGCATGGATAATAAACGATTATCATGAACTAAGAAATATAATAATAACTAATTTATTATTGCCTCTAGGGCATATTTCCAACAGATCCCTCCTCCCTTCGACTGGCGCCCCAAGGGCAAGCCCCACCCCTTGGCTCCTCCTATATATACTTGAGGTTTAGGGCTTTTTGAGACACATCTTTTGCCACATGCATCCCTAAACCTCTACTTCGTAGTTCTTCCTCTAGATCGGTTTTCTACGGAGCTCGGGCGGAGCCCTGCAGGAATAGATCATCACCATCACCGGCGCATCGTCACGCTGCCGGAGAACTCATCTACTTCCCCGTCTCTCTTGCTGGATCAAGAAGGCGGAGATTGTCATCGAGTTGTACATGTGCTGAACGCGGAGGTGTCGTCCGTTCGGTGCTAGATCGGGACGGATCGTGGGACGACGGTGATTTGAATCACGAAGTTGTTCCACTACATCAACCGTGTTTCTTAACGCTTCCCGCTTAGCGATCTAGAAGGGTATGTGGATCCGATCTCCCTCTCGTAGATGAACATCGCCATGATAGGTGTTCGTGTGCGTAGGAAAATTTTGTTTCCCATGCAACGTTCCCCAACAGTGGCATCATGAGCTAGGTTCATGCGTAGATGTAATCCCGAGTAAAACACAATAGTTTTTGTGGGCGTTGATGTTCGATTTGCTGCCCTCCTTAGTCTTTTCTCGATTTGGCAGTATCGTTGGACTGAAGCGGCCCGGACCAACCTTACTCGTACGCTTACGAGAGACCGGTTTCATCGACTAACATGCAACTTGTTTCATAAAGATGACTGGCGGGTGTCTGTTTCTTCAACTTTAGTTGAATTGGTTCTGACCGAGGCGGTCCTTGGAGAGAGGTTAAATAGCAATTTGCACATCACCGTTGTGGTTTTGCGTAAGTAAGATGCGATCATACTAGATACCCAGAGCAGCCACGTAAAACATGCAACAACAAATTAGAGGACGTCTAACTTGTTTTTGCAGGGTATATGGCCAAAGACATGATGTGATATATTGGATGTATGAGGTGATCATGTTGTAATAGTTAAATATCGACTTGCACGTCGATGCTACGGCAACCAACAGGAGCCATAGGGATGTCTTTAAACTAACGTTTGTGTTTGCAGATGCATTTACTATATTGCTAGGTTTTAGCTTTAGTAGTAATAGCATAGATAGCACGACAACCTCGATGCGGCAGGATGATGGAGATCATGATGATGGAGATCATGGTGTTGCGCCGGTGACGATGAAGATCATGTTGGTGCTTTGGTGATGGAGATCAAGAAGCACAAGATCATGGCCATATCATGTCACTTATGAATTGCATGTGATGTTAATCCTTTTATGCACCTTATCTTGCTTAGAACGACGGTGGCATTATAAGGTGACCCCTCACTAAATTTCAAGATAAAATTGTGTTCTCCCCGACTATGCACCGTTGCGACAGTTCGTCGTTTCGAGACACCACGTGATGATCGGGTGTGATAGACTCAACGTTCACATACAACGGGTGCAAAACAGTTGACATGCGGAACACTCGGGTTAAACTTGACGAGCCTAGCATGTACATACATGGCCTCGAAACACAAGAGACCGAAATGTCGAGCATGAATCATATAGTTGATATGATTAACATAGAGATGTTTACCACTGAAACTGCACTCAACTCACGTGATGATCGGACTTGAGTTAGTGAATTTGGATCATGCCACACTCAAATAACTAGAGGGATGTCTATTTGAGTGGGAGTTTATTAGTAATTTGATTAGCTGAACTCTAATTGTCTTGAACATAGTCTAAGTCCACTTTGCAATATTTTATGTTGTAGATCAATGGCTCACGCAATAGCAACCTTGAATTTCAATACATTCCTAGAGAAAGCTAAGATGAAAGATGATGGTAGCAACTTTGTAGACTGGGCTCATAATCTAAGGCTTATCCTACAAGATGGGAAAAAGAATTATGTCCTTGATGCAACGCTAGGAGATGAACCACCCGCTACGTCTGAACAAGATGTTTTGAACGCTTGGCAAACACGTAAGGAGGACTACTCAGTAGTTCAATGTGCAATCTTGTATGGCTTAGAACCGGGACTTCAACGATGCTTTGAACTTCATGGAGCATATGAGATGTTCCAGGAGTTGAAGTTTATCTTTCAGAAGAATGCCCGGATCGAGAGGTATGAGACCTCCAATAAATTATATGCTTGCAAAATGGAGGAGAACTCGTCTGTCAGTGAACATGTGCTCAAAATGTATGGGTACTCAAACCGTCTAGCTGAGCTGGGAGTTGAACTCCCGCAAGAGGCTATCACTGATAGAATTCTTCAATCACTTCCACCTAGCTACAAGATCTTTGTGTTGAACTATAACATGCAAGGGATGAACAAGTCACCCAGCGAGTTATTCGCGATGCTGAAAGTCGCAGAGTCAGAACTCCAGAAAGAACATCAAGTGTTGATGGTCAATAAGACCACTGGTTTCAAGAGAAACGACAAAGGCAAGAAGGGTAACTCCAAGAAGAGCGGCAAGACTGTTGCCCCTCCGACGAAGAAACCCAAGGTTGGACCTAAGCCGGAAACAGAGTGCTATTGTTGCAAGGGGATGGGTCACCGGAAGCGCAACTGCCCCAAGTATTTGGCTGATAAGAAGGCGGCCAACGCCAAACCAGGTATATGTGATTTACATGTTATTGATGTGTACCTAACCAACTCTCGTAGTAGTGCCTGAGTATTTGATACCGGTTCTGTTGCTCACATTTGCAACTCGAACCAGGAACTGCAGAATAAACGAAGGTTGGCGAAGGATGAAGTGACGATGCGCGTGGGAAATGGTTCCAAGGTTGATGCAATTGCCGTCGGCACAGTCTCACTTCAGTTACCATCGGGATTAGTTATTAACTTAAATAATTGTTATTTAGTGCGTGCGTTAAGCATGAACATTATATCTGGATCTTGTTTATTGCGAGACGGTTACTCATTTAGGTCAGAGAATAATGGTTTTTCTATTTTTATGAGTAATATCTTTCATGGTCATGCACCCAATGTGAGGGGTTTGTTCATATTGAATCTTGATTGTGATGACACACATATCCATAACATTGAGACCAAAAGATGTAGAGTTAACAATGATAGCGCCACCTTTTTGTGGCACTGCCGCTTAGGTCATATTGGTGTAAAGCGCATGAAGAAACTCCATGCTGATGGGCTTTTGGAGTCACTTGATTTTGAATCACTTGACACATGCAAACCATGCCTCATGGGCAAGATGACTAAAACTCCGTTCTCTGGAACAATGGAGCGTGCAAGTGACTTGTTGGAAATCATACATACTGATATGTGCGGGCTAATGAGTGTGGAGGCACACGACAGATATCGTTATTTTCTCACCTTCACTAATGATTTGAGTAGGTATGGATATATCTACTTGATGAAGCACAAGTCTGAAACGTTTGAAAAGTTCAAACAATTTCGGAGTGAAGTTGAAAATCATCGTAACAAGAAGATCAAGTTCCTACGATCTGATCAAGGGGCGAATATCTGATTTTCGAGTTTGGTGCTCACTTAAGACAATGTGGAATCGTTTCACAGTTGACACCGTCTCGAACACCACAACGTAATGGTGTGTCCGAACTCGTAATCGTATTTTGTTAGATATGGTGCGATCTATGATGTCTCTTACCGATTTGCCATTATCGTTTTGGGGTTATGCATTAGAGACAGTTGCATTCACTTTAAATAGGGCACCATCAAAATCCATTGAGACGACGCCATATGAGCTATGGCATGGCAAGAGACCAAAGTTGTCGTTTCTTAAAGTTTGGGGATGCGATGCTTATGTCAAAAAGCTTCAGTCTGAAAAGCTGGAACCCAAAGCGATAAAGTGCGTCTTCATAGGTTACCAAAAGGAGACGGTTGAGTAGACCTTCTATCTCAAATCCGAGGGCAAAGTTTTTTTTTTGCTAAGAACGGAGCTTTTCTTGAGAAAGAGTTTCTCTCGATAAAATTGAGTGGGAGGAAGATAGAACTTGATGAGGTTGTGGAACCTTTGCTCCAATAGGATGGTGGCGCAGGGCAGAGAGAAATCTTTGTCGAGGCAACACCAGTTGAGGAGGAAGCTAATGATGATGATCATGAAGCTTCGGATCAAGTTACTATCGGACCTTTTAGGTCGACAAGATCACGTACTGCTCCTGAGTGGTATGGGAATCCTGTCTTATCTATCATGTTGTTAGACAACAATGAGCCTGCGAATTATGAAGAAGCAATGGTGAGCCCGGATTTCAACAAATGGTTATAGGCCATGAAATCCGAGATAGGATCTATGTATGAAAACAAAGTGTGGACTTTGGAAGTATTACCTGAAGGTCGCAAGGCTATTCAGAACAAATGTATCTTTAAGAAGAAGACAGACGCGGACGGTAATGCGACTGTTTAGAAAGCTCGACTTGTGGCAAAGGGTTTTTCACAAGTTCAAGGAGTTGACTACGATGAGACGTTCTCACCGGTAGCGATGCTTAAGTCCGTCCGAATCATGTTAGCAATAGCTGCATTTTTTGATTATGAAATCTGGCAGATGGATGTCAAAACGGCGTTCCTTAATGGTTTTCTTAAGGAAGAGTTGTATATGATGCAACCCGAAGGTTTTGTCGACCCAAAGAATGCTAACAAAGTATGCAAGCTCCAGCGATCCATTTATGGACTGGTGCAAGCATCTCGGAGTTGGAATAAGCGTTTTGATGAGGTGATCAAGGCGTTTGGATTTATACAAGTTGTTGGAGAATCTTGTATATACAAGAAAGTGAGTGGGAGCTCTGTAGCATTTCTAATATTACATGTGGATGACATATTGCTGATTGGAAACAATTTGGAGTTTTTAGAAAGCGTGAAGGATTACTTGAACAAATGTTTTTCAATGAAAGACCTAGGAGAAGCTGCTTACATATTAGGCATTAAGATCTATAGAGATAGATCGAGGCGCCTAATAGGACTTTCACAAAGCACATACCTTGATAAAGTTTTGAAAAAGTTCAAAATGGAGCAATCCAAGAAGGGGTTCTTGTGAGTGTTACAAGGTATAAAGTTGAGTAAGACTCAATGTCCAGTAACTGCAGAAGATAGAGAAAAGATGAGTACAGTCCCCTATGCTTCAGCCAAAGGGTCTATCATGTATGCAATGCTGTGCACAAGACCGGACGTCAGCCTGGCCATAAGTATGGCAGGCAGGTTTCAAAGTGATCCAGGAGTGGAACACTGGGCGGCGGTCAAGAATATTCTGAACTACCTGAAAAGGACTAAGGAAATGTTTCTCGTTTATGGAGGTGACGAAGAGCTCGTCGTAAAGGGTTACGTCGATGCAAGCTTTGCCACTGATCCGAATGACTCTAAGTCTCAAACCGGATACATATTTATTCTTAATGGGGGTGAGGTAAGCTGGCGCAATTCCAAGCAAAGCGTCCTAGCAGATTCTACATGTGAAGCGGAGTACATGGCTGCCTCGGAGGCGGCTAAGGAGGGTGTCTAGATGAAGCAGTTCATGACGGATCTTGGAGTTGTGCCGAGCGCACTAAATCCAATAACTTTGTTGTGTGACAATACTGGTGCCATTGCTCTAGCCAAGGAACCAAGGTTTCACAAGAAGACGAGACACATCAAACGACACTTCAATCTCATCCATGACTATGTCGAAGGAGAGGACGTAAATATTTGCAAAGTGCACACGGATCTGAATGTTGCAGATCCGCTAACTAAACCTCTTCCACGAGCGAAGCATGATCAACACCAGAACTGTATGGGTGTTAGATTCATTCCAATGTAAATCGCATAGCGATGTGAGACTAGATTATTGACTCTAGTGCAAGTGGGAGACTGTTGGAAATATACCCTAGAGGCAATGATAGAATAGTTATTATTATATTTCCTAATTCAAGATAATCGTTTATTATCCATGCTATAATTGTATTGAATGAAAACATAAATGCATGGGTGGATATATAGACAAAACTATGTTCCTAGTAAGCCTCTAGTTGACTAGCCAGTTGATCAAGGATGGTTAAGGTTTTCTGACCGTATGCAATTGTTGTCACTTGATGACTGGATCACATCATTGGGAGAACGATATGATGGACAAGACCCAAACTATAAACGTAGCATGTGATCGTGTCATTTTGTTGCTATTGTTTTCTGCGTGTCAAGTATTCATTCCTATGACCATGAGATCATGTAACTCATTGACACCGGAGAAATGCCTTATGTGTATCAAACGTTGCAACGTTATTGGGTGACTATAAAGGTGCTCTACAGGTATCTCCGAAGGTGTCCGTTGAGTTAGCATGGATCAAGACTGGGATTTGTCACTCCGTGTGACGGGGAGGTGTCTCGGGGCCCACTCGGTAATACAACATCACATACAAGCCTTTCAAGCAATGGTGACTAAAGTGTTACTCACGGTATCTTGTATTACGAAACGAGTAAATAGACTTGCCGGTAACGAGATTGAAATAGGTATAAGGATACCGACAATCAAATCTCGGGCAAGTAACATACCGAAGGACAAAGGGAATGGTATACGGGATTATATGAATCCTTGGCACAGAGGTTCAACCGATAAGATCTTCATAGAATATGTAGGATCCAATATGTACATCCAGGTCCCGCTGTTGGATATTGACCGGGGAGTGTCTCACGTCATGTGTGCATAGTTCTTGAACCCGCAGGGTCTGCACACTTAAGGTTCGGTGACGTTTCGGTATAGTTGAGTTATAGGTGTTGGTGACCGAAGGTATGTTCGGAGTCCCGGATGAGATCACGGATGTCACGAGGGTTTCCGGAATGGTCCAGAAATGAAGATTGATATATAAGATTGTTTCATTTGGCCTTCGGAAAGATTTCGGGCATTACCGTCAGTGTACCGGGAGTGATGAATAGGTTCCGGGTTTTTACCTGGAAGGGGCCACCCACCCGGGAGAGAACCTAATAGCCCAAGGGTGGCGCACCAGCCCTTGGTGGGCTGGTGAGGCTAGCCCAATAGGGATATTTCGGCCAAGAGGAAAAAATCAAAGGAGAAAGAAAAAAAAGGAAAAAAAGAGGAGGTGGGAAGGAAGGAAGGGACTCCTCCCTCCAAACCGACTTGGAGGAGGATCCCTCCTCCCTTCGACCGGTGCCCCAAGGGCAAGCCCCACCCCTTGGCTCCTCCTATATATACTTGAGGTTTAGGGCTTTTTGAGACACAACTTTTGCCACGTGCAACCCTAAACCTCTACTTCGTAGTTCTTCCTCTAGATCGGTTTTCTACGTAGCACGGGCGGAGCCGTGCAGGAATAGATCATCACCATCACCGGCGCGCCGTCACGTTGCCGGAGAACTCATCTACTTCCCCGTCTCTCTTGCTGGATCAAGAAGGCGGAGATCGTCATCGAGCTGTATGTGTGCTGAACACGGAGGTGCCGTACGTTCGGTGCTAGATCGGGACGGATCGTGGGACGACGGTGATTTGAATCACGAAGCTGTTCCACTACATCAACCACGTTTCTTAACGCTTCCCGCTTAGCGATCTACAAGGGTATGTGGATTCGATCTCCCTCTCGTAGATGAATCACCATGATAGAGCTTGGGTCTCATCACATACAATATACTCCCCGCACAGCTATCAAGTCCCAGGGACTAGTTGATTTCGTTAACGACTGGACAGAGCTACAGGCTCCGGAAGACCGGCCTCACCTTACCTACTGGACTATTTACTTTGATGGGTCCAGGCAGCTGGAAGGCTCGGGGGCTGGTGTGGTGTTAGTATCCCCTCAAGGAGATAAGTTCTGTTACGTTCTCCGACTCATGTTTCCCTGCACTAATAATGCGGCGGAATATGAAGCTTTGCTTCACGGCTTGCGACTCGCAAAAGAGATGAACCTAACACGAGTCAGGTGTTTTGGTGACTCCGATTTGGTGGCGCAACAAGTTTCGGGTACCTGGGACTCTCGGGATCCCATGATGGCGGCTTATAGACGAGTTGTGTCTGATGTGGCGGGTCATTTTCATGGCTATCAGGTGGACCATATTGACCGGCGCCTCAACGAGGCAGCTGATGCCCTCTCACGACTCGACTCTCAGAGAAAACCGGTCCCCCCTAATGTTTTTCTGGATATCTTGCATAAACCATCCGTGGTTTTACCCTCAGAGGAGGAATTGGCGATACCAGATCCCGAGTCTCAGCTCGTGGCTGCTCTCCGTGTCACTCCGGATTGGGTTCTCCCTTATCTGGCTTATCTCACTCGCGACGAGTTACCCACCGACGAAGTTTTGTCTCGCCAGATCGTCGGCGCAGCAAATCCATGGTCATCATTAATGGCGAGTTATATAAACGGGGCGCTTCTAGGGTTTTTCAGCGATGTGTTTCCCCCGAAGAAGGATGCGTGATCCTAAATGACATTCATTCCGGAGACTGTGGACATCACGTCGGGTCACGTTCTTTGGTATCAAAGGCTTTTCGTCATGGTTTCTTTTGGCTGACGGCTCATGCAGATGCAGAAGACATAGTTCGTCGATGCGAGGGGTGCCAACGTTATGGGAGGCAGGCTCATGTGCCAGCTCAAGAATTAAGAATGATTCCCATTACTTGGCCTTTTGCAGTCTGGGGGCTGGACATGGTTGGTCCCTTTAAAATGTCCTCCAACAAGAAGACCCACCTATTGGTGGCAGTTGATAAATTCACCAAGTGGGTTGAGGTGGAACCTGTTGGAGCTTGCGATGCGGAGACAGCGGTCAAATTCTTGAAAAAGCTGATTTTCCGGTTTGGATATCCACACAGTATTATCACTGATAATAGTACTAACTTGTCCCAAGGGGCGATGCAGGATTTTTGTCGTCGTGAAAATATCCAACTTGATATTTCTGCAGTCGCTCACCCACAATCCAACGGGCAAGCAGAGCGGGCGAATCAGGAGGTCTTGCGAGGGATCAAGCTCCGACTCATGGTTCCCCTGGAAAGGACTCCAGGGTGTTGGGTTGAAGAGTTACCTTCGGTACTGTGGAGTATTCGGACCACCCCGAACCGGTCCACGGGATTCACCCCTTTCTTTTTGGTCTATGGAGCAGAGGCTGTTCTCCCTACTGACATAAGGCATGACTCTCTTAGAGTCGCCGCATATGTGGAGCAAGATAATGAGCTGGCACGTCAAGATTCTTTGGATGCCTTGGAAGAGGCGCGTGACCTGGCTGCGGCCCGTTCGGCTATCTATCAGCAAGATCTGCGGCGTTATCATAGTCGTCGGGTTAAGAGTCAGACCTTTCAGGAAGGCGACTTAGTGCTTCGTCTAATACAAGATCGAGCACGCATGCACAAGTTGTCACCCCCTTGGGAAGGGCCGTTCGTCGTCAGCAAGAACCCCCGCAATGGCTCTTATTATTTGGTGGATCTTCGGCCTAATCGACCGACCACGGAGGCTGAGTCAACTCGCCCCTAGAATATTGCCCATTTGCGGCCTTACTACACTTGAGCTCTTAAGCTCTACACTTTGTAAGTTTTTCAGTTTCATTATGAAGTAATAAAATACTCCCCGACTTGGGGGCTTCTTCATTAGAAAGCAAATTGTGTCATCCTGTCGCGACCGTATGAGCCGACAGAATCTGCATTTAGGGTGGGTGCACGAGCTTTCTGACTCGCCTCCCCCTGTCGCGACCTTATGAGCCGACGAAACCTGCATTTAGGGTGGGTGCACGAGCTTTCTGACTCGCCTCCCCCTGTCGCGACCTTATGAGCCGACGAAACCTGCATTTAGGGTGGGTGCACGAGCTTTCTGACTCGCCTCCCCCTGTCGCGACCTTATGAGCCGACGAAACCTGCATTTAGGGTGGGTGCACGAGCTTTCTGACTCGCCTCCCCCTGTCGCGACCTTATGAGCCGACGAAACCTGCATTTAGGGTGGGTGCACGAGCTTTCTGACTCGCCTCCCCCTATCGCGACCTTATGAGCCGACGAAACCTGCATTTAGGGTGGGTGCACGAGCTTTCTGACTCGCCTCCCCCTGTCGCGACCTTATGAGCCAACGAAACCTGCATTTAGGGTGGGTGCACGAGCTTTCTGACTCGCCTCCTCCTGTCGCGACCTTATGAGCCGACGAAACCTGCATTTAGGGTGGGTGCACGAGCTTTCTGACTCGCCTCCCCCTGTCGCGACCTTATGAGCCGACGAAACCTGCATTTAGGGTGGGTGCACGAGCTTTCTGACTCGCCTCCCCCTGTCGCGACCTTATGAGCCGACGAAACCTGCATTTAGGGTGGGTGCACGAGCTTTCTGACTCGCCTCCCCCTGTCGCGACCTTATGAGCCGACGAAACCTGCATTTAGGGTGGGTGCACGAGCTTTCTGACTCGCCTCCCCCTGTCGCGACCTTATGAGCCGACGAAATTACTGTTGCTATTTTTCGTCGTGGCATAGCCCTGAAGGTTTTAAGCCTCTTCTTTTTGATGCTTATTGTAAATATCTATAGTTTGTTTGTTTTCACATATGCTATTCTCAAAGCTTAAGACAGGAGGGTGATAAGAATTGTTTCATCCATGGCAAATTAAGCGTTATAGAAGACTCTTATAAAGGCGGGTCAAATATTTCAAATCGCCTTAAGGGCGATATAAAGGTTCTTGCAAAAGGTATCATCAAAAACAGTGTTGACTTACGGAAAAAGGACCTATTACATGGCTCTCAGGCCAAATTCAATAAAGTTTACTTTGTTGGCGCCTCGGGATCATCCTGATGTGAGCTCTGGCCGACTTCGATTTGCAAGTCGCCCAATACCCAATTGCATTTGGCCAAAGCAGCAAAGTCATCTTCATCAGTCAGAATTGATGCCAAGTCTGCTTCCAAGTCGAAAGGATTCTTGGGTCGCCGAGGAGTTAGGCTGGTCGTCACGAAGGTTGGCGGGCTGACCTTCTTGTTTCTGCTATCATAAGCCGCCTGGTATTTTGTTAAATCAAGGCTTACGGCAAGTTGAGTTGCAGCCAGCCGAGAGTCCTTGACGACTCGCTGATAGTCCTCTTCAACAAATTCTGACCCATCGTCCTTGAGCTGAGGAAAGCCTGCGGCTACTTCTTCTAAGTTGATTTCTGGAGCATACGCGAAACAGCGACTCAGGGCAGTCAGAACACCTCTCCGGGCGGCTGACCGAGTTAACTCGCCAATCTGAGGGGGAAGTGTGGACAAGCAGCCAAGCACCTTCTTGATGGAAGTGATAGGTTCTTTGGCACCCATCACAGCTTTAACAGTCAAGACACTGCCTGTGTACAATTGCTCTGTCAGCGTGTAAATCGCCTTCAGCATCAACACACAGTCTTCTTGAAGGTTGGCGGCTCTCGGACCTGAATCATGATGATTAGCGACCTATCATAAGTGTTATTT
Organism: Hordeum vulgare subsp. vulgare; assembly: GCF_904849725.1. NCBI lineage: Eukaryota > Viridiplantae > Streptophyta > Magnoliopsida > Poales > Poaceae > Hordeum > Hordeum vulgare. The sequence goes on from NC_058522.1 coordinate 491,814,286, forward strand.
TTAAAAAAAAGGAGAGGAGGAGATCAAAGGTTTAAGTAAAGCTTACCAAAGATGGCTTGCGTCATGTTGGAGATATGACGCTTTAAGCCGGACAATTCCTGTTGTACAGTGGCCAGCCTAGCTTCAGCCTTCTCTGCTCTCTTCAAGGCGGCATTTTGGTCAGCATGAGCTTTTTTCAACTCGGCCTTGAGTTTTACCAGTTCGGCGAAGGCCAATTGACATTTTTCCTCCGACTTAGCTCGGGCGTCTTGTTGTCCAGCTAAGTTTTTCCTTAAATCGCCCAGCGCCGATTCAGTCTGAGCAAGGTTTTCCTATTGAAAGTTTAAAATAAGGGCAAGTCTCAGAACTACTGCAAAGCAATATCCCTGATACTTGGGGGTTAATGTATAATTTTTTCAGATGAAAAAAATGCCAGAATAAAGGGACAGAAGGCTCGATCCGCAGATAAGCCTCACAAAGAACTTGGAATTGGCATAAATTACTTATGGAATTGGGTCCCAGATCCTGGAGACGGGCGTTCATGAAAGTCAAGGCGTCCCTAAGAAACTTTGATCCGGGCGGCTTAAAACCTCGCTCCAGGTGTTCAACAAAAACGATTATTTCCCCTTCTTTGGGGTTAGGGAGATCTTCTCCGAACCCGGTGCGCCAGCCAATAACGTCCTGAGGATCCAAACTGCCCGTTTTCACATAATCGACTAATATGGAGTCATCAACCTTGGTAGGAAGCCAGTCACTCTTGAAGACGGCACCCATGCTACAAATAAGTAAAGTATGATATTACATGCCTTGGACACCTACTGTATGGGATGAAATCATTTCATTTAACCTACCAAGTATTTTGATTAAGGAAAGGTTTGACCCGCCAGATCAAAGGGGCGAGTTGGGTCACTATGGCGACTTATGGAAGTGTGGTTATCCTCAAGGGCTACGTTCTGAAGACGGTAAAAGCGTTTCATTTGAAGTACCAGGAGATGAGGACTACAAACAACTTTTTGAAAACAGTAAATAAGGAATGGATCTACCAGACAAAAGAGAAAACCTAAATAAAATGACTGGTCGTGACAGTTTATTATCGGATGACGCCTTTCGCTTGGCGGAAACATTATTTTCAAAGATTCACGAGTAAAGACGGATAAGTAAAAGTATTCGGAACATTAGCTATCCTACCAACGCTCATGTTAATCGATTCAGAGCAGGTAGCGTCTATATGCAAGGAGCTTCAAGAACACGACAATGGCGGGAGTTCAAGCGGAAAGTGAATCTACTCCTAAAATTAGGTGGAGGCCTAACCTGATGCTGTCGGGGAAGAAGAGCCGATGGTGATGGGGTTTGTTGGAGAAGCACTGGCGTCCCATCGGGCGAAGAGGTTTTCGGCGGCGGCGAAGTTCGTGGTAAATGGCGAGGTGACCGACGGCGAAGCAGTCGACGATGACGACGGCAGATGTGTTGGTTGCGGCGCAAGAATGGACGACGGCGAAAGCCCACAGGCGGCACCGAAGCTCCTCGTGTGAAGGCCGAAAGCACGGTCGGCGGCGGATTCCTCGGGGTGATGAGTTTTTCTCGCTGCGCCGGTGGGGAGGAAGGTGACAGGACTGGTAGGTGGGAAGCGCCAATTCTGTCCCCCCCTGGCCTATTTATCAAGGCAGGTGCTGGAATTGAGGCGCCATGAGCGGGAACCGCCGGGGGATAAAAGATTCGCTATAAATGCGCGCCGAAGATTTCGGGATAACAATGCGCTAAAGATCCGTTGGAGTTGTGGCGGTCTTCCCGAAAAAAGAGGAATAAGAAAAGGCCAGTTAGTAATGATCTGGCGACTTAAGGGATTTTCAGTGCCCAAAGGCAATGTCGGGTGTACAATTTTTTGACAGACGAAGAAAAGTAGCGAATGAATCGCCTTCAATGAAGCAGAGGTATTGGCATGAAGAAGAAAGGTTCAAGTCAATTCGGGACCTAATGTTGGGGATGTAACCAGTGGATGACCCGCCCTAGTTGGGCCGGGTTATCCATTGGGCGATTCATCTAAACGTTTAGTTGGGCCTCGTTTGGGCCGAATGAAGGTCGTACGACGAGTATGGCTCTTGCCGGGTTTCCCAGCTTTGGAAGATGGCGATTTAGAGACCGCAATGGTCACGAGTTGTAGAAAGGAAGGAATCCTTGTAAACCCTAGGGAATCGACCTATATATAAAGGCGAAGTCCCGGGAGACAGATGACGGGTTTGAAAATCATCGAGTGCCAGGTTTAGGCGAGTTACGCCTTCCTTGTAATCGAATCCATATCAATACACACAAAAGCAGGACGTAGGCTATTACCTCCTCCCGAGGGGCCGAACCTGGGTAAATCGCCGTGTCTCTCCCGCTTAACCCCTTTGGGTCACCACCAAGGTGCGATGGCTCCAGTATTAAGTCCTTTCACGAGGCATCTGCCGTGAAAAAACCACGACAGGCAGTACTAGTACCGCTAGGCCCAGCGATACTACCGCCGGGGGACCATTTGCAAAGAAGAAAGAAACACCAAGGCGGGAGCCACTCCAAAGTTGCCGGCAAGGGGGAAAAGAGGTGAAGTGTGCGCGTGCAAGATTGATTCCACCCAAACCTTTCCACTACGGTTCCCCTCTTAATAGTACGGCTTTCCTATGACTCAAATAAAGAGAATCGTAGAGAACAACGTGCTTCTGTTCCACGAAAGAGGGGGGCTAGTCGTCTTGTGTCGTTGACGTGTGTTATCTGAAATCTTAACACACACGGTTAGTCCTTTGCGGTACTGTCATCAATCACCAAAATTACTTAGGCATAAACTATGCCCCAACAATCTCCCCCTTTTTTGTGGATTGATGACAATACCGGATTTGCACAGAGAATAATATGAGAACAAAAAGATAGAGATATATGAAAATAAGGAGCATATGACTCACAGCATATGATGGAAATAAATCTCACACAAGTTCATGTCTCACGAAAGATAGCAAAATAGAAGCAAACCAAGTTCGAAGCAAAACACGAAAGATAAGCAAAGCTAAGCAAAGTTCAACTCTCAAAGCAAATTCAGCTCCTAGACTCTCTCCCCCTTTGGCACAAGACACAAAAAAGGGGCACACCTAACGCCACAGGTGGTTACTCTCATCCTCATCATCGCCAGACTCGTCCGTAGCATCCGGATCGTCCTGCTCCTCTTCATTGTCCTCTTCCTCCTCAGCGCCAGAACACTGGTAACCTTGAGCCCGCATCCAAGCAACCTCTGGAGTGATGTCGTCCTCTGATCCTCTGGAGATGTCAACATCAAGTGTCCTCAGGACACGCTTGTGCCTCTGACGGTTCTCCTTTTGAGCCACGTGCGTCTGATACTGGCCCTTAGCCTGCATACAGAAGAGAGTCTTCATCTTATCCTGCAGTTTCATGGCCCAAGATGGCATGGCAGAAGAGCGGGACTGAGAAGCGGTTCCTCTGTCAGCAACAGTCTCTGTGTCAGTGTCCATGTGCTGAGATGAAGTGGATGTGTTGGCCCATTTGTCCTTGACGCGAAGCTTGACAGGATCGTGCACAAAGTAGTCAGCCTGAATGTATAACTCCTCCCGCGGATAGGTGTCTTGCCACTTCTGACGGATATAAGCAAACAGGTAGGGCCCGTAGATGGGAACCTTGCGCATCATGATGCAGTTTCAGAGCTCACTGAATATCACATCGGAAATATCAAGAGGGACAGACTCCTTAGTCATAGCCTCCTCACATAGCAGTAACATCTCAGCCATAGAGCCATGTACCTCGTCGAAGTTGCCAATGCGAGGAAAGAGGGTGTTGCGGAAGATCCGATGCATGATGTCCAGATGCCTGGGGAGCACACCTTTCTTCACATAGAGTTGCTGCAATCTGTCCTTGGCGGAGGCCCTATCAGTGGGAGCTGCAGCATGAGGACGCGACCCAAGTGGAGTGTCAGCTCCGTGGAAATCAACCTTGAGGAATGCCATGAATTCACGCCAGGAACCGGTCATCTTTTGAGTCCCAGTCATCCACACCACGGAGCGCTCGTCATCAGGTGAGAAGTGAACCGTGACATAGAACTGGACAACAACATTGGGGTCAAAGTCTGTCTTGAAGGAGATGATCTCCTTAATGCCCAGCTTGGCAATCAGAGAGAGAGTGTCACCAAAGTAGTCCATGTTCCGCTGAAGGTGAGCCAGGTCAATCCATTGAACGGGGACAAAACTCTTCTTGAAATGGTTGATGATATCACGGTAGATCCTCCAGTGATCCTTTGCCCAAACATGCTCGACATTCTTGATCACAACCCTCTCTTAGAGATAGTGGTTTTGGTTGCGGAACCTCAGAAAATCCTTAGGGGGCATGGTGCGAACGTTGACCCCCTTGTCCTTCTGAGCGGTCTTCTTGAAGGCCTGCTTTTTGGGTTGCAGACCTGAGGTGGCGGAGCCCTCTGGAGCCTCTGGGTTGCGATAGTGCTTTGACTGTGTGTCCCGTGGGGGGTTCGATCGGCGAGCACCACCTGTGACACAAAACACACACCGAAAAAGAGCGACAAAAGGAGTCAAGGCAATGAACAAGAAAAAGCAGAAAAGTAAACACTTATTGCCAAGCAAATGAAAAGAATACACAAAGAATCCTCCTGGCGATAGTACCGCTACCCCTGGCGGTAGTACTGTTGGGGTCAGAGTGGTAGTACCGCTACCCCTGGTGGTAGTACCGCTGGGGTCCTGGCGGTAGTACCGCTACCCCTGGCGGTAGGACCGCTGGGGTCCTAGCGGTAGTACCGTTACCCTGGGCGGTAGTACCGCTGGGGTTTGATTTTCAGATCTGAATATGAAGAGAACCCATAGAGATGGCTACATGGATTTTACGAGGGCTATGGGCTATGTATAACCACTAAAAACTCCACCACAGCCCGAACCACATGAGGATCACAAGTACCATCTAAATAAGGACATGCCTAGTCAAGAGAATGCAAGTTTTAGATCTAAACCAAACATAGTCCAAGTGCTTGATCTAAAGCATGTAAATCCTAGGGCATGGCAATATAAAAGCAAAGATTCATGGGACCTACACTCCCCTCGAATACCTCCTTCATGCCATCCAAGAACAAAACACAATATCAAAGACATGGATCCAAATCACCAATGATCCTAACCCTAGAATAAGAACATCAACCAAGAGAAGAAGGGGAGGAGCTTTACCGGGGTCCATGGCACTTGGAGGAGGAAGGAGAAGTGGAGCAAACCCTCCAACTCAACGAAGAGAAGGAGCTCCACAGATAAAGATCCAAATAGAGGGAGTTCGGGGTTGGGGAGGGAGGAGCCGCGAGGAAGAAGAAAGAGGCAGGAAAAAAAATGGGCTCCCCCTCCTTTATATAGCCCAAGGGGTACGGGCCAGCGGTAGTACCGCTGTGGTCCTGGCGGTAGTACCGCTGGCTGCAGCGGTAGTACCGCTGGGGTCCTGGTGGTAGTACCGCTCCCCCTGGCGGTAGTACCGCTCCCCCTAAGACAGCCCTAAAAATATCCTAGTTAGGTCATGGTAGATTGGGGTCCTGGCGGTAGTACCGCGACCCTGAGAGGTAGTACCGCTGGGGTCCTCGCGGTAGTACCGCTACCCCTGGCGGTAGTACCACTGGGGTCCTGGCGGTAGTACCGCTACCCCTGGCGGTAGTACCGCTGCAAATGTCACAACGGGACCTAGGAGATGAGAAGAACGTGGGCAAATGACAAGTAGTGAAAATAAGAAGATAGCACCAGCAAGATATACTGACTTGTCACTTTGTATCCTTTCTTCCATATGAGAGAAAGGTGGGGGGGAGGTGGCCGAGGCCACCTATGTTTGAGATAAAGGTATAACACCGCGAAGAATTATCCTTGGGTTCATGACCAACGCTCGTCTTTGAAGCACAAGTGCCATTTGGTAATGGCTAAAGCGAAAGACTAGATCAATTTATGCATAATGGGGGGAGGAAGAGTTCATTGAGAGAACAACACTCCCCCTATGTCCATGCCTACAGCTAGAACGAGATAAAATGCATAGTAAGGTGCAACGTGCCTAGCTTCAATCCACATTACTTGAATCAATGATATTTAGCTCATGCCTTAACTCCCGGAACCTTGCTTCGTCTAGGGGCTTAGTGAAGATATCTGCAAGTTGCTCTTCAGTGTGGATGAAGTGGACCTCAATATCACCTAGCTTGATATGTTCACGAATGAAGTGATGGCGAATATCAATATGCTTGGTTTTGCTATGTTGCACTGGGTTGAGGGAAATCTTGATAGCACTTTGATTGTCACATAGAAGAGGCACTTTGTCACAAATGACACCGTAATCCTTTAAAGTTTGCCTCATCCATAGCAATTGTGCACAACAACTTGCAGCTGCCACATACTCAGCTTCGGTGGATGATAGAGAGACGCAATTCTGCTTCTTTGAAGACCAACTTACCAGTGAGCGACCAAGGAATTGGCATCCTCCAGACGTTGACTTCCTCTCCACACAATCGCCTGCCCAATCTGAGTCAGAATAGCCAACTAGGTTAAAGTTTGCTCCTTTGGGATACCATAGGCCAAAGTTTGGGGTATGAGCCAAATATCAAAAGATTCGCTTAACAGCCATATAATGACTTTCTTTTGGTGCGGATTGAAACCATGCACATATCCCTACACTCAACATAATATCCGGTCTAGATGCACAAAGGTAAAGGAGGGATCCAATCATGGAGCGATATACCTTTTGATCCACTGCTTTACCATTGGGATCACTGTCAAGCTTGCATCTTGTTGGCATGGGGAACTTGACCGGTTTGACATCTTCAAGCTCGAACCGTTTGAGCATGTCTTGAATGTACTTGGCTTGTTTGACGAAGGTCCCTTCTAGGCCTTGTTTAATCTCGAACCCGAGGAAGAACTTCAACTCTCCCATCATGGACATCTCAAATTTCTCAGTCATTAGTGCAGCAAATTCTTCATTGAAGGAAATGTTAGGAGAGCCAAAGATAATATCATCAACATATAGTTGGCATATGAACAAATCCCCTTTAACCCTCTTAGTAAAAAGAGTGGGATCTATCTTCCCAATTTCAAACCCACGATCTTGTAACAGCTCAGTAAGATACTCATACCACACACGTGGGGCTTGTTTAAGGCCATAGAATGCCTTATTAAGTTTGTACACATGATTGGGGAGCTTGGGATGTTCGAATCCCACGGGTTGTTTGACATAGACCAACTCATTTAAAGGACCATTAAGAAAGGCACTTTTCACATCCATTTGTTGTAATATGAAGTTATGATGAGAAGCAAATGCAAGCAACATGCGAATAGATTCTAGACGAGCAACAGGGGCAAAGGTTTCACCGTAGTCGATACCCTCGACTTGGGAGTAGCCTTTGTTGGGGAACGTCGCATGGGAAACAAAAAATTTCCTACGCGCACGAAGACCTATCATGGTGATGTCCATCTACGAGAGGGGATGTTCGATCTACGTACCCTTGTAGACCGCACAGCAGAAGCGTTAGTGAACGCAGTTGATGTAGTGGAACGTCCTCACGTCCCTCTATCCGCCCCGCGAACCGTCCCGCGATCAATCCCACGATCTAGTGTCGAACGGACGGCACCTCCGCGTTCAGCACACGTACAGCTCGACGATGATCTCGGCCTTCTTGATTCAGCAAGAGAGACGGAGAGGTAGATGAGTTCTCCGGCAGCGTGACGGCGCTCCGGAGGTTGGTGGTGATCTTATCTCAGCAGGGCTCCGCCCGAGCTCCGCAGAAACGCGATCTAGAGGTGAAACCATGGAGATATGTGGTCGGGCTGCCGTGGCAAAGTTGTCTCAAATCAGCCCTAAAACCTCCGTATATATAGGGGGAGGAGGGGGAGCCTTGCCTTGGGGTCCAAGGACTCCCAAGGTGGTCGGCCGAGCCAAGGGGTCAACCCTCCCCTTCCAAACCGAGTCCAACTAGGTTTGGAAGGAGGAGTCCTTCACCCTTTTCCCACCTCCTCCTTTTTTTTCCTTTTCTCTTTGATTTTCTTCCTATGGCGCATAGGGCCTTCTTGGGCTGTCCCACCAGACCACTAAGGGCTGGTGCGCCACCCCCAAGGCCTATGGGCTTCCGCGGGGTGGGTTGCCCCCCCCCGGTGAACACCCGGAACCCATTCGTCATTCCCGGTACATTCCCGGTAACTCCGAAAACCTTCCGGTAATCAAATGAGGTCATCCTATATATCAATCTTCGTTTCCGGACCATTCCATAAACCCTCGTGACGTCTTTGATCTCATCCGGGACTCCGAACAACATTCGGTAACCAACCATATAACTCAAATACGCATAAAACAACGTCGAACCTTAAGTGTGCAGACCCTGCGGGTTCGAGAACTATGTAGACATGACCCGAGAGACTCCTCGGTCAATATCCAATAGCGGGACCTGGATGCCCATATTGGTCCTACATATTCTACGAAGATCTTATCGTTTGAACCTCAGTGCCAAGGATTCATATAATCCCGTATGTCATTCCCTTTGTCCTTCGGTATGTTACTTGCCCGAGATTCGATCGTCAGTATCCGCATACCTATTTCAATCTCGTTTACCGGCAAGTCTCTTTACTCGTTTCGTAATACAAGATCCCGCAACTTACACTAAGTCACATTGCTTGCAAGGCTTGTGTGTGATGTTGTATTACCGAGTGGGCCCCGAGATACCTCTCCGTCACACGGAGTGACAAATCCCAGTCTCGATCCATACTAACTCAACTAACACCTTCGGAGATACCTGTAGAGCATCTTTATAGTCACCCAGTTACGTTGCGACGTTTGATACACACAAAGCATTCCTCCGGTGTCAGTGAGTTATATGATCTCATGGTCATAGGAACAAATACTTGACACGCAGAAAACAGTAGCAACAAAATGACACGATCAACATGCTACGTCTATTAGTTTGGGTCTAGTCCATCACATGATTCTCCTAATGATGTGATCCCGTTATCAAGTAACAACACTTTCCTATGGCCAGGAAACCTTGGCCATCTTTGATCAACGAGCTAGTCAACTAGAGGCTTACTAGGGACAGTGTTTTGTCTATGTATCCACACAAGTATTGTGTTTCCAATCAATACAATTATAGCATGGATAATAAACGATTATCATGAACAAAGAAATATAATAATAACTAATTTATTATTGCCTCTAGGGCATATTTCCAACAGCCTTGAGCCACCAATCTTGCCTTGTTTCGAATCACAATCCCATTGGCATCTTGCTTGTTCTTGAATATCCATTTGGTCCCGATGACATTATGTTCCTCCGTTGGCCTTGGTACTAAATCCCAGACTTGGTTACACTCGAAGTTGTTAAGTTCTTCATGCATGGTCATAAGCCAATCCTCATCATCGAGCGCTTCCTGTACCTGCTGAGGTTCACAATACGAAACAAACGCGTGATGCTCACAATAATTCCAAATCCGTTGACGGGTGGATACTCCCCTTTTTAAGCTGCCAAGTACATTCTTCATAAGATGTGACTTGACTCTCAGCTTGTTCGCAATCTTGGCTGCTCGACGCTCCAAGAGTTCTTCATTGGATAACTGGGGAGCATCGACTTGTTTACTTTGCTTGTCCTTGCGTCTTGAGCCTCCCTTGGCACCGGCTGTTGGTGCTGCACAAGGGAATTGTGAGACAGTATCCTGATCATCTTGACTTTCGACTTGAGCAGGTTCACTTGTTTGCTCTTGTAATTGTGGTTGCTCTTGATCTTGATCTTGTGCTTCTACTTGGTTTGGATCTCGCGGTTTCACTTGATCTTGATCATGAGCAGGTTCGGAGCCTTGGGTGAGTGCTTGAATATCATGGGACACATCATCATTGTTGGTCAATTTATCTTGACCTTGAGCTTGTTCATTTTGTTGAGAGTCTTCTCTTTGTTCATCGGAAGCGTGTGGGGCTTGTGGAGGTGATGGCTCCATTCGAGTAGAGCATTGTCCTTCTCCTTCGACCACAAGGGATTCCTCAATGGGGAGTATTTGACCAATCCCCATTCTTCTTATGGCTTGGGGAGGAATTTCATCACCTACATCACAAAGACCACTTTGCTCCACTTGGGAGCCATTATTTTCATCAAACTCCACGTTACACGTCTCCTCAATGAGTCCAGTGGACTTGTTGAGGACACGGTAAGCATGAGAGTTTGTAGCATAACCAACAAAGATGCCCTCATGTGCTCTAGAATCAAATTTAGCTAAACATGCACCTTTCTTGAGAATGAAACACTCACAACCGAATACCCGGAAGTATTTGAGATTGGGTTTGTTTCCAGTTAGAATCTCATAAGAAGTCTTGTTCAAGCCTTTGCGGATATAGAGCCGATTGGATGCATGACATGCTGTGTTGATGGCCTCTGCCCAAAAGTTATATGGAGATTTGAATTCTGCCATCATTGTTCTTGCAGCGTCTATCAAGGTCCAGTTCTTCCTTTCTGCCACGTCGTTTTGTTGAGGGGTGTATGGTGCTGAATATTGATGTTTTATTCCCTCATCACCTAGAAACTCATCCAAGGTGTAGTTCTTGAACTCGGTGCCGTTGTCACTTCTAATCATCAAGATCTTTGCTTCATGTTGACGTTGAGCTTCATTAGCAAAGTTGATGACAGTTTGTTGAGTTTCACTCTTCCTTTTGAAGAAATATACCCAGGTGTATCTTGAGTAGTCGTCAACAATCACCAAGCAGTACTTTCTGCCTCCAAGACTATCAAATGATGGAGGGCCAAACAGATCCATATGGAGGAGCTCCAATGGCCTCTTAGTGTAGATGAGAGTCGTTGGACGATGAGCAGTTTCATGAATCTTTCCTTCAATGCAGGCACTGCAAACACGATCTTTGGCAAAACTCACATTTGTTAGTCCACGAATATGGTCCCCTGTTAGAAGACTTTGCAAAGATCTCATATTGACATGAGCTAAACGGCGATGCCAAAGCCAGCCCACATCAACTTTAGCCATTAAACACGTCGCGGTCTTAGTGGGTCGCTTTGAGAAGTTCACCACATAAAGACCATTTTTGACATATCCAACATAGGCTACTTTAAGAGTCTTGCTCCACAGGAGGACCACAATATCAAGATTAAAGAATGTGGAAAACCCATAATTGCAAGTTGACGAACCGAAAGTAAATTGTAGGCAAGTGACTCAACAAGCATGACCTTCTCAATAGATAACTCTTGAGAGACGACCACCTTACCAAATCCCAATACCTTTGACGAGGATGCATCGGCGAATTGGACATGGGTGGGCATAGATGGAGAAGGATGCACATCCACCACTAAGTCCTTGCTTCCGGTCATATGATTTGTTGCTCCACTATCGAGCAACCATGACACCCCACCGGAAGCAAACTCCTGCAATAGATCAAGGCTTGGTTTTAGGTACCCATTTTTTAATGGGTCCTTTTATGTTAGAGACAAGGGTCTTAGGAACCCAGATAGCCCATTCAATGTACTCATCGTAGGAACCAACAAATCTGCGTAAACATGCCCATCACTAGCACGACATAAGACATAAGAAGAGTTGAGTTTGTCGGCTGTGTTAGTAGGAATGGTTTTGCCCTTCTTGAGGTTTCCATAGTCCACCTTGTTCCTGTTCACCTTCTGAGTCCCCTCACCCTCTTTGACAAATAAGTCCATGAGGGTAGGAGATCGTTTGTTCCTGTTCCTCCTTTTACCTTTTGACTTGGAGGTAAATCCAAGTCCCTCCTTTCCTACAACACCTTTTTGAGTGCTCAAGAGATCGTTCAGGCTCTTCTCACCTTGTATGCATGCCACAAGGCCCTTCTCAAGTTTCTCCTTTAACTTGGCATTTTCCTCCACAAGATGTACATGCTCACAACAGGGATTAGTTGCACAAGCATTATCAATTAACACAAAGGGAGGACAAGTAGAGATCTCCTTGGTAAGCTTTGCTTGGAGTTGATCATGAGACTCTTTCAGAGAGAAATGTACACCTTTCAAGACCTTGTGGGCCTTGTCAAGTGTGTCAAACTCCACTTTGAATCTGTCATGGCCAACCCCAAGAGCATACTTTTCAGACTTAAGCATACAAGTAAGAACAACATCATGATCTAGTTTCTTTTGCATTTTAGCGCAGTCATCGTTATATGACTCCTCAAGAGCCAAACGAAGAGTGCGCTCATTTTCTAGAGTAATAGATAATTCAGCAATTTCATCGGCATAGTCACGACTGTGTCCCTGAAGCTCGTAGATGGTCTCCTCATGAGACTCAATGAGGTCATTGGCCTCACCCAGTTGTTACAAGAGAGCAACAAAGTGCTTCTTGGATTCTCCCTTAATAGTGCACAGAAACTTGTCAAGATCATGCTCATTAAGTTCCCCAACATCACTATCATCAACACAATTTAACAATGAAGGAGCAGTAGCGATGTTGGTCTTAATGATGGGAGTTACCTGATTGATACCTTTTGCCATGAGGCACTTGGTGATGTGGTTCTCGTTGGGGGCGTTGAAGAGAGACACCTTCTGAGGAGAGGTAGTGGCAATAGCAACAGTTGCCGTTGCCACTACATCATCATCATCATCATCATCGGAAGGGTACTCTTCAAGGGCCACCATCCCTTTTGGGTGGGGTTTCTTCACAAAGTTGTTCTTGATTGGAAATGATTTGGTTTTGTCTTTGCGAATGAGCTTGCCCCCGTTGTCTTCCCTTTTCTCATAGGGACATTCGGCCACGAAGTGGCTCACGTTACCACAGTTATAACATGTCCTCACTTGTTGCTTGGGTTTGAATCCACTCGAGTTGTTCTTGGTGCAGGTGGGTCTTGAGTTCCTCTTGTTGCCCCAGAATTTCCTTGACGCAAGAGCCATGTGCGCATGATAGGCATACTTTGTGTCTTCAGGGCAGCTCTCCTCTTCTTCATCCTCTTCTTCTTCTTCAAACATTGCTTTTGCTTTTAACGCAAGGTTGGGTGAAGTTGTCTTTGAGCGAACGCGAGCAAGTGCATTGTCGGCTGTTTCGTTCATGATTGACATTGCAATAAATTCATCCAACGCCTCACTGGAAGACAAGGAGTGGAAGTCTGGCCGCTGACGAATGACAGATGACATGGCTTTGTTGAAAGGCATGATGGCTTTGAGAAACTTGCGCTTGACCCATGTATCATCCACATCCTTGCTCCCATGATACTTGAGTGCCACAACAATAACAGTCACCCTCCGATAGAGATCACGAGGGTCCTCGTCTTCCTTCATCACAAACTCATCGGCCTTCAAGTATCACTTCATAGTTGGATCGTTGAATGCTTGAGCTTCCCTTGTACAACACCATAATATTCCCCCAACAATCCTTGGCCAAAGTGAAGGGACGCAAGTGAGGAAGATCTTCAGGTGGCACTGCAGACTCAAGAATAAACAAGGCGGAGTGATTGTATTGATTGTCTGCATCTTCTCTTGGAGTGAGGTTGCTTGGATCATGGGGATAATATCCTTGCTCGATGATTCTCCACAAGTTTGTTGAGCTGTGATTCAAATGAGACTTAATAGAAAATACCCAGTTAGCAAAGTCACCTTTCACAAGCTTAGGAGGAGGACCAACATGATTAAGACGCGGTGTGGGAACGGATCCTCCATAGACCATGGGGGGTGGAACTGAGGCATATGTTCCAGTCCCATCCTTTTCGTGAGATGAGGAAGGTCGCATACCTTTAGCCGCTTCCTTAGAGGAATTGGCCTCCGAATCGGTGATGGTGGGTTTAACCACTAACGCCGGTTCGGGTGGACTTTTAAATCCCTCAATTAACTCTTTAAGCATGGTCTTGACTTCGTTCGTCAAGGACGTCTTGAGGGCGGCCATAGCCGTGTTCAAGTCGTCCCTTGTGACCGAAGTCAAGTCCATGGCCTCGGGTTGCCCATGGTTAATTCCCTCTTCGCCTTCCATACTCTTCGGGTGGTGAAACCCTTAATAAAGAGACGTGGCTCTGATACCAATTGAAAGGATCGATATGGTTGACTAGAGGGGGGGGGGTGAATAGGCAACAACCACTTTTCAATTAATCTTAGCAAGTTAGGGCAAACAACATACGGCTTCACAAATATAACAACAATGGGGTGAACCGTAATGACGCTAACAGCGAGAGCTACTAAGACAAGTAAGAGAAAGACAACAACATAAGCATACACAAAGTAAAGGTTAGAGATAACCACAAGTGGAACCAATGAAGACGAGGATGTGTTACTGAAGTTCCTTCCCTTTGACAGGAAGTTGGTCTCCGTTGGAGTGGTGTGGAGGCACAATGCTCCCCAATAAGCCACTAAGGCCACCGTATTCTCCTCACGCCCTCGCACGATGCAAGGTACCGTGATTCCACTATAGGTGCCCTTTGAAGGCGGCGACCGAACCTTTACAAACAAGGTTGGGGCAAACTTCACACAAAGCTTGGAGGCTCCCAACAAGACCACGAAGCTTCACCACAATGGAATGTGGCTTCGAGGTGACCTCAACCGTCTAGGATGCTCAAACACCCAAGAGTAACAAGATCCGCAAGGGATTGGTGGGGGAATCAACTTTTCTCTTGGTGGAAGTGTGGATCTAAGCCTTCTCAACCAATCCCTAAAGAATCAACAAGTTTGATTGGCTAGGGAGAGAGATCGGGCACTTTTGAGCTTAGGGAGCAACAATGGAGCTTGGGAGGGTAAGAGATAGGGTTCCACAGCTAGAAGAACCCTTTATATAGTGGGGGAGAAAATCCAACCGTTTTCCCACTCACAGCCCGTGCCTAGCGGTACTACCGCTGGATGCAACGGTACTACCGCTAGCACTCCAGCGGTACTACCGCTGGCTGCAGCGGTACTACCGCTGAGCCCCTGGTAGTGCATAAGCACTACCACCGCCAAGAAAGTCTTCGCAAAAAGGTCCGTCCACGTACAACCGCTAGGCAGGCGGTACTAAGCTCCTGGAGCGGTACTACCGCTGACCAGGGGCGGTACTACCGCCAGCTAGCGATACTACCGCTGGCTGCAGTGGTACTACCGCTAGCACTCCAGCGGTACTACCGCCAGGGCTAGCGGTACTACCGCTAGGCCTAGCGGTACTACCGTTGGGGGACCATTTGCAAAGAAGAAAGAAACACCAAGGCGGGAGCCACTCCAAAGTTGCCGGCAAGCGGGAAAAGAGGTGAAGTGTGCGCGTGCAAGATTGATTCCACCCAAACCTTTCCACTACGGTTCCCCTCTTAATAGTACGACTTTCCTATGACTCAAATAAAGAGAATTGTAGAGAACACCGTGCTTCTGTTCCACGAAAGAGGGGGGCGAGTCGTCTTGTGCCGTTGACGTGTGTTATCTGAAATCTTAACACACACGGTTAGTCCTTTGCGGTACTGTCATCAATCACCAAAATTACTTAGGAATAAACTATGCCCCAACAGTGGACTTTGGCCGACGATTGACCAGCAATTTACGTTTAATTATGGTTTTATTACGGTCATATATGTCCACATTTTTTTGAATGCATGCAAATTTGCGTCTGTTCCCGTTGAACGCATACATCCGTCTACTTGGCCGACTCAAACAAATAAAAGGGGACATAGCACGCGTCCATTTGGATCGCACGGTTGAAGTTGATATGAGAGAGTAACTTATATGCCTCAGTTACGTGATGTACAAATTATTATTGCGCCATCATGAAAATGAGTTTTCCAAGTGTGGCTAACTACGGTTCTCACCACTAATATCGTACCATGTATGATGAACAAACTTTACCGCATCACCATCACAAGGCAGAATGGTCAAACCTACAGAATTGCATGGTGGACATATTTATCTCTTGATGTATGATACGTCTCCAACGTATCTATAATTTTTGATGGTTTCATGCTATTACCTTGTCAAACTCTGGATTTTTTGTATGCCTTATATATATTTTTTGGGACTAACTTATTAACTCAGTGCCAAGTGCCAGTTCCTGTTTTTCCATGTTTTTGACCCCTTTCACGGGAGGATTTTGAACGGAGTCCAAACGGAATGAAACTGCCAAAAAGATTTTTTCCGGAACAGAAAAAGATTCGGAGAGCCGAAGAATTAGGGCAGGGGGCCACCAGGGACCCCACAAGCCCTCATGGCACGGCCAGGGGGGCCCATGCCCCCCTGGCTTGTGGGCTCCCTGAGGCCCCTTTGCCCTAGGTTTTGCGCCTATATATCCCCAATAATTCCACAAAAAATCAGGAGATCATCGAAAGTACTTTTCCGCCGCCGCAAGATTCTGTCTCCGCAAGATCCCATCTGGGGCACGTTCTGGTGCCCTGCCGGAGGGGGGATTCGGATACGGAGGGCTTCTTCATCAACACCATGACCTTTCCGATGATGCGTGAGTAATTCACCATAGACCTACGGGTCCATAGCTAGTAACTAGATGTCTTCTTCTCTCTCTTGGATCTTCAATACAAAGTTCTCCATGATCTTCATGGAGATTTATCCAATGTAATCTTCTTTTACGGTGTGTTTGTCGAGATCCGATGAATTGTGGATTTATGATCAGATTATCTATGAATCTTATTTGAGTTTCTTCTGATCTCTCTTATGCATGATTTCATATCCTTGTAATTCTCTTCGAGTTGTGGGTTTTGTTTGGCCAACTAGATCTATGATTCTTGCAATGGGAGAAGTGCTTGGTTTTGGGTTCATACCGTGCGGTGACCTCACCCAGTGACAAAAGGGGTAGCGAGGCACGCATCGTGTTGTTTCCATCAAGGGTAAAAGATGGGGTTTTCATCATTGGTTTGAGGTTATCCCTCTATATCATGTCATCTTGCTTAAGGCGTTACTCTGTTCATCATGAACTCAATACACTAGATGCATGCTGGATAGCGGTTGATGTGTGGAGTAATAGTAGTAGATGCAGAAAGTATCGGTCTACTTGTCTCGGACGTGATGCCTATATGTATGATCATTGCCTTAGATATCGTCATGACTTTGTGCGGTTCTATCAATTGCTCGACAATAAATTGTTCACCCACCGTGATATTTGCTATTTTGAGAGAAGCCTCTAGTGAACACTATGGCCCCCGGGTCTACTCCACACCATATTTTCAGCCTTACACTTTTTACTTCGTTGCACTTTCCGCCTTCAGATCTCACTTTGCAAACAATCTTGAAGGGATTGACAACCCCTTTGAATCGTTGGGTGCAAGCTCGTTTGTGTTTGCGTAGGTACTCTAGACTTGACGAGACCCTCCTACTGGATCGATACCTTGGTTCTCAAACTGAGGGAAATACTTACTGCTCCTTTGCTGCATCACCCTTTCCTCTTCAAGGGAAAAACCAATGCAAGAAAGTCTCTGTCAACGTGTCAATTTCTGGCGCTGTTGTTTGAGAAGTAGCAAGAAGAATTTCTGGCGCCGTTGCCGGGGAAGGACTTTTGCTACCGTAGCAGAAGAATTTCTGGAGTCGTTGCCGGGGAAGATCAAGTCAAGAACTCATCCAAGTAAGTGTCGCAAACTCGTCTCTTGCATTTACTTTGTTTGCCAGTTGCCTCTCGTTTTCCTCTCCCCCACTTCACAATTTGCCTCTTCCTTTGCCTTTTTTCGTTTGCCTTTTTTGTCCGCCATTTTCTCTCGCTTGCTTTCTGTTCGCTTGTGTGAGATGTGCCTTCAATATGCTTGCATCTTCGCTTGCTGAAAATCTAGTGATATGGATCCTCATCCACTTGCTAATCTCTTTAAGAGATCCAATTATGTTGATCCAATTGCTCGTGAGTTGAGGGCACTTGACTATCTTTATGGAGTTTTGCTTGAGATGCGTGAATCTGAAAATTGTGAGGAAGAAATTTATGAAGTGATTCACGAGGGCTCCTTGGATGAAAAGCATGATTGCAATGGTTCCACTATAAATTCTATTAGTGGCAATCATGCTAAAAATATGCAAAACCCTACGCTTGGGGATGCTAGTTTTGCTATGTCCACTACTTGTTGCAATGATCGTGATTGGGGTGATAATTTTTCTTATGATCTTGAAAATTTGTTTAACCCTCATGATGATTATGATATTTGCAATAATATTGAAAGTGGGTTTGGAGAAGTCATGACTTTAGTTGAAGAGCGCCAACTTTGCATGCATGTGGATCATGAAAAGAATATCCTTTGTGATAGCTATATTGTTGAATTTGATTATGATCCCACATGTAATTGCTATGAGAGAGGAAAATATTGTGGTAGAAACTTTCATGTTACCAAATTACCTCTCGTTATGTTGAGATTGACATTGTCTCTTTCTTCTTCCTTGCATTTGGTAACTATTGGTTGTCTTGACAATCTGTTTTCCTATAAAATGCCTATGCATAGGAAGTATGTTAGACTTAGACATGATTTTCACATGCTTTATGATGCTCTCGTTGTGCTTCAATTCTTGTCTTTTGTGTGAGCATCATTGAATTATCAATGCCTAGTTAAGGGCGTTAAACAATAGCGCTTGTTGGGAGGCAACCCAATGAATTTATCTTTATCTTTTTGTTTTGTTGCGTCCACACCATCATAATTCTGCCGTCATTGTGTTTTTTGTGTTTCTTTTTGTGTTTGAGCCAAGCAAAACCTTTACGACTAGTCTTGGTAATGGTTGTTTGATCCTGCTGGAAAAAGACAGAAAATTTTCGCTCACGAGATGATTTTGCATTTTTATTCAGGAAGAGCTTTTGAGTTGATTCTTTTTTCTGCTGGTTTATATGCCTTTTGCTCAAGCAGTCATAATTTTTCAGATTTTTTGAGGTACCACAAGTATACGAAGTATACAGATTGCTAAGACTGGTCTGTTTTTGATAGATTCTGTTTTTGTTGAGTTGGTTGCTTGTTTTGATGAAACTATGGTTAGTATCGGGGGGTACTACCATGGAAAAGTGAGAATACAGTAGCCCAACACCAATATAGATAGAATTCAAGTTTGCTACAGTACCAAACGAAGTGGTAGCTTGTTTTCTTGTGCTAATGTTATCACGAGTTTCTGTTTAAGTTTTGTGTTGTGAAGTTTTCAAGTTTTGGGTGATGTTCTCATGGACAAAGAGATAAAGAGTGGAAAGAGCTCAAGCTTGAGGATGCCCAAGGCATCCCAAGCCAAATTCAAGGACACCAAAAACCCTAAGCTTGCGGATGCCCCGGGAAGGCATCCCCTCTTTCGTCTTCAATCCATCGGTAACATTACTTGGAGCTATATTTTTATTCACCACATGATATGTGTTTTGCTTGGAGCGACTTGTATCTTAGGAGTCTTTTCTTTTTGTTGTGTCACAATCATCCTTGTTGCACACCTTTTTGAGAGAGAGACATGCACTCATCGTGATTTTGCTAGAATGTTCATAGTGCTTCACTTATATCTTTTGAGCTAGATACTTTTGCTCTATGTGCTTCATTTATATCTTTTAGAGCACGGCGGTGCGTGACTTGGTAGTTGGCTTATGCTGTGAAAGTAGTCCCAAATGTGATAGGTACCCAAAGAGGATGCAAAAAAAACCTCCATCTTCATGTGCATTGAGTAGAAAGAGAAGTCTTGATTCCTCTTAATTAGTTTTGAGACGTGGATTTGGTAATTTAAGAGCTATGTTAGTAGGGTGTTGTGAATCTAGAAATACTTGTGTTGAAGTTAGTGATTCTCGTAGCATGCACGTATGGTGAACCGCTATGTTAGGAAGTCGGAGCATAATTGATCTATTGATTGTCATCCTTTGTGTTGAGGTCCGGATCGTGCGATGGTTAACACCTACCAACCCTTCCCCTAGGATTATGAATTTAGCACTTTGTTTCGATTACTAATAAAAACTTTCGCAACAAGTATGTGAGTTCTTCATGACTAATGTGAGTCCATGGTATAGATGCACTTTCACCTTCCACCATTGCTAGCCTCTCTAGTGCCGCGCAATTCTCGCTGGTACACAAACCCACCATATGCCTTCCTCAAAACAGCCACCACCTACCCACTATGGCATTTTCATAGCCATTCCGAGATATATTGCCATGCAACTCCCACCGTTCCGTCTCATGACTTGTGCCGTCACTCTCATATTGCCGTTGCATGATCGTAAGATAGCTAGCGAGATGTTCCAACGTCATACGCCATGCTAGATCGTTGCACATCCCGCTACACTGTCGGAGGCATTTCCTATAGAGTCATCATCGTTCTAAGCTTTGAGCTATGAGTAAATAAAAGTGTGATGGTCATCATTATTAGAGCATTGTCCCATGTGAGAAAAAAAGAGGCCAAAGAGCCCAAAAAAAGAGAAAAGAGAAAAAAAGAGGCCCAAGTGCCCAAATAAAATAAAAAGAGAAAGAGAGAAAAAGAGAGAAGGGACAATGCTACTATCTTTTTCCACACTTGTGCTTCATAATAACACCATGTTCTTCATGATTGAGAGCTTCTTGCTTTGTCACTACCATATGCTAGTGGGAATCCTCATTATATAACTTGGCTTGTATATTCCAATGATGGGCTTCCTCAAAATTGCCCTAGGTCTTCGTGAGCAAGCAAGTTGGATGCACACCCACTAGTTTTCTTTTTGAGCTTTCACATACTTATAGCTCTAGTGCATCTCTTGTATGGCAATCCCTACTCATTCACATTAATATATATTAATGGGCATCTCCATATCCTTTTGATACGCCGAGTCAATATGACCATCTCCTCCTTTTTGTCTCACAACCACCACCACACTCTATTCCACCTATAGTGCTATATCCATGACTCGCGCTCATGTATTGCGTGATAGTTATAAAAAGTTTGAGAAAGTAAGAGTGCGAAAACAATTAGTTGGCCAATACTGGGGTTGTGCATGATTTACATTAGTTGTGTGAGGATGATGGAGCATAGCCAGACTATATGATTTTGTAGGGATAACTTTCCATGTCCTTGTTATTTTGAAAGTTCATGATTACCTTGCTAGTTTGCTTGAAGTATTATTGTTTTCATGTCAATAGCAAACTATTGTTTCGAATCTTACGGATCTGAACATTCATGTCACGTGAAATAAGTTGCAAAGGACAACTATGCTAGGTAGCATTCCACATCAAAAATTCATTCTTTATCACTCCCCTACTCGAGGACGAGCAGAGTTAAGCTTGGGGATGCTTGATACATCTCCAACATATCTATAATTTTTGATGGTTTCATGCTATTATCTTGTCAAACTTTGGATGTTTTGCATGCCTTTAATATATTTTTTGGGGCTAACTTATTAACTTAGTGCCAGGTGCCAGTTCCTGTTTTTTCCATGTTTTTTACCCCTTTCAGAGGAGGATTTTGAACGGAGTCCAAACGGAATGAAACTGCCAATTTTTTTTTTCCGGAACAGAAAAAGATCGGAGAGCCGGAGAATCAGGGCAGGGGGCCACCAGGTACCCCACAAGCCCTCATGGCGCGGCCAGGGGGGCCCGCGGCCCCCTGGCTTGTGGGATCCGTGAGGCCCCTTTGCCCTAGGTTTTGCGCCCATATATCCCCAAAAATTCCACAAAAAATCAGGAGATCATCGAAAGTACTTTTCCGCCGCCGCAAGCTTCTGTCTCCACAAGATCCCATCTGGGGCACGTTTTGGTGCCCTGCTGGAGGGGGGATTCGGATACGGAGGGCTTCTTCATCAACACCATGACCCCTCCGATGATGCGTGAGTAGTTCACCATAGACCTACGGGTCCATAGCTAGTAACTAGAGGGCTTATTCTCTCTCTTGGATCTTCAATACAAAGTTCTCCATGATCTTCATGGAGATCTATCCGATGTAATCTTCTTTTGCGGTGTGTTTGTCGAGATCCGATGAATTGTGGATTTATGATCAGATTATCTATGAACCTTATTTGAGTTTCTTCTAATCTCTCTTATGCATGATTTCATATCCTTGTAATTCTCTTCGAGCTGTGGGTTTTGTTTGGCCAACTAGATCTATGATTCTTGCAATGGGAGAAGTGCTTGGTTTTGGGTTCATACCGTGCGGTGACCTCACCCAGTGACAAAAGGGGTAGCGAGGCACGCATCGTGTTGTTGCCATCAAGGGCAAAAAGATGGGGTTTTCATCATTGGTTTGAGATTATCCCTCTACATCATGTCATCTTGCTTAAGGCGTTACTCTGTTCGTCATGAACTCAATACACTAGATGCATGCTGGATAGCGGTCGATGTGTGGAGTAATAGTAGTAGATGCAGAAAGTATCGGTCTGCTTGTCTCAGACATGATGCCTATATGTATGATCATTGCCTTAGATATCGTCATGACTTTGCGCGGTTCTATCAATTGCTCGACAGTAATTTGTTCACCCACCGTGATATTTGCTATTTTGAGAGAAGCCTCTAGTGAACACTATGGTCCCCGGGTTCACACCATATTTTCAGCCTTACACTTTTTACTTCGTTGCACTTTCCGCCTTCAGATCTCACTTTGCAAACAATCTTGAAGGGATTGACAACCCCTTTGAAGCGTTGGGTGCAAGCTCGTTTGTGTTTGCGCATGTACTCTGGACTTGACGAGACCCTCCTATTGGATCGATACCTTGGTTCTCAAACTGAGGGAAATGCTTACTGCTCCTTTGCTGCATCACCCTTTCCTCTTCAAGGGAAAAACCAACGCAAGCAAGTCTCCGTTAACGTGTCAATTTCTAGCGCTGTTGTTTGAGAAGTAGCAAGAAGAATTTCTGGTGCCGTTGCCGGGGAAGGACTTTTTTTACCGTAGCAATGTACTATCAATATTATATGTAAAACAAATTTGCAAAGTTTAGGAAAGAGGTAGGCCACTGCTATGAATCAGTCGGATGAGAAATCATCCGACTAGACAACCGTCCAATCTACTTGGTAATAGCCGTTGGATTACTGAAACACCACGACAACAATAGACGCGACTGCTTCAGTGCAGCGCACCTGCACCCTTGCAAAAGCTCCACTGCAGCTTTCATGTCGCACTGTCGTCATCCAATGAAGCATCAACGCAGCATCGATGACGTCCGGCGAAGCTTTATTGCAGCATCGTCGCATCCGGTGAAGCTCGATTGCAGCACCGACGGAGCTCCAATGCAGCACCGACGTGGTCGATGAAGCCCCATTACAGCACCGACGGAGCTCAATGCAACACCGATGCGTCCGACGAAGGTCCATTACAACTTCGGTGAGGCTTCATTGCAACGTCGACTATGCTTTCGGCAGCCCGACATTGCTCCATTGCAACACCCAGTTTCGAGAGAGTCATCGATGGCGAGGCGACGAAGTTCTCGTGCTTCCATCAGCGCATCAACAACGTCCTTGTGCTTCGCCTGCTACAACACAACTCCATCACCGGCGAGGCGACGGAGTCCTCGTGCTTCACCTGCTGCAACACAGCTCGCCGCCAGTGCAACATGGCGTTGTTCGCCGGAAGACAGCTTGCGGCGAGATGGGAGAAGATGGTGGGTGGGAGAGCAACGAGATGTGAGAGGGAGAGGGGCAAGGGGAATCTGGATAGACATCGCGAGGGGATAAGGTTAGGAAAGACGAGCGGTTGGTGGCCTCGACGGGACACGCATCGCGCCCTGGACGCGATTTATCCATCGAGAAAACCAGTCGGTCAAAAACAAGAGTTTTCCAAAGAGGTAAGCATATTCTGGTCATTGGAAAAAGGATAAAGTTCATTTTATCATTTCAGTATAATATTGAGGTTTCCTTACTAAAGTTAGACCTTTTTTCGTGAGCCATGCAATCCTTTATTCGATTATTTGATGGAACCATGATACCAAAATGAACTAGTGTGGATGTGGTTCTCCCAAGGCAATAGAGATGAGCACGAAAGACCCATAGCCATACTGTTGATTGTATGCACTATTAGAGCATCTCTACCAGGCCCCGCATAAGTGGTCAAACTCATAAATGTTTTGCGTTTTATAGTTTTAGTCGCAAAAAGTGTGCATAACACAAATCGTAAAAGTGATCCAACCCGTAATTTTTTTAAGGGGCATGGAAAAGCCACACCCGAAACCCTTATTTTTAAGGTTGGAAAGCCGATTCTAGGAGGCCCCCTATACGGTCAAACCTCGTCGGAGCAAACACGCTGCCGTGGAGTTTGCCGGAATCTGGCCTAAACTCGTCGGAATTCATCACCACACGTCGGAAAAGGCCGTTGGACGCCGCAATCGATCGCCGTCAGTTTTAATTGGATGAGCTTGACCTCGCCATGGCCTCCCATGACCTCAGCCTGGCTGCCAGAATCCTCCCATCGCGGCAGGCAAAGGGGCACGGCTTGGCCCGCGCGGCTGGCAACAGAGCAATGCATTGACAACAGGGGGCATGACCGACGGGCGATAAGGCGTGGCCGATGAGGCTGGACGCGACCGGCGTGGTGAAGGGGCGCGGCCGACAGGGTTGGACACGGCCGGCGTGGCCGGCACAGCCGGCTGGAGGAAGGGACGACAGCCACCGACCGGAGAAAGAAGCTCTTTATCGCAGTTTTACAGTCTCTGTTCGGACTTAACTAAAATGGACCCTTAAAATGCCTTTTTAACCCGTATCCCAGTTTTACAATTTGTGTTTTTTACACTGTTTGATAAAGATGCTCTTACTCTATGGAGACACTTTTCTCTAACCAGTGTAATTTATTATAATTTGATGTGGCAATGTTCCTGGGTAATTCAAACCAAACAACATAAATACTGAAAAAATTACACTCGCTTTTGAAATGATGAAATTATCACTCAATTTTGTTAGGTGCCATCTCTTTGTAAACTTCTCTTCAAAAGCGACGTTTATCTTTAACGATTGCATCCAATTAATTATGAATGACACAAAGTTAGAGAAAACAACATTCAATGATTGTCCGGATACAAGAGTGGAGTGTGAGTTGTAAGTTGTGTTCTTAAGTTCATTGCTATTTCGCTTGCGTAGCGGTGCAAACCTATCCGAACACATCTTCCTCTTGTAAGCTAGTTTTAATGATATCTTGTGTCTCGTGTGTACTGTTTTTTTTATAGTTATGCGGTGTTAAAAATTCTATCCTTCAAGTAATAATATAAATCCTCAAAATAATAATAACATATATGCCTTTCCTCTAATCTAGGAGAAATTTTAAAATACAATACAAATGCAAATGCTTATATAAACGCGCATATATTCATTCATATGAACGCATAAACACGTAACCTATCCTTATGGGCATCTCCGAAAGACCGAGTTGATATATCATCTTAAGTTTTTTACGAAGTCATTATAGGCGCCTCGTCATCGACGGTAACGTCTCTGTTCACTGAATGTGCATCGTCGAAAATCCTGAAATAAATTCAGAAATAATGCAAACGCGAGATTTTGAACCTAATTGACTGAGAATATCATAGTTTTTATAACCATCCAATCACAGATTGGTTCATTAGGAAAAATGTTTTGAAGGGGTTGTTTTGAGTGGTTTTGAAAGGGTTTGAAGGAATATTCCGTGTGGCGAGAGGGTTTAGAGAATCCTAAGCTAGGTCGGGGCAGACAAGAGAAGCGATGAAGTACGTGCTCCTCCAACGGTACACGAGCGCATTATATACCTCCCATCAATCCCGGAGATCACCTCCCAGCCGTCCGATCAACATCGAACGGCCACCAAAATCCCCATTTCAATCCTCCAACCCATTTAATCCCAGAAATACGCCACACTCAGCCCACTGCAACGGGGCCCCACGCGACGCCGGCCCCCACCCGTCAGTGAACCCACCCGCACCAACCCCGCGTGAACGCCGCGACGGACGCGCCCGCCATCACGTGCCCGGCGCGTGCGCAGGAGAGAGGAGAGGTGAGGAAAGGAAGGAAACCCTCGCGTCGTCTCCTCCGCTCCGAAACCCCCGACGCCAAGGAAACCCTCGCGAGCCCGCAGCCGCCTCCGCCCCCGCCCGCGCCGCCGCCCCGAATCCGGCCGGTGCTCGCCGCCCCGCCCCCCTCGCCGCTCCTTTCCCCGAGGTCAGCTCCCCCCGGCGGCGCGCGCCTCCGTGTTTTTTCAATTCTCTCCGCGCGTCCTGGCGGCTCATTTTTGGAGGGTTTAGCCCGGGTTTCTGGCGCGGGCCGCCTCGTCGGTCGCTTTACGCGTGTTCGCCGGAGGCGTGGCCGCCCGATCGGTGCCCGGCGCGGTGGATTCGGGGGCGGTTTCTCTCGTCTTGGTTTGAATTTGCGATGCGTGTTTTGGGGGGATTTGTGGTTCGCGGGGGCATGCGGCGGGTTCCATTTCGTAATGCACGAGCAGCGAATTGCTATTGCCTGGCACGTCGCTTGCATGCGCGCTTAGGTTCGTGGATTTGGGGCTAGGGTTTGGGGAATGGCTAAATTGACCGAGTGCTTGGCCTGATTCAGGGAGCAATGGGCGGCAGCAGCAGCAGCAGTGATTGAGGAGGAGTGAGATATGGCGGGAATGGCTGGGAAGGGGGACGATTCGGTTGCGCCCGTGAGGTCCAGCGACCGGCTGCGGCAGCGGACCAAGTACTACAGCCGGGGATACCTGTACTACTCGCCCAGCATGCGCAACAAGATGAAGTCCAACAAGAAGCGGACGGCTGCGTCGCAGATCGCCAAGAAGCTGCTTGGCAAGCCAGCCGCACGGGAACCTCCTGCCGATGTAAGCAACTTTGTGTGCTAGTTGTTTCAGATTTGCTTCTTTCTATCATTGAAAAACATTCTTACCTGGTATTTTTGAAGATGTCATCTGGGGTACCGTGTCTTACGATACATTATTTCGATCAGCTGTTATTTGCATGTTAATGATTGGAATTATTATCCATCCATCTGTTTATTTTAGCTGCAAGGAGTATCTTGGCTTCTATGGAGGCTTTGTTAGCATTATATCCCTGATTCTACGTTTTTACACTTCCCAGAATAAAATATGTCCATCAGTTAAATAGGAAACACAGACACTTTTCAAGCTGTTATTAGTAGGGACGTCTGGTTCATGTAACTTTGTTGTATGAAACACGAGCGATTGACCACTTCCTGAAAGCGATCTCCTGAACATTGTACCTGGAATGCCTTTATTTCTGTGTGGGATTGCTACATTATGCTCAGTACCCTGATTATAATAGCCCTCTTTATAGTCTATTGCAGCAAATTTGCGCCGTTCAACGCGGAAGCGAAGAATGTCTGTAACTCTGGAAGACTACGGCACAGATAGTTCCAGTATGGAAGATGATGACCTTATGGTGAGTTTCTAGAGTCCCACTGATGACTGTAATTTTGGAAGCCTCACTGTTACCCAACTGGCATCTCAAATTGCTGATTATTGTTTGATGAACCAGCTCACATTTTCCCTTTTATGTTTTCAGAGGCCCAGATATCGGTCTTCATCAAAGAGTAAAGGGGATGATCAAGTGTCGTCACGGCCGAAATGCAAGAAAATGTCTAACTCTAACTCCATTCCCCGTCGTGAAGGTTTAAGGCCTAGAAGGTCTCTGCGGGGACAAAGGCATCTTCCATACCAAGTTTCTGATGATGATCAGGAAAGTTCTGAAGAAGAACATGAACAAGATCAGAGGGAAAATGGCAATGAAGTCGAAGAGGATGGTGCCAATGAAGAGGAGATTGATGGAGGTGATGAAGCTGAAGAAGATGGAGGTGATGAAGCTGAAGAAGATGGAGATGATGAAGACGGCGAGGAAGAGCAAGAAGTTAGGAGGAGATATGATCTAAGGGACCGTGCAGAAGTTCGTAGACCCTCCCCACAGAAGGAAGGGAAGCACCGACCACAATCTCCCCGCAGAGTACTTGTACAAGGAATTGGTCCAAAGAACAGCAAGTATTTAAAAAAAGGTGGGTCACGCACGCATAAGCGCCCTCGTTTTTCAGTGCCAGATGATTCAGATGATTCTCTTCTCGTGGATGAGCCGGATGAAGGTCCATCCATGCCATGGATGCGTAGTGGGAGAGGCGGTATGCCACCATGGCTTATGGGTGGATTGGACATGCATAATTCAACAGCATGGGGTCTCAATGCTGGAGCATCTGGATGGGGTCATCAGGGTGATACTGGAGTCAGTACTTCATCACTTATGCCAGGGGCGCAAACTGCTGGCCCAAGTTCCAAGGGAGGAGCTGATATTCAGCCTCTGCAGATTGATGAGAGTGTAAGTTTTAATGATATTGGAGGTTTGTCTGAGTACATTGATGCTTTAAAGGAAATGGTATTCTTCCCTTTGCTGTATCCAGATTTTTTTGCAAACTATCACATAACTCCTCCTAGGGGAGTTCTTCTCTGTGGACCTCCTGGTACAGGGAAGACATTGATTGCCCGTGCATTAGCTTGTGCTGCCTCTAAAGCTGGCCAGAAGGTCAGCTTTTATATGCGGAAAGGAGCTGATGTTCTTAGTAAATGGGTTGGAGAGGCTGAAAGGCAGCTCAAGTTGCTTTTTGAGGAAGCTCAAAAGAATCAGCCGGCAATCATATTTTTTGATGAAATAGATGGCCTTGCCCCTGTGAGATCTAGCAAGCAAGAGCAGATTCACAATTCAATAGTCTCAACATTGCTTGCTCTGATGGACGGTCTTGATTCGCGTGGACAAGTTGTTTTGATTGGAGCAACCAATCGGATTGATGCCATTGATGGGGCATTGCGAAGACCTGGCCGTTTTGATCGCGAGTTCTATTTTCCTTTACCTGGCTATGAGGCACGAGCTGAAATATTGGATATTCATACACGGAAATGGAAGGAACCCCCTCCAAAGGAGCTAAAGATGGAGCTTGCTGCGAGCTGTGTTGGGTATTGTGGTGCTGATTTGAAAGCATTATGTACTGAAGCTGCTATCCGAGCTTTTAGGGAGAAATATCCTCAGGTTTACACAAGTGATGACAAGTTTGTCATTGATGTAGACTCGGTCAGGGTTGAGAGGAACCACTTCTTGGAAGCTATGTCTACAATAACTCCAGCTGCACATAGGGGAGCAATTGTGCATTCAAGGCCACTGTCACCGGTTATTGCTCCATGTTTGAAGAGACATCTTGAGAAGATAATGCAAAGGATTTCTGATACTTTTCCTTACCTTTCAGCATTGGATATTAGCAAATACTCTACCCTTTCATATGGATCTTCCATCCCTCTTGTTTATAGGCCTCGCCTTTTGATGTGTGGCGTTGAGGGTGTTGGACTGGTACGGGTTTCCCTTTTATATGGATATATTGTGAGTATGTTGTTTCTTTTTTCTTACTAATGTGGTTTAGCTTAGCAGGATCATGTTGGGCCAGCTGTTTTGCATGAGCTTGAAAAATTTCCTGTGCACTCCTTGGGGCTGCCATCTCTTCTCTCTGATCCAAGTGCAAAGACACCTGAAGAAGCTCTCGTGCATATTTTTGGGGAAGCAAGGAGAACAACACCGTCCATACTCTACTTGCCACAGTTCCATCTTTGGTGGGATACGGTTAGTACATGGAGTCCAAGCCATAACCTTTGGTACTATGAAATGATTCTTGAGTAAATGCTGGCTCAGTTATGTAGCTAATTATTTGATCTTTAACGTGACAGGCACATGAACAGCTTAGGGCAGTGTTATTGACTCTTTTGAATGAGTTGGCATCCAACCTTCCAGTATTGTTGCTAGGAACATCATCAGTGGCCTTTGATGACCTTGAAGAAGAGTGTGCTTCCATATTTTCTTCTCGTAATGTGTATGTTCCTGGAGGAATGTTAATTCTGTTTTGCCTGGTTATTTGACTTAGTTCCTGTCTTAGATACACACCATGTTGAACTTCTGTTTTCACTGGTTTAGACATATTACTGCTTGATTGTTCAGTTTTTTTAACTCTTTCGAGCTCTGTACATGCTTGAATGAGGTCCTCAGTATTACATCGTTATCCATTCACCAAAAAGCATGGAACAGTATCCTTAGCGTGGGCAAGGGAGTATGTTTACTAATAGGTCATTGACTGGAACAAGTTCTTTTCCTTTTTTGTTGGCATGCTTGCTAAGTTTAGGTTACTTTATAACACTTTATCGTCTGATCAAGTGTTGACTGCTTCATGTACCCTTCGCATGGGCAAGGGGTGTTCACTAATAGGCCCATTGACGGGAACAAGATTTGTTCGTTTGTTGACATGCTTGCTAAGTTCAGTTCACTGTGTATCACTTTATTGTTGGTCTAGTGTTGCATGCTTGACATCAGGTTCAGTGCATTTTCTCCTACTTGTCTTAATTTTTCACCAACAAAATCTTCTGTTTGATAGATATCAAGTGGATCGACCGAGTGATGATGATAGATCAAGATACTTCAGTATACTGTTCGAGTCACTGCTCTCACTTCAAATGGAAGATTCAAGAAGTAAGTCGAAAGAGCAAAAGTCTGTCGATCTTCCAAAAGCACCAAAGAAAGTAGATGGACCTAAGGTTTCTGAGCTGAAAGCTAAGGCAGAAGCTGAGCAACACGCTGTTCGTCGGATGAGAATGTGTCTCCGAGATATTTGTAACCGGTCTGCAATTTACTCCTTCACATTGTTGCATATATTTCTTGGTTTCGTTCGTCTGTTCCCAGTTTCAGCAATTAACTATTGTAGGCGATACTTAATACTTTAATACGTCTAACACTTCTGTTAGACAACATTGAAAAGTGGCCTGACCATTCTTTATCCAATCCCCAATTCATGCTTGTTCTGAATCCTGGGATCCGTATTGAGTTGATTCAAAGAGTGTTTAGCTAGCATGACCTTTGGTTAGCAGTTTTGTTCGAGATGAATAGTCAGTTGAAGTCATGTGGTGACATAAGAAGTTAAAAAGTTTGTGCGGTTCAGTACTGCTCCTGGTTCTAACATTATCTCCAGTAAAAGATGACTGGTTGATCGTAACTGGTGGCGGAAACTAAAAAATTAAGCTAATATATGATATATATAATCTCCCTTTTATGCTGCTGATGAGCTGAACATTGTGCTAACTGCAGAGTGAGCTAAGTTAGTATTAGGCTGTCAGCTGCTATGTTAAATTTTAAACTGAAGTAGGATGTTGTAGTAAGATGTAAATGCCTTTGAAGTGCATTTGAACTTTAAATAGCTGAAAACATGCCCTTTTCAGGCAATTTCTCATGCTTGAATTTTTTCAGTATACAAATTTTGAGACTTTATCTTCTGTTGCATATGCAAAAAGTCTCTAGTATCTTAGACATGATTTGTTCACTTGATATTTAAACCAGATGGAAATAATCAAGGTGCCGCTTCATCTTTTCAGCATTCTATACAACAAAAGGTTCAGTGCATTTCACTTCCCGGTATCAGAAGAGGAAGTACCTGACTATCGAACAATAGTTCACAACCCCATGGATATGGCTGCTGTCTTGCAGCGGGTGGACTCTGGGCAGTACTTCTCTCAGGCAGCATTTTTGAAGGATATTAATCTTATAGTCACTAATGCAAAGGTTTGAGTTTTTCTTTTGGGGCATTTAGTTTTCCACTCAGGTTACAATTGTTCTGATTATACTTCCATAGCTAGTACCTTGGAATTTAATAATAATCTTTATGATGATGGCGACTGATTTATTTCCACTCATGTTACATATGTTTTGGTCTACTTCCATAGCAAGTACTCCCTCTGTAAACTAATATAAGTAGTGATCTAAAACGTCTTATATTAGTTTACAGAGGTAGTATGCTACAATTCAATACTGATCTTTCTGATCATGGTAACTGAGAAAGTGACCTAACCTGCGTAACTACTGTAGCAATAGTTTGTTGTGATCTTTCTGAAGATGGCAACTAAAACAATGACCGAAGGTTTGAGACCATTGTTTGTATTGGCAAGTTTGGTGCTAAGTATTTTACTAATTCTGCAGACTTACAATGGTGATGATTACAATGGATCTAGGATCGTGAGTAGAGCATGTGAACTTCGAGACGTGGTATATTGTTTGTTCCACACTTATTGATGTATTTGATTGTTGACTAGACCTTTGTGTTTGTTTGTGTGACTAGTGCTTATATTTGGTCAGGTGCAAGGTATGTTGTCACAGATGGACCCATCATTGGTATCCTTTTGTGATAAAATTGCTGCACAAGGGGGACCACTGCAGGCTATGGATGATGAGGATAGCTCCATTCTTCAAGCGCCGCCTGTTGTTCAGTTAGTTTCTGTTACTAGAACAAGTGCAAGGCTTCGTAATGTACAACCAGAAGTTGCTCTGTCACGAAGTTATGAGGTGCTAAAGCGACACAAGAAAAGCACCGAAAACGATCATGGTAATCTTCTATACTTGACCTGACTGTTGGGTTTGCAATCTTGCATATCAAGTATGGTACAAAATAGATATATTGAACTGATCTTTGTTTCAGGCACCGCTGCCAAAGAATCAACAGCAAGAGATGAAAGGTCTCCTGGTGATGTAGATCTGTCAAAGCCAACTTCCCCAGAGGAGGCTCCAAAAGGATCACACCCAAATGGCCCTTCGAAAAAAGCTGACAAAGCGCCAGCTGAATCACCCCCAATACTACCTGGTTCTCCTCCCGACCCAATGGAGACTGACAATGGCGAAGACTCTGCCATGCCTACCAGCGATGACACGCTTGAACAGCTGGAGGGCGTGAAGCAGCGCTTCATGGAGCTGACCGTGGGCTACGGGGTGCCGCAGCTCGAGAGGCTTTACTCGCGGATAATGAGAGGCGCGATAGAGTTGACAGGTAAAGAAACCAACAAGGATCATAGACGGTTAGTTGTTAGGCATTTGTTGGCATTTGTTGAGAACAGCGACAATTTTTAACTCTAGCAGGAACAAGAGATTTTACTGGTTTTCCCTGTGTACATTCTGTTGTCTGTTGGAACAACAACCCTGAGGAGCTGTCCATGCCTCCTGATGTAGTGGTGTAACAACATTTTCTGAAATGCTCAGTGGCATTACAACAGTTTTGCATAGCTAGTTCTGTTGCCGTCTTCTGAGGATTTGACTTTCAGCACCGCCTTTGTTTGTTACTCCCTTTGTAGTGATCTAAACGCTTTTATATTTCTTTATGGAGGGAGTACTATATAACAGTCTCTCAATTTTTTTTATTGTGGTTTTAAATTATGAAACTGAGACAAAATTTGTACCGTGTCCCATTTGTGTTGCATACCAAAAGAGAGGCAAATGACCCAGTTTGCAGCCTCAACTATTACTTGAGCAAGGATGATCCATGCGACGATTACCTTTGTTCCAAATTATGTTCCGGAGCAGGCACCCCCGCCCGGGTTTAATTTAAATAAAAGAGAGTCGCTGATTTTAACTTTGAAGCTCATAGATTGGATAGAATGGGTACAACTCTTGGAGTGGGGACGCCATCTGTGATTGACGAACCCTCCGTCAAACCTTCATATCCTTGTCAACTGGAATAAAGTTGCCATTCTTCTCAAAAAATAATAATGTTGCCATTCCACTCAACTCCTGAACACAAGCATCAGGAAGATATGTTTTCGCACATGCTCGATGATCTCGCATAAGAAAAGAGGGTGATATTACCATTGCCGCTGCTGGCAGGGAGACAGTCAGACAGGAGGGTCAGGGAAGACTTGTCGAGAGGTTGACATCTATTTCACGTGCTTCGTTTGAGACATAAAAACTCGTCCCAAGCAGCTGTAGGCCATCTGCGGTCACATGTACCAAAAGTAGTGGAACTGTTTTGCTTACAAAGAAAAATAATTGTTCAACCAACATCAAGGGCGTTTGGTCTAGTGGTATGATTCTCGCTTTGGGTGCGAGAGGTCGCGAGTTCGATTCTCGCAACGCCCCCTTTTTTTTTTTTTGGTTTGGTTCCGTCATCGATTCAGACAAAAATGGAATGCATATACGGAGGCCTGCAGTTGGTCCTAATGCAATTTATTTCTTCACACGGTTAAATCAGATGCAGAGAGGCAGCTTCTCCCGCTACTGTCTTTTGACTGACTCTGGTTATGCTCATTCAGTTCATCAGTTCTGAAACTTCTGCTCGCTACTAATTACATGCACTTCCTGCTTCACCCCCAGGCTCTGCTTCGATTGTTGGGTTTTCTTCTTCACTTCCTGCTTCTCGATCTCTGGCGTTGTAATTTCGTTATGCTCAGCAATGAAAAGAGGGTTAGCTCGGATTGTAAAAAAATAATAATCTCTTATTGCAAGATACGTATTGTATATATTATCCAAAGTGTAGCAACTAAAGAGTACAGGGCGCTAACACAACCTAAGGTTAAAACTTAAAAGGATCACACCATGGAAGGAACAGCGTACAATGGAACGTCGAGACATACGCCACAACGACACACCGGTGACCAATTTGTGGCGACAATTGCTGCCGATTCTTTTTCAAGTCGTTATGCTTTCTTGCCTAATGCTGTGGGTTAGTTGGAATACTAGGAAGAACAACTTTTGAGGAAAAAAAAATACTTATCAAGAGGAAATCTTTTGAGTTTGTTTTCTCTGCGTGTATGTTGTTGATGTCGTGGGCAAGGATGTGCTGAACACTGATGTTAGCTTCGTGGCTCCAATGTCGTCGTCAACCTCATGAGGAGTTGTGATGATGTTGTTAAGTGCGTCCATGCTGCTCCCACCTGATTGCTTCATATCTCTGGTGTGTGCAAGTTGTTTTTTTGGGGTATGTACCTATTACTATATGGTGGTATACCAGACTTTCTCCCGAGGGCACTGTCAGGTTTTTGCCACATATTTCCAATTGCAAGCCCAAATTATGGGTTTCCTGACAATGCGTTGAACTCACTCTCTTGTTTCTTGAACTGATTTTCGTCATGCCCAATAATAAAAAGGGCTACCCCGGTTCAAGAAAAAACTATTATTGTAAAAGTGATATCAACCAAGTATATATAGCAAGTAAAGAGTACAAAGGGCTAGTACAACCCAAAGGTAAAACAAAAACGCTTACCATCATCCGGCGGATCGCAGCGCCCGCGTCCGCCACCTTCTCAGCACGACACACGTCCACGAACGCACTTTCGCAACAAAGTCTGTGCTTCTGAAACATATGCGATGTTACAATGATCTTACTCCCTTCGTTCGAAAATTAATGTCGCAAATTTAGTACTAGGTTAGTCCAAAATTAATACTAAAGCAGCGACACTTATTTTGGAATGAAGGGAGTATACCAGATGTTGTACAACAAACCTCTCTCACGGAATTGTTTTTGCAACAAGACGTTTGTTGCAGAAAAATTTCAACAAAACCTGAGTTGCAATTCTTTTTTCAACAAAATAATCGTTTTTGCAAAATAAAATAAAATTTCGCAACAAGACTTATGTTGCAAAATTAATTTTGCAATAAGACCTATGTTACAATGATGAAGACGCGACCGCTCAATGCGGCATATCCGATGGCTCATAACCCGAGATCAGCCATCGAACGCGTAGCACGTCACCTTATATACTAATCCTTTTATTGGACCAAAATCAGTATCGGCTGAACATAGCATGTGTGCACTTCTCAAAATTTCTTAGACTTTATAATTTGCTTTCCTATGTGATATTCTAGACAACGTGAAAAATCATTTCAGCACATGATTGCAAGACGAAATGAAAACCTATGTTCTTATTTTAGATACCAACATGATCCAGACATGAAGGAGAACTAAACAATTTTATGCATCGAGAAAACGGCAACCATGGAGCTATGAAACTTTTATGTACTCTGTTTAAATGATTATAATAAAAATAATTGTGTGCATGGTAGCGATACAAAGGTTCAACCAAGAAAATATACCCAAAAATCCAAAAAACACTGCGACATTAAAACCTAATGCAACCTTCGCAAAAAAAAAAAACAAAAAAACCTATAGTGTAACGACGAGGAACCAGAACCTTCTAACGAACGACGTACGATGGAGGGTGGACACGACGAGTGCGGACTGCAGCGGCGATTAGTTGGCATCACCGTCCTTGGGCAGAGTACACATCCACGCCGGCGGCAACATCCCTGTCTGCTCGTGCACCGTCGACAGAAGCGGCGGGAGCATCTTGTAGACCCCGGCCACCTGCTGCAGCGCGCTGCCGGCGGCAGCCTCTCCGCCCGCGTTCCCGGCGTCACCACCACCGTTACTCCAGATGCTGATCTTGGGCTGCATGCCATTGACTGCTCCGGCGTTGATGCGAGCCATCTCCGTGTACATGCCGGCGTCGATCATGAGGTAGTCTCTGAGAGCGTGGTAGTTGCCGCCGAGCGCCTGGAGCATGGACGCCACGTACTCTGTCTTGGCCTTGCCCACCAGAGCCACGGACTCTGCCTCCTTCTGCTTGGCGTAGAGCTTGGCGTCCTCGGCCATCTTCTGCTCGAAAAACTTGGCGTCGGCCTGCGCCTTGCGCGCCTCCGCCGTCCTCATCTGCTCGAACAGCGCCGCCTCAGCTGCCTTCTGCCTGCTGTAGAGCAGCGCGTTTGAGTCTTGAACCTACAATAGCATGCATGAGAATATATACAATATGAGATCGGTCATCTATGAGAATGTTATTAGAGCACATACAATATGGTATGGAAGATGGAACTATTGATAGTGTACCTGCGTCTCGTACTGCACGGTGGCCTTGCTGAGCTGTTCGGCCTTGAGCTTCTCAGTCTGTCGCATGGCGTTCTTAATCTCGACCTCCATCTGGAGCTCGGCCTCGCGGATGGCGACGGCCTTGGCCGCCTCAACCTCGGCCACCTTGGCCTGCTTGTCCCACCCGGCCTTCTTCATGGCGAGCTCGGCCTTGGCCGCGGCGATGTCCGCCTCCCTTGCATTCTCAAACACCTGCACCTCCGCCTTCACCTTGGCCTCCTCCTTGAGCCCCTGTCCCATCTGCCGCACCGACAGCACCTTGGTCTCGGCGTCCACCTTGGCGGCGTTCTGCTTGGTCAGCCCCTCCCTCTCCTTGGCGCCCACCTCTCCCTTCATCCGGGCCTCCGCCACGTCCACCTTGGCCTGGTTGGCCGCGTCCTGCTGCGTCTTCTGCCCGAGGTAGGAGAAGTACTCGTGCCCCGGCACGTCCACCAGCTGCTTCACGTTGGCGTTGTAGATGAAGAGCCCGAACTGCTTCAGCTCCAGCTGCACCATCTCGAACACCTTCTCCTTGAAGGTCTTGGTCCCCTTGAAGATCTCCTCCATGGTGAGCTCGGCGGCGAGCACGCGGGTCTCCCCCTCGATGACCCCCTTGACGAGGTTATGGATGTGGCTGGTGTTGCGATGCAGCGGGGCGATGAGCTTGGCGTAGAGCAGGAGCTGCGCCTCGAGCTCCTTCCTGTCGGCCTCGTCGTCGCCCGTGGCGGTGATCTTGGGGCCGATGGTGAAGACGGCGGGGAGGATGAAGGGCAGCTTCTCGGCGCTCATGGCGTGCACCTCGAACTCGTAGTTGACGGGCGAGATGCAGAACTTCTTGCATTGCTGCCCCACGAACACCCACGCCTTCTTGGCGAGCTTCACGTCCTTGATGCCCCAGCCGGTGATGGCCAGGTACTCCGACGCGTCGGCGACATGAAAGCTAGCCATGATCGATCTCTCTCCTCGTCGGGTTCGGCGGATCTCTATGATCTATCTATGACGAGAAGGCTAATCTATGGCTGATGGCTCGATCGATAGGCTACACGAGCTCTTTATATATATAACCCCTGGATAGGAAGGCGCTGTTGGCCTTGTCGTGATAGAGTCTGTTGGACACACGAATGAATACGTACAGCATTATCGCCTGTCCACGAGCGAGGCGCCTGACGAGTAATACGTACGTACGTTTATATGAACCTGACTGATGAAAACCAGGACTCGTACATGGCGCGGCTTCGTGGAAACGCGCGAGGGAACAGAAGAAGAGCGTTGTACCGGCACAACACGATAACGCGTCTGGCAGGAAGACCTCCTATTCGGCATTTTTATTAATGCAGTACAGACGTTGCCTTGTCATGGATAGGGATGGGAAATCAACAACATATCTGGTTCTGTTTCCGTATTACTGGGACATCGAATCTGGAAACCAGGAACCGATCGGCTGGGACATCGGGGACCGGCGCCTTCAGCACCGGTTAGGGGAACCCGCGCCTGCACAGCTCCTCCTCATGGACCCGGTCCATGTAGAATCCGTTGATCATTAAAAAATTGAAAAAAGTTCATAGAATTTCAAAATGTTCAAATTTTCGAAAAATGTTTAATAATTATAAAAAAAGTTCACCGGTTCTTGAAATATGTTCATGGATTTTCAAAAAGTTAACAGAATTCGATAACAATTCAGCAATTTTTAAAAAGAGATCATCAATTTTTAAAAAGAGATCATTGATTTTGAAAAAGTTCACAAATTTTGAAATTATGTTTACCTATCAAAAAAGTTCACCGATTTCATAAAAAAAGTTGATCGGTTTTCAAAAAAGTTCAGCGATTTAAAAAAAGTTCACGGACTAAAACACAGATAGGCACGAGCACCAGGCTTCAAACTAGCGACCCGTTCGTTGGGAGGAATACGTGCTAACAGCTAGGCCATCCTTCCGTTGGTGCACACTAATTTTGTTGGTTCCTTTTATTTCTTTTCGTCACATTCGCAGAAAGCCCCGGTTTTGGAAAGCTTCCAGAAACTTCCCATATCGGTTTTTGCCGGTCCGCGATTCAGTTTATAGACGGTTTTATTTGATTTTTGGTTTTCCTTTTTTCTTCGTGTTGTTTCAAATGCGTGAATTGTTCTTCAAATTAGTGATCTCGTTTTCAAAAGCGATGAACATTTTTTCAAGTAGCGAACTTTTTCTTCGAAACCGATATTGTTTTATATTGGATGAACTATTTTTATATTTGATGAATTTTTTTAAAAATAGAAAAACTTCTTTTCCAATTTAACTAAATTTTTATAATTTTGGTGAACATTGTTTTCAAAGTTGATGTACTTTTTTCAGGTTCGTATTTTTTTAAATTCAATGAGGCCTCGTTTGGTTAAGGGGGATTGGGAAGGTTTTGAGAGGGAGGGATTTCAAGGGATTGGGTGAATTCCTTTGTTCCACCCAATCCTCTCAAATCTCCGGGGGTTTGCTTCCACTAGTCCCCCAATGAGGATTTTGAAACACATGGATAGGAAGGGATTGAAGGGGAACGGAGGGGATTGGGCTACGCAAACCCCTCCTACCAAATGGGCGCCCGAGGATCTGTGGGGTTTCTGGACCCCCCGGAGATTTTTCTCTCAAAACCTCCCCAATCCCCCTTAACCAAACGAGGCCTGACTGTTTTCCAAAATTTGATGAACTTTTTCAGAAGTGATGTAGTTTTTCCAAATTTGACAAAGTTTTTTAAATTACTTGATTTATTTTTTAAACTGTATGAAATTTATTAAAATACATGAGCATTTTTGAATTCATATTTTTTTCACTTTTTTGCATTATATTTTCTGTTTTTATATAGGCAACTGACTGGTCAACCGGGACCGACCAAACTGTGCTCGAAGCGACCGGGGGCTAGACCGGTGAAGCGATCGCTCCCCTCGGATGGGCCAGCACAGTAGCAACCAGTTGTAAGCACCACCTTACAGAAATGGCGTGCCTTCGTAAAAAGGAGAGGCAAAGGGCCCAGTTTGCAGACTCATTTTTTCTTCTTATTCAAAACAGACACATAAGATTTGCCTCATCTAGTAAATAAGGAGAGAATAGTTTTACAAGTGAACCACAATCAGGACATGACAACGAGTACTAATGCGATACAATAACCCAAGCTATTTAGCACAAAGTTTCTTAGCAACGACCATAGCCCAAAGCTTTACCTCATCTGAACCTACTTGTGATTGGATGATTAGAGGGATAGTGGTGTTTCCAGCCCGTTAGAGTTCAAATTCTGGTACCCGCATTATTTCTGAATTTATTTTAGAATTTCTGTCAATGTACATTCAATTAGAGGGGACGTTTCCGTCGACGACGAGACGTCTATGGTGAATTCGTAAATCTCAAGATGATATGTTGGCTCAGTCTATCGGAGGTGCTCATAGGGTTATCGTGTGCGTGTGTATGCGTTTGTAAGGATGAGCGTATGCACGTATATATGAGCGTTTGTGTGTGTATATATTGTGGTAAAAAAAGTGTTACCTCATCTAAGAATACTTTTAGAAAGATAGACGGTGATGCACAATTGTGGCAGAAAATCCGAGCGCTCCTCCCATTTCAAATAGTTCAAAAAACAAACATGATGAGGGAGGTCAAAACTCCTCTATTGGGATTTTGTAGTTCACCATTTTTAGAAGGATCGGCGGTGTTGCACACTTGTGATGAACAATTCAGCGTTTCTCTAATTTCAAATAGTCGAAAAAAAGTATGCTAAAGGAGACTATAACTTGTCTATTGCGATTTTCTTATCCCATCAATCCTAGACAGAGCCCTCTAAATGCCAAGTGGAGGTGTCGATGTATGCAAGACCAAACTTCTCGTTGACCGATCTCCAAATACTAAGTTGTAGCGGCACTTAAAGAAATAGTGAGCGTCCATTTCTTGTTCTCGGTTGCAAAGTTGGCAAAAAGCACAATTTAAGCAATCACGCTTCTCCAACCTATCGGCAATCCAAATAGAATCTTGTAAAGCCTATAGACTAGAATTTGATTTCATTAAGAATGACCCGTGGCATGCTATACTAGATGTTATGCTGGAGCAGACACCCACGGTTTCGGTGCATTACTTCACCGAGGCGTTGATTTTAATCGAGCAATTTGATTTGAAGAAAAAAAAACATATTGAGTTTTTTTTTTTTTGCGGAAGAAAAAAAAAACATATTGAGTGATCACAAATTGGGAACATGCACAATCAACACATTATTTGGTTCTTAGCAAAATCAATAGACAAACGTTCATCCAGATTTTGAGCAATAGGCAAACGTTCCATGCAAAATCCACGGTTAACGTAGCAATTAAAAATCAAAATCCAATACTCGATAGACCAACGGAATCAAATTATAAAGTGCGCAGCGGCGAGCGCTTAAGCATGTAGGCGAAGCGGCTTCAGCTCATCGTTGAGATTGTAGAGTGCTTTGGCCACGGCCCAGACATGCCCCTGCAGTGGTCCGACCACGTAGTCCTAAGAAGATACACAGGTTTGAGAGATTTAACACTTTTTCCGTCTGTAAGTTTCAGAGGGATGAATGAACAACTAACAGAAAAACTTACAAGTGCTTTGTAATCCTCCGCCTGCAGCATGCGGTGGTACATCTGGAGTTCCTTCAGCGTGTCCATGTCCTTACTGACAGCCGGGTTTATCACCTGATTGAAGTCGCTCGCAGCCTCGAACGCCTGAAGTAGTCCCTTGGAATTGTTGGTCGCCATCTGCTGCAAGGTAACAGGGAGCCTAGATGGCGTACAAATGAATTAGAAATGGTTTGCTAACCCACAAATACAGGATGCACACATGACAGGATGCCGGGGATACTTACTGAACAGTGAAGCACAAGAAGTCCATGTTCACATAGAGCCGTTCAGCAATGTCTGCAAGCTGTTACAAAGGATGGATGTGGACATCAGATCGTAGTAGACTAGTAGTGGTGAGTAGCACATAACTGGAATACATGAAGTAGTAGTTACAGAGTAAATAAATAGTGTAAAGACTCACTGTCTTGATAAACCTGGGAGCAGGATCATGAACCGGATGGTCAAAGGGCAGAGCCGATTTACTTGAATATGAATGCATTATGGAGAAGTGGGTCTGTGCCTATGTAGCACAGATTAATGATTCAATTAGTTCAACGACAAGTTATTCAACAGTAGGCATGCATAGTAGTTATGCGGATTTGGACAATCAATAGAGGACTCACCATAACCATCTTACTCAAGCTGGTGATGGTGGAACCACAGTTAAGAAGGATCGTCTGCTGCAGACTCAGTTTTGTGGATTCCTCACCCCACTCCATCACTGCTTTATATATCTGATTCCCCATGATGCGGTGGAGTCTTTCCTTGATGCGGGGCACCACCCAATGGTAAATGGGCGCCGATAAGTCTATCGAACCGATTTCAGCCATAATTGAACGAAGCTCTGCCCCCTCAGACACGGGCACCTAAACGATTTCAGCCAATGCGTAAATCAATTGATGGCAGAGTGTTTAACAAAAAAGAAAAAAAACACATCTAAGGTTATTATGCGTAAATTAGTACTGGTTTTAAGCTATCAAATGTTTTTGAAATTATAATCCGGTTCCTGCCGTGCAAGAAGACAACAAAGGAATGCAGAGTGAATTCAATTATTTTGTCCAAGTAAACAAGTTTCGTCAGAGACCAAAGAGGGATCGATTAAAGGGGATCGGGGCTGCTTCGACATATTTTCCCCTCTGTTCAGCCTTGAGCGTCGATATCTATCTAGCTAAGCGCAGACCCTCCGACCTTGACATGCAGATACTTAGAACGGGAGGAGAGATGGGGATGGGGAGAAGAATACCTTGTCGGCCATGACGTAGAGCCTGGCGCGGAGCTGGACGAGTTCTATCACTTGGTCCGCCTGACCTTTGGCCGCGTCATCAGGGAAGCCGGAGTAGTCTCCGGCACCGCCAGCACCACCTCCACCTCCGACCGCCCGCATGGCGTGAGATCCGCGGGCCTGGAGCAGACCCTCGCCTGCCTCCGCGCGCCTTGGGGCGAGCGCGAGCGTAGCCCCACCCCCACGCCCCCGTCCCTGCCGCTTCCTCGGAGATGACGCTGCCCGGCCCCGGCGTGCGATTTGGTCCGTAGCCCACCCTCCCCGTCGCCTCGGCGATGAAGGTGGCGAGGCGGTGGTTCACCGCCGCGATGGCGCGCACTCCTGATGGTAGCCGAACGCCCGCC
This sequence comes from Hordeum vulgare subsp. vulgare, assembly GCF_904849725.1. Taxonomy (NCBI): domain Eukaryota; kingdom Viridiplantae; phylum Streptophyta; class Magnoliopsida; order Poales; family Poaceae; genus Hordeum; species Hordeum vulgare. The sequence goes on from NC_058522.1 coordinate 491,856,910, forward strand.
GGCGCCAGCATCAGCCTGGGGGAGGACTGGCCGGAGCCCGCGGGGGCGTCCACGAGGACAAGCAGGCGCGAGGAAGCAGGAACAAGTGCCATGGCGATGGCGGGTGGTCGTCTCTGGAGTCTGGACTGGAGCTCTGTTTGGTTGAGATCGGAGGCGCAGAGGGTCGTGGTTGCTGGGAGGAAGAGGAAGCAAGGGTGGTGTGGGGTGGGAGATGCGTCTGCGGAGTAGATATATATGCAGAAAGGAAGGGCTCTGGTCTGGAATGTACCGCATTATTACCATCCTACCCCTGAGCCGAGGCGTTTTTTTGGCTTCCCTTTCCTCGTGATCCTGGCTACCCTTTGCTTTATTTTGAAGGATATTTGTGTCCTTTTACCCCTAGACGAGTGCACCGCATCGGGCGGGGGTTGGACCGATCGAGCTAGCTGTTGCTTTGCTTTGGGCACGCCAGCTTTATCATCAGGGAGCCTGATCAGCCACCCCTCTCCGGCCGTCTCTAATCGATCAGTCAGACTGACCCAAGGATCGTTCCAGCTGTTGCTCTGCGCACGCCAGCTTTATCACCAGGGAGCCTCAGCTCCGTCGCTAATCGATCAGTCAGACGGTGGTGGGCGGTTAGAGGGTGGTGGTAGATAAAAAGCAAGGAAGGAAACCCTAACGCAAGTTACATAGTACTGTACTGCATTACCTATTGTTCGTTGGTTTCCCTTTGATATAGCTCACCATTCAATCCAGTCAAATGGTAATTTTACTTATTACTGGATGCATGGGGCCCGCCTACGTATGCATGCACTTGAGCACCTCATGCACACCAACGTCTCCCCTTCCTCCTTTTGATTTGCTGGATCGAACAACCGTGATATATACATATATATGTATATGTATATATATACATATATATGTATATATATATATATATATATATATATATATATATATATATATATATATATATATATATATATATATCAGGGAGGGATCATGATCGAGAATCGTCGGCGCCGGAGAATATATATTTGAGAGAGATGAACCGATCATCTTCCCGTCCAAGAAAAGTTGATCTAGCTACCACGCCTGTACATGACTCACGTACGTAGCGACGAAATGGAAAAGAAGCAAGGACGAAATGGAAAAGAAGGACTAGTACGTACGATCCTACCAGGCACAACGACCACGCATGCATGCAAGGTCGAAGCAGGTACGCAAAGCGCCAGCTGCGGTCGGGGCCCAGCAATCCCATGTCAGGGATAACGTAGGTATCACCAAAAGTAATTCGAATTCGAATTTGGTTTATTACTATTATTACTGTGTGCTTAGAACCGAGCCGCAGAGGGTTTGACGATCGACGTCTAGATAGCCCCTAATGAGCATTTAATGTACCCATCTAGGAGTAGTTGTTTAATTAATCTCCAGCTCAAATAAGAAGCTAGTTACTCATGTGTAAAAAGGGATTTTTTCTCTTCTTCCGTACTCTGCTTTCCGATCGATCAAAACGCAAGTTAGTTACTTTTCACCAGGAACTGATAAAAAGAAAAGCAGGCCACACCTCTCTGCCTGGCCTGCACGGCTGCACCCATTTCCTTTACCTTCTCCTTTCCTTCCCGGAGGGACTCCCGACCATATTATACTCGTACATCGCATGCTTGTAAAATTAACCCACCCCAACTTTTCCAACTATACCCTTCTCCTCTTTCCACCACTTCCAACCGCCTCATAATTTCTCTGCAATACTACCGGAGTAGAAGTAGGGATCCAAGGAAAGAAGAATATCCATTTGATCTTTTATTAGTAACAATAAAATAGGGAAACCTATGTTTTTGCCGCTCTAGAATTTGACATCTCATTTTTGTCACTCTTAGCTTTTGATAACACATCGCAAATGCCATCCTGTGGCAAAACCAATATTATTTTATTTTATTTTTGTCACTTTTAGCTTTTAACAATGTAACACAATTGCCACTCTGGAATTATTGTTTTTGACATACAATGGCAATTAATTGTGATGTATTGTTAAAAGCTAAGAGTAATAAAAGTGAAATATCAACTTTTAGAGTGGCATAAGCAAGCGGGATTTTTTTTCCCCAAGTAAATAATCTACTTGAGGTAAGAAACTTGTGATACTGACTAGATATACCCAAAATCCAGCGCTAAATAAGTAAAAGTGCTTCAACTGTTGGGTTTCGGGCAACTCTGGTGGGACTATATCAACATGACCCTCGCATCATCTTCCTCCAGGGTGTTGTTAAATGGGAAACCTAGAACCCCATTCACGCACACTACAGGTCTGTGCCAAGGCGACCCCCCTCTCTCTATGCTCTTCATCCCGACCATCGAACCTCTATAACTTATGCTTCGGGCGGCTTCCTAAGCAGAGATCCTCAAGCCCATCAAGCCGCGTTCGGCTTCATGCAAGATTTCTCTCTATGCAGATGATGCTGACATCTTCGCCAATCCGGTCAGGGAGGAGCTCGACACCATCGCTCGGATCCTAACATGTTTTGGGGAAGCATCGAGCCTCCTTACCAACTCGACAAGACTAATGTGTTCCCCATTCGCTGCCAAGAAATTGATCTCCGCGACATCCACTCATGCTTTCCTGTCTAGATCGTATCCTTCCCCAACAAGTACCCGAGCCTCCCTTTGCACACGAGGCGGTTCATGACGGTTCACTACAAGAAATATGTCAACTAACGACCTTATGGAAGTGACGCTCGCAGAAATGGTCGTAAAGAAATGGTCGTAAATCTATGTAATGCCCCAAATGTGTAACCTTTCCTATTTGGAACTTTCCCTTGTGGGTCCAATTTGTCAATGACATGAGAGCTACCTATGCATGTATGATTTCATGTGTCACCTTGTACTTCTTCTTTTGCATGCATGCATCCATGCCATCCCATTCTTACCATGCCTTGTTTTGCTTACCTTTGCTTGCATCTATGCCTTACCATGTCTTAGTGTGGAGACTTGTGATTTCATGTTTGTGTTGGATGTGTGGATGAGGTGGATGTAGGTGATAGTAGGAAGTGCATTGTGGTTTGCTTAGATTTCAAAACTATCTCCCTCCTATTTATTTCAAGCCCATATATTTGTTTGCCTCTTTCCTGATTTAAAAATGCTCTTGGGTTAGCGAAATTTGTGGTGATTTTGATATGTGTAGTTGCTGTGTTAAAAGGGGTTTTCAACAGGTGCAAATATTCCAAAACAGCCAATGACAATTGCTGTCTTGTAAATATTCTTTGGCCCCAAATATTTCTTTTGCAATTTATTCAAATAGGTCATGATTTATCATGACCAGGGACATTTTTGTTTTGATTTAATCCCCACCAGATTTTCTTGGCTTTCTTTTCTTTCTCTGAGTATTTTTTTATATTGGAAAGCCTCAGGGATTTAAATTCTTTCAATCTGGCGCCATTAGTGGGCTTACTCCCACTAGCATGCCCAACTTCCCCTCCTCTCTTTCTCTCACAGCCCAGCTTCCCACTTACCCCTGTAGACGGCATCCTGTTCCCCCTTCCTCCGTCAGCTCTCTTCAGGCTTGCAGGTTCAGAGCGACGACAACAGACGCCGCCACGGACGTCGAGGAGCGTCCCTCGCCCCTCTCCTCCATAAAAGGAGCCCCCCTTGGCGTCCGTGCAGATAGGGTTTCCCCTCTCGAGCCGCCACCACCATTTCCTCGCCATCTCTCTCTCTGTCGTCGAGCTTTAGGTAAGGGGATCAGTCTTTCCGCCATGGCCGAGAGTTGAGGAGCTCCCCGCCGCCGCGCCCGTGCCTCTTCTTCCCCTCCGACGACTCGGCGAGCACGCGGGACCATCCAGGGATCCATCCCCGCGGCTAGGATGTCAAGATCTCCCCTGCTTCCTCTTCTCCACGACGGCGACTTCCTTCCCCGACGAGCATCCCCGACCGACTGCTTCCCGCTTCTTCCCCTGCTACCTCTCCAACCAGGACCGGGATCTTCTTCCGTTGGGTGAGCAGATCCTCCTCTTCCCCCTTCCCTGTCTTAGAGCATGTGTAGGAGCCGTAGGATCGCCGCCGTGCTGCTCCCTGTTGCCGGCGCCGCCGCGCATCGTAGAGGTGTGGCCGTGGTGCTTCTCGAGTAGATCTAGCTAGGGAAATGGAACCGTGGGTGCATTGGCATCCTTCCATCAACGAGCCGGTGCTCAATTTAGCTTGTGTCGCCGACGAGGTAGCTCCCCTGTTTCGACCGTCGTGGATCACCAGTGGATCCCGAAGGGTATGCTCAAAAGAGAAGATGCCCCTTCTCTGTCAGATACCGATGCGTAGCGTAGTGGTAGAGTGTTGTTGTTGCCTGTTGGAGGGTGCGGGTTTGAATCCCCCTCGGCAACCTTTTTGATTTTATTACTTCGGCACAGTAGCTGCAGGGTAAACCATACCCTGTATACACCCTCTCTCTAGTCGAACCAGTGACCGTAGCAGAGTGGTGTGGCTTTGTGGGCAGTACTAGTAGGTTTGGGGTTCGATCCCAGAACCTACCCCTTTTATTTTTTTTCCTTTGTTTCTTTTTTCCCTTTGCTGTTTTAATATCTTGCAGCCCTGATTGTTGTAGCTGTGGGGTGTGCCTTGCACATGAGAGTGTATTTTTCTTCTCCCCTCTCAAACCAGCAAGGGAGTGAAGCATTTCTTTTGATAGCTTGGTGAATTCATGCTTGTCCTTGTGTGTGTGTTTAAATACTTGGAAGGAGCATGTGTAGGTTGTTTTGATAACTTGTAAGATTGTGTGCATGAGGTTGTGTGAGCTTGCAATAGGGCAACATGTGTAGCTACTTCTCATGAGATTTAGTGAAGGATGTGTTGTGCTTGTGATCTCAAGAGTGTAGTGTGTGTGTGGATGGGTTTCCCCCCTTCTCACATGCCTTGTGAGAGTGTGTGTGTAGATGTGATATTAGAAGATTTGCATGTGTAGCTTCATGTGAGTGTGTAGTAGTGTGGGTGTGTGTGGATTCACCCCCACCTACTAAGGCAAGTGTGCACCATCACATGTCCATATGTGAGTGTGTGCATACTCTCTTGATTGTGTAGGTGGTGTATTGTGTTGTGCTTGTTGCTAGTGATGGTGTGGTGATGTGCCAAGGCACATAGGCATGAGGTCTACCCCTCATGTACCCCATTGAGGTTGTGGATATATGTTCATGCTTGTGTAGGTTTGTTCTAGTGAATAGCACATGTGATGATGCACTATTCACTATATAGGATTCTATGTAGATTTTCTTTCCTAGTTTGTGCCCACTTGTTCCAAGCAAGTGCATAAGTATTTTATATGTTTTTGGGGTAGAATCATCCCAGGAATCCATTGGTGAAATCATTTTTGCCATTGGAACATTTTCTGGAGATGACTTATTTCAGATTTGTTTCATGTTGAGAGCTTGGTTCCATGTGATGTGGTGAGCCCAAGGGTTTGTTTCTTGGTTGTGGTAGTAGAGGGTGACCCCCTCTACCACATGTTGGTTTCATTTCATGTTTAGGAATCCATATGTGCAAGTTGTGCCCAATCAAAATAGGCATGTGGCTGAAATTCCAGATTAGTGAAAATCTGAGATTTTCACAAAGTCTGATAATCTGTTTATATTTTCTTCTCCTGTTGATGAGCTTGTGCAGGTCAATGTGTTGTGATTCAGCCTTAGATTTCAACTGGAAAGTTAAAGCTTATATCTTTGTCTAGCTCCCTGTAAATTTTCATTCCATTTAGAGTCCTGTAGATATTGTTTTGGCTGCTGTCAAAATGCTTCAGAGCATAAACAGATAGTGAGAATCTGAAATTTTCACCAAGTCCCTGAAATCTGATATTTTTGGGCTAATTTGCAGCTGTGTAACTTCCTGTGTTTAACTCCTTTGTGTGAGATTTTTGCTTGTGCTTGTAGTACTCTTGGATAGATACTGCCATATATATTATTTGGCATATTTGGGTGGCTGTAGGTGCTTTACATGTAGCTCACAAAGTGCTATGATGCTGTTTATGGCAGATTGTGTAGATTTGATGTTTTGATGTTTGTGAGTGCATAGTTGATGGTGTGGTGATATTCTTTGCACCACCCCATCCATGTTGGATTGTTTTATGTCTTGGCTACCTGGAAATACCAGAGTTGAGCCATTGGAGTGTGTGGGGATGAATTTGACACGTAGGGCTTCATATTTTGTTTCGTTGTTTCCCGTTGATCCGTAGCTCCGTTTGTAACGTTCTTTATATGCTTTTGCATCGTTTTCACGTGACGCATCTGTTCATGTCATTCTCATGCATGTAAAGATAGCTTAGGATACAGTTCTGTCCAGGAACATGTGTTTACTTCTCATGCTTGTGCTAGTGAGTAGAATAGTGATGCATGCCCATATTCATCTCATGCATCATGTGCTTGTTGCATCTTGAGGTGCTGTTGTTCATTGGATGTTATTCTTATGATTGTGTAGCACTGGGATCAGAGAACGAGTTCGTGGATTCGGGAGAGTACGTGCAGGACGAACAAGAACAATTCCAAGCTGAGGATATCACAGGGAAGATGATATGACCTTGATTCCATCTCTAGACTTGTTATGCCAGATTAAGTTTCTTCCATCATATGCTCGCTGCCTACCACTGAAATAATTGCCTCCTGATATGCCATGAAACCAAACACTTATCCCTTCCTAGGAAATCTTGAATGGCTAAGTAGGCTTTGCTCAGCTACTAATGTTAGTGTTGCTAGATGCAGGTGCTTTGTCTCATTTGATAACATGAGCTTGATATCATTATCTCAATTCTGTTATTTAACTAATGCACCTATATACTTGGTAAATAACGGAAGGCCTAGCCTTTTGCCGGGTGTTCAGTTCCGTTATTGCCGCCATAGTTACCGGCTACCAGTGTTTGATTCCATATTGATCGCTCCTAACACGTTCGGGGTTGTTATGGGGACCCCCTCGATAAATCGCGTAGTGTTAAGACTTGTCCGGCAGGACCCAACATTGGTGTTAATTTGCTAATCACTTAATAATAATCTGCATAGGGAATGATCACCCCGAGGATCTTTAATCAACAACCCGGGTCAGTGCTCCTCATGAGTGTTGGTCCAAACTGGTCTGCCTGCGGGGCCACCACAAAGAAACTTGAGGTGTGGCACTCGTAGCTAGTTCCATCCGTCGTGTCCTGAGACTGAGATACGCGGCTCTTATCAGGGTCGTCGACACGACGGGAGGTCCTGCTAGTCTTGTCTTAACTTAGCGATATATCTTGCATATAGGAATCCCGGTGAAGCTTTGGTTCTCCCCAGAGTTGAGGTTTTCCTCTAAGGAATCCGACGAGATCACGAGATTCGTGATAGAGGATTACTTTGCGGCCCGTGTACGTTTGTGATGGACTAGTTGGAGCACCCCTGTAGGGTTTAATCTTTCGGAAAGCCGTGCCCGCGGTTATGTGGAAACTTGGAATATTTTGTTAACATCCGGTAATAGATAACTTAAACATAAGCTAATAAAATTGCCAACTGTGTGCGTAACCGTGAGTGTCCCCTTCGAAGATCTCTCTTCGATCGGGAACATGGTGTTGGGTAACGTAGCATAAATTCAAAATTTTCCTACGCCATATTCAGATCTTCCTATGGAGAGACCAGGAACGAGAGAGGGGTGAGTGCATCTTCATACCTTTGAAGATCGCTAAGCGGAAGCGTTGCTAGAACGCGGTTGATGGAGTCGTACTCGCGGCGATTCAGATGCGGTGTGATTCCGATCTAGTGCCGAACCACGGCACCTCCGCGTTCAACACATGTGCAGCCCGGTGACGTCTCCCGCACCTTGATCCAGCAAGGAGGAGGGAGAGGTTGGGGAAGATCTCTGGCAGCACGACGGCGTGGTGTCTATGGAGAGAAGAGGTCTCCCGGCACGGCTTCGCCAAGCACCGTGGGAGAGGAGGAAGAAGGGGGCAGGGCTGCGCCGAGGGAGATGGAAAACTATGTCAAACAGCCCCAAAACCCCCACTATATATAGGAGGAGGGGGGGTTCCACCCCTAGGGTTCCCACCCTAGGTGGTGCGGCATCCCCCCCAGATGGGAGGTGCGGCGGCCAGGGCAGGGGGAGGGGGTGGCGCACCCCTAGGTGGGCCTTAGGCCCACCAGCGCCTAGGGTTTCCCCCCCCCTCTCCACCTCGTGCGCCTTGGGCCTCCTTGTGGGAGGCGCACCAGCCCACTTTGGGATGGTTGCCCTCCCTATTTTGGCCCATGCTACCTATTGGGGCTGGTGGCCCCTCCCTGTGGACCCCGGGACCATTTCTGGTGGTCCCGGTACATTACCGGTGACGCCCGAAACATTTCTGGTGTCCAAAACCATCCATCATATATATCAATCTTTACCTCCGGACCATTTCGGTGCTCCTCGCGACGTCCGGGATCTCATCCGGGACTCCGAACAACTTTCGGTAACCTCGTATTACAATTCCCTATAACCCTAGCGTCATCGAACCTTAAGTGTGTAGACCCTACGGGTTCGGGAGACAGGTAGACATGACCGAGACACCTCTCCGGCCAATAACTATCAGCGGGGTCTGGATACCCATGGTGGCTCCCACTTGCTCCATGATGATCTCATCGGATGAACCACGATGTCAAGGATTCAATCAATCCCGTATACAATTCCCTTTGTCTGTCGGTATAGAACTTGCCCGATATTCGATCATCGGTATACCTATACCTTGTTCAATCTCGTTACTAGTAAGTCTCTTTACTCGTTCTGTAGCACGTCATCGTGTGACTAACTCCTTAGTCACATTGAGCTCATGATGATGTTCTACCGAGTGGGCCCAGAGATACCTCTCCGTCACGCGGAGTGACAAATCCCGATCTCGATTCGTACCAACCCAACAGACACTTTCAGAGGTACCCGTTGTGCACCTTTATAGTCACCCAGTTACGGTGTGACGTTTGATACACCCAAAGCACTCCTACGGTATCCGGGAGTTGCACAATCTCACGGTCGAAGGAAAAGACACTTGACATTAGAAAAGCTTTAGCATACGAACAATAGGATCTAGTGCTATGCTTAGGATTGGGTCTTGTCCATCACATCATTCTCCCAATGATGTGATCATATTATCAATGACATCTAATGCCTATGACCAGGAAACCATGATCATCTATTGACTAACGAGCTAGCCAACTAGGGGCTTGCTAGGGACACATTGTGATCTATTTATTCACACATGTATTACTGTTTCCTGTTAATACAATTATAGCATGAACAATAGACGGTTATCATGAACAAGGAAATATGATAATAACCATTTTATTATTGCCTCTAGGGCATATTTCCAACAGTCTCCCACTTGCACTAGAGTCAATAATCTAGTTACATTGTGATGTATCGAACACCCATAGCATTATGGTGTTGATCATGTTTTGCTCGTGGAAGAGGTTTAGTCAACGGGTCTGCAACATTCAGATCCGTATGTACTTTACAAATCTCTATTACTCCACTCTGGACATGGTCCTCGATGGAGTTGTAGCGGCGTTTGATGTGCATCGTCTTTCGGTGAAACCTGGGGTCCTTGGCTATGGCAATGGCCCAAGTGTTATTACAGAAGAGTGTCATTGGACCCGACGCGCTTGGAACCACTCCAAGGTCGGTGATGAGCTCCTTCATCCAAATTCCTTCATGAGCTGCTTTTGAAGGAGCTATGTACTCCGCTTCACATGTAGATGCTGCCACGACTTCTTGCTTGCTGCTGCACCAGCTCACTGCCCCACCATTCAAAACATATACGTATCCGGTCTGTGACTTAGAGTCATCCGAATCTGTGTTGAAGCTAGCATCGACGTAACCCTTTACGACGAGCTCTTCGTCACCTCCATAAACGAGAAACATTTCCTTAGTCCTCTTTAGGTACTTAAGGATATTCTTGACCGCTGTCCAGTGTTCCATATCGGGATCAATTTGGTACCTCCCTACCAAACTTATGGCAAGGTTTATATCAGGTCTGGTACACAGCATGGCATACATTAGAGAGCCTACGACTGAAGCGTAGGGGACAATACTCATCTTCTCTCTATCTGTTGCCGCGGTCGGCGACTGAGTCTTACTCAATCTCATACCTTGCAAAACTGGCAAGAACCCTTTCTTTGAGTTTTCCATATTGAACTTCTTCAATATCTTGTCAAGGTATGTATTTTGCGAAAGACCTATGAGGCGTCTCGATCTATCTCTATAGATCTTGATGCCTAATATGTATGCAGCTTCTCCAAGGTCCTTCATTGAAAAACTCTTGTTCAAATAGGCCTTTATGCTCTCCAACATCTCTATATTATTCCCCATTAATAATATGTCATCCACATACAGTATGAGGAAAGCTACAGAGCTCCCACTCACTTTCTTGTACATACAGGCTTCTCCATAAACCTGTATGAACCCAAACGCTTTAATCACCTCATTAAAGCGAATGTTCCAACTCCGAGATGCCTGCACCAGCCCATAGATGGAGCGTTGGAGCTTGCACACTTTATTAGCACCCTTAGGGTCGACAAAACCTTCTGGTTGCATCATATACAACTCTTCCTTAAGATTCCCGTTAAGGAACGCTGTTTTGACGTCCATTTGCCAAATTTCATAATCATAAAAGGCGGCAATTGCTAACATGATTCAGATTGATTTCAGCTTCACTACGGGAGAGAAAGTCTCCTCGTAGTCAATTCCTTGAATTTGTCGAAAACCCTTTGCGACAAGTCGAGCTTTATAAACAGTTACATTACCGTTTGCATCAGTCTTCTTCTTGAAGATCCATTTATTTTCTATGGCTCGCCGGTCATCGGGCAAGTCCACCAAAGTCCATACTTTGTTCTCATACATGGATCCTATCTCGGATTTCATAGCTTCAAGCCATTTGTTGGAATCCGGGCCCGCCATTGCTTCTTCGTAGTTCGAAGGTTCACCGTTGTCCAACAACATGATTTCCATCATAGGGTTGCCGTACCACTCTGGTGCGGAGCGTACCCTTGTGGACCTTCGCGGTTCAGTAGTAACTTGATCCTAAGCTTCATGATCATTATCATTAACTTCCTCTTCAGTTGGTGCACGCGCCACAGGAACAATTTCCCGCGCTGCGCTACTTTCCTGTTCGAGAGGGGGTGTAATTACCTCATCAAGTTCTACTTTCCTCCCACTTACTTCTTTCGAGAGAAACTCTTTCTCTAGAAAGGATCCGTTCTTGGCAACAAAGGTTTTACCTTCGGATCTAAGATAGAAGGTATACCCAATAGTTTCCTTAGGGTATCCTATGAATACGCATTTCTGCGCTTTGGATTCGAGCTTTTCTGGTTGAAGTTTCTTCACATAAGCATCGCGCCCCCTGTTATGGCATATTTCTCCTAAGTGGTTTTAGTGATTGATGACAATTGTTGTGCGGACTAATCTTGTGTCCTGAGCATTTCAGAATATTCTCTTCTAGGCACAAGATGACTCGACGCCCCTCGGAGGATCTCGAAGACGGATTTTCTTCTACATTTCTCTTCCTAGTTTAAGTCATAGGAAACTCTTCTTACCAAGAGGGGGTCCGTGTCGGAAAGGTTTGGGTGGAATCCTCACGCACACACCTCATGCACCCACCCATATTTTAGCTTCAATGGAGCACCATTGTGTTTTTCTTGCCCATGCGAAAAAGGGTAAGCGGTAGTACCGCTGTACCAGCGGTAGTACCGCTCTCAGAGCGGTAATAAATTTTTACTACCGCTCCAGAAGCGGTACTACCGTCTCAGGTGCGGTAGTAAACTTTTACTACCGCTCCAAGAGCGGTACTACCGCCCGAAGAACGGTAGTAAACTTTTACTACCGCTCCAAGGGCGGTACTACTGCCCTCAGTGCGGTAGTATTAATTTACTACCGCACCGACATGCTTTTTCTCGCATACTTTCCCACGGAGGTGGTGGCACGGTAGTACCCCCCGGTACTACCGTGGTTGGTGAGGAGCTGAGCGGTAGTACCGCTCCAGGAGCGGTAGTACCGCTCGTGCATTTTTGTGGTAGGTGGGTAACGGTTGGATCTGCCCCCCTACTATATAAATGCATCTTCTTGTTCCTAGAGCCCACCTTTAACCTCTCTAAGCTCCATTGTTGCTCCACAAGCTCATTTTAGCCCGATCTCTCTCCCTAGCCAATCAACCTTGTTGATTTTCTAGGGATTGCTTGAGAAGGCCTTGATCCACACTTCCACCAAAGGATATTTGTTACTCTTGGGTGTTTGAGCACCCTAGACGGTTGAGGTCACCTCGGAGCCACATTCCATTATGGTGAAGCTTCGTGGTCTTGTTGGGAGCCTCCAAGCTTTGTGTGGAGATTGCCCCAACCTTGTTTGTAAAGGTTCGAGCGCCGCCTTCAAGAGCACCTATAGTGGAATCACGGTACCTTGCATTGTGCAAGGGCGTGAGGAGAATACGGTGGCCCTAGTGGCTTATTGGGGAGCATTGTGCCTCCACACCGCTCCAACAGAGACGTACTTCCTGTCAAAGGGAAGGAACTTCGGTAACACATCCTCGTCTTCATCGGTTCCACTTGTGGTTATCTCTTACCTTTACTTTGTATTTGTTTGTGTTGTAGAGTATCTCCTACGTCCTTCTTTACTCGTTGCTAAGTAGCATCATATAGGTTGTCCTCCTAGTGCCATGTTAGTGAACCTTTATGATTGCTAATCCGTATTTATTTAGAAAAGCTAAAAATTGGTAGTTGCCTATTCACCCCCCTCTCGTCAACCATATCGATCCTTTCAATTGGTATCAGAGCCACGTCTCTTTATTAAGGGTTTCATTACCCGAAGAGTATGGAAGGCGAAGAGGGAGTTCCCCATGGGCAACTCGAGGCCATGGACTTGACTTTGGTCACAAGGGACGACTTGAATACGGCTATGGCCGCCCTCAAGACGTCCTTGACGAACGAAGTCAAGACCATGCTTAAAGAGTTAATTGAGGGAATTAAAAGTCCACCCGAACTGGCGTTAGTGGTTAAACCCACCATCACCGATTCGGAGGCCAATTCCTCTAAGGAAGCGGCTAAAGGTATGCGACCTTCCTCATCTCTCGAAAAGGATGGGACTGGAACCTATGCCTCAGTTCCACCTCCCATGGTCTATGGAGGACCTGTTCCCACACTGCGTCTTAATCCTGTTGGTCCTCCTCCTAAGCTTGTTAAGGGTGATTTTGCTAACTGGGTGTTTTCTATTAAGTCTCATTTGAATCACAGCTCAACAAACTTATGTAGAATCATCGAGCAAGGCTACTATCCTCATGACCTAAGAAACCTCACTCCAAGAGAAGAAGCGGACAATCAATATAATCACTCCGCATTGTTTATTCTACAGTCCGCAGTACCGCCTGAAGATCTTCCTCACTTGCGCCCCTTCTCTCTGGCCAAGGACTGTTGGGAGCACATTATGGTGCTATACAAGGGAAGCTCTAGCATTCAACGGTCGAACTATGAAGTGGTACTTGATAAGGCTGATGAGTTTGTAATGAAGGAAGATGAGGACCCTCGTGATCTCTATCGGAGGGTGACTGCTATTGCTGATGCTCTCAAGGATCATGGGAGCAAGGATGTGGATGACACATGGGTCAAGCGCAATTTTCTTAAGGCCATCATGCCTTTCAACAAAGCCATGTCATCAGTCATTCGCCAACGACCAGATTTCCACTCCTTGTCTTCCAGTGAGGTGTTGGATGAATTCATTGCAATGTCAATCATGAACGAGACCGCTGACAATACACTTGCTCGAGTTCGGTCAAAGACTTCTTCACCTAACCTTGCTTTGAAGGCAAAGGCCGCTTCTGAAGAAGAAGAGGAGGATGAGGAAGAGGAGAGCTTCCCTGAAGACACTAAGTATGCTTATCACGAGCACATGGCTCTTGCATCAAGGCAATTCTGGGGCAACAAGAGGAACTCAAGACCCAACTTCACCAAGAACAACTCAAGTGGGTTCAAACCCAAGCAACGAGTGAGGACATGCTATAACTGTGGTAATGTGAGCCATTTCGTGGCGGAATGTCCTTATGAGAAGAGGGAAGATAACGGAGGCAAGCTCATTCGCAAAGACAAAACAAAGTCATTCCCAAGCAAGAACAACTTTGTCAAGAAACCCCATCCAAAGGGTATGGTGGCACTTGAAGAGTACCCCTCCGATGATGATGATGATGATGATGATATGGTGGCAACTGCGACTGTCGCTATTGCCACTCCTTCTTCCAAGAAGGTGTCCCTCTTCAACGCCCCCAACGATAATCACATCGCCAAGTGCCTCATGGCCAAAGGTATCAATCAGGTAACACCCAGCATTAAGACCAACATCACTAGTGCTCCCTCATTGTTGAATTGTGTTGATGATAGTGATGTTGTGGAACTTAATGAGCATGATCTTGACAAATTTCTGTGTACTATCAAAGGAGAAACCAAGAGGCACTTTGTTGCCCTTTTGGAACAATTGGGTGAGGCTAATGACCTCATCGAGTCTCATGAGGAGACCATCTCCGAGATGTAAGGTCATAGTCATGACTATGCCGATGAGATTGCTGAACTTTCTATTGCTCTAGAAACAGAGCGTACTCATCGTTTGGCTCCTGAGGAGTCATACAACGATGACTGTGCTAAGTTGCAAAAGAAACAAGATCATGCTACTGTTCTTACTCGTATGCTTAAGTCTGAAAAGGATGCTCTTGGGGTTGACCATGAAAGACTCAAAATGGAGTTTGACACACTTGACAAGGCTCACAAGGTCTTGAAAGGTAGTCATTTCTCCCTGAAAGAGTCTCATGATCAACTTCAAGCAAAGCTTACCAAGGAAATCTCTACTTGTCCTCCTTTTGTTTTAATTGATAATGCTTGTACAACTAACCCTTGTTGTGAGCATGTACATCTTGTGGAGGAAAATGCCAAGTTGAAGGATAAACTTGAGAAGGGCCTTGTGTCATGCATCCAAGGCAAGAAGAGCCTGAACGACCTTTTGAGCAATCAAAAGGGTGTGGTAGGAAAGGAGGGGCTTGGACTTACATCTAAGACTAAAAGAAAAAGAAAGAACAGGAACAACAGATCCCCCACCCTCATGGACATCTTTGTCAAAGAGGGCGAAGGGACTCAGGAGGTGAACATGAACAAGGTGGAAAATGGGAGCATCAAGAAGGGCAAAACAATTCCTACCAACACGGCCGGCAAACTAAATCCTTCCTATGTTTTTTGTCGTGCTGGTGATGGGCATGTTTATGCCAGATTTATTGGTTCTTACTATGAGTACATTGAATGTGCTATTTGGGTTCCTAAGACCCTTGTCTCTAACATTAAAGGACCCATTCAAAAATGGGTACCTAAAACCAAGCCTTGATCTATTGCAGGAGTTTGCTTCCGGAGGGGTGTCATGGTTGCTCGATAGTGGAGCAACAAATCATATGACCGGAAGCAAGGACTTAGTGGTGGATGTGCATCCTTCCCCATCTATGCCCACCCATGTCCAATTCGTGGATGCATCATCGTCAAAGGTATTGGGATTTGGTAAGGTGGTCATCTCTCAAGAGTTATCTATTGAGAAGGTCATGCTTGTTGAGTCCCTTGCTTATAATTTACTTTCGGTTCGTCAACTTGCAATTATGGGCTTTTCCACATTCCTTAATCTTGATAGTGTGGTCCTTTTGTGGAGCAAGACTCTTAAAGTAGCCTATGTTGGACATGTCGAAAATGGTCTCTATGTGGTGAACTTTTCAAAGCGACCCACTAAGACTGCAACATGTCTAATGGCTAAAGTTGATGTGGGCTGGATTTGGCATCGCCGACTAGCTCATGTCAATATGAGATCTTTGCAAAGTCTCCTTAAAGGGGACCATATTCGTGGACTAACAAATGTGAGTTTTGCCAGAGATCGTGCGTGCAGTGCCTACATTGAAGGAAAAATCCATGAAACTGCTCATCGTCCAACGACTCTCATTTACACTAAGAGACCGTTGGAGCTCCTTCATATGGATCTCTTCGGTCCCCCATCATTTGATAGTCTTGGGGGCAGAAAGTACTGCTTGGTGATTGTTGATGATTACTCAAGATACACTTGGGTATATTTCTTCAAGAGGAAGAGTGAGACTCAACAGACTGTTATCAACTTTGCTAATGAAACTCAACGTCAACATGAAGCAAAGATTTTCATGATCAGAAGTGACAACGGCACCGAGTTCAAGAACTACACCTTGGATGAGTTTCTAGGTGATGAGGGAATAAAACATCAATATTCGGCACCATATACCCCTCAACAAAATGGTGTGGCGGAAAGGAAGATCCGGACACTGATGGACGCTGCAAGAACAATGATGGCGGAATTCAAATCTCCATATAACTTTTGGGCCGAAGCCATCAACACAGCATGTCATGCGTCCAATCGGCTCTATATCCGCAAAGGCTTGAACAAGACCCCATATGAGATTCTCACCGAAAACAAACCCAATCTCAAGTACTTCCGGGTATTCGGGTGTAAGTGTTTCATTCTCAAGAAAGGTGCACGTTTAGCTAAATTTGATTCTAGAGCACATGAGGGCATCTTTGTTGGTTATGCTACAAACTCTCATGCTTACCGTGTCCTCAACAAGTCCACCGGACTCATTGAGGAGACGTGTAACGTGGAGTTTGATGAAAATAATGGCTCCCAAGTGGAGCAAAGTGGTATTTGTGATGTAGGTGATGAAATTCCTCCCCAAGCCATAAGAAGAATGGGGATTGGTCAAATACTCCCCATTGAGGAACCCCTTGTGGCCGAAGGAGAAGGACAATGCTCTACTCAAGTGGAGCCATCATACTCACAAGTCCCACACGCTTCCGATGAACAAAGAGAAGACCCTCAACAAGTTGAACAAACTCAAGATCAAGACCAAGTGCCTAAAGATGGTGACGTGTCCCATGAAGTACAAGCACTCATCCAAGGTTCCGAACTGGCTCAAGATCAAGATCAAGTGCAACCACATGATCCAGACCAAATAGAAGCACAAGATCAAGATCAAGAGCAACCACAAGAACAAGGACAAACTAGTGAACCTGCTCAAGTCGAAGATCAAGTTGATGAGGATGATGTCTCTCAATTCCCTTCTGCGGCGCCTAAAAGGGGTACTGGTGCCAAAGAAGGATCAAAACGCAAGGGCAAGCAAAGCAATCAAGTCAATGTTCCCCAGTTATCCAATGAAGAACTCTTGGAGCGCCGCACAACCAAGATTGCGAACAAGCTGAGAGTCAAGTCACATCTTATGAAGAATGTACTTGGTAGTTTGAAAAGGGGAGTATCCACTCGTCAACAAATTTGGAATTATTGTGAGCATCACGCGTTTGTTTCGTATTGTGAACCTCAACAGGTACATGAAGCGCTCGATGATGAGGATTGGCTTATGGACATGCATGAAGAACTCAACAATTTCGAGCGCAATCAAGTCTGGGATTTAGTGCCAAGGCCAAAGGAGGAACATAATGTCATCGGGACCAAATGGATCTTCAAAAACAAGCAAGATGCCAATGGGATTGTGATTCGAAACAAGGCAATATTGGTGGCTCAAGGCTACTCCCAAGTCGAGGGTATCGACTACGGTGAAACCTTTGCCCCTGTTGCTCGTCTAGAATCTATTCGCATGATGCTTGCATTTTCTTCTCATCATAATTTCAAATTACAACAAATGGATGTGAAAAGTACCTTTCTTAATGGTCCTTTAAATGAGTTGGTCTATGTCAAACAACCCCCGGGGTTCGAACATCCCAAGCTCCCCAATCATGTGTACAAACTTAATATGGCACTCTATGGCCTTAAACAAGCCCCACGTGCGTGGTATGAGTATCTTACTGAGTTGTTACAAGACCGTGGGTTTGAAATTGGGAAGATTGATCCCACTCTTTTTACTAAGAGGGTCAAAGGGGATTTGTTCATATGCCAACTATATGTTGATGACATCATTTTTGGTTCTCCTAATGAATCTTTCAATGAAGAATTTGCTGCACTGATGACCGAGAAATTTGAGATGTCTATGATGGGTGAGTTGAAGTTCTTCCTCGGGTTCGAGATCAAACAAGGCTTAGAAGGGACTTTCATTAAACAAGCCAAGTACACTCAATACATGCTCAAGAGGTTTGAGCTAGAGGATGTCAAGCCAGTCAAGTTTCCCATGCCAACACAATGCAAGCTTGACAGTGATCCCAATGGTAAAGCAGTGGATCAAAAGGTATATCGCTCCATGATTGGATCCCTCCTTTACCTTTGTGCATCTAGACCAGATATCATGTTGAGTGTAGGGATTTGTGCACGGTTTCAATCCGCACCAAAGGAAAGTTATTACATGGTTGTCAAACGAATCTTTCGATATTTGGCTCATACCCCAAACTTCGGTCTATGGTATCCCAAAGGAGCAAACTTTAACCTAGTGGGCTATTTTGGCTCAGACTGGGCAGGAGACTGTGTGGAGAGGAAGTCAACCTCTGGAGGATGCCAATTCCTTGGTCGTTCACTGGTAAGTTGGTCTTCAAAGAAGCAGAATTGTGTATCACTATCCTCCACCGAAGCTGAGTATGTAGCAGCTGCAAGTTGTTGTGCCCAGTTGCTATGGATGAGGCAAACTTTAAAGGACTACGGTGTCACTTGTGACAAAGTGCCTCTCCTATGTGACAATCAACGTGCTATCAAGATTTCTCTCAATCCGGCTCAACACAGCAAGACCAAGCACATTGATATTCGCCATCACTTCATTCGTGAACATATCAAGCTAGGTGATATTGAGATTCACTTCATCAACGCTGAAGAGCAACTTGCAGATATTTTCACTAAGCCCCTAGATGAAGCAAGGTTCTGGGAGTTAAGGCATGAGCTAAATATCATTGATTCAAGTAATGTGGATTGAAACTAGGCACTTTGCACCTCACTCTACATTACATCTTGCTCTAGATGTAGGCATGGACATAGGGGGAGTGTTGTTCTCTCAATGAACTTTCCCTCCCCCCATTATGCGTAAATCGATCAAGTCTTTCACTTTGGCCATCACCAAATGGCACTTGTGCTTCAAAGACGAGATATGGTCATGAACCCAAGGATAATTCTTCGCGGTGTCATACCATTTGTCTCAAACATAGGTGGCCTCGGCCACCGCCCTCTCCCCTGGAGACTCTATGTTCTTTCTTTTCTTTCGGTGTGTCTTTCTTGCTTTCGTGTTTTGTTTTCTCTTGGCTTGATCAAGTTTTTCCACCAACCTAAGGAGTAGAGAGTTCATTTTGTGGCCATTTTGTGACTTCAAGCATGGTACTACTGCCCCCAGCACGGTAGTAAAATTTTACTACCGCTGGGGAGCGGTACTACCGCTCACCATGCGGTACTACCGCCCCCAGCACGGTACTAATTTTTTACTACCGCTGTGGGCGCGGTACTACCGCATGAGGAGCGGTACTACCGTGATGATTGCGGTACTACCGCGCCGCCTCGACCAGGGGACTATTTAAAGGGCTGGGAGGCCTTTTTCTTTTCCCCTCAGCCTCGAGTTCTTCCCTGTCTCTCTCTCTCCTCTCCTCAAAAACTGCCCTAAGGCATCGCCGGATCTCCCTATCCAGCCATCGTCCTCCGATTCCAACCGGTGGGACTCTTCCCCACGCGCCATGGACACCGGTACTACCCCTCATTTGCCCTCTTATGCTTTGATCATTGATTCAATCTAGGGTTAGGGCATATGGTCTCATGGCATCGTGATTGGGATTTAGTGGCAGCTTTTTGGTAATATGATTCCTTGCATAGGCGGTGTGTGTGTCTAGGCCTGCATAGGATCCAGATCTAAAGTTTTCAATCTTCTTCACAAAATTTTCCTTGTCAAATTTGCTTAGATCTGAGATTAGGCCGTCCCGTGCGGTACTACCGCCCCTCGTGGCGCGGTACTACCACTCAAGGAGCGGTACTACCGCTCCCAGAGCGGTAGTAAAATTTTACTACCACTCCACCTGCGGTACTACCACTCCCCTTTGTGCACACACACTGATCTATTGTGTTTTATGGGTTTTCTGGTCATTCTTGTTCGTTGGCTTGACTTGTTTCTCCTTTCTTTCGTGTTTTGTGTGTTGTTTGCGTGTCCGAGGTGGTGGTTCCCGTTGTTCCAACCCCGTCTCACACTGCCAGTTCCAAGCGACCTTCCTCTGATCCGTCTGAAGGCTCCAATGCCCCCAAGCACTCGTTCAAGAAGCCTGCTCCAAAGAAGCCCTCCGTCAACTGGAACACCATGCCGCTTGCCGAGTTCCAACACCGTCGCAAGCTCAATCCATATGCCAACAATAGGGAGGATTTCCCTGGTGGTGAAATGTTTTGGAATCGCGATCAATTCCTAATCTATGAAGACGTTCTCAGATCGAAGAAGAACCTATATGTCCTGGTGCAGTGGATTGATCTTGAACATTTGAGGAAGGACATGTCTTATTTTGGGGAGGCCATTGCTATGGTGGAACAACTTCAGATTGCGGACCTCATCTCGTTTCACCAGGACTTTGATATTTCCATTGTGGCTCACTTCTTTGCTAAAGTGCACTTTCACCATGATGACGCTCGTACTATGACTTGGATGCCAAATGGAATGCAGCTGACTGCTACCTGGAAAGAATTCATGGATCTTCTTCAGGTCAGGGATGAGGGCCTCACTACTGCTGTTGGCTTGCGCCCCCATGCCAAGGATCAAGCCGCTTCAAAGGAGAAGCTGCTCCCGTACCTCTCTATGAAGCAAACCCCACTGGCGAGGTATCCTATGTCATGAACCCCTTCTTGGATGTGATGCACCGGATTTTTCGCAACACGTTGTTTCCCAGGGTTGGCAACAAGGAGCAGGTGCACTCTTACCTGGTAGACATGCTTCTCATGTGTCAGAAAGCAAAGAATCGTCAGTGTCAGCCCCTTGATGTTTCTCATGTCATGTGGACTGAGCTCTACTCTGCAGTCATTAACCGTAAGGTCCCAATCTACGGTCCCTACTTGTTCTACTTTATCAAGGCCACTTGGACCAAGACCTTCCCCGGGGCTGAGTTTCTTGCTCCTGATTGGGTCCGCCATGACTCCATCAAGCTGCGTCAGAAGGACAAATGGGCCAACACCTCCTCTCGTCCGGCTGCACCCAGGGATTCTGATGACGATCTGCCAGACGCTGAGGATGAGGCCCCTCCGTAGGCTCATCGACAGGGTGAGGGTTCCCACACATATGCGGAACCATCTTGGGCCACACGGCTCACAGACAGGATGAAGACCCTGTTCTGTATGCAGGCCAAGGGCCAGTACAGAACACATGTTGCTCAGAAGGAGAGTCGCCAGCGCGACAAGTTGATCATGAGGAAGCTTGACCTGCCTTTCTCCAGCGGTTCTGAGCGAGAGATCACCCCCGAGGCTGAATGGATGGAGAAGCATCGACTTCAGTGGACTGCATCTGAGGAGGACACCGACGATGACTCAGATGAGGAGTATCTTGATGAGGAGGACACCGACTGATGTTTCTACCACCTGGGTCATAGGGATCCTCTCTGCCTTTTTGGTGTTTCGATGCCAAAGGGGGAGAGAGTGTAGGATTTGCTCGTTCTCTAGTTTTTCTGGTCTATTGGTTTGATAAAACTTTGTTGCTTTCGTTCGCTACTTTTGCTTTATGGTTGAGACTGAGTCGTCAGAACCTATCTTAATGTGAGATATATGTTTTATCTTGCTTATCTTCTGTCTCAGTATTATCAGTTTTATCCTATTATTATTAACCTGTGAGACATAGTATCTTGTGCCAGTATTCCTTTGCTCACATGCTTTGCCATGCTTCAATATTCTTCATCTCTCATACGTATGTAGTAAGGATGGCTTAGTCTATATAATCTAGGGGGAGTGTTCTCTCTGTGGTTAGTTGTTGGTATGCACATACCCAGAGGAAACTAGCCCCCTTGTGATATCTTTGGAGTTTGCATATGCCAATCTCTATTTTTCTGTGCAAATCCAACATTGTCATCAATCCACACAAAAAGGGGGAGATTGTTAGGGCATATTTCTCCTAAATGGTTTTAGTGATTGATGACAATTGTTGTGCGGACTAATCTTGTGTCCTGAGCATTTCAGAATATTCTCTTCTAGGCACAAGATGACTCGACGCCCCTTGGAGGATCTCGAAGACGGATTTTCTTCTACATTTCTCTTCCTAGTTTAAGTCATAGGAAAGTCTTCTTACCAAGAGGGGGTCCGCGTCGGAAAGGTTTGGGTGGAATCCTCACGCACACACCTCATGCACCCACCCATATTTTAGCTTCAATGGAGCACCATTGTGTTTTTCTTGCCTATGCGAAAAAGGGTAAGCGGTAGTACCGCTGTACTAGCGGTAGTACCGCTGGCACAGCGGTAGTACCACTCTCACAGCGGTAGTAAATTTTTACTACCGCTCCAGGAGCGGTACTACCGTCCCACGTGCGGTAGTAAACTTTTACTACCGCTCCAGGAGCGGTACTACCTCCCGAAGAACGGTAGTAGTTTTTTACTACCGCTCCAAGGGCGGTACTACCGCCCTCAGTGCGGTAGTATTAATTTACTACCGCACCGACGGGCTTTTTCTCGCATACTTTCCCACGGAGGTGGTGGCACGGTAGTACCCCCCAGTACTACCGTGGTTGGTGAGGAGCTGAGCGGTAGTACCGCTCCAAGGAGCGGTAGTACCGCTCATCATTTATGTGGTAGGTGGGTAGCGGTTGGATCTTCCCCCCTACTATATAAATGCATCTTCTTCTTCCTAGAGCCCACCTTTAACCTCTCTAAGCTCCATTGTTGCTCCACAAGCTCATTTTAGCCCGATCTCTCTCCATAGCCAATCAACCTTGTTGATTTTCTAGGGATTGCTTGAGAAGGCCTTGATCCACACTTCCACCAAAGGATATTTGATTCCCCCTACTAATCCCTTGCGGATCTTGTTACTCTTGGCTGTTTGAGCACCCTAGACGGTTGAGGTCACCTCGGAGCCACATTCCATTGTGGTGAAGCTCCGTGGTCTTGTTGGGAGCCTCCAAGCTTTGTGTGGAGATTGCCCCAACCTTGTTTGTAAAGGTTCGGTCGCCGCCTTCAAGAGCACCTATAGTGGAATCACGGTACCTTGCATTGTGCGAGGGCGTGATGAGAATACGGTGGCCCTAGTGGCTTATTGGGGAGCATTGTGCCTCCACACCGCTCCAACGGAGACGTACTTCCTGTCAAAGGGAAGGAACTTCGGTAACACATCCTCGTCTTCATCGGTTCCACTTGTGTTTATCTCTTACCTTTACTTTGTATTTGTTTGTGTTGTAGAGTATCTCCTACGTGCTTCTTTACTCGTTGCTAAGTAGCATCATATAGGTTGTCCTCCTAGTGCCATGTTAGTGAACCTTTATGATTGCTACTTCATATTTATTTAGAAAAGCTAAAAATTGGTAGTTGCCTATTCACCCCCCCCCCCTCTAGTCAACTATATCGATCCTTTCAGCCCCAAACTTTAAGAAACGACAACTTAGGTTTCTTGCCAAACCATAGTTCATACAGTGTCGTCTCAACGGATTTAGACGGTGTCCTATTTAAAGTGAATGTTGCAGTTTCTAATGTGTATCCCCAAAATGATAGCGGTAAGTCGATAAGAGACATTATAGATCGTACCATATCTAATAAAGTGTACGACGTTCAGACACTCCGTTGCGTTGCGGCAGGCCAGGCGGCGTCAGTTGTGAAACGATTCCACACTTCCTTAGGTGTGTGCCAAACTCGTGACTCAAATATTCTCCTCCACTATCATATCGTAGACACTTAATTTTTCTGTCACGTTGATTCTCGACCTCACTCTGAAATTCCTTGAACTTTTCAAACGTCTCAGATTTGTGATTCATTAAGTAGATATACCCATACCTACTCAAATCATCGGTGAGAGTGAGAACATAACGATAGCCACCGCGAGCTTCAACGTTCATCGGACCACACACATCAGTATGTATTATTTCCAATAAGTCGGTCACTCTCTCCATTATTCCTGAGAATGGAGTCTTAGTCATCTTGCCCATGAGGCACGGTTCACATGTGTCAAATGATTCAAAGTCAAGAGACTCTAATAGTCCATCAGTATGGAGCTTCTTCATGCGCTTAACACCGATATGACCAAGGCGGCAGTGGCACAAGTATGTGGGACTATCATTGTCAACTTTACATCTTTTGGTATTCACACTATGAATATGTGTAACATCACGATCGAGATTCATCAAGAATAAACCATTCACCAGCGGAGCATGACCATAAAACATATCACTCATATAAATAGAACAACCATTATTCTCTGACTTAAATGAGTAGCCGTCTCGCATTAAGCAAGATACAATATTCATGCTCAAAGCTAGTACTAAATAAAAATTATTAAGGTTTAAAACTAACCCTGACAGTAGATGTAGAGGTAGCGTGCCGACGACGATCACATCGACCTTGGAGCCATTCCCGACACGCATCGTCACCTCGTCCTTGGCCAGTCTCCGCTTATTCCGCAGTTCCTGCTTTGAGTTGCAAATGTGAGCAACAACACCAGTATCAAATACCCAGGAGCTACTACAAGCGCTGGTATGGTACACATCAATAACATGTATATCACATATACCTTTAACGTTGTCGACCTTCTTGTCTGCTAAGTATTTGGGGCAGTTCCGCTTCGAGTGACCTTTTTCCTTGCAATAGAAGCACTCAGTCTCAGGCTTGGGTCCATTCTTTTTCTTCTTCCCGGCATCTAGCTTACCGGGCGCGGCAACGGCTTTGCCATCTTTCTTTAAGTTCTTCTTACCCTTGCCCTTCTTGAAACTAGTGGACTTGTTGACCATCAACACTTGATGCTCTTTCTTGATTTCTACTTCTGCAGACTTGAGCATCGAGTACAACTCGGGAATGGTCTTCTCCATCCCTTGCATGTTGTAGTTCAACACAAAACCTTTGTAGCTTGGTGGGAGAGACTGGAGGATTCTGTCAATTATAGCATCATCCGGAAGTTCGACTCCAAGTGAAGTCAGACGATCGTGTAACCCAAACATTTTGACTATGTGCTCACTGACAGAACTGTTCTCCTCCATATTACAGCTAAAGAACTTGTCGGAGACTTCATATCTCTCAACACGGGCATGAGATTGAAAAACTAGTTTCACCTCTTGGAACATCTCATATGCACCGTGTTGCTCAAAACGCCTTTGGAGCCCCGTTTCCAAACTGTATAACATGCCACACCTAACCAGAGAGTAGTCATCACTCCACGTTTGCTAGACGTTCAGAATGTCCTGGGCTTCTGTAGGAGCGGGAGGGTCACCTAGCGATGCATCAAGGACATAATCCTTTTTAGATGCTTCAAGGATGAGCTTCAAGTTGCGAACCCAGTCCGCATAGTTGCTACCATCATCTTTCAGCTTGTTTTTCTCTAGGAATGCGTTGAAATTGAGGTTGACGTTGGCCATCTACAATATTATAAAGACAACTTTTAGACTAAGTTCATGACAATTAAGTTCATTTAATCAAATTAAGTATGAACTCCCACTTAAATCGACATCCCTCTAGTCATCCAAGTGATACATGATCCATGTTGACTAACCCGTGTCCGATCATCACGTGAGACGGACTAGTCACCATGGTGAGCAACTTCATGCTGATCGTATTCAACCATACGACTCATGTTCGACCTTTCGGTCTCTTGTATTCGAGGTCATGTCTGTACAAGCTAAGCTCGTCGAGTCAACCTAGGTGTTTCGCGTGTGTAAATCTGGCTTACACCCGTTGTATGCGAACGTTAGAATCTATCACACCCGATCATCACGTGGTGCTTCGAGAAAACGATCCTTTGCAACGGTGAACACTTAGGGGAATATGTTCTCGAAATTTTAAGAGGGATCATCTTATTATGCTACCGTCGTTCTAAGCAATAAGATGAAAAACATGATAAACATCACAATGCAATCATATAGTGACATCATATGGCCATTATCATCTTTGCTCTTTCGATCTCCATCTTCAGGCATCACATGTTCATCATTGTCACCGGCGTGACACCATGATCTCCGTCATCATGATCTCCATCATCGTGTCTCCGTGAAGTCGTCACACCAACTACTACTATCACTACTACTATAGCTAACCGTTAGCAATGAAGTAAAAGTAGTAAGCATATGGTGTTGCATCTCATACAATAAATTAAGACAACTCCTATGGCTCCTGCCAGTTGTCATACTCATCGACATGCAAGTCGTGAAACCTATTAAAATAACATGATCATCTTATACATCATACATGCAACATCACAACTTTGGCCATATCACATCACATGTCAAACCCTACAAAAACAAGTTAGACGTCCTCTAATTGTTGTTGCAAGTTTTACGTGGCTGATTTGGGTTTCTAGCAAGAACGCTTTCTTACCTACGTGACAGCCACAACGATGATATGCCAAAGCTATTTACCCTTCATAAGGATCCTTTTCATCAAATCCAATCCGACTAGAGTAGGAGAGACAGACACCCGCTAGCCACCTTTATGCACGGTGTGCATGTCTGTCGGTGGAACCAGTCTCACGTAAGCGTACGTGTAATGTCGGTCCGGGTCGCTTCATCCCACAATACCGCCGCAAAAGAATAAGACTAGTAGCGGCAAGCAATTGACAAATCATCGCCCACAACCTTTTGTGTTCTACTCGTGCATATAATCTACGCATAGAAAACCTGGCTCGGATGCCACTGTTGGGTAACGTAGCATAAATTCAAAATTTTCCTACGCCATATTCAGATCTTCCTATGGAGAGACCAGCAATGAGAGAGGGGTGAGTGCATCTTCATACCTTTGAAGATCGCTAAGCGGAAGCGTTGCTAGAACACGGTTGATGGAGTCGTACTCGCGGCGATTCAGATTGCGGTGTGATTCCGATCTAGTGCCGAACCACGACACCTCCGCGTTCAACACACGTGCAGCCCGGTGACGTCTCCCGCACCTTGATCCAGCAAGAAGGAGGGAGAGGTTGGGGAAGATCTCTGGCAGCACCACGACGTGGTGTCGATGGAGAGACGAGGTCTCCCGGCAGGGCTTCGCCAAGCACCGTGGGAGAGGAGGAAGAAGGGGGGCAGGGCTGCGCCGAGGGAGATGGAAAACTGTGTCAAACAGCCCCAAAACCCCCACTATATATAGGAGGAGAGGAGAGGGGTGCCACCCCTATGTTTCCCACCTTAGGTGGTGCAGCATCCCCCCCCCCCCCAGATGAGAGGTGCGGCGGCCAGGGCAGGGGGAGGGGGTGGCGCACCCCTAGGTGGGCCTTAGGCCCACCAGCGCCTAGGGTTTCCCCCCTCTCCACCTCCTGCGCCTTGGGCCTCCTTGTGGGAGGCGCACCAGCCCACTTTGGGAAGGTTGCCCTCCCTCTTTTGGCCCATGCTACGTCTTGGGGCTGGTGGCCCCTCCCGGTGGAGCCCCGGGACCATTTCCGGTGGTCCCGGTGGTCCCGATACATTACCGATGACGCCCGAAATATTTCCGGTGTCCAAAACCATCCATCCTATATATCAATTTTTACCTTCGGACCATTCCGGAGCTCCTTGTGACGTTCGAGATCTCATCCGGGACTCCGAACAACTTTCGGTAACCTCGTATTACAATTCCCTATAACCCTAGCGTCATCGAACCTTAAGTGTGTAGACCCTACGGGTTCGGGAGACAAGCAGACATGACCGAGACACCTCTCCGGCCAATAACCATCAGCGGGGTATGGATACCCATGGTGGCTCCCACTTGCTCCACGATGATCTCATCGGATGAACCACGATGTCAAGGATTCAATCAATCCCGTATAAAATTCCCTTTGTGTGTCGGTATAGAACTTGCCCGAGATTCGATCGTCGGTATACCTATACCTTGTTCAATCTCGTTACTGGTAAGTCTCTTTACTCATTCCGTAGCACATCATCGTGTGACTAACTCCTTAGTCACATTGAGCTCATGATGATGTTCTACCGAGTGGGCCCAGAGATACCTCTCCGTCACGCGGAGTGACAAATCCCGATCTCGATTTGTACCAACCCAACAGACACTTTCGGAGGTACCTGTTGTGCACCTTTATAGTCACCCAGTTATGTTATGACGTTTGATACACCCAAAGCACTCCTACGGTATCTGGGAGTTGCACAATCTCACGGTCGAAGGAAAAGACACTTGACATTAGAAAAGCTTTAACATACGAACAATACGATCTAGTGCCATGCTTAGGATTGGGTCTTGTCCATCACATCATTCTCCCAATGATGTGATCCCGTTATCAATGACATCTAATGCCTATGACCAGGAAACCATGATCATCTATTGACTAACGAGCTAGCCAACTAGAGGCTTGCTAGGGACACATTGTGATCTATTTATTCACACATGTATTACTGTTTCGTGTTAATACAATTATAGCATGAACAATAGACGATTATCATGAACAAGGAAATATGATAATAACCATTTTATTATTGCCTCTAGGGCATATTTCCAACACACGGTGGGGTTATGATTGACGTAGGTAGGTGTTCAGGATCACTTAGTGATCATCTATTCATCGATCGCTAGTATAGACCACCTTCAACTCATGTTCTACGTAAGCTAGCCACCATATAAAGCTTAGGATGCTGCAACCTAAATACTCCACCTTTTCCAACCTAATAACTTGACTAGTTCTGGCACCGAGGTCATAGATTGCTGAGTCCCCGTGGCTCACAGATTCTGTCACAACACCTACAGGTTCAGGTACCCCCGAGACAGGTGATCCCGACGGCACGCAGGTGGCGTGGCAGTACGATGAGGAGAGAGACCGCCTGTACGTGAACTATCCACAAGATTGAGGCGTGGTCGTGATCATGGGCCAACAGGCAGGGTAGCATACTCATTTCTCCTGTTTTGTAGTCCGTAGCGGAACTACCTTGTTTGTATGCGTGATGTACTCTGATATATTAATGAGATGACAGTTGAATCCCTTATTTTCATTCCTCTATTATTTATGTATGTGCTATGTTACCATGTTTGCGAAACGCTTAGATGCGCTTCTTTCCAATTCGGGGCCTCGATCCCCAGATCGGAAAGGACTGCATCTTAGTCGTTACAATCTACGACCATTTGAGACCAATTGGTCATAAGATGTTCAGAGGGGTCCTAACCCTAAAAACTAACGACCATTTTCATCAGAAAGGTCGTAACTTCCTTACTAGAAATGGTCGTAAAGCGGATAGCCCTGGTCCGCTGCCTAATTTGTAGCTAATTACGACCAACATAGATTGTCATAGCTATGACTAGGTGCCACATCATCAGTTTTGTCTACGTGTCATGTCCATGTGTCATTTTTTGCCCTAGTTTGTGAAGCAACCTACTATTCCGTCATTCCAAAAATTCTACCAAAATTCTCATAAATACTTTGGATCATATATTCCTCAAATATGTAAAAACCCTTCCTTCCATAGTTCGAAAATAGTTCAACAATATTCATTTTCCTATTCTGTTCCGAATAGCACTTTGTGAAGAAAGTGCTATTTCTATTTTTTTGATTGCCCTCAAATTTTTTGGGCACTCTTGCCTATCCGAATTATTTCCTCGTGAAAACTTTCGTATCCATTTGCCTAGTAAATCTTTCTCAAAAAATTTCCAAAGTTTGTGTTCAGCTAACATCTTTGTGAAGGAAGTACTAGCTGGAAATATTCTAATGAGTTGAATTTTTGCCACATCTTCTATATGCCCAAACCATAGCTCTCCACATAAATTGAGTCCCATCTAACAATTGATGTGAGCTCGTCATCCAATCTTTGTTTCTGGTAATATTTTCAGTTTATAAAGCAACTACATTTTATATTGCTTTATAGTTGATGAAAATTTACCATGGCATGAAACTGACCATAGAACCTCCCTCCACCAAACTTTAGCTCATTTAGTTTAGCCAGTTTCCCTCAATATTTTTCGCAATGTTCTGTTCAGTACAGAGCATTGTGAAGGAAGTACAATTTTTATTTATCCAAACTTTATGAAATTTTTACAGTGACTTAATGTGCCCAAATTATCATCATCCTCCAAGTTGCAGCTCAACCCAATCATCTATGCGAGCCCAGTTTCAATTACCATTTTCTATCCAGATTGGCACATTGTGAAGGAAGTGTCACTTTGGCATGTCCAAATGGTATAAATGTTTTACAGTGCCTTCATATGTACAAACTAACATCATCCACTAAATTTCAGCTCAATCCATTTGTTCATTTGATCCCAACTTCAACATCCATATTTCTGCACGGTGTGGTACTTTGCAAAGCAAGTTCCACCTAGGTTCATCCATTTGAGCTAAAGAACATCCAAGAGAGTCTCCTTAGTAGATGATCATCCTCAGCCAAAATTGAGGCCCATTGTTTATGTGCATTTCCTGCACCGCTAATCAAACACTTGGCTGGTAATTCATGTTTGAACTTAGTTCAGTCTCCTCGTGAGATTCTTCTATTGTATTCTTCTTCCTAACACCAACAGAGGGAGTGTCCAACACACCAGACACGCCTAGTCCACCCAGAACGTGTGGCAACACCACGGTCAGGCAGTGACCACGCAGCTCGCATGCCAGTTTACATGCTCTGGAGTTGGGGTCCTCGACCACCATCGAAACCTCGATGTCTCGCCACCACACCATGTATTTATGATTAAATATATACTTATGTACCTATAAATGATTTTTGGGAAAATAAAGAGCAAACTATAATGCATCTGCAGTTCAAATTTAACCCGCTTCCAATTGAATCGACATAAATTTGTCTTTTTTACGAGAGCTGGATAAAAGCTTTTAACACCCAATCATTTTGTCAATTATACATTAAATATGGCCTAGTATTTTATAAAAATTATTTGGTCCAATTTTGCAACAAATATATGGTAGGTCCTTCACAAAAAAAACTCATTTTGGGTACTCGAAAAATGGAAAATGAATTTCCCGTCCAAAGAAAATGAAAACTTCCTTAGTCAACATTGTTTGCCATTCCAATACGCACCCTTTTGCACAATATGAGATTATTTTAACAAACTATGTCATGAATGTGGACATAAGATTGATCATTTGGTTTGAAAGTCATGGATCTTCACACATGATAGCTCATTTCTAAGAACATTTTTTAAAAATAATTGTCATATTACAAGTTTATTATTTTACCTGGTAACTTTGTCACATATAATGACACAATGTGAAGGTTTTCCATTTTTTTTCATGCCCATTTCAAAATACAGTCAAAAAGGTGGGTATGACCGTTCCTAGCTAGTGGTTGATTCTTGAATTTTTTTTTGTGTTTCTCTAATAAAATAGATACTTGTGTACCTATAAATGATTTTTGAGAAAAATAAAGAGCAAACTATAATGCAGCTGCAGTTCAAATTTAACTCGCTTCCAACTGAATCGACATAAATTTGTCTTTTCCACGAGAGGTGAATAAAAGATTCTAGGACCAACCATTTTGTCAATTGTACATTAAATATGTCCTAGTATTTTATAAAAAATATTTGGTCCAACTTTGCAACAAATATATGGTAGGTCATTCACAAAAAAAAACTCATTTTGGGTACACGAAAAATGGAAAATGAATTTTCCGTCCAAAGAAAATGAAAACTTCCTTAGTAAGCATTCTTTGCCATTCCAATACGCACCCTTTTGCACAATATGAGATCATTTGAACAAACTATGCCATGAATGTTGACATAAGATTGATCATTTGGCTTGAAAGCCATCAATCTTCACACATGATAGTTCATTTCTAAAAACATTTTTTAAAAATAATTACCATATTACAAGTTTATTATTTTACCTGGTAACTTTGTCATATATAATGACACAATGGGAAGGTTTTCCATTCTTTTGATTTTTTTGAATTTTTCATGTCCATTTCAAAACGCGGTCAAAACGGCGGGCATGACCGTTCGTAGCTAGTGATTGGATATTGGAAAAAAAAATTGTGTTTCTCTGATTAAATAGACACTTGTGTACCTATAAATGATTTTTGGCAAAAATAAAGAGCAAACTATAAGGCAGTTGCAGTTCAAATTTGACCCGCTTTGAGCTGAATGAGTGAAAATTTGTCTTTTTCACTAGAGGTGGATAAAAACTTTTAACACCCAACCATTTAATCAATTGTACATGAAATACATCCTAGTATTTTAGAAAATTATTTTGGTCCAATTTTGCAACAAATATTTGGTAGGCCCTTCACAAAAAACTTATCTTGGACACTCGATAAATGGAAAATGAATTTTTTTGTCCAAAGAAAATGAAAACTTTCTTAGGAAACATTGTTTGTCATTTAAATATGCACCCTTGTGTATAATATTATATCATTTAAACAAACTATGTCATGAATGTGGCCACAAGATTGATCATTTGACTTAAAAGTCATGAACCTTCACAGATGATAGCTCATTTTTGAGAAGAGTTTTTAAAAATAATTGTCGTGTTACAAGTTTTTTATTTTTCCTCGTAAATTGGTCACATATAATGACATAATGCGAAGGTTTACCAATGTTTTGATGTTTTTTGAATTTTTCATGCATGTTTCAAAACGCGGTCAAAACACTCGGCATGACCGCTCGTAGCTAGGGGTGGAATCTTGCAAAGTTTTTCATGTTTCTATGATTAAATAGATACTTATATACCTAAAAATATTTTTGGAAAAAATAAAGAGCAAGCTATGATGCAGGTGTAGTTCAAATTTGACCCACTTCCAACTGAATCGACGAAATTTTGTCTAAATGGCCAAAAATACCTAGAAAGATCGGAAATGCATACAACTCGGTGATCATCCATAAAATGTGGTCTAAGTTGAGTGAAAAATTTAGTGATGCCATTTTGCACAATATTTTTAATAGCTGGTTAACAAAATCTCCTTATTTTTAACACTTGGAAACTAGTATTTTAAATTGCAGATGTTCCGAATCAATGAGAACTCTTCCTACGGATCACCCCACTATATCCAATCTGAGCCATCCATACTCGATGGATCCAACGTCTCTCACTCCACTCCGAGGAAGCCAACCCAAACCCTAGCAGCCCGTGGCTCACTCTCCTGTCCCGACCCTCTTTCTCCACAAAACACACGTCGTCGCCTCTCTCTCTCTCTCCCTCTCCCATATCATCGCCAGATCCAACCTAGCAGCAGCCAACCATCTCCGGCCACGCATCGGCAGCCTACCATCAGCCTTGCCATAAGTATGGCCGGAAGGTTTCAAAGTGATCTAGGAGTGGAACACTAGACATGAGTCAAGAACATCCTTAAGTACCTCAAGAGGACTAAGGATATGTTTCTCGCTTATCCAGGTGATCAAGAGCTCATCGTAAAGGGTTACGTTGATGCTAGCTTTGACACAGATCTCAATGACTCTAAATCTCAATCCGGATATGTATTTATTCATCAATGCTTGAGTAGTCAGCTGGTGTAGTTCCAAGCAAAGCGTGGTAGCACATTCTACATCTGAAGCAGAGTATATAGCTTCTTAGGAAGCAGCAAAGGAAGGTGTCTGGATGAAGTAGTTCATGATGGATCTTGGAGTTATGCCCAGTGCACTGGATCCAATGACCCTCTTTTCTGACAACACTGGTGCCATTTCTCTAGCCATGTTACCCAGGTTTCACAAGAGGACGAGACACATAAAGCATCGCTTCAATTCCATCCGCGATTATATCAAGGAGGAGGGCATACACATTTGCAAAGTACATGCGGATCTGAATGTTGCACAACTGTTGACTAAACCTCTCTCACGAGCAAAACATGGTCAACACCAGAACTCTATGGGTGTTAGATTCATTACCTTGTGATACTAGATTATTGACTCTAGAGCAAGTGAGAGAGTGTTGGAAATATGCCTTAGAGGCAATAATAAAGTGGTTATTATCATATTTCCTTGTTCATGATAATCATTTATTATCCATGATATAATTGTATTGATTGGAAACTCAGATACATGTGTGGATACATATGCAACACTGTGCTCCTAGTAAGCCTCTACTAGACTAGCTCGTTGATCGAAGATGGTTAAGATTTCCTAGCCATAGACATGAGTTGTCATTTGATAACGGGATCGCATCCTTAGGAGAATGGTGTGATGGACAAGACCCAACATAAGCATAGCATGTCATCGTTAACTTTATTGGTATTGCTTTTTGCATGTCAAGTATCTATTCCTAAGACCATGACATCATGCAACTCCCTGACACCGAGGATTACCTTGTGTGTATCAAACGTCACAACATAACTGGGTGATTATAAATATGCTCTACAGGTATCTCCGAGGGTGTCTGTTGGGTTGGCATGGATCGAGACTGGGATTTCTCACTCCGTATGATGGAGAGGTATCTCTGGGCTCACTCAGTAATACGGTATCACAAGAAGCTTGCAAGCAATGTGACTAAGGAGTTAGTCATGGGATCTCGTATTACGAAATGAGTAAAGAGACTTTCCGATAACGAGATTGAACTAGGTATGGGGATACCGACGATGAAATCTCGGGCAAGTAACATACCGCTGGACAAAGGGAACTGCATGCGGGATTGATTGAATCATTGGCATCGTGGTTTGAACGATAAAGATCTTCATGGAATATGTAGGAACCAATATGGGAATCCAAGTCCCGCTATTGGTTATTGACCGTAGAGGTGTCTTAGTCATGTCTGCGTAGTTCTCGAACCCGCATGGTCCGCGTGCTTAAAGTTTAATGATGAGATAGTATTGCTGAGTTGCCTATGTTGATAACCGAAGGTTATGCGGAGTCTCGAATGAGATCCCGGACATGACGTCGAGCTTCGGAATGGTCCGGAGGTAAAGATTGATATATGCAAAGTTAGTATTCGAGTTCCGGAAAAATTTCGGGACTTACCAGTTTTGTGACGGAGTTGTCGGAATTGTTTCGGGGGCCCACCAGCCCCGGAGGGCCCCATGGGCTGAGAGAGGTGGCGCACTAGCCCTTGGTGGACTACCTGCCCCTTTCACCAAAGGCCCATGCAGCCAAGGGCTTGGGATGGCCCAAGGGTGGCCGCCACCGTCTCTCCTTGGGGGGCCAAGGCAGCCCCTTGGCCACCGCCATAACCCTAGGGGAAACCCTAGGGCGGCCACACCTCCACCCTCCCCCTATATATATGAGAGGAAGGAAGGCAACCAACACACAAGTTCTTGGCGGCGCCCTCTCTCTCTCTCTCTCTCGTAGTTCTTCTCCTCCGTCGCGTCACGGTAGCGCTTGACGAAGCCCTGCCGAGATCGCACCATCATCACCGTCACCACGTCGTCATGCTGCCAAGAACTCAACTACTACTCCACCTACGCTTGCTGGATCGAGGTAGTGGAGAAGTCGTCGAGCCGTATGTGTGCTAAATGCGAAGGTGTCGTTCGTTCTGCGTGAGATCGAGGCGGGTCGTGATTGGATCGCTAAGAAGTTTGACTACATCAACCACATTTCTTAACACTTCCGCTTAGCGATCTACAAAGGTATGTAGATGCACCCCCCCCCCCCACCCCCTCCTCCTCTCGTAGCTATACACCTCCATAGATAGATCTTGGGTGCGTGTAGGAAATTCTTTGTTTCCCATGCAACGTTCCCCAATAGTACTTGTGATGTAAAAAAAATGGTGCGAATATGGTTGCTGATGTAGCTTGTTGATCATTGTTTTGATCGCTTTGGAGTTTTTTTTCTTTTTACTCCACCTAGGAGGCAGAGTTTCGGTCGGGTGTGATTATTTTTTGTGTGTGCGTTGATATTGGTTGTGTGCATATTAGTTTTGAGAGGCCGAGTGTGCGCTCATTGTTTTATATCCTCCTTGATGCTTCATTTTGAGCTGAGAAAACCACCCTTTATCAAAAATGTTTCTCTAACTTCCATTCTTTGCAAGGAAAGAACACCACTTACTTATCCAAATGTATTGGTACTAAATTAATTAATTCTTGCATTCCTTTGAAATAGCAATTCTTGATAGACTAGAAAATCCTGCCTATGAGTAGAATTCTATTTAGGACTTCTCAAATAATCAACAGACCATAACTATCTAACACTGAACTGCACTTGTATGTACGTTTAGCTAGCTTTTCTCCCCAGATTGATGAAGACGTCTAAGCCAGTCGAGGAGCTTCCCCGCTGTATGGTCACTGTGAAATTTGAAATCTTGCTTCGGAGCAGCACCAGCTCCTTGCTCCAGATCCTGTTCCGAAAAAAAGAAGTGCGAGAAATTATGTCAACGGTAAAAAGCAAACCGTGTTTAAATTGATAGTTTGATACGGAGCAAGTAGAACCAAAGCAATAATGAAATCCACGTTCATAATGTTAAGCACCTCACAAGAGAACGATGGTATTTAGCATATATTCAAGATTCTATCAATAAATATTTAACACCATGTTAGAGGTTTTTCAGTTAGATACCTTCAGAGCTCATTGTTCTTGTCTAGCTTGAAAAATATGAAAATGGCACATAACAAAGATGTTCTGTGACTTAAGTTTGGAACCGGTGTGTATACCTTGGCTGCACGGAATCCTGCAAGCTTTGGAGCACCAAGAAAATGCCTAGGTGGAAGGCTCTGGATCTTTTCGTGATTAAAACATGTGTGTTTTACAAACTCTCTAGCTGCTCTGATCATTTGTGGAACCACTTTATAGGCTTTCAAAAACCGCTTGCTGCTATCCTGCTCAATGAAATTCCTTCTATCAGTTGCAGGACCTAACAAGATACATATAAAAATCTGATAGCAAGTTTAAGAAACTATACCGCATCAGCATTGTAGATAGAGCCATAGCTTTTTCTGACATTATAAATATCTAGATCAATCTTGTGCCTCAACATAAGCAATAAACTTTCGTTCACTTCATCATTTTTTGTCAACAGCAGCATCCATGAATGCAGGTCACGTTCAAGATCTTTAACATCGTGCGCGATGTCACCAATGATCAGATTTCCAAATTCCAAAATAGAATTGCATATGTGATGCAAATCACCCTTAGATAAGCTGAAAAAAATCCAAAACAAAAGTTGAATTAAGCTAATATAATAGCTACAACATATCAGTTAAAAAATAATTTTAATGAGTCTTTAAAAGCTAATACATATAAGCTAAAACAAGTATAATTTCCGCATTACATACATTGATTTTAACTGAATGCATAAAAAAAATAGAAGGGAATGCTGAATTATTTATTTCAAAGACGAGGCCTCAATTTAGAGGATAAAGGAAAGATGATCAGTCAGTTACAGAGAAACGTTTTTGCAGCACAGGCAAGCGGTAGTATGCCCAACACTTTATCAGAAAGAGAGAAAGTGATGGATCCAAACAAATAATGCAAAAGCCAGGATTTTTTAATCAAACCTGTTCATAGAATCATTGGTGCAGCCAGAAGGGAAAGAAGTTTGTACTGTAGAGCCCATCTTGTTTTTGCAGCTAACAAGCCGAGAGACATCATTTTCTAGCTGTTCACACCAATTACAAGTTATCAGATAAAAATTCTTAACATGAGAGATATTGACATTCGATAATTTATGTACTCCCTCCGTCCCACAATATACGACGTTTCTGCAAGCTAAACAAG
The DNA here is from genome assembly GCF_904849725.1 of Hordeum vulgare subsp. vulgare. Classification (NCBI taxonomy): domain Eukaryota; kingdom Viridiplantae; phylum Streptophyta; class Magnoliopsida; order Poales; family Poaceae; genus Hordeum; species Hordeum vulgare. The sequence continues at coordinate 491,894,452 of NC_058522.1, forward strand.
CTCGCAAAAACATCTTATATTGTTGGACGGTTTATTACATAGTTGTATGTAAATGCCACAAACTTAGTACTCCCTCCGATTCATATTAATTGTCACTGATTTAGTAAAGCTTTCTACTAAATCTGTGATACATGCAGCTTTATAGTATAATTTATTCTAATGTGAAACTGCAAGGTTCCTTTGCTAGATATATATAACATACTTAAAAGATGCAGAAGACTAGCTTACAAACATGGATATGTCTGCTAGAAGCTGGCAGTGGTACTAGCATAGTTAAAGGAGTTTTAGAATATTCCCTCTATTCCTAAATGTCACTCTGTGATGGTCGTTTTTTTCCATCGTCCCTTTTAGTAATTTCCTTGTCATTCACTACTATGACTATAACACACATGATCCCAAGGCAATAAGTGGGCTCATGAATGGGGTGAAATGCTCATTCCATGATGTTTCTTGGTTTAAGTGAAAACAGAGGGAACAAAAACATATTGTCGTATATGGCTTTGCATGGATGATAAAAGAGGAGAGCCATAAGATCATATAATATGTCCTAATCAAAGAATGTTGTCTAATACAATATGAGTGTATGTCCTTCTAGATGATACCTGTTCAACTTTTGATAATACCAGATCGCCAAGTAGAATACATTTTGCATTCCTAGCGATGCAAGGTAGGACCAATCCCTCGTTCCTTATCGCTAGCAAAACAAGCTCAACCTATAATAACATAGATAATGTAAAAGTTGGATCAAAAAACATTATTGTAATTAAAACCGAACAAAAACTGGCGCAACATTCTCGAAGGCTTAACTTTCTTCCGTTTCATCAACAAGGTAAACATCGGTAACGGGACCACGACCTCGTTCTGGTAAGAGATCTTTTGGGTTCCTAACGCTAATACCACCCTCGCTTAGCTTTTCCCTTCTTTATACTCCCATTCTGACAGACAATCTGCCTCAGTTGCCCGGGTGCTTGCTGACCCGGGGGCCTGAACCAGGATCTCCCTCCTAGACTTTCAAACGCGGCTAATTGCGAACTGACTAGTATGCACACTTTATTAGCTTCTGTAAACATGAATGAGCAGGTTGCGGACAAAAGAATAAGCATGCAAACCAACAGGCCTATCACCAAGACACCAACAGCACGGCATACAAGGCAATTTGGGCTTCAAGACCCACGGATCCTCTAGCTAATACTATCTGGAACAATTATGCCCCTAACAAATGCAGAATGTTCGTCTGGCTCGCCAACAAAGATCGCATCTACACCAATGAGTGTCGTATCTGCAGATCGATTGCAACATCGGATGCTTGCCCTCTGTGTGGGAGGTGCGAGAGCATTGACCACCTCCTGTTCAGTTGGCGCCTTCTCCGGCCTCTTTAGGAGCAAACTCACCATCTTTAAGTGGACAGGCCAAACAACCTCTCTCACCTTTGGCAAGGGACTTTGTTCAACGAAACCCGCTCTACATTGGTCATGGCTATTCTTTGGAACATTTGGAAGCGCTGAAACGCAAAAATGTTCCAGGATGTAACTAATGATAATCACTCCATTGCTATGCATGCAGCGGCGGACGACTTAATTCTTTGGTCGAACCGATGTCAAAACATTGAGAAGCATAATCTTCTTGCGACTGGGCCTCCATGTTGTTTCACCTGGCTGCGGTATTGTAGACTTTTCACTTTTGTCTTTTTTGTTTTTCCTCCCACGCACCCCCCTTGTAATTAACTCTAGGTACTACTTGTAGGTGATATTTTTGTGGTAATATAAGAGGGTGCTTGGATCCAAGAGACTAAAACTAGTCTTTTTAAGAGGCTAAAGTTCCAAGCACCCCTGACTAAAGAGAGGCTAAAACTAGTCTTGAGGCTAAAATCTTTTAGTCAGGGTTACCCCTACTAAAATGTGCATTAGTCCTCTCTCTCCTCATTTAACTCCTCCGGCAAGTTCTGGATTGGAGGGTTTGGAGGATAATAAATGCTCATTAACTTGATTTTAGTCTCTTTAGTATTTGAATCCAAGCATGGGTGAGACTAGTAAGTTTTAGTCTCATTACTTTTAGTCATGGGACTAAAACGTATCCAAGCACCCTCTAAGTTTAGGCCGGCGTAAGCCTGCCGTTGACGCGTAAAAAGACCAAAAACATGTTTCTTTTACAATTTAAACTATCAATAATATAAGAAGTAAAAAACTATCCGTAAGTCATGGGTAAGCCATATCTATTCTGATTTACTTCCTGTACAAGTGGCTAGTTTGCACTACACTGAATATGGCACTCACTCATCTATCGTGTCAGTGTCCCAGATACAATGGCTAACACTGTGAAACGGAGAATTTAGGACATTGTAAAAAAATGATGTGAAAAAAAAAGGTGAAATAGAAATTTAGCCCAACTTCACTTGTAGTTGTTGCTGGTTACTCAATATATTGTTCAGGCCGGCGTAAGCCCGCCGTTGCAGTGTCAGGAAAAGAAATGGAAAATGTAGTACATTGTGTAGAACGATGCGTATATTTTCAAAGGTACTCGTAAATGTTAAGAGGATAACAAACATGCATGTGACTTTCATCAATAACTGTTAGGTGGCAGCAAATTTTTCTCATGTCAAACAGGAGCCCCTTCAATGTGCATGTTGTAACCACTTACCTAAGTGTGCATATAGTTAAAGGCGTGATGTTATCTGATAAAACAACGCAACACAGTTTAGCAAGAATAGACCATGAGCATGAATCAACCTGGAGTTCGTTTATCTGGGCAATAAATTTATCAATGGAGTCATGACACCATATTTGGAGGAATGTAAGCATTTGAGCGTAACGGCTTATTACTGCATCCAGCCTTTTTGCAGGCCCTTCAACTATGTCAATGAGTGCTTCAACAATGTTAGACCGGATATCTTTATTGTTTCTCCAGTAAAATTTTCCCTCTTCAAAGTCCTTTTCTATCCTTTCAAGACCTTCTAAAATTTCATCTCGGGCATAAGAGGAAATAAAACCCTGCAAAAGGTTCCATATTGTCAATACAAACACAATTACATAACTATAATCACTGATTGCGCCAAAAAATAGTGGCACTGATAGCATAAAGAATGTAGTATTTGATCCAAAAGATTTAGTTTATACTCATGCCATAAAACAAGATAAAAGTTTGTAACATCCGCATGGTTCTGATATTGTCCCAGTGCACACTTGAATGTCTAAATATTCCAACTCAAAGTACGCAACCATAACTATCAACGGCTGTCAGTTTCACGTATCTTCCACAGTGATTTTTCAGTTCTGTTTTACTTTTACCTTCTTGGTCAGTTACCTAAGCAATAGATCACACCACTGAAATAAATTGCAACAAAGGTTTTCTGCTTAATAACTGTCTAACGAATCTGCGTCCACTTTTGTAAAAATCGAGTAAAAAAGTTGCACGTTTTCATGTCTACGGTGGTACATCCATGGATACTGCCAGGACTCTGGAGAGCAAGAGATAGAAGGAGTACCTCCTCCGTAATCATATTAGCATTCTCTTTGATGGACATTATGGCGTATCTGTAGTTCTCTCTATCCGATGAGATGTACTCAACCAGGCCATCTACAAGATCTCTCGAGCGCTTTTCATCAACCTCCAGGCGTCGCTTGTGCTGATATGTTAGCTCCGGCTTTGTTCTCCCTAGCTTGAAATGTTATGAACCAGTACTAGTCAGTTGACTTGTCACTTTAATGAAAACAAAATATGAAACGCCTGGTGTATGTTAGACCTGAGAAATATCAGACGAATTTGCCAGTTTCTTTTGCTAAGGGAGACAAAGAAGACTTATTTGGCATAATACCTCCTTGGCACAATAAATTAGCAAGCATATCCATGTTTAAAAAACATATAGGTTCTGATATCAGTAAACTAAATAGCAACCATGAATTTTTTTACAACTGTGAATTTGTGATAACTATACATGAAGCAACGAGGACATGTAGACAACTAATTGTGACTTTACAAGATATTGAATTATTGCTGCAGCTACTAAACATATATGCTATATGTGCAAATGATGATCAAATACAGGAAAACTAGCAAAACCCTTGTAACTTCAAGTCCTTGCTGCTAGCTAACACAATGCAGCAGTCCTAAAGGCACCAACCAACAAAGCAGAAGTGCATGCACAATCTGAGGAATTCGAACCCCTCAAGCTATCAAGTAGACAACTAGAAATATCAAAGAAGCTGCCAGCCTGGAACAGGTTTCCAAATGGTGTACACAGCCAGGAAAACAGATTACCGACGGTATGGCAAGATTTCATCTTCAGCATGTCTCAGTCAGACTGAATAAATATCCTTACCAATATGGCATAACTGAAAATGCTCCTTTATGTGTATATATAAATCAATGGTATATTAACATAAATGCTACTCCAGAAATGCCTAATCTTTTCTAATTTATGTACCTCGTAGATAAACCACACTTGACATGATGACACACTTTGGAGCAACAATCATTGCAGGTCTTTTCTTTGGACCATAGGCAAATGTAAGACTCAAAGTGAAAAGATACTTGGATAGATACATGGGATGATGGAAAGTACCACTGGATCCCGATAACGTGTCAAGTTGAGAAGATCGATGTAAACATCTGGACTGGTGGAACCAATTGTGTCGATCTGTAATGCATGATCATCATAGAGATAATCATCGTTTGGCAGAACCCACTTAGGCACCTTCAAGACAATGTTATAATTATGTTAAGAAATATGTTGTAACATTGAGTTTCAAAGATCTTATGGACCCTTGCAGAGAGAGATATGTATCCATATATCCACTAAGCACGATATATATATATATATATACCATGAGAAATCCCGAAAAGTAGTAGCAAAAGCTACCTCCTCCCCCCCTAAGAAATACTGTAATGCATATAGCCCGTTAATAGGTGTAATAAGTACAGAGAGATCATCTGACATATGAGCTGTGGTGTACAACTTTACGTCCAAAATAAGTGTCGTGATTTAGTATTAATTGTTTACTAACTTTACATTAAATCAGCGAGACTTACTTTGGGACCGAGGAAGTAAATGTCATGTACTACAGTTTAAGATGGGCGTGCTACTGTTCTGATTTTGTGACCAAGCCCTGATCCAAAACCATCCAAAGCTGGCGGAATCAATGCAAGATTGAAGAATTAAATCTCCCAAATTCTGCCACGCATCTGCGGTTTTACTCTTTACCTGGGCCTTCAGCTTCACCTGCCTTGTGTCGCAGCCCATGCTCCAGGCCATCGCCGGAACAGCACTGCTCCGCGACGGCACAAGGTGGTCGCATAAGCTGTTCTTTGGAGGAGGGTTCTGCCTGGAGAGGCCGGCCGCCGTGAAGCAGTACCCCCGCAGCGACCCCTTTGCGGTAAACGCCGCCATCTGCAATAAGGACGACAAATCGAAGGAGGGGTCACACGATTTGAGCAGGAATTTGGGATTCGGCGTGAACAGCAGCTCGGGAAGGGAATACGAACACGACCTCCGCACGGCAGCACGACGACGATTTGGGGGAGATCGAGTCGGAGAGAGCGACCTCGGCGGAAGTGGGGACGACGGCGAGCGGGCTCGGCACAAACCCTTATTTTCCCAAGTAGTGATCGATCCAAGATTTCCGGAATCGATTTTGGTACGATGGTTGGTGACTTGGTGTCCTGCATCGTCTTTACTCAAGTAACTATACGATGTGGGGTATGCATGAAATGTTTTTAAATATAAGTCTTTTTAAATGTTTCATTAGTGAAATACATAGGGATATACTTAGGGGTGGGCACTGTGAAACCGAAAACCGAAAAACCAAACCGAACCGAACCGATTTAACCGATTTGCATGTTTATTCGGTGTATTGTTTTTCGGTTCGGTGGCTATTTCTATTACTATTCGGTGTTTCGGTGCAACATCGGTTTGCTTCGGCCAGAAACCGTAATCACCGAATAAACCATATTATTTGTACAGTCAGGCGTCGGTGATTTGTAGGCCGCCAATCTGAAGTCTAACCATAGCGTGCCGTCGGACGTACACGGTTCTGCGTATGTGATTAGGTGTTGTCAGTTCTACAGCCCATTTGTCGGCCCAACACCTCTGTTGATTTACCTAATGTATACGGTATACCGCGTTCACATGCCCGTACCTAGCCATCTCCCAGTCCCATCCCTCCATCCTTTCATCAGGCGGCGCCGTCTCTTTCCAACCCTAGGTGCGCGATCAACTCTCGGCGAGCTGGCTCCGGCAAGTCGGCGCTTGACAGACAGCACACATGGTAAGCCATCCGCGCACAAGACTACGCTGACTTCTTCAAGTTATAATCTCCCAAACCTGAATACAAGCCAATAAGGTTAATTCAACCATCGTCAAGGATTCTACTTCCTAAATATGGTGCGGTTCCTTACTAACTTTACTACCTACTAGTTACAACTTATGAGGTTCAAAAATATACATCTTTTTCATGTAGTTGCAACTGAGGTGTGCTGACAAATTTATTGTACAAAATCCTCAGATGTTTGTTTCCGGCAAGCTTGTCGTATGGAGCCATGAAAGTAGTACTGTAGATCCGAGAGCTTGAAGCCATGTTCGTGTGATGAAGTCCCATTTTTTCACGTTTCTATCACCAGACATCTATTTCACAGCCTTTCATTTGATTTCCCTTCACTTGTGTGTGAGAAAATAAGAATTATGCTATTTTCTTTTGCTGCTACATAAGCGAGACTATTTTTTATACGTTCCTACGTGAGACTTTGTTCACTATTTGTTATACGTCCCAGCTTTGATAGGTTCATGTATTTCGGTTTTTCGGTTAACCAAATAAACCAAACCGATATATTTTGGTTAATATGGTTCGGTTGCTAATTTATGTATGATTATTTCGGTGGCCATTTCAACAAAACCGAAATTATAAAACACTGAATAAACCGAACCGTATTAACCACATTAGCCGAACGCCCAGCCCTAGATATACTCCCTCTGTCCCGAAATTAATGTCGAGCGTGTAGTTCATTGGTCATTTTGCGAAATCCCCCTCATATTTACAAAACTCTCTCAAACAAGCACCTCCGCCCGTGTCTTCTTCACCCAGCCTCGCCTGTGCATCGCCGGCCGGCGCCACCCAGCGATTTACCTCCCTGTTGCCTCCGCTGCTGGATCTGTTGCCACCGCCACCAGATCTGTTGCCGCCGCCGCCAATTACCTCCTCCGTCGCCACAGCCTAGATTTGCGCCGCCGGATCCCTTCCCGCTGAGGTTACCTGCCGGCGTCATCCTCGAGCTCCTGTCGGCGTCGGAACCTTCCTCCACTTCCTCCTCTGGCTCCCGTGCATCCTTCCCCAGCCGGAACCTGTGCTATTGCGGCTCCTCTGCTGGAGTTGCCGCTCTCCCTCTACTCCCCCGCCGTCCGCCGGAGGTGCTGCTGCTCCTCCCCACGGTCTCCTGTGTCTGAGCTGTTGCTGCTCCTCTGCTGGAGTTGCCGCTCTCCCTCTGCTCCCCCGCCACCCGCCGGAGCTGCTGCTCCTCCTCCCCATGGTCTCGTGTGTCTGAGCTGCTGCTGCTCCTCTGCTAGAGTTGCCGCTCTACCTCTGCTCCCCCGCCGCCCGCCGGAGCTGCTGCTTCTCCTCCCCACGGTCTCCTATGTCTGAGCTGCTGCTGCTGCTCTTCTGTTGGAGTTGCCGCTCCTCTGATGGAGCTAGTGCCGCTCTGCACCTGAAGAAGGTACCTGAAACTGCTGCTGCTGTTTACCTGAAACTATTGCAAATGAAAATGTTGGTGTTTACCTGGAACTGGTACCTGAAACTGCTGCTGTTTGAAAATGTATTGCTAATGAAAACTATGGAACTATGGAAGTGTTTGAAATTGCTACCTGAAACTATTGCAAATGAAAATGTTGGTGTTTACCTGGAACTGGTACCTGAAACTGCTGCTGTTTGAAAATGTATTGCTAATGAAAACTATGGAACTATGGAAGTGTTTGAAACTGCTACCTGAAACTATTGCAAATGAAAATGTTGGTGTTTACCTGGAACTGGTACCTGAAACTGCTGCTGTTTGAAAATGTATTGCTAATGAAAACTATGGAACTATGGAAGTGTTTGAAACTGCTACCTGAAACTATTGCAAATGAAAATGTTGTTGTTTACCTGGAACTGGTACCTGAAACTGCTGCTGTTTGAAAATGTATTGCTAATGAAAACTATGGAACTATGGAAGTGTTTGAAACTGCTACCTGAAACTATTGCAAATGAAAATGTTGGTGTTTACCTGGAACTGGTACCTGAAACTGCTGCTGTTTGAAAATGTATTGCTAATGAAAACTATGGAACTATGGAAGTGTTTGAAACTGCTACCTGAAACTGTTGCTGTTTGAAAATGCTGCTACCTGAAACTGCTACTTGAAACTATGGCGATCTTGTTTGTTTATGTGTGCTGATTCTGCCCTGCACCATTGTCCTGCCCTGCACCATCTTTTTCAGAGTTCAATGGCGATCTTGTTTGTTTATGTGTGCTGATTTGTCGATACATTTTTTAAGTTGCTCCACCGAGGTGCTTCATTTTATTTCACCCTACCTTTTCACAAAGTAAAGTAAATCTCATGCAAAAAATCTCTCTGCGAATTGTAGTTCTGAACTGGAGAGCATTGGTGCCGTCCTGAATTCGCTGTCGTTCGTCCCCGTGCCGTCCGGCCTCGCCACAAACAGCTTAGCTTTGTTGCTGCTTATACTGTTTGTTGGCTGCTCGCCATTGCTCTGCTTGCTACTGCTCGTGGGCTGCCTGTACTTAGAGAAAGAGAGAGCTTTTTTGCTATACAGTTTGCTTGTGTGCTTGTCCAGCTAGCTTGCACACACGTAGCTTTCCTAGGTGATTTGATCTACCAAGTTTAGATACCAAAATATGAGGCCAAGTCAAGTTTACTCTAATATTTGATCTGTCAAGAAAATCACAGAAAAATGCTCAACCTGCCGAATTTCTAAAATCCATAAAAAAAATCATTCCAGTTCTGTTTGGAGTAGTACTGCTATGGAGTTGGGATGGTTTAACTTGTACTGTAGACAGAGAAATGAGTATATTCCGTATTGTTGTTTAGAAATAAAAGATTATGTACCCTAAAAAACATGTATTCAAATATTTAAAAGCATATTTAACTTGTACTGGTGAATACGTACGTGCTTTAAGCTCATCCAACTTACTTTTGAAAATGAACAAATCCCTCTCAAAACATATTTTAATACATGATACTTATGCAGACATATCCACTTTAATTTTCTGGTACACAATAGTTAAAAAATAGAAACTGCTAATTTTATGGAAGTGTTTGAAACTGCTACCTGAAACTGTTGCTGTTTGAAAATGGTGCTATGGGTTCTACTTGAAACTATGGAACCTTTTTGACAGCAAAAGAACATGAGTATTATATTTAGAAACACATTTTAGAGTAGATTCATTTATTTTGCTCCGTATGTAGATCCCTAGTGAAATCTCTTAAAAGAGTTATATTTAGAAACGAATGAAGTAATTAGAAAAATATTATAAATCAACCGATTGATTTTGTCGTTGTGTAAACCGCCTCTCCTCATTGACGCATGTCGTTTGGAGCCAACCGTCCGCTTATCCCTCGTAGGGTTATCTCCACGCAGCTAGCATCTCGGTCGCAGCAGTTGCGTCGCGTTGCCCGTCGTGTGCTTCATCACCTTCGTAACGTCAAACAACGATGTCACGTGCGCTTGGCGTTGTTGTAGTGGAGCGCTTGTCGCTGGCTCCCGGTGCTGCGATGCAGCGCTCGCGCGGTGGCTTGGAGCTCGATGCGACAAGGGATCTTCATTGGCAGCTACAATGGAGCTTCATCGACGTCGCCCAGAACACCCTGTCGTCGTTGCAGCCGCATGTGCGCGGTAGTGTTGCATAGGGGTGGATTAACGAGCTACTCGGCTCGTTAAGCTCGTGCTCGTTAAGCTTGTGCTCATTAAGGCTCAACTCGTTAAGCTCGTTAGGATTAACGAGCTGAAAACCCTGCTCGGCTCGGCTCGTTTTAAACTCGTTAAGCTCGTGAGCACTCGCGAGCGCTCGTTAACAAATTTTGGTGTGTTACAGTCTATATGATAAATGTGTAGATGTGGTTTTCAAGAAGAAAAGATGGGGCCAACAAAAATAATTCACTAAGTGTGTTACTTCCTATATAGATTAGATTGAATAGATGGGATGAGGTGCTACGTAAATTTTGGCATGTAAGATTGAAATATGTTGTATTGTTACTAATGAGCTTAACGAGCTACTCGTGAAGCTTAACGAGCTGAAATCGATGATTGGCTCTGTTCATTAAGAAGCGAGCCACGAGCTTAACGAGCCGAACTATCGAGTGCTCATTAAGCTCGCGAGCTACGAGCTTTTGGTCCAGCCCTAGTGTTGCAGTGGAGCTATCGGTCGTCGGCCGATCACGGTGCCCGATGCTGCAACGATGTGTCACGAGCGTCTCCAATGGAGCTTCACTGACGACGGCCAGAGATGTGATGTAGTGCCCGGAGCTACAATGAAGCCTCACTGGCGTTGTAATGGAGCTTCACCGGCAAGCCCGGAGCTGCACTGCAGCGGGGTGGTGCTGCATTGAAGCTTCACCGGTGGCTGAATTGGAGCTTCACCAACGCCCTTGAGTTGCGATGCAGTCGGGTAAACGCTGCAGTGGAGCATCATCGACGCCATCGGCGGAGTGTTTCTGCGTGGATGCCTCCGGGTCACCTTCGAGGTTCCGAGCAGCAACTCCTGTTTGTCGCTCCCTACATGCGTACTGATGGGCTAGGCCTCATTAACCATTTTGCATTTCAGTTTTCATGGTTTTCGGAACCATACAAAAGGTTCTGGTCCGGTTGAGGTCTTGTTTTTTCCTTTTCATGTTGTTTACTTTCACTGGTATTCTTTAGTTTTTTTTCGGTTTATCAAAATGTTTCCTTATTAAAGGCTATTCATGTTTTTTAGAAAATGTTCACCAATTTTGGAAAAATGATCTCATTTTCGGCAATGTCAAAAAATCTCCATGATTTTAAAAACCATTTGCAATTTTAAAAAGTGTTCAGGAATTTCAAATATTAGTTAACCTTTCATGAAAGTATCCATAGTTTTAAAAATTGATCGAATTTATTTAAGTATTTTAATGTAGAAAATTGTTTCATTTTTTCAAAAATATTTGTACTTCTCAAAAAAGTTTGTGGTTTCAAAAGTCATTAACATTCTTTTCCAATAGTTCAAAAAATTATATTAATCTATCTAGAAAATATCCGTAATTTTAAAAATTATTCGATTTTTTTAACATGAATCGCATTTTTCATAAATATTATATACTTTTCAAAAAGTGTCTGAAATCTCTGTTTTTATAAAAGCCCTTAAAATGTAAAAATATAAAGGTTTCTGTGTTAAAACAAGCAACAAAAAACCAGTTTGAAAATTTTAAGAATATGTATCACAGTAAATCACCGAAAAATCATCTCACAATCGTTTTGTTTTACAGGTCAACTAGCGTCGCCTGTGCGTTTCGCCTCCAATTTGACGCAGCTAGCCTCAAATAGGAGCGTAAACAGAAGGTTTGCTTCAAGGCCACCCGAAGGGTCCAGGACATGTCTCAGGCTCACGAGTATACCTAGCCATGGGCAGCCCGGCCCTAACGGCCCGACCAAAAAAATCCCAGAACGGGCCGGGCCTAATCATGCCATTGGACCAGGCTCAGGCCAGGAAATTGAGCTTCACATCCGGGCCAGGGCGGGCTTGGGCCCATGGAAAACTAATTTTAAGCCACGGTCGGACCGGGGCCATCGGGCCTTGTCGGGCTCCGGCCAGGATTGGGCCCAATATTTAGGCTTGATGGCCGGGCCAGGTCGAGCTTGGGTTTTCAGCACCAGGCTTTTTTCGGCCCGGCCCAAAACCTAACACATGCACAGGTATACTCACGAGAGAGGACCACTCAGTCTCAAAAAAAAAAACGAGAGAGGACCACTCTGTTAATAGGGTGTGGTGTTTTGGCTTACTTTGGTTTGTTGATGATTCCACACCACTTTGTATCCCCTGTTTATAGTATACCACATAACTACTCTTACAACATAAAAGCAAGAAATTACCGATTGAAAATTGGCGTGCCATCTTCTTAAGTCTTTTTGCTTAGGGGGTCACTGACCAACTTTACGTTTAATCTCGAATAGAATATAGCCTGTCTAATCACTCAAAACAGTGTAAGTAACATCATGCAAACCCTCATTAGGGACAAGATGCACTTTCACAAAAGGACCAAGTGAACAAATTACTTTGAAGAAAAAATGAACATGTTTCGACTAAGAAAGAGGCAGCCGTAACATGTGGACGCGAGCACAAACTCGGAGCAGACACCATCGGTCCTCGGCTGGTACTAAGGATTAACGCAGAGTAAACGCAGCATCATACATGATCCACCTTAACATTCACAAGACTTGAAATGAAATTATAACATGCCATACAGAGCAAATGTAGAGTTCGAGTCATGTTCAGATCAAACGCTCACACAAGGGCTGAAACTGTTCCAGCAGCAGAGAATATGCTTCATTTCCTATCTCATGGCCGCAGCATAGGTCTACCATGTTCCTACAGCACCCTTGGACGGGTTCTCAAAGGCGGCAAAGCCCCAGTTGGTCTTGAGGGCATACGGCGGGTAGATGGTCGATCCCTCAGTCGTGATCTTGGCAATCTGTTGTCCAAAGCATAAATGTTATAACAACTCAGCAGCTACAGACTGAAGAAATCCGCCTAGTGTTCTTCTAGCTGCTTCTGAGCTAAGTGAGCTCACTAAGAATGACAAGTTCTAACCTGGAATTTGTTGATGGATGACCGGTCACGGTACAGCAGGACCAGCAGACATTTCTCAATCAGCTTGACAGCTTCTTCAAAAGTCATGTCCTCGCGCCATTCACCGCGAAGTATTGGGATTGCCATATGATTCCCAAATCCAGTGGCAATGTGGTTCTCCTCAAAGTGTGTACCAATCATGTTTACCTGAGACACCAGGAATTAGACACAACATAAGATCCTGACAAACAAGTAGCAGTGGAAAGAACAATACTATTCCTTTGAATGAATAATATACCATGCCAAGATATTTCTCATCACCCTTTGGGCCCTTTTTCACTCCACCAAGCACCAGTGAGTTCCACAGGGGGTCAAACTTATTGCGCCGGTTGTACATCACTCGTGTCAGGTAGGCGTGGATTTCCTTGGGGCCCAATGAGTTCCCATCATCCCACATATGATCATTCAGACTGAAAAGGAAGGGAGATGAGGATGTCACATGGATTTCACACAGCAGAGAGAAAGAATACACGGGCAAACGATTCAGTAAGATAACCTACGTCAATTCATCCAGATAGCGCAAAATCTCCTGGAAATCACTGAACTCCCCACTCCCTCCAATAAGACTATGCTTACCGACCTCCTTGATACGCTCCACGCTCTTGTACCGCAGAGTTGACCCATAGGAGGCTGCATAAGAAATCAGACAATGGGTCACATATCACAGGAAAAACTACACATGTGCGGAAGAAGAGACAGCTAACTAACCTCCAGTGTCACACGCCATGATCACACCATCCTTGTATTTCATTGCAATCACTGAGTTACCAGTCACATAGGGGTTCCTGTTGATGTAATACAGCATCGAGAGTTAACCATGGGCGTATACAAATAAATCTATTGAAAGATACAATAGCACCATGAAAGAAGTTGCAGTTGCACATTAGAGGAAAGCCTGGGCACTGAAGATATTTTGGGGGGGAATAGTAACACACACAAGATTGCTATAAGCATCCTCTTGGACAAATTACAAAAGACATTAAATTTACTGAAAGACACAATAGCATCACGATAAAGTTGTAGTTGCACATTGCAAGGAAAACCCAGGCACTGAAGGTATTTTGGAAAAAATAATAGCACATAGTCGTACAAGATTGCTATAACCTTCTTGGACAAACTGCAAAAGGCATTACATTTACTGAAGGACACAATAGCACCACCGATAAAGTTGCAGTTGCACATTACAGGAAAAACTCGGGAACTGAAGGTATTTTGAAAAAAAATCGATAACATGCACAAGATTGCTATAACTATGTTCTTGGAGAAATTACAAAAGGCATAATAACTGCTGGAATGGCTAATTATAAGCTGAGACAGAGGAGGGGCCTCTATATTAACAACATAAGATCATTCATTCTGTCATGGAAGTAAAAAAATAAATAAATCAGATAGGCAACACAACAGTCCACAAACAAACACATGCACAAGGCGCTATAACTGCCGGGTTGGGTGGGTCAGTCATGAGCTGAGGAAGGCTAAGCCAGAGGCTTGTAGATCAACGCCGGAGAATCCATCCATCCATGCTATAATCAACTGCATAAGAAATTTCGCGGAAGAGAAGGCATTCTAGATCGGAGGAATAGGGGTTTGCTTACAGCGTCCTCTGCGTCCCCTCGCCGCCTCCGGCCGCGTGGGAGTGAGATCCGTCCATGGATTCGGGAGGGAGGGAGGGCGGGGATTCGATCTGGGTTGGCTTCGCTCGCCTCGTCAGGGGAAGGCGCCGGCGGGGGTTCGGTCTGGTGGTCTGGCTTGGTGGTGCGGTCGCGCCTGCCTCTGTTCCCCTTCTGCGCGTGTTCCGTTTCTTTCTTGCAGAGCGGGTCGAAGCAGGCGGCTGGGTCGGGCTGGTGTACGTCTACTCTGTCCACAAAACGGGTTTTATTATTTACGTTTTACCGCTCAGGCAGAGCCTTCCGTCCTAAGAGCATCTCCAACAGCCGCGCTATACAAGCGCCGCGTCGTAAAAAAGACAGTTTTAGCGCACGCGCAACGCGGCGGCAGCTCCAGCGGGCGCGCAAAAACGGCGCGCGCGTCATTTTCAGTTCAGCGCGCTGGCCGAAACGCAACCCCGCGCCCATTATTTGCTCCGCCGGCTCCCGCGCGCGACTCTCCCGCGCTCGCTCCTGCTCTCTCCTGACTCTCCCGCGCTCGCTCCAGCTCTCTCCTGCGCTCGCTCCTGCACTCTCGCGACCGCGCCGCCGCCGCGGCTCGCGCCTCCGGCGACCGTTCAGCGCTTCCCCGGCCTATCCCCGCGCCGCCCGCGCCCGCCGGCGACCACTGAAGCGCTGAACGATATGTCTCCGCTGCGGCCGCCGCCCGCGCCCCTGGCGACCGTTCAGGCGCTTCCCAGCCTCCCCGCACCGCCGCGCTTCCGCCCCACCCCTCCTAGTCCGGCCGGCCCTCGTGCGCCTCCGACGTCCGAGGAACAGCGCCCGAGCGCTCGCTGCCGCGCCGCGCCCGCAAGGTGTTCGACAAAACACCTACAAGGTATGTATTGCTCCAAACTTTATGAATTTGGTGCATGTTTTGAATTGTAGTTTTTATAGTATAGTATTGAACATTGTAGATGAGTTCGTCGTATGATTCTTATGTGGTTTGTGCGTGATGCGCGCGCTGCATTTTTGGGCACTGCTGGAGCGGCGCGCGCGCGCTGCATTATAGCGCGGCTGTTGGAGGCAGCGCCTATCCCTGCGCTAAACCAGCCGGCGCGCGCGCTGTAAATACATTTTTTGGGCGCGGCGCGAAGCGCGGCTATTGGAGATGCTTTAAAAAGAGAGTGATGAGTCCTGAGTGTTCCATCTTTTTAAGAAAATACTAGAGGCAAAAGGCTTGCATCATTCATTGATTACGGAGTTTATTATGATTTAGGCCCTGTTTGGAACCATAATAGATTATAATAATCTGGATTATGAAGATAGATGATATAATCTGGTTTATTCAAATAATGTAGGTGAACATGTTTAAAGGTCGGATTATATAGACTGTAATTTAGGTTTTACATTGCATAATGACCTATCTGCCCTTTGTTTTTTGAAGAAAAAGGAAGGTGTCGGTGACATGAATGTAATTATCTCCAACTTTACAAGGGTAATGGGTCATTAGCAATCCATAATCTGATTTTAGCTGGGGTAGAGTAGATTGTGAGTTTTTAATAATCTGTCCATCTAGTTTTTATAATCTACACCATAATCTGTCTTGTTTGGAGACATAATAGATTATAAAAACTGGATTATATAATCTGAGTGGTTACAAACAGGGCCTTATTAGAGTACACAACATTAAAATTGACAAGGAAGCACGCTAAAAGAGAAATATTACAATTGCACAATTAATCTCACAACATGATAGTGCTCAAATACCTAGCCGTGGAGTGGCCCAAAGCTTGGCCTCATCTTCAATATGACGAATGATGTAGAATAGAGGCATAGATATATTCCTTAAGATCCTTGCGTTGCTCTCACTCTAAGTGACCCAGCGAGGGTCATAGTAAGGGAGGCGATATTCTTCCGGTTGTCGGTGTTGGGGCTTGACATATTGGTCCACCAATTATTGACATTATGCTTGGCCATCCGTCGAATAATATCTTGATTTTCAGACCAAGCCAATTCTTCACCAATCTCCGAACTCAAAAGGTGAAACAACACTTGTAGAAAAAGTGAGGAGCCATCTCATTGGCCCTCCTGCAAAGGGTGCGAAAGAACGTGGATGTCGCCTAGAGGGAGGATGAATAGACGCTTTAAAATAATTATGGTTAAGCTTGAACAAATATGGAATAAAACTTGCATTTTATTAGTTAAGCACAAAACCCGAAACAACTAGGCTCACCTATGTGCACCAAACAACTTATGTTAAGCAAGATATATAACAAGAAACAATATGACCATCACAAAGTAAAGTGCATAAATAAAGGGATTGCGTAAGAGATGACCGAGGCGTGCGGAGACGGCGATGTATATTGAAGTTCACACCTTTGCGGATGCTAATCTTCGTTTGGAGTGGTGTAGAGGTACAATGCTCCCCAAGAAGCCACTAGGGCCACCGTAATCTCCTCACGTCCTCACATAATGCAAGATGACATGATTCCATTAACGGACCCTTGAGGACGGTCACCGAACCTGTTGGAAATATGCCCTAGAGGCAATAATAAAATGGTTATTATCATATTTCCTTGTTCATGATAATCGTCTATTGTTCATGCTATAATTGTATTAACAGGAAACAATAATACATGTGTGAATAAATAGATCACAATGTGTCCCTAGCAAGCCTCTATTTGGCTAGCTCGTTAGTTAAATAGATGATCATGGTTTCCTGATCATGGGCAGTAGATGTCATTGATAACGGGATCACATCATTTGGGAGAATAATGTGATGGACAAGACCCAATCCTAAGCATAGCACTAGATCGTATTGTTCGTATGCTAAAGCTTTTCTAATGTCAAGTATCTTTTCCTTCGACCGTGAGATTGTGCAACTCCCGGATACCATAGGAGTGCTTTGGGTGTATCAAACGTCACAACGTAACTGGGTGACTATAAAGGTGCACTACGGGTACCTCCGAAAGTGTCTGTTGGGTTGGTACGAATCGAGATCGGGATTTGTCACTCCGTGTGACGGAAAGGTATCTCTGGGCCCACTCGGTAGAACATCATCATGAGCTCAATGTGACTAAGGAGTTAGTCACACGATGACGTGCTACGGAACGAGTAAAGAGACTTACCGGTAACGAGATTGAACAAGGTATAGGTATACCGACGATCAAATCTCGGGCAAGTTCTATACCGACAGACAAAGGGAATCGTATACGGGATTGATTGAATCCTTGACATCGTGGTTCATCCGATGAGATCATCGTGGAGCAAGTGGGAGCCACCATGGGTATCCAGACCCCGCTGATGGTTATTGGCCGGAGAGGTGTCTCGGTCATGTCTGCCTGTCTCCCGAACCTGTAGGGTCTACACACTTAAGGTTCGGTGACGCTAGGGTTATAGGGAATTGTTATACGAGGTTACCGAAAGTTTTTCGGAGTCCCGGATGAGATCCCGGACGTCACGAGGAGCTCCGGAATGGTCCGGAGGTAAAGATTGATATATAGGACGGATGGTTTCGGACACCGGAAGTGTTTCGGACATCACCGGTAACATATCGGGACCACCGGGACCACCGGAGTGTTGGAATTATGCCCTAGAGGCAATAATAAATATATAGTTATTATTATAATTCCTGTATCAAGATAATAGTTTATTATCCATGCTATAATTGTATTGAATGAAGACTCATTTACATGTGTGGATACATAGACAAAACACCGTCCCTAGCATGCCTCTAGTTGGCTAGCCAGTTGATCGATGATAGTCAGTGTCTTCTGATTATGAACAAGGTGTTGTTGCTTGATAACTGGATCACGTCATTGGGAGAATCACGTGATGGACTAGACCCAAACTAATAGACGTAGCATGTTGATCGTGTCATTTTGTTGCTACTGTTTTCTGCGTGTCAAGTATTTATTCCTATGACCATGAGATCATATAACTCACTGACACCGGAGGAATGCTTTGTGTGTATCAAACGTCGCAACGTAACTGGGTGACTATAAAGATGCTCTACAGGTATCTCCGAAGGTGTTAGTTGATTTAGTATGGATCAAGACTGGGATTTGTCACTCCGTGTGACGGAGAGGTATCTCGGAGCCCACTCGGTAATACAACATCACACACAAGCCTTGCAAGCAATGTAACTTAGTGTAAGTTGCGGGATCTTGTATTGCGGAATGAGTAAATAGACTTGCCGGTAAACGAGATTGAAATAGGTATGCGGATACTGACGATCGAATCTCGGGCAAGTAACATACCGAAGGACAAAGGGAATGACATACGGGATTATACGAATCCTTGGCACTAAGGTTCAAACGATAAGATCTTCGTAGAATATGTAGGATCCAATATGGGCATCCAGGTCCCGCTGTTGGATATTGACCGATGAGTCTCTCGGGTCATGTCTACATAGTTCTCGAACCCGCAGGGTCTGCACACTTAAGGTTCGACGTTGTTTTATGCGTATTTGAGTTATATGGTTGGTTACCGAATGTTGTTCGGAGTCCCGGATGGTCCGGAAACGAAGATTGATATATAGGATGACCTCATTTGATTACCGGAAGGTTTTCGGAGTTACCGGGAATGTACCGGGAATGACGAATGGGTTCCGGGAGTTCACCGGGGGGGGGCAACCCACCCCGGGGAAGCCCATAGGCTTTGGGGAGACACACCAGCCCTTAGTGGGCTGGTGGGACAGCCCCAAGGGGGCCTATGCGCCAAGAGAAGGAAATCAAAGGAAAAGAAAAAAAAAGAGGGAGGAAGTGGGAAGGGAGGGGGACTCCTCCCACCAAACCAAGTCCAACTCGGTTTGGGGGGGGGAGTCCTCCCCCCCTTGGCTCGGCCGACCCCTTGAGGGTCCCTTGGACCCCAAGGCAAGGTCCCCCTCCCTCCTCCTATATATATGGGGCTTTTAGGGCAGATTTGAGACGACTTTCTCACGACTGCCCGACCACATACCTCCATAGTTTTTCCTCTAGATCGCGTTTCTGCGAAGCTCGGGCGGAGCCTGCTGAGACGAGATCATCACCAACCTCCGGAGCACCGTCACGCTGCTGGAGAACTCTTCTACCTCTCCGTCTCTCTTGCTGGATCAAGAAGGCCGAGATCATCGTCGAGCTGTACGTGTGCTGAACGCGGAGGTGCCGTCCGTTCGGTACTAAATCGTGGGACTGATCGCGGGATTGTTCGCGGGGCGGATCGAGGGACGTGAGGACGTTCCACTACATCAACCGCGTTCTCTAACGCTTCTGCTGTACGATCTACAAGGATACGTAGATCACTCATCCCCTCTCGTAGATGGACATCACCATGATAGGTCTTCGTGCACGTAGGAAAATTTTTGTTTCCCATGCGACGTTCCCCAACAGTGGCATCATGAGCTAGGTTCATGCGTAGATGTCTTCTCGAGTAGAACACAAAAGGTTTTGTGGGCGGTGATGTGCGTTTTGCTGCCCTCCTTAGTCTTTTCTTGATTCCGCGGTATTGTTGGATTGAAGCGGCTTGGACCGACATTACTCGTACGCTTACGAGAGACTGGTTTCATCGTTACGAGTAACCCCCTTTGCTCAAAGATGACTGGCAAGTGACGGTTTCTCCAACTTTAGTTGAATCGGATTTGACCGAGGAGGTCCTTGGATGAGGTTAAATAGCAACTCATATATCTCCGTTGTGGTGTTTGCGTAAGTAAGATGCAATCCTACTAGATACCCTTGGTCACCACGTAAAACATGCAACAACAATATTAGAGGACGTCTAACTTGTTTTTGCAGGGTATGATTGTGATGTGATATGGCCAACGATGTGATGTGATATATTGGATGTATGAGATGATCATGTTGTAATAGAAATATCGACTTGCATGTCGATGGTACGACAACCGGTAGGAGCCATAGGGTTGTCTTTATACTAACGTTTGTGCTTGCAGATGCGTTTACTATTTTGCTAGGATGTAGCTTTAGTAGTAATAGCATAAGTAGCACGACAACCCCGATGGCAACACGTTGATGGATGATCATGGTGTGGCGCCGGTGACAAGAAGATCGTGCCGGTGCTTTGGTGATGGAGATCAAGAAGCACGTGATGATGGCCATATCATGTCACTTATGAATTGCATGTGATGTTAATCCTTTTTTTGCACCTTATTTTGCTTAGAACGACGGTAGCATTATGAGGTGATCTCTCACTAAAATTTCAAGACGAAATTGTGTTCTTCCCGACTGTGCACCGTTGCTACAGTTCGTCGTTTCGAGACACCACGTGATGATCGGGTGTGATAGACTCAATGTTCACATACAACGGGTGCAAAACAGTTGCGCACGCGGAACACTCGGGTTAAGCTTGACGAGCCTAGCATGTGCAGACATGGCCTCGGAACACATGAGACCGAAAGGTCGATCATGAATCATATAGTTGATATGATTAGCATAGGGATGCTTACCACTGAAACTATACTCAACTCACGTGATGATCGGACTTGGGATAGTGTAAGTGGATCATGAACCACTCAAATGACTAGAGAGATGTACTTTTTGAGTGGGAGTTTAGCATATAATTTGATTAAGTTGAACTCTAATTATCTTGAACATAGTCTAAAGTCCACTTTGAATATATTTGTGTTGTAGATCATGGCTCACGCAAGTGTCATCCTGAATTTTAATACGTTCCTAGAGAAAGCTAAGTTGAAAGATGATGGAAGCAACTTTGTAGACTGGGCTCGTAATCTTAAGCTAATCTTACAAGCTGGAAAGAAGTATTATGTCCTTAATGCTGCGCTAGGAGATGAACCACCCGCTACGGCTGATCAGGATGTTAAGAACGCTTGGTTAGCACGTAAGGAGGACTACTCGATAGTTCAATGTGCAGTCTTGTATGGCTTAGAACCGGGACTTCAACGTCGCTTTGAGCGTCATGGAGCATTTGAGATGTTCCAGGAGTTGAAGTTTATCTTTCAGAAGAATGCCCGGATCGAGAGGTATGAGACCTCCGATAAATTCTATGCTTGCAAGATGGAGGAAAACTCGTCTGTCAGTGAACATGTGCTCAAAATGTCTGGGTACTCAAACCGTCTAGCTGAACTGGGGATTGAACTCCCGCAAGAAGCTATCACTGACAGAATCCTTCAATCACTGCCGCCAAGCTATAAAGGCTTTGTGTTGAACTACAACATGCAAGGGATGAACAAGTCTCCCGGCGAGTTGTTTGCGATGCTGAAAGTCGCAGAGTCTGAACTCCGTAAAGAGCATCAAGTGTTGATGGTGAGCAAGACCACTAGTTTCAAGAGAAACGGCAAAGGCAACAAGGACAATTCGAAGAAGAGCGGCAAGCCTGTTGCCAATCCGCCGAAGAAACCCAAGGCTGGACCTAAGCCTGAAACAGAGTGCTTCTATTGCAAGGGTATGGGTCACTGGAAGCGCAATTGCCCCAAGTATCTGGCAGATAAGAAGGCGGGCAAAGAAAAATCAGGTATATTTGATATACATGTTATTGATGTGTACTTAACCGGCTCTCGTAGTAGTGCCTGGGTATTCGATACCGGTTCTGTTGCTCACATTTGCAACTCAAAGCAGGAACTGCGGAATAGACGAAGGCTGGCGAAAGACGAAGTGACGATGCGCGTAGGAAACGGTTCCAAGGTTGATGCAATCGCCGTCGGCACAGTGTCACTTCAACTACCATCGGGATTAGTGATGAACTTAAATCATTGTTATTTAGTGCCTGCGTTGAGCATGAACATTATATCTGGATCTTGTTTATTGCGAGACGGTTACTCTTTTAAGTCTGAGAATAATGGTTGTTCTATTTCTGTGAGTAACATATTTTATGGTCATGCACCGAATGTGAGAGGATTGTTCATATTGAATCTTGATAGTGATACGCATATACCATTGAGACCAAAAGAGTTAGAGTAAACAATGATAGCGCCATATTTTTGTGGCACTGCCGCTTGGGTCATATTGGTGTAAAGCGCATGAAGAAACTCCATGCTCATGGACTTTTGGAGTCACTTGACTTTGATTCACTTGACACGTGCGAACCATGCCTCATGGGCAAGATGACTAAGACTCCGTTCTCCGGAACAATGGAGCGTGCAAGTGACTTGTTGGAAATCATACATACCGATGTGTGTGGTCCAATGAGCGTGGAGGCACGCGGCGGATATCGTTATTTTCTCACCTTCAGTGACGATTTAAGTAGATATGGTTATGTCTACTTGATGAAGCACAAGTCTGAAACATTTGAAAAGTTCAAGCAATTTCAGAGTGAAGTGGAAAATCATCGTAACAAGAAGATCAAGTTCCTACGGTCTGATCGTGGGGGTGAATATGTGAGTTTCGAGTTTGGTACTCAACTTAAGACAATGTGGAATTGTTTCGCAGTTAACACCGCCTGGAACACCACAGCGTAATGGTGTGTCCGAACGTCGTAATCGTACTTTGTTAGAGATGGTGTGATCTATGATGTCTCTTACTGATTTGCCGTTATCATTTTGGGGTTATGCATTAGAAACAACTGCATTCACTTTAAATAGGGCACCACCGAAATCCGTTGAGACGACACCATACAAACTCTGGTATGGCAAAAGGCCAAAGTTGTCGTTTCTTAAAGTTTGGGGATGTGATGCTTATGTCAAAAAGCTTCAGCCTAAAAAGCTGGAACCCAAAGCGGAAAAGTGTGTCTTCATAGGTTACCCAAAAGAGACAGTTGGGTACACCTTCTATCTCAAATCCGAGGGCAAAGTGTTTGTTGCTAAGAACGGAACTTTTCTCAAGAAGGAGTTTCTCTCGAGAGAATTGAGTGGGAGGAAGATAGAACTTGACGAGGTTGTCGAACCTATCATCCCTCTGGATGGTGGCGCAGGGCAAGGGGAAACCTCTGTCGTTGCGACGCCGGTTGAGGAGGAAGTTAATGATGATGATCATGAAACTCCAGTTCAAGTTTCTGTTGAACCACGCAGGTCGACGAGATCACGCGCTGCTCCAGAGTGGTACGATAATCCCGTCTTATCAATCATGTTGTTAGACAACAATGAACCTGCAAATTATGAAGAAGCAATGGTGGGCCCAGATTCCAACAAATGGCTAGAAGCCATGAAATCCGAGATAGGATCCATGTATGAGAACAAAGTGTGGACTTTGGAGATACTACCTGAGGGCCGCAAGGCTATTCAGAACAAATGGATCTTTAAAAGGAAGACGGACGCTGACGGTAATGTGACCGTTTATAAAGCTCGACTTGTGGCAAAGGGTTTTTCACAAGTTCCAGGAGTTGACTACGATGAGACCTTCTCACCCGTAGCGATGCTTAAATCCGTCAGAATCATGTTAGCAATAGCTGCATTTTTCGATTATGAAATCTGGCAGATGGATGTCAAAACGGCGTTTCTTAACGGTTTCCTTAAGGAAGAGTTGTATATGATGCAACCCGAAGGTTTTGTCGATCCTAAAAATGCTGACAAGGTGTGCAAGCTCCAGCGATCCATTTATGGACTGGTGCAAGCATCTCGGAGTTGGAACAAACGATTTGATGAGGTGATCAAAGCATTTGGGTTTATACAAGTGGTTGGAGAATCTTGTATTTACAAGAAAGTGAGGGGGAACTCTGTGGCGTTTCTGATATTATATGTGGATGACATATTACTGATTGGAAACAACGTAGAGCTTTTGGAAAGCATAAAAGGTTACTTGAATAAAAGTTTCTCTATGAAGGACCTAGGAGAAGCTGCTTACATTCTAGGCATTAAGATCTATAGGGATAGATCAAAGCGCCTGATAGGACTTTCACAAAGCACATACCTTGATAAAGTTTTGAAGAGGTTCAAAATGGAACAGTCCAAGAAAGGGTTCTTGCCAGTGTTACAAGGTACGAGATTGAGTAAGACTCAGTGCCCAGCAACTGATGAAGATAGAGAGCATATGCGCTCCGTCCCCTATGCTTCAGCCATAGGCTCTATCATGTATGCAATGCTGTGCACTAGACCGGATGTTAGCCTGGCCATAAGTATGGCAGGTAGGTTCGAGAGTAATCCAGGAGTGGATCACTGGACGGCGGTCAAGAATATCCTGAAGTACCTGAAAAGGACTAAGGAGATGTTTCTCGTGTATGGAGGTGACGAAGAGCTCGCCGTAAAAGGTTACGTCGATGCAAGCTTTGACACAGATCCGGACGACTCTAAATCGCAAACCGGATACGTATTTATTCTTAATGGGGGTGCAGTAAGCTGGTGCAGTTCCAAGCAAAGCGTCGTAGCAGATTCTACATGTGAAGCGGAGTACATGGCTGCCTCGGAGGCGGCTAAGGAGGGTGTCTGGATGAAGCAGTTCATGACGGATCTTGGAGTGGTGCCAAGTGCACTGGATCCAATAACCTTGTTCTGTGACAACACTGGTGCCATTGCCTTAGCAAAGGAACAAGGGTTTCACAAGAAGACCAGACACATCAAACGACGCTTCAACCTCATCCGCGACTACGTCGAGGAGGAGGACGTAAATATATGCAAAGTGCACACGGATCTGAATGTAGCAGACCCGCTGACTAAACCTCTTCCACGGCCAAAACATGATCGACACCAGAACTGTATGGGTGTTAGATTATTACAATGTAATTCACATGGTGATGTGAGGGCTAGATTATTGACTCTAGTGCAAGTGGGAGACTGTTGGAATTATGCCCTAGAGGCAATAATAAATGTATAGTTACTATTATAATTCCTGTATCAAGATAATAGTTTATTATCCATGCTATAATTGTATTGAATGAAGACTCATTTACATGTGTGGATACATAGACAAAACACCGTCCCTAGCATGCCTCTAGTTGGCTAGCCAGTTGATCGATGATAGTCAGTGTCTTCTGATTATGAACAAGGTGTTGTTGCTTGATAACTGGATCACGTCACTGGGAGAATCACGTGATGGACTAGACCCAAACTAATAGACGTAGCATGTTGATCGTGTCATTTTGTTGCTACTGTTTTCTGCGTGTCAAGTATTTATTCCTATGACCATGAGATCATATAACTCACTGACACCGGAGGAATGCTTTGTGTGTATCAAACGTCGCAACGTAACTGGGTGACTATAAAGATGCTCTACAGGTATCTCTGAAGGTGTTAGTTGATTTAGTATGGATCAAGACCGGGATTTGTCACTCCGTGTGACGGAGAGGTATCTCGGGGCCCACTCGGTAATACAACATCACACACAAGCCTTGCAAGCAATGTAACTTAGTGTAAGTTGTGGGATCTTGTATTGCGGAACGAGTAAAGAGACTTGTCAGTAAACGAGATTGAAATAGGTATGCGGATACTGACGATCGAATCTCGGGCAAGTAACATACCGAAGGACAAAGGGAATGACATACGGGATTATACGAATCCTTGGCACTGAGGTTCAAACGATAAGATCTTCGTAGAATATGTAGGATTCAATATGGGCATCCAGGTCCCGCTGTTGGATATTGACCGAGGAGTCTCTCGGGTCATGTCTACATAGTTCTCGAACCCGCAGGGTCTGCACACTTAAGGTTCGACGTTGTTTTATGCGTATTTGAGTTATATGGTTGGTTACCGAATGTTTTTCGGAGTCCCGGATGAGATCACGGACGTCACGAGGGTTTCCGGAATGGTCCGGAAACGAAGATTGATATATAGGATGACCTCATTTGATTACCGGAAGGTTTTCGGAGTTACCGGGAATGTACCGGGAATGACGAATGGGTTCCGGGAGTTCACCGGGGGGGCAACCCACCCCGGGGAAGCCCATAGGCTTTGGGGAGACACACCAGCCCTTAGTGGGCTGGTGGGACAGCCCCAAGGGGGCCTATGCGCCAAGAGAAGGAAATCAAAGGAAAAGAAAAAAAAAGAGGGAGGAAGTGGGAAGGGAGGGGGACTCCTCCCACCAAACCAAGTCCAACTCGGTTTGGGGGGGGGGGAGTCCTCCCCCCCTTGGCTCGGCCGACCCCTTGAGGGTCCCTTGGACCCCAAGGCAAGGTCCCCCTCCCTCCTCCTATATATATGGGGCTTTTAGGGCAGATTTGAGACGACTTTCTCACGGCTGCCCGACCACATACCTCCATAGTTTTTCCTCTAGATCGCGTTTCTGCGGAGCTCGGGCGGAGCCCTGCTGAGACGAGATCATCACCAACCTCCGGAGCGCCGTCACGCTGCCGGAGAACTCTTCTACCTCTCCGTCTCTCTTGCTGGATCAAGAAGGCCGAGATCATCGTCGAGCTGTACGTGTGCTGAACGCGGAGGTGCCGTCCGTTCGGTACTAAATCGTGGGACTGATCGCGGGATTGTTCGCGGGGCGGATCGAGGGACGTGAGGACGTTCCACTACATCAACCGCGTTCTCTAATGCTTCTGCTGTACGATCTACAAGGGTACGTAGATCACTCATCCCCTCTCGTAGATGGACATCACCATGATAGGTCTTCGTGCACGTAGGAAATTTTTTGTTTCCCATGCGACGTTCCCCAACACGGAGGTGGCCCTGGGGGTCCACCGAAGGGGGGGGGGAACGACTCCGGGAGGTAAGGTGGGCCAAGTGGGGAAGGGAACCAGCCCCTAGGTGGGCTGGTGTGCCTCCCCACTCAGCCCAATGCGTGGGGGAGAGAAAAGGGGGGCAAACCCTAAGCCAGGTGGGCCTAAGGGCCCACCAGGGGTGCGCCACACCCCTCCTCCCCCTATATATAGTGGGCACTTTTGGCCATTGGAGATCAAACTTTTGCCTCTCTCTCGGCGCAGCCCTGCCCTTCTTCCTCCTCCTCTCTGCCGTGCTTGGCGAAGCCCTGCCGGGAGACCTCGTCTCTCCATCGACACCACGCCGTCGTGCTGCTGGAGTTCTTCCCCAACCTCTCCCTCCTCCTTGCTGGATCAAGGTGCGGGAGACGTCACCGGGCTGCACTTGTGTTGAACACGGAGGTGCCGTAGTTCGGCACTAGATCGGAATCGCTGCGAGTACGACTCCGTCAACCGCGTTCTAGCAACGCTTCCGCTTAGCGATCTTCAAAGGTATGAAGATGCTCTTACCCCTCTCTTGTTGCTGGTCTCTCCATAGGAAGATCTGAATATGCGTAGGAAAATTTTGAATTTATGCTACGTTACCCAACAGTGGCATCCGAGCCAGGTTTTCTATGCGTAGATTCTATGCACGAGTAGAACACAAAAGTTGTGGGCGATGATTTGTCAACTTGCTTGCCGCTACTAGTCTTATTCTTTTCCGGCGGTATTGTGGGATGAAGCGGCCCGGACCGACTTTACACGTACGCTTACATGAGACTGGTTCCACCGACAGACATGCACACCGTGCATAAAGGTGGCTAGCGGGTGTCTGTCTCTCCTACTCTAGTCGGATTGGATTTGATGAAAAGGGTCCTTATGAAGGGTAAATAGCTTTGGCATATCATCGTTGTGGTTGTCACGTAGGTAAGAAGGCATTCTTGCTAGAAACCCAAATCAGCCACGCAAAACTTGCAACAACAATTAGAGGACGTCTAACTTGTTTTTGCAGGGTTTGACATGTGATGTGATATGGCCAAAGTTGTGATGTTGCATGTATGATGTATGAGATGATCATGTTATTGTAATAGGTTTCACGACTTGCATGTCGATGAGTATGACAACCGGCAGGAGCCATAGGAGTTGTCTTAATTTATTGTATGAGATGCAACGCCATGTGCTTACTACTTTTACTTCATTGCTAACGGTTAGCTATAGTAGTAGTGATAGTAGTAGTTGGAGTGACGACTTCGCGGAGGCACGATGATGGAGATCATGATGATGGAGATCATGGTGTCACGCCGGTGACGATGATGATCATGCGATGCCAAAAGATGGAGATCGAAAGAGCAAAGATGATAATGGCCATATCATGTCACTATATGATTGCATTGTGATGTTTATCATGTTTTTCATCTTATTGCTTAGAATGACGGTAGCATAATAAGATGATCCCTCTTAAAATTTCGAGAACGTATTCCCCTAGGTGTGCACCCTTGCGAAGGATCGTTGTCTCGAAGCACCACGTGATGATCGGGTGTGATAGATTCTAACGTTCGCATACAACGGGTGTAAGCCAGATTTACACACGCGAAACACCTAGGTTGACTCGACGAGCTTAGCATGTACAGACATGACCTCGAATACAAGAGACCGAAAGGTTGAACATGAGTCGTATGGTTGAATACGATCAGCATGAAGTTGCTCACCATGGTGACTAGTCCGTCTCACGTGATGATCGGACACGGGTTAGTCAACATGGATCATGTATCACTTAGATGACTAGAGGGATGTCGATTTAAGTGGGAGTTCATACTTAATTTGATTAAATGAACTTAATTGTCATGAACTTAGTATAAAATTTATCTTTATAAATATTGTAGATGGCCAACGTCAACCTCAATTTCAACGCATTCCTAGAGAAAAACAAGCTGAAAGATGATGGTAGCAACTATGCGGACTGGGTTTCCAACTTGAAGCTCATCCTTGAAGCAGCTAAAAAGGTTTATGTCCTTGATGCGCCGCTAGGTGACCCTCCCGCTCTCGCAGCAGCCCAGGACATTCTGAACGTCTGGCAAACGCGGAGTGATGACTACTCTCTGGTTAGGTGTGGAATGTTATACAGTTTAGAAACGGGGCTCCAAAGGCATTTTGAGCAACACGGAGCATATGAGATGTTCCAGGAGCTGAAGCTAGTTTTTCAAGCTCATACCCGTGTCGAGAGATATGAAGTCTCCGACAATTTCTTTAGCTGTAAGATGGAGGAGAACAGTTCTGTCAGTGAGCACATACTCAAAATGTCTGGGTTACACGGTCGTCTGACTTCACTTGGAGTCGAACTTCCGGATGATGCTATAATCGACAGAATCCTCCAGTCTCTCCCACCAAGCTACAAAGGCTTTGTGCTTAACTACAACATGCAAGGGATGGAAAAGACCGTTCTCGAGTTGTACTCGATGCTCAAGTCTGCAGAAGTAGAAATCAAGAAAGAGCATCAAGTGTTGATGGTCAACAAGACCACTAGTTTCAAGAAAGGCAAGGGTAAGAAGAACTTCAAGAAAGACGGCAAAGCTGTTGCCGCGCCCGGTAAGCCAGATGCCGGGAAGAAGAAAAAGAATGGACCCAAGCCTGAGACTGAGTGCTTCTATTGCAAGGGAAAAGGTTACTGGAAGCGAACTGTCCCAAATACTTAGCGGACAAGAAGGCCGGCAACATTAAAGGTATATGTGATATGCATGTTATTGATGTGTACCTTACCAGCGCTCGTAGTAGCTCCTGGGTATTTGATACCGGTGCTATTGCTCACATTTGCAACTCAAAGCAGGAACTGCGGAATAAGCGGAGACTGGCCAAGGACGAGGTGACGATGCGCGTGGGGAACGGTTCCAAAGTCGATGTGATCGTCGTCGGCACGCTACCTCTACATCTACCGTCGGGATTAGTTTTAAACCTTAATAGTTGTTATTTAGTATCAGCTTTGAGCATGAATATTGTATCAGGGTCTTGCTTAATGCGAGACGGCTACTCATTTAAGTCAGAGAATAATGGTTGTTCTATTTATATGAGTGATATGTTTTATGGTCATGCTCTGCTGGTGAATGGTTTATTCTTGATGGATCTCGATCGTGATGTTACGCATATTCATAGTGTGAGTACCAAAAGATGTAAAGTTGATAATGATAGTCCCACATACTTGTGGCACTGCCGCCTTGGTCATATCAGCGTTAAGCGCATGAAGAAGCTCCATACTGATGGACTATTAGAGTCTCTTGATTTTGAATCATTTGACACATGCGAACCGTGCCTCATGGGCAAGATGACTAAGACTCCATTCTCAGGAATAATGGAGAGATCAACCGACTTATTGGAAATAATACATACTGATGTGTGTGGTCCAATGAACGTTGAAGCTCGCGGTGGCTATCATTATGTTCTCACTCTCACCGATGATTTGAGTAGGTATGGGTATATCTACTTAATGAAGCACAAATCTGAGACGTTTGAAAAGTTCAAGGAATTTCAGAGTGAGGTTGAGAATCAACGTGACAGAAAAATTAAATGTCTGCGATCTGATCGTGGAGGAGAATATTTGAGTCACGAGTTTGGCACACACCTAAGGAAGTGTGAAATCGTTTCACAACTCACGCCGCCTGGCACACCGCAACGCAACAGAGTGTCTGAACGTCGTAATCGCACTTTATTAGATATGGTACGATCTATGATGTCTCTTACCGACTTACCGCTATCATTTTGGGGATACGAATTAGAAACTGCAGCATTCACTTTAAATAGGGCACCGTCTAAATCCGTTGAGACGACACCATATGAACTATGGTTTGGCAAGAAACCTAAGTTGTCGTTTCTTAAAGTTTGGGGCTGCGATGCTTATGTGAAGAAACTTCAACCAGAAAAGCTCGAACCCAAAGCGGAGAAACGCGTATTCATAGGATACCCTAAGGAAACTATTGGGTATACCTTCTATCTTAGATCCGAAGGTAAGACCTTTGTTGCCAAGAACGGATCCTTTCTAGAGAAAGAGTTCCTCTCGAAAGAAGTAAGTGGGAGGAAGGTAGAACTTGATGAGGTTATTACACCCCCTCTCGAACATGATAGTAGCGCAACGCGGGAAGTTGTCCCTGTGGCGCCCACACCAACTGAAGAGGAAGTTAATGATGATGATCATGAAGCTTCGGATCAAGTTACTACTGAACCGCAAGGTCCACAAGGGCACCCTCCGCACCAGAATGGTACGGCAACCCTGTGATGGAAATCATGTTGTTAGACAACGGTGAACCTTCGAACTATGAAGAAGCGATGGCGGGCCCGGATTCCAACAAATGGCTTGAGGCTATGAAATCCGAGATAGGATCCATGTATGAGAACAAAGTATGGACTTTGGTGGACTTGCCCGATGACCGGCGAGCCATAGAAAATAAATGGATCTTCAAGAAGAAGATTGATGCAAACGGTAATGTAACCGTTTACAAAGCTCGACTTGTCGCAAAGGGTTTTCGACAAATTCAAGGAGTTGACTACGAAGAGACTTTCTCTCCCGTAGCGAAGCTGAAATCAGTCCGAATCATGTTAGCAATTGCCGCCTTTTATGATTATGAAATTTGGCAAATGGACGTCAAAACAACGTTCCTTAACGGGAACCTTAAGGAAGAGTTGTATATGATGCAACCAGAAGGTTTTGTCGACCCTAAGGGTGCTAACAAAGTGTGCAAGCTCCAGCGCTCCATCTATGGGCTGGTGCAAGCATCTCGGAGCTGGAACATTCGCTTTAATGAGGTGATTAAAGCGTTTGGGTTCATACAGGTTTACGGAGAAGCCTGTCTGTACAAGAAAGTGAGTGGGAGCTCTGTAGCTTTCCTCATACTGTATGTGGATGACATATTATTGATGGGGAATAATATAGAGATGTTGGAGAGCATAAAGGCCTATTTGAACAAAAGTTTTTCAATGAAGGACCTTGGAGAAGCTGCATACATATTAGGCATCAAGATCTATAGAGATAGATCAAGACACCTCATAGGTCTTTCGCAAAGTACATACCTTGACAAGATATTGAAGAAGTTCAATATGGAAAACTCAAAGAAAGGGTTCTTGCCAGTTTTGCAAGGTGTGAGATTGAGTAAGACTGAGTCGCTGACCACGACAGCAGATAGAGAGAAGATGAGTTATGTCCCCTACGCATCAGCCGTGGGCTCTCTAATGTATGCCATGCTGTGTACCAGACCTGATATAAACCTTGCCATAAGCTTGGTAGGGAGGTACCAAAGTGATCTCGGTATGGAACACTGGACAACGGTCAAGAATATCCTTAAGTACCTGAAAAGGACTAAGGAAATGTTTCTCGTTTATGGAGGTGACGAAGAGCTCGTCGTAAAGGGTTACGTCGATGCTAGCTTCGACACAGATCCGGATGACTCTAAGTCACAGACCGGATACGTATATGTGTTGTGGGGCAGTGAGCTGGTGCAGCAGCAAGCAAGAAGTCGTGGCAGCATCTACATGTGAAGCAGAGTACATAGCTGCTTCAGAAGCAGCTCATGAAGGAATTTGGATGAAGGAGCTCATCACCGACCTTGGAGTGGTTCCAAGCGCGTCGGGTCCAATGACACTCTTCTGTGATAACACTGGGGCCATTGCCATAGCCAAGGAGCCCAGGTTTCACCAGAAGACGATGCACATCAAATGCCGCCACAACTCCATCCAGGACCATGTCCAGAGTGGAGTGATAGATATTTGTAAAGTACACATAGATCTGAATATTGCAGACCCGTTGACTAAACCTCTTCCACGAGCAAAACATGATCAACACCATAATGCTATGGGTGTTCGATACATCACAATGTAACTGGATTATTGACTCTAGTGCAAGTGGGAGACTGTTGGAAATATGCCCTGGAGGCAATAATAAAATGGTTATTATCATATTTCCTTGTTCATGATAATCGTCTATTGTTCATGCTATAATTGTATTAACAGGAAACAATAATACATGTGTGAATAAATAGATCACAATGTGTCCCTAGCAAGCCTCTAGTTGGCTAGCTCGTTAGTCAAATAGATGATCATGGTTTCCTGATCATGGGCATTAGATGTCATTGATAACGGGATCACATCATTGGGAGAATGATGTGATGGACAAGACCCAATCCTAAGCATAGTACTAGATCGTATTGTTCGTATGCTAAAGCTTTTCTAATGTCAAGTATCTTTTCCTTCGACCGTGAGATTGTGCAACTCCCGGATACCGTAGGAGTGCTTTGGGTGTATCAAACGTCACAACGTAACTGGGTGACTATAAAGGTGCAGTACGGGTACCTCCGAAAGTGTCTGTTGGGTTGGTACGAATCGAGATCGGGATTTGTCACTCCGTGTGACGGAGAGGTATCTCTGGGCCCACTCGGTAGAACATCATCATGAGCTCAATGTGACTAAGGAGTTAGTCACATGATGACGTGCTACGGAACGAGTAAAGAGACTTACCGGTAACGAGATTGAACAAGGTATAGGTATACCGACGATCGAATCTCGGGCAAGTTCTATACCGACAGACAAAGGGAATCGTATACGAGATTGATTGAATCCTTGACATCGTGGTTCATCCGATGAGATCATCATGGAGCAAGTGGGAGCCACCATGGGTATCCAAACCCCGCTGATGGTTATTGGCCGGAGAGGTATCTCGGTCATGTCTGCCTGTCTCACGAACCCGTAGGGTCTACACACTTAAGGTTCGGTGACGCTAGGGTTATAGGGAATTGCTATACGAGGTTACCGAAAGTTGTTCGGAGTCCCGGATGAGATCCCGGACGTCACGAGGAGCTCCGGAATGGTCCGTAGGTAAAGATTGATATATAGGACGGATGGTTTCGGACACCGGAAGTGTTTCGGGCATCACCGGTAACGTATCGGGACGACCGGGACCACCGGAGGTGGCCCCGGGGGTCCACCGAAGGGGGGGCGACGACCCCGGGAGGTAAGGTGGGCCAAGTGGGGAAGGGAACCAGCCCCTAGGTGGGCTGGTGTGCCTCCCCACTCAGCCCAATGCGTGGGGGAGAGAAAGGGGGGGCAAACCCTAAGCTAGGTGGGCCTAAGGCCCACGAGGGGTGCGCCACACCCCTCCTCCCCCCCTTGGCCGCCGCACCAGCCCCCATCTAGGGCTGCCCCCCCCAGGAGAGGGAAAACCTCAAGGGGGCGCAGCCCCTCCGTCCCCCTATATATAGTGGGCACTTTTGGCCATTGGAGATCAGACTTTTGCCTCTCTCTCGGCGCAGCCCTCCCCTTCTTCCTCCTCCTCTGTGCTGGTGCTTGGCGAAGCCCTGCCGGGAGACCTCGTCTCTCCATCGACACCACGCCGTCGTGCTGCTGGAGTTCTTCCCCCAACCTCTCCCTCCTCCTTGCTGGATCAAGGTGCGGGAGACGCCACCGGGCTGCACGTGTGTTGAACGCGGAGGTGCCGTAGTTCGGCACTAGATCGGAATCGCTGCGAGTACGACTCCATCAACCGCGTTCTAGCAATGCTTCCGCTTAGCGATCTTCAAAGGTATGAAGATGCTCTTACCCCTCTCTCGTTGCTGGTCTCTCCATAGGAAGATCTGAATATGCGTAGGAACATTTTGAATTTATGCTACGTTACCCAACAGAACCCGTACACATGTCAATCCTTGAGGGCGGTCATCAAACTCGTACACTTTGGCAACCCTTGTGGCAGTCACCGGAACCCGTACAAATTGCTATGGGGAAATCTTCACAATCTAATTGGAGACTCCAACGCTTTGTCGAGAGCTTTACACCATAATGATTGAGATCCGAGGCACCACCAACCATCTAGCGCGCCAAAGCACCCAAGAGGAACAAGCTCTAGGGTACCAAACACCCTAAGAGTAATAAGCTTCTCAACTTTCACTTCCACGTATCACCGTAGAGAACTCAAACAGATGCAACTAATGCAATGGAAAGGACACACGAAGTGGCCAAGTACCTCACTCCCAAATCCCACCACAAGAACAAAAGCTATGGAGGAATATGAGAGGAAGAACAAGAAGCTCACAAAGAATGCCAAGATCTCGATCCAAGGGGTTCCTCTCACATAGAGGATAAAGTGATTGGTAGAAATATAGATCTAGATCTCCTCTCTCTTTTCCTTCAATAACTAGCAAGAATCATAGGAGGGATTGAGAGTTAGCAAGCTCAAAGAAGGTCAACGATGGGGGCAAACACAAGCTCAAAAGATAAGGTCCATTGGGAAAGAAGACCCCCTTTTATAGGACAGAAAAAAATCCAACCATTACCCCCTCAGCCCGCACACAAGCGGTACTACCGCTTGGGTGGCTGAGCCATCCGCACATGGCAATGGCACAAGCCCACGAGGCGGTCGTGCCACCAGAGCGGTACTACCGCTTGGGTTGCAACGTAGCAGCTCTACAAACAAAGAGGTGGTAGGAGCGGAGGTAGTTCCGCCTAAGTGGTACTACCACTTGTGGGAGCGGTACTACCACTGATAAGAGGTAGTACCACGCCCTACAACCGCTCGTAGTTTGTTGAGGGTTCGAGGCCGAGAAAGAAGGGCAGTAGTGGCACTGTAGTAACAGGCGATACTATCGCTTGAGAGCGGTGCTGCTACATCGTACTACACACGAGAAACCGCTCAGTCTGACACGAAAAGTTGAGACACCGGAGCCAACGATACATGGGCAATGGTACTACCGCCCGTGAGCGGTACTGCCGCTTCCTAGAGCGGTACTACCGCAGATAAGAGATAGTAGCGTTGCCTTGCACCTTCCGGACGAGAACAAAGGCAATGTATGAATGCAGGAACACCGGAACTACCATAACTTCTGCAAATGAGCTCTAAATTGAGCAAACTCAAGCTGGTTGGATTCAGGACGACAAGTGCTATCCAACAACGACATGTTATAATAAGAGTCAATATAAAAATGCCAATGATATAGAGATGTGAAACCTCTATGAATGAAGAACCGACAAAAACTCCAACATCGAAAACATCATGGAAGATGCATATGGACTCTGTTTTCGATGAACTCGAACTTGTCAGGAAGATGACCATAAGCTCGAGAATCCACATAAAGAAAAACCAACCAAGAACCAAGAAAGATGATGATGCCAAGAATGAATTGGTTTGATCTCTCAACGAACGATACGATCAAGTACTCACTTGAGAGCCCCCCTTGATAGTACGTCAATCGATCCTATAACCCGGTCTCCCAACTAACACCTGAGACTGGTAAAATAGAAAACCTATCAAGGACAAACCTTTGCCTTGTGCATAGTCCACTAGAGCTATATGATGACGATCTTGTCCTCCTTAAGATGTACCGCCTTTCTTGATTGCGTCGGCTCAATGAAGACTAGTAGATTGCTCCCCCATACTCCACTATGGGTGATCCACTCTTCGGCACATCTTCAGAAATTCATTGTCACCACAATGGATGTCAAGCTTCAAGCATGATCTCTTCGTGATGCTCCACTTGAACTTGCACACCGCAAATTTGATGATGATCACCACTTGATGTCATCCTCCATGGATTTTATGAGATATTCATCTTCACGCAATCCCATAAAAACATACCTAACCCCATATAGAATTCTCATGCAATCCCATGGACACAATCCCATGTTTACTAAGTGTAATGAACAATGCTTACCATACCATGGGATCACTTGATCCCTCTCAATACATCATGTACGCTTTGTGTGTTTATCAACTCGATTCACTCTTTGAATTAGTCTTGATCAACTTTACGACTTATCTTCTGTCTTCATAAAGATGATGTATTGAAGGTAAACATGAATGTTCGCACAATCTTCTTCTTCAAGACATGCTTGCAATAGACTCAACTCTCACATGATCAATCTTTAGATAAAACCTTGAATACCAACTTGATCACCATATAAACTCCTTGAAACCAACAGATGGACTTCAAGAAGTGCCTATGGACAAAACCTTCGAATATAACTCAAGACAATCATTAGCCCATAGGGATTGTCATCAATTGCCAAAACCACACATGGAGAAATATGCTCTAATAGTGTGCACGGGACGCAATTTGGCCATCTTCCGTGTAAGCGGTCCACCGTTTAGATTATATTTTGGAGCGCTAGCCAACCGAAGAACTTGACCTTTGGAGGGCCGCAACCACCTAGACTTTTCAATCAGTCTTGTTAATGGTAGCGAGTGTAACGCCCAAAAGTGGGGCCTTAAAAGCAGAAGCCGTCAAATAAATCGCTAGATGCCATGAGCTTCCACGTGACGACATCCTTGATCTCACCGCGGAGCTGGGTGTGCTTGAGGTGGAACCATAGGTTTACAAACTGGACGATGTGGTCCATGACGAGTCCAATGGAAGAGTCGATCTTTTACATACAAGCGTTGTCTGTAAAGCTTCCCTAACCATCTACTTCCTTTTTGAGGCGCGAAGATGAGGGCGCGGTGTCCTTTGGTTCCTTTCCTTGCACCCACGGCGAGTCCCAAAATGACGCCTTTCCTCTGTGTTCCTAAGATGATGGAGGTGGAAGGCATAGAAGAGGTCCATCTTGAATCAGATGAATTTCATGAATCCTGAGAATGTAGAACAATCTTCCGATAAATAGAGTTTTTATTGACTGAAATCGCCGCATCAAGGATTTAGCATAAGGTCAGCTTGAAAAGGGGGAAACGACCTCATGCCGTAAATTCTTACAGTAATTTCTGTAGTTCAGAGCCAGCAATACAAACAGACGAATGATACATCCATCAGATGAACTGAACACATGACACACACCATGATGATGAGATGATGCATCAATGGACCAATCATACAAACATATCAATGATAAACCTCATTCAGACTCTTCAGTTCTCTAATCGAACAACACATCAACAACATACAGTCATCAGCTTGCATTGAACATGCCAGCTTAGCAGACTTCGTGTGGTAAAACTGACTGGTGGTAATCTGAACTACAGAACAATGACCCCCGACTGGCTTTGGAAGACCTCGATCTCCAACCGCACTGCTGCCCAGATGTGGCTGCATCGTTCGAGCTTCCTGTTCATGCGAACTAGAAATGACTTGGCCCACGGTTCTTCGTCCCGTTTCACGCTAATGCCACACGGAACTGAAAAACTGGCATGCCATGTCACTGTTAGTTTGTAAGTGAAACATCCTCGCAAAAAAATCTGTAAAAATTATAGTTTACCTCAACAGTTCCTCTTCTGATTGTTTGGCATCGGACTGGCGATTTCTACGGTAAGATATTACCAGTATAAGAGCTACAAGAAAACTCTTTCTGGAGAAATGACAACTGGTATGTTCATGAATGAAGACAAACCTGACCACATATATCCTATATATATGAAGAGAGTGCTTGGAGAGATTCTGTGTGGCCGCCTCACCACTTTCGTTGCGAAACAAATATGTCACAGGATAACCCAAAAGCCACCTACAAATGTTGCAAGTGAAACAATGAACTGGAAGAGGTCAATTGAAATGGCTAACTTAGGCAACATAGCAAACATAAGAGTGTGTAAGACATTTCCTTCTGTTGTCAGAAGAATTAGCAAAAGAAAAGGTACCATGTTCTATAATGAGACATGCCATACTTTTAGTTTACAAGTGTCCACGTAACGGGTTAAGTGGGCTAGCATTCCATGGTTTTGAGTTTCGGTACCCTCTAGGAAGTGAGAAGCAGAAATTACCCATTCAGAGAAGGCAGTGCAATTCGGGTACCCTCTAGGAAGGCACTCAGATCAACAACCAGTGAGGTAGTGTCGGGAATGCTGATGCCAGCGCACTCCACATCAGTTGCTCTCTCTGTAAGTCTTGACTTCTGATTTGTTGTTCCAGGCTCTACACCTGCTTCAAGAGGGAATGCAGCTGAAAAACAATCTTGGATCGATAAAAGCTCCACCATGGTTTCATTCTCTTCTGTGTTTACAAGCAGCTGAACCAGGAGATCAGTCAGTAATATAAAACAGGGCAATAGACCAAAAAGTAGAAGTGTGATCTGAGAAGGTAAAGACTTCGCAACAGCTTTTCTCTAGGTCCACAAAAGCTAGCTGGTGCTGTGACCTCGCATGTGGTGACGCATGTTCAGCAAGTAGTTGTACGTGAATCAAGTAGAGCATATCTTTCATAACCACCACCCTTAGTGGATTCAACATGCTTGCTTCCTGCAGATCAAACAGAACATTAGAATTTCTGATTAGACGCACATTATAACATGGTCATATATGGCTATACTCGAAAGACTAGTACATGAACTTATGGCTGCATAAGCCATGCCTCTTCTCCATGGGACAAGGGCTTAATACTGAATCATGAAAGCAGTCGCATCCAATGCTCGCTAATACAAAATTCAATAATGACAAGATTCGTAGCTTCCAAATCAGACTTTCTACTTTGCAAGGGAGAGGTGTTATGGATGGATATTCAGTAGCAATGAAGGAGATAATTCAACACATCAAAATCGGGCAATCACCTGCCGAGCATGGTGCAGCAGGCTGCAGAGATTCTCCTGTAGCTGAGGCATCGTGCCGCCGTAGTCCATCAGTATCACAGGCCGCAACCCGGTGCAGAGGAACGTGATATCTGCCAACAGTTCATCAGTACCAGTTTAGTAAGTTTGCTCCTCAGTGCACTAGTGTCAAATGCAACTCGATATATACATACATAAGTATAGTCCTTCTGCACAATTATTCCTTAGGTCCCCGATCAATCTGCCCATGTACAGGTATCAAATTCTGAACCTACCGGAGCTAACTGCGGCATGTGTGAGCTATTATATGCTATCGAACTCTGAAACTATCTGAACCTAGCTCGACTTAAACCAAACCGGGTCATGTGGTGGATGTTGACTTACACAACTGCATAAATTTGCCACCGAATCATGCAACTCTTACCTTAGCGAAGAATCAATAGTATCACAGCAAAGAAACGAGGCGGCCTCGCGGCATTTCCTATACAGTTTCCATCAGGGAGAAGCAGAACAGAGAAACGAGAAGCGTTTTCGTGGGCACCAACCGTTGAGGAGGCGCCGCTTGGAATGGGGCCGGATGCGCCACCGGATGCGGGAAGCGCAGCCCTCTACCACCCGCAGCATCTCCTCGTACGCCCCCGCCTCCACCGCCACCTCCATCGCCGCCGCCGCCGCCGCCGCCAGCGGCGAGACAGAATCTGAGAGTAGTGCTAGTGAAACAGACACAGAGCGTTCTGTCCGACCGATTGGGAATGGACGGTCGGGATCGACGGGTGAGTTAGATAACTGCGTCCTCCAGTCCTGTGGTTTCTTGCTTGGAACTTGGAAGCGGAAGCTCTCTTGGACTGGATAGCAATGGAGTTATCCATTTCCATGGGAGGCTCTGCCGCAGGAACGAGCCTCGTGAATCTCAAGGTACACCCGCTCCCCCACCCCTCCCTGCCCCCTCTCTCCGGTGCTACCTTCTTGAGGGGTGGTTTATGTATCCTTGCCTAGGGTTTAACGCGTGATGTGAATTATTATGTTGGGAAAGTTGGTACTTTTTTACTTGCGCAGTTCGTTGCAATTGAAGAGAATGGGTAGCATTAGGTTGATGTATTTGCCATTCCAAGAGATGGCCGGCTTAAAAAAAACCGGATCTTAATTTTGCCTCAAACTTGTGAAGAATTTT
Organism: Hordeum vulgare subsp. vulgare; assembly: GCF_904849725.1. Classification (NCBI taxonomy): domain Eukaryota; kingdom Viridiplantae; phylum Streptophyta; class Magnoliopsida; order Poales; family Poaceae; genus Hordeum; species Hordeum vulgare. Next base: position 491,935,042 of record NC_058522.1, read on the forward strand.
GGGTTCAGTGATTAGAACCCACGAGAGAATTCGCACGAGAGAGAAGACATTCAGAGGTCTTAGTCTTTGTTTTCTTCAATTCTCAGCCCTGGCATTAAGAGGGTTAAACAAACCCACCTGCGGGTGCTGTTGTTTAACTCAGCACAATGTAAGGTAGAAAAGTGTATGTTATGTTCAGACATGCAAGCACACTAATGGATAAATATAGGACACTTTGCATGAAATTCCGCTCAAGGAAGGGGAGAAAACAATCTGGATGGAGGCATCCATTACCTCGCTGTTCATTCCTTAGTGCTATGTCCAATGCTTTAGCTTACTCATGAGAAATCGCAGTCAAAATTTGTGGATTGTCTTGCAGATGGTGAATCACAAATGCACCAGGGGCCTTGGACGTCAACTTCAGTTTTTGCATGACGTACCTTCTTCGGTGTGCCTGATGATACTTCACAACAAATGTTCAAAACGGTAGGTTGCTGTTGCTTACTCGGATCATTGACAGTCTTGAAATGATTATTCCTTTCATGTTCGATCGTACTGAGGGAGTAATACCTACTGCTTATTGCTTAGCACTAATGGATCGCTTCACTGTTCATAGTTGCTTATGAATTTATTTCCCAGAATCAGCCATAAAGTTTGCAGAGCGCTTCAGGAATTATCTCCAGTACAATGTACACCTTTATCCTCTTATCCTGTTATATCCAAACAGTGCACCAAAAATCATTACCTTCTGGGCTAATAATCTGTGCTATCAGGTACAGAAAATCCCACGCAGGCGCCAATAGCCTTTAAAGATTTTCATGTGTCTGTGCTTACTGAAGAAGATGGAGTGATAGAGGTTGGTTGGCATTTTGCTCTCAGTAATAGAGTGGTCTGAAAATAAAATCCAGCTCCTTTGCAGAAATCATCTTAATCTCTTTACCTTTCCATTTTCTTTGTTACAAGACACAGATACGAGTAACTATTAGCAGTAAAATGACGGATTCTGTCTTTGAGAAAGTCTTATCAAAGCATATTGCCGCAGCACAACCACTTCCAGGATTTCGGCGACTGAAAGGAGGTAGCAAGCCTTTTATTTCCTATCTATCTCAGTTCAGATAGAGCCTACTGCAACCGTTGCAACTCTGTTTCTGTTATTTGATCTTGTATCTTCCAAAACTCAGGAGTTCATCTCATGAGTTCAATACTTAGCATCTGAAGACTACTCAGAACAAATGGCTTCTTGGTGTGTCATACGTCTCAATGGACCATTAGCAGAGCTATTTGCGTTAATCCATATAGAAGTTGTTTAATTCTATTAACCATAGATTGCACTTCTCTTCTTTATTTAGCTTTGCATCTTTGTAGCGCTTTTGAATTGTTACCGCTTAGATAGCTCCTTCAATTTTTGATATGAAACTAACGCTGGTCACTTTCCACGACATTGGTGCTACTTGAAATGCTTCAGGGAAAACTCCAAATGTAAGTTATTGTGACAAACAAAAACTTGTTCCTCACATCTGCACATGCTAGCTGGATAGTGTTTTGAGGTGCTCCATGAATCTTGTCGTGGCTCAGGTACCAAAAGAAGTCGCTCTGCACTTGATTGGACCATCAAAAGTGAAGAAAACAGCCATCAAGAAAATCATCAATGGCGCAGTCGCTGAATATGTTGAGAAGGTAACATAACAACTACTATCCATAGTTTTCCCACTGTAGATGTGAATTGGTTGGCCATTTACCTGTATTGCATTGACATGCTGCAGGAGAACCTCGACGCATCGAAGAACCTGAAGGTTCTGCAAAGCTACGAGGAGCTCGAGGCCGCGTTCGAGCCTGGAAAAGAATTCTGCTTTGACGCTGCTGTCCATCTAACAGGAAGCTGACGCAATGAAAAAGTTCCATGATGCAATTAGAGAGATGACTTCTGCTGGGAGGGGGACTCCTGGGCAGCTGCCCCTTGACCTTGAGCTTCCAGATCTGCTAGTCTGCTGCACACAGCCCTGTTGTTATCTTGATGATCATGGATGCTACTGCTAGTCTGTTTTTTGGTTGATGCAGAGAGCAAATTTTGTTGACTGGTTGTTGACATGTCAGAATTATACTTTATGTTTTTTAGAAAGTGAGGATTTCCTCCGGCCTCTGCATCAAAAAGATGCATGCACCCCCTTTATTAAAAAGAGCAATAAAATAGTCTGCGGTTTCAAACAAGCTCATTGAGAGCTGCAAAATAATCCATAATAATAATTAAAAAATATGTCACAACCGCCGAAGATAGGACTAGATGCCTAACCACCTATCCTATTACCGGACAGTCATCCAAACCGGTTGTACATATCCCGAGCTACCATCTTCTATCGGATAGACCCAGTAATCAAAGGCTCTCTGGTTTTTGCAAGAGTGAGTAATGATCATGTACGGATCAACGCAGTTGCCCTGTAAATTACCTGCAAAAAATTTATATGTGGTTCTATGTTAAAAACCATGTCATTCCCGCAATTCCATATAGCCCAAAGTAAAAGTACATACTCCTATACCTCGCACTATTTATCTCAACTCCATTTAGCCATGTCTCAAAAAATGTGCCAATACTATTTGAAGGTATGATATTAAAGGCTATATAAATGGATCGCCATAAAATTTGTGCTAGAGGATATTGGAGAAAGAGGTGTTTGATAGTCTCGTCATGATAACAAAAGCTACATAATTTACTACCCTCCCAATTACGCTTGGCCAAATTATCCTTAGTAAGCCTTTTATTTTCCCTAGCCATCTCAGTTCAGACCTTCAGATAGAGCCTACTGCAACTGTTGCAACTCTGTTTCTGTTATTCGATCTTGTATCTTCCAAAACTCAGGAGTTCATCCCATGAGTTCAATACTTAGGGCGCGTTCGGACTCACTCCGCTCCGCGACTCCGCGCTGGAGCGGAGTGGCATGCAGTGATAAATCCGGGAGTTGTTAAAATGCCGCTCCACGCGCTCCGCTCCATGGAGAGATGCCGAACAGGCGCTTAGCATCTGAAGACTACTTAGAACAAATGGCTTCTTGATGGGTCATACACTCATCTTATGTCTCAATGGACCATTAGCAGAGCTATTTGCGTTAATCCATATAGAAGATTTTTAATTCTATTAATTGTAGATTGCACTTCTCTTCTTTGTTTAGCTTTGCATCTTTGTAGCATTTTTGAATTGTTACAGCTTAGATAGCTCCTTAAATTTTTGATATGGAACTAACGCTGGTCACTTTCCTCGACATTGGTGCTACTTGAAATGATTCAGGGAAAACTCCAAATGTAAGTTCTCCCAACCAAAAACTAGTTCCTCTGCTTCTGAACATCTCCACATGCTAGCTGGATTGTGTTTTGACCCGCTCCATGAATCTTGTCATGGATCAGGTACCAAAAGAAGTCGCTCTGCACTTGATTGGACCATCAAAAGTGAAGAAAGCAGCCATCAGGAAAATCATCAATCGCGCAGTCGTTGAATATGTTGAAAGGGTAACAACTACTATCCATGGGTTTCCTACTTTAATCGTGCATTCGTTTACCTCTGTTGCATTGACATGCTACAGGAGAACCTTGACGCGTCAAAGAACCTGAATGTTCTGCAAAGCTACGAGGAGCTCGAGGCCGTGTTCGAACCTGGAAAAGAGTTCTGCTTCGACGCCGCTGTCCATCTAACAGGAAGCTAACCGGTGGGAGACGGCAGCACGGGCTATTTTTAACCGATTTGGATGACGGCTAACTAATAGGCCAGGTCTTTAGTCATCGTAGCCTGTATTTGTTTAGCCGGACGTGACAGTTTATTTCCTTTTATTTCTACAGGCTCTATCTGTGAGCTTTTGTTGAAGATTGTACTTTTGTGAAACTTTGCTTTAATTAATAAATGGCTGCATGCATCATCATGATGCATAGGCCGGGGGAGATCCCCTTTTAAAAAAAAGTATAACAGAAAGCTGAAGCAGTGAAGGCCGTTTTAGAGCATCTCTAGCAGACCTTGTAAAAGAGGCGCACCTGTATTACTCTAGCGAGCCTGTTTTTCTTGTCAGAACAGACTCCGTATCCCGAGCTCGGCCCATAAAAAGTTTACCGTGGCCCGGAAAAAGACCCTCTCCATCGCTATTTATGCAGTTTCACCGCTCGGATACAGGTCAAACCCTATTCGCCTCCTCCGCCGCAATCCCCCCCCCCCTAATTTCTCGTCGTCGGCGAGCCTAAAAAAATCCCTAGCGACCCTTTCCGACTCATGGATGGCTATGGAAGTGGTGGGATGACACCGCATCTCCAACACCGCACGCGGGCAGGGGGCGCAGAAGTGGCTCAACTATGGGAGACGGCCCCGCTGGCGTTCGAACGCCGCGAGCTCGTGGTCCGCCGCCGCGCCTCCTCCGGCTCCTCTGCCGCGGGGAGCTCGACCTCGACTCCGACAAGGACTGAGCTCCTCTGGCTCCTCCGCCACGTCCTCGCCGCCACACCTGTCGATTTGGTTAGTCTAGGCTTGGGTATGCTCATTGTTCAAGAAATCGGTAACTGGTAGCTGCTCGGTCGGCATGGGAGTAGCGATCAATCGGTGAATCGGCCTATTAACTGGATTAATCGATCGACCATTAATCGATAGATTAAACAGAAACTTGCCAACTTATATCTGAATTTTTTATGTATCATACCATAATTCCATGCACCTAGCTATGTAATATATCAAAATATTCTATTGTAGGCATATAAAAAATAGATAAGAGGTAAAATTAATAATCGTTATACATCTAAATATATAAAATCTCAAAATTCAAATTGAGCAATTAAACATTTAAACTTATCCATATACTCCCTCCGTTCCTTTATATAAGGTGTATTTGTTTTTTGATAAAATTCCACAATGTAAGATGCATTTCTTCTAATTCTTTGTAATTCCATCATTATCCCTTAAAAAAAAGGAAAGTGTCCCTCCTTTGATTGCATGCATCTCTTATTATAAAAAGAAGAAGGAAAGAATCTCTCTCATGATTGTGTGTATCTCTTACTTTCCTAGCCTAAATGATTTTATTGCCTCTAATCAATGATTTGGCCAAGGTTAATTTCGTCTTAACATGTGTATAGTTATGCGCCTTGGTCACCGTGGCGGAAATAATACACCTTACATAAAGGAATGAAGGGAGTACTTGCTAACATACATCACATAATATAGTACATAACAACCAAAACCAACAGTTCCATCCATCCATCTACAAAATTGTAATTCATAATCTACTAATATATGAATGTTGGATTCTTCAGTAAGGTATGGGGGAAAGATGGTAGTACCTTGACTGCAGGTGACGTCATTGAGGAAGAGATTGGGGAGCATCCCATGGAAGAGGATGGAGATTGCCCAAGGGGGGTGGGTGATCCGTGCAATCTCTGGCATTAACTAGACGAATGCTTATAACAACAAACCTTCTCCTGCAACGACACCAGAAGAATGCTGATAGCACTCCCCGGTAATGAAACTGGAAGAATGTTGTTGATGGCCCACCAGCGCGTGGGTTCGCAACAGTTTTCGAGGGTAGAGTATTCGACCCAATTTGTTGATAAGCCCGTGAGGAGGTGAGAGTATACCCTCAAGTATTAGCAGCTGAATTTGTCGGATTCAACCACACCTGAAAGATTAGTATCTGCAAGCACAGTAGTAACAACAAAGTAGTATGATAACAACGATGTCAGAAACGATCTGTTGACAACAGACTATTCCTAACGATTGTATCAATGGCGCTTCCGTTGCCGCGATGATGGAAGTTGTCAATTCCCGTCAACGGTCTGGTGAATCAACAGTGTAGCAGGTAGTAGCAGTGTAACGAGCAATAACAGTCGCAAGGAACAGCAGTAGTGACAGCAGTAGCAAGTAGCAACAGTAGCAAGCAACAGTAGTAGCAACAGTAGCAGCAGCAGAGCAAGACAAGTAACAACAGTAGCAACAGTAGCAGCAGCAGAGCAAGACAAGTAAAAGCAGTAGCAATAGTAGTAGCAGCAACAGAGGAAGACAAGTAACAACAGTAGCAACAGTAGGAAAAACTCGTAGGCAATGGGTCGGTGATTTGTTTGGATGATATTCATCATGCAACAACTATAACACGGAGAGATAAGTGGCTAGCTCCCGTTCATCAATGTGATGTAGGCATGCATTCCGTGTGTCGTCATACATGCTTAGGGAAAAGAACTTGCATGACATCTATTGTCCACCCCTCCCGTGGCAGCGGGGTCCAAAAGGAAACTACGTGATATTAAGGTTCTCCTTTTAATAAAGAACCGGACCAACGCATTAGCACTTGGTGAACACATGAACTCCTCAAACTATGGTCATCACCGGGAGTGGTTCCGGTTATTGTCACTCCGGGGTTGCCGGATCATAACACATAGTAGGTAACTACAACTTGCAAGATCGGATCTAAAACACACATATATTGGTGACAACATAATAATTTCAGATCTAAAATCATGACACTCGGGCCCTAGTGACAAGCATTAAGCATGGCAAAGTAGTAGCAACATCAAATCTCAGAACATAATGGATACTAGGGATCAATCCCCATCAAAACTAACTCGATTACATGATAGATCTCATCCTACTCATCACCGCCCAACGAGCCTACGAATAGATTACTCACGAACGGTGAAGAACTTCATGGAATTGGAGAGGGAAGAAGGTTGATGATGACGATGGCGACGATTTCCCCTCTCCGGAGCCCAAGACGGACTCCAGATCTGCCCTCCAGATGAAGAACAGGTGGTGGCGGCGCCTCCGTATCGAAAATGCGACGAAAACTTCTCTTTTTTATTTTTTCTGGGATGAAAGACAAGTTATAGAGCTGGAGTTGGGGGCGGCAGGTGCCTGTGGGCCCCACAAGCCTGCCCACCGCCACCAGGGGGGTGGTGACGGAGCAGGGGCTTGTGGCCCACTAGCCCACCCCCTGAGGTGGAACTTGGCGCATATATTTTTGATATTTTCCAAAAGTGCTCCCTGTAAATTTTCAGGACGTTTGGAGAACTTTGATTTATGCACAAAAATAACACCAAGGCAATTCTGCTGAAAACAGCGTCAGTCCAGGTTAGTTCCACTCAAATCATGCAAATTATAGTCCAAAACAAGGGCAAAAGAGTTTGGAAAAGTAGATACGATGGAGACGTATCAACTCCCCCAAGCTTAAAACCTTGCTTGTCCTCAAGCAACTCAGTTGACAAACTGAGAGAGAAAGAAAAACTTTGACAAACTCTGTTTGATCTTGTTGTTGCAACTATGTCTAACTCATAACCAGAATTTCAGCAAGATCACAAGTTAACCACATAGGTAAATGACACAAAGGTCTCATGGTAAACTAATATCAATGGCATAATCAGCTAACGAGCAAATAATAATGAGTTTCAAATACCAACACTTCAATCAAAACAAGCATGAATCAATATGAATAGGTGGTATCTTGCTAGCTCTTTCCGAGACCGCAAAACATAAATGCAGAGCACTTTCAAAGATCAAGGGCTGACTAAACATTGTAATTCATAGCAACGAAGATCCAGTCATATTCATACTCAATATCAATCAAAAGCAAAGCATAAAAATGACAGTGGTGCTCTCTAATTGGTGCTTATATAAGAGGAGGATGACTCGACATGAAAATAAATAGACAGGCCCTTCGCAGAGGGAAGCATTGATTTGCAGAGGTGCCAGAGCTCAAGCTTTGAAAACAGAGATAATAATTTTGGGTGGCATGCTTTCATTGTCAACGCAATGACCAAGAGTTCTCAATATCTTCCATGCTACTCATGCTATAGGTGGTTCCCAAACAGAAAGGTAAAGTTTTAACTCCCCCCCACCAATCAATCACACTCCACGGCTAGCCGAATCCTCGGGTACCGTCCATACTAACATCAATCCGGGGGGAGTCTTGTTTTACAGTTATGTTTTCGATTTAAGCGTGGAACTGGGCATCCCAAATACCGGCCCCTTTCTCGTGAATGACTGTGAATAAACACATGTCGAGGATAACACTCCTAGCATGGAAGATACCAATAGCCCTCTGTCACCACATGAGCGGTCCCGGCATGCAAAACAGATTATTTCTTGAAGGTTTAGAGAATGGCACATGCAAATTTACTTGGAACGGCAGGTAGATACCGCAAATAGGTAGGTATGGTGGACTCTCATGGAAAAACTTTTGGGTTTATGGAAGTGGATGCACAAGCAGTATTCCCGCTTAGTACAAGTGAAGGCTAGCAAACGACTGGGAAGCGACCAACTAGAGAGCGACAACAGTCATCAAGATGCAATGAGTTTGACTAACATTGAATGCAAGCATGAACAAGATATAAATCATCATGAACACGAACATCATAGAGGCTATGTTGATTTTGTTTCAACTACATGCATGAACATGCGCCAAGTCAAGCCACTTGAAACATTCAAAGGAGAATACCATCCTATCATACTACATCACAGTCATCTCAAAATCTATGTTGGCAATCAAGACAAACCATTATAAGCTCTCAGCTAAATAAGCATGGAATCAGAAACTATGATCTCTAAGTTGTCATTGCAAACATGGTTCTCTCACAACAAAGCTAAATCTGGGTCGACAAGCTAGTCATATTTACAAAAACAAAATAGATAGAGTTCATACCAGCTTTTCAATCTCAGTCACTTCATCATATACCATCATTGTTGCCTTTCATTTGCACGATCGAACGATGTGAACAATAATAAGCGCATTGGACTAAGCTGAATCTGCAGGCAAACACAAAGGAGAAGACAAAATAATATGGCTCTTTGAAAGCTAAACAGGTAAGCATGTAAGAACCACTAAACATTGAAACCAATATCTTCTACCTTGACACAAAGAAAAAGAAAGCTATTTACACGGGAAAGCTCCCAACAAGCAAAAGAAGAAAGAAAAATCTTTTTGGGTTTTCTCAAAAGGACACAAAACAAGAAAACAAGAAAATGAAAAGAAACTAGCATGGATAATACAGTGGCAAAGTGTAAACACCGGCTAACAGAGTGAAAGCATAAGCATGAATGTAAAGTCGGTGAGAACGCGTACTCCCCCAAGCTTAGGCTTTTGGCCTAGCTTGTTCTACTCCCATGGATGATCCTGGCGAAACCCAAAGTCATAATGGGTGTTATACGGGAGTGCTGCAGCCACTGCCTGAATAGCTGCCTCACGAAGTCGAGCAGAAGTCGCCTCCCTCTTATACTCCTCTGCCTCTCCTATGGTTATGTAGTATCTTTGTTTAACCTGAAAATCAACGAAAGCAGGAGCAGGAAGGGTAATATGGAAAACACGCTGTCGGTTAAATATCAAGCGGTATAGGAGGGATCCATGATCTCTCTCAAGGAACTGGTAGCGTGTTAGAGCAACACGATCAAGGTATGCTGTACGGAGAGGAGGGTCTTCTGGACGGATGGATACTCCAAGAAAATTTGCTAAGCGTGTAGCATAAACTCCACCAAAGAAATCCCCCTCACTGGCATCTTTATTCACCCTCCTTGCTATAATAGCTCCCATATTGAAGCTCCTGTCACCTGTTACTGCGCTTTTAAGGATACTAAGGTCGGAAGCGCATAGGTGACAATGTGCACCCTTGCCGTTAACGCACCTACCTATGAAGAGGGCAAGGTAGTGCAAGGCAGGGAAATGGATGCTTCCTATGGTGGCTTGCGTGATATCTTTGGGTTTCTCCAACAGTTATACTGGAGACAAAGTCTCTGACCGAAGACTTAGGAGGATCATTAACACTACCTCCATCGGGTATCTTGCAGATCCTATTGAAATCCTCCAGACCCACGGTATAGGATTTATCATACAGATCAAGCAGTATGGATGATTCACGGCCAACTAAAAATTTAAATCTACGCACGAAAGAGGCAGTGAGCATAGCATACTGTTCACATTTATCTGAGAGGAATTCTTCTAACCCGCCATTGCGGACAAGTGGATCAAACTCATCCTTGAAGCCTGTCGATCATGAACTCATCGGAAGGCCATTCACATGGTTGCACCGGTGCGTCCCTTAGTTGAAAAGGTTCGGGCTCCCGAAAGGAGAGATGAGGACCCTTCTTACTTGAGGAACCACCATGAAACTTCCTCCTAAACATAATTTCCTTTTGCTGAAATTTTTGAAGTTCAAGAGAAAAGTGAATGAGGACCAACCATACCTTTATAGACACCGACAGAGAGAAGGACAAGCTGACTCAGACCCTAGGGAATGTTGAGCACCCTGGACGAACACAAGGCACACCAGGATCCGTTCCGTGGAAGGTTGGGTTTCACGATGCAGCCAGTTACAGAAGCCGAGAGAGAAAGAGGAAAGCGGAGCTGAGCGACATGCACAAGATCAATGCAAAACTACAAATTCTAGAGGAAGTTGAGAGCCAGCGAGCTGCCCACCAACCATCTCAGCGACACGAAACTATCCTAGAAGTTACCCCGCCATCTCAGCGGAGAAGCAGTGTGGCTTCCATGGAGCTCGTTCAGCCTGACTTCACGGCTCCTAGCTACCCCATGGATACTATCACGGAGTCTCAACCTTGCGATCTTTTGACGAAATGCCGGAACCTCACTTTTCAAGGCTGCTATCGTCTTTGTTGCACCTCCTCAATCCAACGGAACTTTTCACTGCCTTCCGATTCCACGTGGCTTTGCTGTTGTGATGGTGGATGAAGTAAAGGAGGGATTTGAGGAGCTCGAGCTTGACCACCCTATAGGTGAAGGGGAGAATAAGCTGGTTCATGCTGCGAGGAGTACATGTCTATGCCCGAAGGAGTACATCAAGCTTCCAAACTGGAAGCCTCCTCCCCCTCCTCCTCCGGCGAGTGATCAGGGAACTCCTCATCCTCCTCCGGCGAGTGATCACGACACTCCTCATCCTCCTCCGGCGAGTGATCAGGGCACTCCGGCTCCTCCGACGCATGAGGGCACTCCGCCCCCTTCTTCGGCTCCTCCTCCGGCGCGTGAGGGCACTCCACCTCCTTCTTCGACTCCTCCGGCGAGTTGGAGCAGTCCGCCTCCTTCTTCGACTCCTCCTCCGGCGCGTCGGAGCACTTCGCCTCCTTCTTCGGCTCCTCCTCCAGCGTGTCGGAGCAGTCCTCCTCCTTCGGCTCCTCCTCAGGCGCGTCATAGCAGTCCTCCCCCTTCGGCTCCTCCTCAGGCACGTCGGAGCAGTCCTCCTCCTTCAGCTCCTCCTCAGGCGCGTCGGAGCAGTCCGCCTCCTCCGCAATGGCGGAAGACAGACGTCGTCGCCGCTCCGCCAAAAATTACACACGTAATAAAGATGTCGCCTCTTCCTCCTTCTCTCAAGCGGAAGACAGACTCCGCCGCTGCTCTGGCGGCTAGAAGTGATGCAAGGTTAGCAAAATGAAGAAGTGGTAAAACAATTCCCCAGCTCGGCCAACAGAAGAAGCAATTGTGTCCCCCGCTCAAGGTGTCTAGCGATATCGTCGTCGCTAATGATCTGGGGTTGCTGCCCGGTACCAATCCTGGTGATTACATGAAGGATTCAGTAATTTTTGATATAGCTATAACAAATAAAGAAAAATATGAATACATGCACGAGAAGCCTCTCGTCAAACCTGGTCATCCTCCTCTAACACCGAGGATGCACGAATTGCATGAGTGGTACATGAACATCTGCAAGGAGTCTGGGAAAGAAGCTATCTATATGGCAGTGAAAAAATATCACGATTTCATTTGAACTCCAATGATGCCTTTTCAATTTGAGGAGTTATTTCAGTTATACAATCAACTGACCCTCGACAAACAATTCCTGACTTCCTACTGTTTGTAGGTATTACTTCTATAGTTAAATCTCTAGCTCGTCTCGTTCATTGCATGTATATATAATTATCCTCACTATATATATTATGGAGATTGAAGATCGTCGAATTAAAAAAAGCAGGAATCTTCGATATTGGGTTCATTAGCCCAGAAGCCGTAAATGTATTGTCGGTACGAAATGAAACCAAAGAGACCGAGGTTAGCTTGCTAAACTCGTTGCTTGCAAATCAAAACAAAAGGGAAATACTCTTTACTTACAACTTCAAGTGAGTGTTGCTGTCTTCTCTGTATACTCGGTTTCGCTTACTCGAGGTTAAGTAAATGTAATTGATGAGTTATATATGCGTGCGGAGTTACCACTTTATTCTGCTATCCATTAAGCTTGACGGGGCAAAAGTAACTGTCTTAGACTCGAGACGTAAAGATCCCGAGGATTATGCGGACATGACTGCAATGCTCAAGAAGTAAGTTCAGTCAATACCGGGACCATACTGGCATGCAACTTTCGTTAATTTCCTGATATCAACTAATCATTTTCTTTGCCTGGCAGGGTTTAGAAGAAGTTCACCTCAAAGTTTCCCGGTCTAAACAAAGAGTTGCAATTTACGCACCCCCAGTAAGTAGTACTAGCTAGTTTCGCGCATCTCTAATTGATTCAATTTTTCATCAATATATCACTAGCATGCTTGCTTATCAGTTTGATTGAACTCTATTCTCGTAAAGTGCTTGTACCAGGTAGCTGGGGCTGAAAAATGTGCATACTACGTATGCGAGTTCATTCGCCTCTCTGACAAACAATTTGAAGTACATAAATAATATTCACAAATTTATTTTATATGTTACCATCAATTATGTTGAGTTTTATTCATATATATGCATGTATTGACCCCTTTTTTAAATTAGATCTGGAAGAAGCGGGATGAACCCCTATCAGATGATGGCATACGAGCAATTCAAGAGGAATTGACGGGATTCTTTATTGACCACATCATACCTAAAGATGGAGAATACCATGTGAGCTATTTGTAATTGGATCTTAGGTAGATGATGTTAGGCATTGTAAAAGATGTTATATTGTAAAAGATGTTAGGGATTGTAAATGGTTTTCTTCATTTTCTTATTAGCTAGCGTCATGTTCTCTCTATATGTATTCTATATGTATAGTAGCTAGCGTCGACCAAGCACGGAGAAATAGACAACACTTTTCTCTATTAGCTAGCTAACACAATATGAAACCACTAAATTAACCCTCCAACCCCCCTCCCCCCATTTAAAAAAAACAGCTCTGCCCAGATGCTGATGCGTGGATGCCATGTTGCCCGGGCTCCCCGCAGCGGCCACATGGAGACCCTTCGGTCCCGGTTGGTAAGCGAACCGGGACTAAAGATTTTGGGCTTTAGTCCCGACCCTTTAGTCCCGGTTCAAGAACCGGGGCTAATGGACCTCTGAAACCGGGATAAATGGATCATTTTCTACTAGTGATGGTAGAATTTATATAGTATTAGTTCCATTGTATTTTGCTTGGATACAACATGAATTATTTTGCCCCAAAACTTTAACGTTAGTATTATGTTAGACCATTATGTTGTTCAAAAAGTTTCAAAATATTTGACTATATTTTATTTTATTTTTCCAATTCTAGGGCATGTCCTCCCATGCTCCATCATGTATTTTCGGAAGAAAAAACATTGGAAGTAATTGAAGATTTTGGATGGTCCACATATCGCCAACATTTTATTTTGCCGTACTACCTCATGTGCATGCATGGATAATGGTGCAGCAACTTCGTGTGCCTATGTTGATGCTATTGCACACATGTTCAGGATTTTTTAAATTCTTTTTGAAGTAGTATTGTTTTTCTTTGTGTCATGATAACAAAAAAATCAGAGGTAAATTTGACCACTAAAATGCAAAAGAATTATTTAGCAAATGAAAATCAACGAAAAATTGACATGATGCAAATAATATAAAATGTTACATTTGACATAAAATTGATATGTTGTTGATCCCCCGTTGGCGACAAACCCTAGCCACCATCATGGGTTTCTACTACGGCACATGCTCGAGCTCGAGCAAGAACAAGGACAAGGTCCCCGCCCTCCCTTCACGTGCGCTCCCCTCGTCATCATCTTCCCGCACGCCTCGACAGCGGATAAGCGTTCCAGTGCATCAGGCAAGGTGGCATTGGGAGCACCGCATCCCTCTCCTCTACCCCGACGCTGCCACATGGCTTGCACTTGGATTCACACAGGATCCCAGTGCAGGTGGTGCCGCGGTCGGGCGGGCGCATGCGGAGGAGGTTCGGCGCCGACGACATCAGCTGACGCGTGAGCAGCGGCTAAACCCCGCATAAGCTTCAGCTTCTCCTGATTGGGAGGTCTGGTTTGTGTTTGAGCACGAGGAGCAACGTTGGTGCGGCATCCGTGATGCACGGGCAGGCACCTCGCCGCCCCTTGTCGTGCGCGACGAGGACCAGTAGGCGGAGGCCGCCTACGAGGAGGCGCTCGCGGCTGCCCTCCGTGAAAGCTAGGAGGAAGAGCGGCGCAAGGAGGAGGAGGAGGAGGCGGCTTACTAGGCGCGGTTGGCAGAGGTCATGGCGCTCTTCGCTACCGGCGACTGCGTCATGCCACCACCGGCCTCGCAGTACCCCGCTAAGGCCGAGCCAGGGCCGACCACCGTAAAGAGCGAGCAGTAGATTTGGGACGAGATGGGGTGCGAGTGGGTGAGCGCGCCACACGTCTGGTTGATGGCGACGCCGGAGCAGGAGCCGGCTTACATGAAGCACTGACGAAAATGTCGGCTGGTGGAGGAGCGCCTCGAGGGCCAGTGGTCAAGCAGCTGGAGCGTGACGCCGAAGCCGAGGAGGGGGAACGCCATGCTGAAGCCCAGCCAACGACGATGCAACCACCGGCAAACAACGTCGCTACCGTGTGGAAGACGGCCTTCCCCTGGGTTGGCCGGGCGCTGACGCTTGTCGACCTCAACGGCCCCGAGGACAAGGACGAGGACAACTAGGGTACCGTGCCACCTCGTTTTTAGTTTAATTAATATTTTTTACTTAATGCAATATGGATTCTTGGGACTATCGCTAGCTATTAAGGCCGGCATTAATGTTTAATTAATTTTTTTCTATTTTCAAAATGTTTATCGTGTATATTTTCATGCCGCCTTAAAAATGTCTCATGGTAGCGTTGGGACCCATTTCGAAAAGCGAAGACGGATGTTCGTCGGGCCGGTCCAAATGGACAAAATGCGGATAAAACACACATCCGTTTGGATCGCGCGGTTGGAGTTGCTCTAATATCGCGATAACCAGTGCATAGAAGAAGAGTCCCGATATTCACCACTCGTGTGTCATATTACTCATTCGTCCACACATTGTGTGTGATGTATGCAGGAGGCAGCGCACACGAATCGTGTGTTGGCCAACATTAGAACTGTTCACAAGTGTGGACGCAGCTACTTTGTGCCACACGCCCAACAAGTACTATTCATCCTGACCCCGCGTGTGTCATGAAGCAAAATCTACCCACACATATGACACAAGTACCTTAGCTACCTGTGGGATGACACTTTAGTTACCCCGAAGATGGCAATTTCAGCAGCGCGCGATGTAGTTCTATTCGACGCGCGTAAGTGGTTTTTAACGCGCACGTGATTTTTACGCGCCCTTTGAAACTATCGATTCGGTCGCGCGCGATAAAAAACCGTTTTTAGACGTACGGTTTATTTAGGGTCTGTGTTGGAGATGCTCATATAAAGGGTATAAATATCGGCCGTCCGGCGATGAAGACATGAGAGGCTAGTTAGGTTTCGTTGTTTTTCTTTCAAGAGGATCCGGCAAACCAATAACCAGGGCATCCCATAGCAGAATGTGTCTAGTGGACCGAAACAATCATGGGTAACACAGAGTACTAGCCGGCCGATCCAAGGGATGTGCAGGGTAGAATGATCTAGAGCCACATATGTCGCGAACGTTAGCCACCATGGATGGAGAGACCGATGAGCGGTAAAAACGAAACATGGAAGACGTCAGCCACCATGGATGAAGAGACAGATGAGCGGTAAAAACGAAACGGGAATGACATCAGCCACCATGGATGGAGAGACACATGAGCGCTAAAAACAAAACAGGAAAGACGTCAGCCACCATGGATGGAGAGACAGATGAGCGGTAAAAACGAAGCAGTGAAGACATCAGCCACCATGGATGGAGAGACAGATGAGCGGTAAAAACGAAACAGGAAAGACGTGAGCCACCATGGATGGAGAGACAGATAAGCGGTAAAAACGAAACAGGGAAGACGTCAGCCACCATGGATGGAGAGACAAATGAGCGGTAAAAACGAAACAGGGAAGGCAAACCCAACCCAAACCCCCTCTGCAAGCAAGCGCAACGAGAGTGGGCAGGGCAGCGTTCAAAAAGAAGAAGGAAAGAAGTCGGGAGACGCAACAGGGAGGCAGTTGGGCTTGGGAAAAAGCAAGGGTACTATGGTCATTTCCAAGCCCCACCACATCCCCTCTCCTCTTCCTTTGTCCCTGGCCTTCCCTTTGTTCCTCCATCACCAAAGCCCAAAGCCCTCGCCGCCCTCCACCTCAACCCGACGAACGCAACGGCTCCCTTCCCTTCCCTTCACCTCCCTTCGTCTCTCCCCCTCCTCGACCACCGCCGTCGCCGGTATGTTGGCTCCGCCCAACCCGCCCTGCCGCCTCGTGATGTTCGAGACCTTCGGGAACAGCCCTGCGCGGCCGATGCTCGCACCAGCGGGTTATCTGGAGCCACATATGTCGCGAGCATCAGCCACCATGGATGGAGAGACAGATGAGGGGTAAAAACGAAATAGGGAAGACGTTAGCCACCATGGATGATGTAGAGACAGATGAGCGGTAAAAACGAAACAGGGAAGGCAAACCCAACCCAAACATCCTCTCCAAGCAAGCGCAACGAGAGTGGGTAGGGCAACGTTCAAAAAATAAGAAGGAAAGAATGCTGGAGACGCAGCAGGGACAGGGAGGCAGTTGGGCTTGGGAAAAAGCAAGAGTACTATGGTCATTTCCAAGCCCCACCACATCCCCTCTCCTCTTCCTTTGTCCCTGGCCTGCCCTCTGTTCCTCCGTCACCAAAGCCCAAAGACCTCGCCGCCCTCCACCTCAACCCGACGAACGCAACACCTCCCTTCCCTTCCCTTCACTTCCCTTCGTCTCTCCCCCTCCTCGACCACCGCCGTCGCCGGTATGTTGGCTCCGCCCAACCCACCTCGTCGCCTCGTGATGTTTGAGCCCTTCAGGAACAGTGCTACGCGGCTGATGCTCGCACCAGCGGGTGATCTGGAGCCACATATGTCGCGAACATCAGCCACCATGGATGGAGAGACAGATGAGCGATAAAACCGAAACAAGGAACACGTGAGCCACCATGTATGATGGAGAGACAGATGAGCGGTAAAAACGAAACAGAGAAGGCAAACCCAACCCAAACCCCCTCTGCAAGCAAGCGCAGCGAGAGTGGGCAGGGTAGCGTTCAAAAAAGAAGAAGGAAAGATGGCTGAAGACGCAACAGGGACAGGGAGGCAGTTGGGCTTGGGAAAAAGCAAGGGTACTATGGTCATTTCCAAGCACCACCGCGTCCCCTCTCCTCTTCCTTTGTCCCTGGCCTGCCCTCTGTTCCTCCGTCACCAAAGCCCAAAGCCCTCGCCGCCCTCCACCTCAACCCGGCGAACGCAACGCCTCCCTTCCCTTCCCTTCACTTCCCTTCGTCTCCCCCCTCCTCGACCACCGCCGTCACCGGTATGTCGGCTCCGCCCAACCCGCCCCGTCGCCTAGTGATGTTTGAGCCCTTCGAGAACAGCCCTGCGCGGCTGATGCTCCCACCAGCGGGTGATCTGGAGCCACATATGTCGCGAAGATCACCCACCATGGATGGAGAGACAGATGAACGGTAAAAACGAAACAGGGAAGACGTTAGCCATCATGGATGATGGAGAGACAAATGAGCGGTAAAAACGAAACAGGAAAGGCAAACCCAACCCAAACCCCCTCTGCAAGCAAGCGCAGCGAGAATGGGCAGGGCAGCGTTCAAAAAAGGAGGAAAGAAGGCTGGTGACGCATCAGGGACAGGGAGGCAGTTGGGCTTGGGAAAAAGCAAGGGTACTATGGTCATTTCCAAGCCCCACCACGTCCCCTCTCCTCTTCCTTTGTCCCTGGCCTGCCCTCTGTTCCTCCGTCACCAAAGCCCAAAGCCCTCGCCGCCCTCCACCTCAACCCGGCGAACGCAACGCCTCCCTTCCCTTCCCTTCCCTTCCCTTCATCTCTCCCCCTCCTCGACCACCGCCGTCAACCGTATGTCGGCTCCGCCCAACCCGCCCCGCCGCCTAGTGATGTTTGAGCCCTTCGGGAACAGCCCTACGCGGCTGATGCTCGCACCAGCGGCTGATCTGGAGCCACATATGTGGCGAACATCAACCACCATGGATGGAGAGACAGATGAACGGTAAAAACGAAACAGGAAAGACGTTAGCCATCATGGATGATGGAGAGACAGATGAGCGGTAAAAACGAAACAGGAAAGGCAAACCCAACCCAAACCCCCTCTGCAAGCAAGCGCAGCCAGAATGGGCAGGGCAGCGTTCAAAAAAGGAGGAAAGAAGGCTGGAGACGCAGCAGGGACAGGGAGGCAGTTGGGCTTGGGAAAAAGCAAGGGTACTGTGGTCATTTCCAAGCCCCACCACGTCCCCTCTCCTCTTCCTTTGTCCCTGGCCTGCCCTCTGTTCCTCCGTCACCAAAGCCCAAAGCCCTCGCCGCCCTCCACCTCAACCCGGCGAACGCAACGCCTCCCTTCCCTTCCCTTCACTTCCCTTCGTCTCTCCCCCTCCTCGACCACCGCCGTCACCGGTATGTCGGCTCCGCCCAACCCGCCCCGCCGCCTAGTGATGTTTGAGCCCTTCGGGAACAGCTCTACGCAGCTGATGCTCGCACCAGCGGCTGATATGGAGCCACATATGTCGCGAACATCAACCACCATGGTGTTGGAATTATGCCCTAGAGGCAATAATAAATGTATAGTTATTATTATAATTCCTGTATCAAGATAATAGTTTATTATCCATGCTATAATTGTATTGAATGAAGACTCATTTACATGTGTGGATACATAGACAAAACACCGTCCCTAGCATGCCTCTAGTTGGCTAGCCAGTTGATCAATGATAGTCACTGTCTTCTGATTATGAACAAGGTGTTGTTGCTTGATAACTGGATCACGTCATTGGGAGAATCACGTGATGGACTAGACCCAAATTGATAGACGTAGCATGTTGATCGTGTCATTTTGTTGCTACTGTTTTCTGCGTGTCAAGTATTTATTCCTATGACCATGAGATCATATAACTCACTGACACCGGAGGAATGCTTTGTGTGTATCAAACGTCGCAACGTAACTGGGTGACTATAAAGATGCTCTACAGGTATCTCCGAAGGTGTTAGTTGAGTTAGTATGGATCAAGACTTGGATTTGTCACTCCGTGTGACGGAGAGGTATCTCGGGGCCCACTCGGTAATACAACATCACACGCAAGCCTTGCAAGCAATGTAACTTAGTGTAAGTTGCGGGATCTTGTATTACGGAACGAGTAAAGAGACTTGCCGGTAAACGAGATTGAAATAGGTATACGGATACTGACGATCGAATCTCGGGCAAGTAACATACCGAAGGACAAAGGGAATGACATACGGGATTATACGAATCCTTGGCACTGAGGTTCAAACGATAAGATCTTTGTAGAATATGTAGGATCCAATATGGGCATCCAGATCCCGCTATTGGATATTGACCGAGGAGTCTCTCAGGTCATGTCTACATAGTTCTCGAACCCGCAGGGTCTGCACACTTAAGGTTCGACGTTGTTTTATGCGTATTTGAGTTATATGGTTGGTTACCGAATGTTGTTCGGAGTCCCGGATGAGATCACGGACGTCACGAGGGTTTCCGGAATGGTCCGGAAACGAAGATTGATATATAGGATGACCTCATTTGATTACCGGAAGGTTTTCGGAGTTACCGGGAATGTACCGGGAATGACGAATGGGTTCCGGGAGTTCACCGGAGGGGGGCAACCCACTCCGGGGAAGCCCATAGGCTTTTGGGGGACACACCAGCCCTTAGTGGGCTGGTGGGACAGCCCCAAGGTAGCCTATGCGCCAAGATAAGAAAATCAAAGGAAAAGAAAAAAAAAGAGGGAAGAAGTGGGAAGGGAGGGGGACTCCTCCCACCAAACCAAGTCCAACTCGGTTTGGGGGGGGGGGAGTCCTCCCCCCCTTGGCTCGGCCGACCCCTTGGGAGTCCATTGGACCCCAAGGCAAGGTCCCCCTCCCTCCTCCTATATATATGGGGCTTTTAGGGCAGATTTGAGACGACTTTCTCACGGCTGCCCGACCACATACCTCCATAGTTTTTCCTCTAGATCGTGTTTCTGCGGAGCTCGGGCGGAGCCCTGCTGAGACAAGATCATCACCAACCTCCGAAGCGCCGTCACGCTGCCGGAGAACTCTTCTACCTCTCCGTCTCTCTTGCTGGATCAAGAAGGCCGAGATCATCGTCGAGCTGTACGTGTGCTGAACGCGGAGGTGCCGTCCGTTCGGTACTAGATCGTGGGACTGATCGCGGGATTGTTCGCGGGGCGGATCGAGGGACGTGAGGACGTTCCACTACATCAACCGCGTTCTCTAACGCTTCTGCTGTACGATCTACAAGGGTACGTAGATCACTCATCCCCTCTTGTAGATGGACATCACCATGATAGGTCTTCGTGCGCGTAGGAAAATTTTTGTTTCCCATGCAACGTTCCCCAACAGTGGCATCATGAGCTAGGTTCATGCGTAGATGTCTTCTCGAGTAGAACACAAAAGGTTTTGTGGGCGGTGATGTGCGTTTTGCTGCCCTCCTTAGTCTTTTCTTGATTCCGCGGTATTGTTGGATTGAAGCGGCTTGGACCGACATTACTCGTACGCTTACGAGAGACTGGTTTCATCGTTACGAGTAACCCCCTTTGCTCAAAGATGACTGGCAAGTGACGGTTTCTCCAACTTTAGTTGAATCGGATTTGACCGAGGAGGTCCTTGGATGAGGTTAAATAGCAACTCATATATCTCCGTTGTGGTGTTTGCGTAAGTAAGATGCGATCCTACTAGATACCCTTGGTCACCACGTAAAACTTGCAACAACAAAATTAGAGGACGTCTAACTTGTTTTTGCAGGGTATGATTGTGATGTGATATGGCCAATGATGTGATGTGATATATCGGATGTATGAGATGATCATGTTGTAATAGAAATATCGACTTGCACGTCGATGGTACGGCAACCGACAGGAGCCATAGGGTTGTCTTTATACTAACATGTTTGTGCTTGCAGATGCGTTTACTATTTTGCTAGGATGTAGCTTTAGTAGTAATAGCATAAGTAGCACGACAACCCCGATGGCAACACGTTGATGGATGATCATGGTGTGGCGCCGGTGATAAGAAGATCGTGCCGGTGCTTTGGTGATGGAGATCAAGAAGCACGTGATGATGGCCATATCATGTCACTTATGAATTGCATGTGATGTTAATCCTTTTATGCACCTTATTTTGCTTAGAACGACAGTAGCATTATGAGGTGATCTCTCACTAAAATTTCAAGACGAAATTGTGTTCTCCCCGACTGTGCACCGTTGCTACAGTTCGTCGTTTCGAGACACCACGTGATGATCGGGTGTGATAGACTCAACGTTCACATACAACGGGTGCAAAACAGTTGCGCACGCGGAACACTCGGGTTAAGCTTGACGAGCCTAGCATGTGCAGACATGGCCTCGGAACACATGAGACCGAAAGGTCGATCATGAATCATATAGTTGATATGATTAGCATAGGGATGCTTACCACTGAAACTACTCTCGACTCACGTGATGATCGGACTTGGGGTAGTGTAAGTGGATCATGAACCACTCAAATGACTAGAGAGATGTACTTTTTGAGTGGGAGTTTAGCATATAATTTGATTAAGTTGAACTCTAATTATCTTGAACATAGTCTAAGTCCACTTTGAATATATTTGTGTTGTAGATCATGGCTCACGCAAGTGTCATCCTGAATTTTAATACGTTCCTAGAGAAAGCTAAGTTGAAAGATGATGGAAGCAACTTTGTAGACTGGGCTCGTAAACTTAAGCTAATCTTACAAGCTGGAAAGAAGGATTATGTCCTTAATGCTGCGCTAGGAGATGAACCACCCGCTACGGCTGATCAGGATGTTAAGAACGCTTGGTTAGCACGTAAGGAGGACTACTCGATAGTTCAATGTGCAGTCTTGTATGGCTTAGAGCCGGGACTTCAACGTCGCTTTGAGCGTCATGGAGCATTTGAGATGTTCCAGGAGTTGAAGTTTATCTTTCAGAAGAACGCCCGGATCGAGAGGTATGAGACCTCCGATAAATTCTATGCTTGCAAATGGAGGAAAACTCGTCTGTCAGTGAACATGTGCTCAAAATGTCTGGGTACTCAAACCGTCTAGCTGAACTGGGGATTGAACTCCCGCAAGAAGCTATCACTGACAGAATCCTCCAATCACTGCCGCCAAGCTATAAAGGCTTTGTGTTGAACTACAACATGCAAGGGATGAACAAGTCTCCCGGCGAGTTGTTTGCGATGCTGAAAGTCGCAGAGTCTGAACTCCGTAAAGAGCATCAAGTGTTGATGGTGAGCAAGACCACTAGTTTCAAGAGAAACGGCAAAGGCAAGAAGGGCAATTCGAAGAAGAGCGGCAAGCCTGTTCCCAATCCGCCGAAGAAACCCAAGGCTGGACCTAAGCCTGAAACAGAGTGCTTCTATTGCAAGGGTATGGGTCACTGGAAGCGCAATTGCCCCAAGTATCTGGCAGATAAAAGGCGGGCAAAGAAAAATCAGGTATATTTGATATACATGTTATTGATGTGTACTTAACCAGCTCTCGTAGTAGTGCCTGGGTATTCGATACCGGTTCTGTTGCTCACATTTGCAACTCGAAGCAGGAACTGCGGAATAGACGAAGGCTGGCGAAAGACGAAGTGACGATGCGCGTAGGAAACGGTTCCAAGGTTGATGCAATCGCCGTCGGCACCGTGTCACTTCAACTACCATCGGGATTAGTGATGAACTTAAATCATTGTTATTTAGTGCCTGCGTTGAGCATGAACATTATATCTGGATCTTGTTTATTGCGAGACGGTTACTCTTTTAAGTCTGAGAATAATGGTTGTTCTATTTCTATGAGTAACATCTTTTATGGTCATGCACCGAATGTGAGAGGATTGTTCATATTGAATCTCGATAGCGATACGCATATACATAACATTGAGACCAAAAGAGTTAGAGTAAACAATGATAGCGCCATATTTTTGTGGCACTGCCGCTTGGGTCATATTGGTGTAAAGCGCATGAAGAAACTCCATGCTGATGGACTTTTGGAGTCACTTGACTTTGATTCACTTGACACGTGCGAACCATGCCTCATGGGCAAGATGACTAAAACTCCGTTCTCCGGAACAATGGAGCGTGCAAGTGACTCATTGGAAATCATACATACCGATGTGTGTGGTCCGATGAGCGTGGAGGCACGCGGCGGATATCGTTATTTTCTCACCTTCACCGACGATTTAAGTAGATATGGTTATGTCTACTTGATGAAGCACAAGTCTGAAACATTTGAAAAGTTCAAGCAATTTCAGAGTGAAGTAGAAAATCATCGTAACAAGAAGATCAAGTTCCTACGGTCTGATCGTGGGGGTGAATATCTGAGTTTCGAGTTTGGTACTCACTTAAGACAATGTGGAATTGTTTCGCAGTTAACACCGCCTGGAACACCACAGCGTAATGGTGTGTCCGAACGTCGTAATCGTACTTTGTTAGAGATGGTGCGATCTATGATGTCTCTTACTGATTTGCCGTTATCATTTTGGGGTTATGCATTAGAAACAGCTGCATTCACTTTAAATAGGGCACCATCAAAATCCGTTGAGACGACACCATACGAACTGTGGTATGGCAAAAGACCAAAGTTGTCATTTCTTAAAGTTTGGGGATGTAATGCTTATGTCAAAAAGCTTCAGCCTGAAAAGCTGGAACCCAAAGCGGAAAAGTGCGTCTTCATAGGTTACCCAAAGGAGACAGTTGGGTACACCTTCTATCTCAAATCCGAGGGCAAAGTGTTTGTTGCTAAAAACGGAACTTTTCTCGAGAAGGAGTTTCTCTCGAGAGAATTGAGTGGGAGGAAGATAGAACTTGACGAGGTTGTCGAACCTCTCATCCCTCTGGATGGTGGCGCAGGGCAAGGGGAAACCTCTGTCGTTGCGACGCCAGTTGAGGAGGAAGTTAATGATGATGATCATGAAACTCCAGTTCAAGTTTCTGTTGAACCAGCAGGTCGACGAGATCACGCGCTGCTCCAGAGTGGTACGGTAATCCCGTCTTGTCAATCATGTTGTTAGACAACAATGAACCTGCAAATTATGAAGAAGCAATGGTGGGCCCAGATTCCAACAAATGGCTAGAAGCCATGAAATCCGAGATAGGATCCATGTATGAGAACAAAGTGTGGACTTTGGAGATACTACCTGAAGGCCGCAAGGCTATTCAGAACAAATGGATCTTTAAGAAGAAGACGGACGCTGACGGTAATGTGACCGTTTATAAAGCTCGACTTGTGGCAAAGGGTTTTTCACAAGTTCCAGGAGTTGACTACGATGAGACCTTCTCACCCGTAGCGATGCTTAAATCCGTCAGAATCATGTTAGCAATAGCTGCATTTTTCGATTATGAAATCTGGCAGATGGATGTCAAAACGGCATTCCTTAATGGTTACCTTAAGGAAGAGTTGTATATGATGCAACCCGAAGGTTTTGTCGATCCTAAAAATGCTGACAAGGTGTGCAAGCTCCAGCGATCCATTTATGGACTGGTGCAAGCATCTCGGAGTTGGAACAAGCGTTTTGATGAGGTGATCAAAGCATTTGGGTTTATACAAGTGGTTGGAGAATCTTGTATTTACAAGAAAGTGAGTGGGAGCTCTGTGGCGTTTCTAATATTATATGTGGATGACATATTACTGATTGGAAACAACGTAGAGCTTTTGGAGAGCATAAAAGGTTACTTGAATAAAAGTTTCTCTATGAAGGACCTAGGAGAAGCTGCTTACATTCTAGGCATTAAGATCTATAGGGATAGATCAAAACGCCTGATAGGACTTTCACAAAGCACATACCTTGATAAAGTTTTGAAGAGGTTCAAAATGGAACAGTCCAAGAAAGGGTTCTTGCCGGTGTTACAAGGTACGAGATTGAGTAAGACTCAGTGCCCAGCAACTGATGAAGATAGAGAGCATATGCGCTCCGTCCCCTATGCTTCAGCCGTAGGCTCTATCATGTATGCAATGCTGTGCACTAGACCGGATGTTAGCCTGGCCATAAGTATGGCAGGTAGGTTCCAGAGTAATCCAGGAGTGGATCACTGGACGGCGGTCAAGAATATCCTGAAGTACCTGAAAAGGACTAAGGAGATGTTTCTCGTGTATGGAGGTGACGAAGAGCTCGCCGTAAAAGGTTAAGTCGATGCAAGCTTTGACACAGATCCGGATGACTCTGAGTCGCAGACCGGATACGTATTTATTCTTAATGGGGGTGCAGTAAGCTGGTGCAGTTCCAAGCAAAGCGTCGTAGCAGATTCTACATGTGAAGCGGAGTACATGGCTGCCTCGGAGGCGGCTAAGGAGGGTGTCTGGATGAAGCAGTTCATGACGGATCTTGGAGTGGTGCCAAGTGCACTGGATCCAATAACCTTGTTCTGTGACAACACTGGTGCCATTGCCTTAGCAAAGGAACCAAGGTTTCACAAGAAGACCAGACACATCAAACGACGCTTCAACCTCATCCGCGACTACGTCGAGGAGGAGGACGTAAATATATGCAAAGTGCACACGGATCTGAATGTAGCAGACCCGCTCACTAAACCTCTTCCACGGCCAAAACATGATCGACACCAGAACTGTATGGGTGTTAGATTTATTACAATGTAATTCACATGGTGATGTGAGGGCTAGATTATTGACTCTAGTGCAAGTGGGAGACTGTTGGAATTATGCCCTAGAGGCAATAATAAATGTATAGTTATTATTATAATTCCTGTATCAAGATAATAGTTTATTATCCATGCTA
Source organism: Hordeum vulgare subsp. vulgare (assembly GCF_904849725.1). NCBI lineage: Eukaryota > Viridiplantae > Streptophyta > Magnoliopsida > Poales > Poaceae > Hordeum > Hordeum vulgare. The sequence continues at coordinate 491,961,046 of NC_058522.1, forward strand.
TAATTGTATTGAATGAAGACTCATTTACATGTGTGGATACATAGACAAAACACCGTCCCTAGCATGCCTCTAGTTGGCTAGCCAGTTGATCAATGATAGTCAGTGTCTTCTGATTATGAACAAGGTGTTGTTGCTTGATAACTGGATCACGTCATTGGGAGAATCACGTGATGGACTAGACCCAAACTGATAGACGTAGCATGTTGATCGTGTCATTTTGTTGCTACTGTTTTCTGCGTGTCAAGTATTTATTCCTATGACCATGAGATCATATAACTCACTGACACCGGAGGAATGCTTTGTGTGTATCAAACGTCGCAACGTAACTGGGTGACTATAAAGATGCTCTACAGGTATCTCCGAAGGTGTTAGTTGAGTTACTATGGATCAAGACTGGGATTTGTCACTCCGTGTGACGGAGAGGTATCTCGGGGCCCACTCGGTAATACAACATCACACACAAGCCTTGCAAGCAATGTAACTTAGTGTAAGTTGCGGGATCTTGTATTACGGAACGAGTAAAGAGACTTGCCGGTAAACGAGATTGAAATAGGTATACGGATACTGACGATCGAATCTCGGGCAAGTAACATACCGAAGGACAAAGGGAATGACATACGAGATTATACGAATCCTTGGCACTGAGGTTCAAACAATAAGATCTTCGTAGAATATGTAGGATCCGATATGGGCATCCAGGTCCCGCTATTGGATATTGACCGAGGAGTCTCTCGGGTCATGTCTACATAGTTCTCGAACCCGCAGGGTCTGCACACTTAAGGTTCGACGTTGTTTTATGCGTATTTGAGTTATATGGTTGGTTACCGAATGTTGTTCGGAGTCCCGGATGAGATCACGGACGTCACGAGGGTTTCCGGAATGGTCCGGAAACGAAGATTGATATATAGGATGACCTCATTTGATTATCGGAAGGTTTTCGGAGTTACCGGGAATGTACCGGGAATGACGAATGGGTTCCGGGAGTTCACCGGAGGGGGGCAACCCACTCCGGGGAAGCCCATAGGCTTTTGGGGGACACACCAGCCCTTAGTGGGCTGGTGGGACAGCCCCAAGGTAGCCTATGCGCCAAGATAAGAAAATCAAAGGAAAAGAAAAAAAAAGAGGGAAGAAGTGGGAAGGGAGGGGGACTCCTCCCACCAAACCAAGTCCAACTCGGTTTGGGGGGGGGGGAGTCCTCCCCCCCTTGGCTCGGCCGACCCCTTGGGAGTCCATTGGACCCCAAGGCAAGGTCCCCCTCCCTCCTCCTATATATATGGGGCTTTTAGGGCAGATTTGAGACGACTTTCTCACGGCTGCCCGACCACATACCTCCATAGTTTTTCCTCTAGATCGTGTTTCTGCGGAGCTCGGGCGGAGCCCTGCTGAGACAAGATCATCACCAACCTCCGAAGCGCCGTCACGCTGCCGGAGAACTCTTCTACCTCTCCGTCTCTCTTGCTGGATCAAGAAGGCCGAGATCATCGTCGAGCTGTACGTGTGCTGAACGCGGAGGTGCCGTCCGTTCGGTACTAGATCGTGGGACTGATCGCGGGATTGTTCGCGGGGCGGATCGAGGGACGTGAGGACGTTCCACTACATCAACCGCGTTCTCTAACGCTTCTGCTGTACGATCTACAAGGGTACGTAGATCACTCATCCCCTCTTGTAGATGGACATCACCATGATAGGTCTTCGTGCGCGTAGGAAAATTTTTGTTTCCCATGCAACGTTCCCCAACAGTGGCATCATGAGCTAGGTTCATGCGTAGATGTCTTCTCGAGTAGAACACAAAAGGTTTTGTGGGCGGTGATGTGCGTTTTGCTGCCCTCCTTAGTCTTTTCTTGATTCCGCGGTATTGTTGGATTGAAGCGGCTTGGACCGACATTACTCGTACGCTTACGAGAGACTGGTTTCATCGTTACGAGTAACCCCCTTTGCTCAAAGATGACTGGCAAGTGACGGTTTCTCCAACTTTAGTTGAATCGGATTTGACCGAGGAGGTCCTTGGATGAGGTTAAATAGCAACTCATATATCTCCGTTGTGGTGTTTGCGTAAGTAAGATGCGATCCTACTAGATACCCTTGGTCACCACGTAAAACTTGCAACAACAAAATTAGAGGACGTCTAACTTGTTTTTGCAGGGTATGATTGTGATGTGATATGGCCAATGATGTGATGTGATATATCGGATGTATGAGATGATCATGTTGTAATAGAAATATCGACTTGCACGTCGATGGTACGGCAACCGACAGGAGCCATAGGGTTGTCTTTATACTAACATGTTTGTGCTTGCAGATGCGTTTACTATTTTGCTAGGATGTAGCTTTAGTAGTAATAGCATAAGTAGCACGACAACCCCGATGGCAACACGTTGATGGATGATCATGGTGTGGCGCCGGTGATAAGAAGATCGTGCCGGTGCTTTGGTGATGGAGATCAAGAAGCACGTGATGATGGCCATATCATGTCACTTATGAATTGCATGTGATGTTAATCCTTTTATGCACCTTATTTTGCTTAGAACGACAGTAGCATTATGAGGTGATCTCTCACTAAAATTTCAAGACGAAATTGTGTTCTCCCCGACTGTGCACCGTTGCTACAGTTCGTCGTTTCGAGACACCACGTGATGATCGGGTGTGATAGACTCAACGTTCACATACAACGGGTGCAAAACAGTTGCGCACGCGGAACACTCGGGTTAAGCTTGACGAGCCTAGCATGTGCAGACATGGCCTCGGAACACATGAGACCGAAAGGTCGATCATGAATCATATAGTTGATATGATTAGCATAGGGATGCTTACCACTGAAACTACTCTCGACTCACGTGATGATCGGACTTGGGATAGTGTAAGTGGATCATGAACCACTCAAATGACTAGAGAGATGTACTTTTTGAGTGGGAGTTTAGCATATAATTTGATTAAGTTGAACTCTAATTATCTTGAACATAGTCTAAGTCCACTTTGAATATATTTGTGTTGTAGATCATGGCTCACGCAAGTGTCATCCTGAATTTTAATACGTTCCTAGAGAAAGCTAAGTTGAAAGATGATGGAAGCAACTTTGTAGACTGGGCTCGTAAACTTAAGCTAATCTTACAAGCTGGAAAGAAGGATTATGTCCTTAATGCTGCGCTAGGAGATGAACCACCCGCTACGGCTGATCAGGATGTTAAGAACGCTTGGTTAGCACGTAAGGAGGACTACTCGATAGTTCAATGTGCAGTCTTGTATGGCTTAGAGCCGGGACTTCAACGTCGCTTTGAGCATCATGGAGCATTTGAGATGTTCCAGGAGTTGAAGTTTATCTTTCAGAAGAACGCCCGGATCGAGAGGTATGAGACCTCCGATAAATTCTATGCTTGCAAAATGGAGAAAACTCGTCTGTCAGTGAACATGTGCTCAAAATGTCTGGGTACTCAAACCGTCTAGCTGAACTGGGGATTGAACTCCCGCAAGAAGCTATCACTGACAGAATCCTCCAATCACTGCCGCCAAGCTATAAAGGCTTTGTGTTGAACTACAACATGCAAGGGATGAACAAGTCTCCCGGTGAGTTGTTTGCGATGCTGAAAGTCGCAGAGTCTGAACTCCGTAAAGAGCATCAAGTGTTGATGGTGAGCAAGACCACTAGTTTCAAGAGAAACGGCAAAGGCAAGAAGGGCAATTCGAAGAAGAGCGGCAAGCCTGTTGCCAATCCGCCGAAGAAACCCAAGGCTGGACCTAAGCCTGAAACAGAGTGCTTCTATTGCAAGGGTATGGGTCACTGGAAGCGCAATTGCCCCAACTATCTGGCAGATAAGAAGGCGGGCAAAGAAAAATCAGGTATATTTGATATACATGTTATTGATGTGTACTTAACCAGCTCTCGTAGTAGTGCCTGGGTATTCGATACCGGTTCTGTTGCTCACATTTGCAACTCGAAGCAGGAACTGCGGAATAGACGAAGGCTGGCGAAAGACGTTAGCCATCATGGATGATGGAGAGACAGATGAGCGGTAAAAACGAAACAGGAAAGCCAAACCCAACCCAAACCCCCTCTGCAAGCAAGCGCAGCCAGAATGGGCAGAGCAGCGTTCAAAAAAGGAGGAAAGAAGGCTGGAGACGCAGCAGGGACACGGAGGCAGTTGGGCTTGGGAAAAAGCAAGGGTACTGTGGTCATTTCCAAGCCCCACCACGTCCCCTCTCCTCTTCCTTTGTCCCTGGCCTGCCCTCTGTTCCTCCGTCACCAAAGCCCAAAGCCCTCGCCGCCCTCCACCTCAACCCGGCGAACGCAACGCCTCCCTTCCCTTCCCTTCGTCTCCCCCCCTCCTCGACCACCGCCGTCATCGGTATGTCGGCTCCGCCCAACCCGCCCCGCTGCCTAGTGATGTTTGAGCCCTTCGGGAACAGCCCTACGCGGCTGATGCTCGCATCAGCTGCTGATCTGGAGCCACATATGTCGCGAACATCAACCACCATCGATGGAGAGACAGATGAACGGTAAAAACGAAACAGGGAAGACGTTAGCCATCATGGATGATGGAGAGACAGATGAGCGGTAAAAACGAAACAGGAAAGGCAAACCCAACCCAAACCCCCTCTGCAAGCAAGCGCAGCCAGAATGGGCAGGGCAACGTTCAAAAAAGGAGGAAAGAAGGCTGGAGACGCAGCAGGGACAGGGAGGCAGTTGGGCTTGGGAAAAAGCAAGGGTACTGTGGTCATTTGCAAGCCCCACCACGTCCCCTCTCCTCTTCCTTTGTCCCTGGCGTGCCCTCTGTTCCTCCGTCACCAAAGCCCAAAGCCCTCGGCGCCCTCCACCTCAACCCGGCGAACGCAACGCCTACCTTCCCTTCCCTTCACTTCCCTTCGTCTCTCCCCCTCCTCGACCACCGTCGTCACCGGTACGTCGGCTCCGCCCAACCCGCCCCGCCGCCTAGTGATGTTTGAGCCCTTCGGGAACAACCCTACGCGGCTGATGCTCGCATCAGCGGCTGATATGGAGCCACATATGTCGCGAACATCAACCACCATGGATGGAGAGACACATGAACGGTAAAAACGAAACAGGGAAGACGTTAGCCATCATGGATGATGGAGAGACAGATGAGCGGTAAAAACGAAACAGGAAAGGCAAACCCAACCCAAACCCCCTCTGCAAGCAAGTGCAACCAGAATGGGCAGGGCAGCGTTCAAAAAAGGAGGAAAGAAGGCTGGAGACGCATCAGGGACACGGAGGCAGTTGGGCTTGGGAAAAAGCAAGGGTACTGTGGTCATTTCCAAGCCCCACCACGTCCCCTCTCCTCTTCCTTTGTCCCTGGCCTGCCCTCTATTCCTCCGTCACCAAAGCCCAAAGCCCCCGCCGCCCTCCACCTCAACCCGGCGAACGCAATGCCTCCCTTCCCTTCCCTTCACTTCCCTTCGTCTCTCCCCCTCCTCGACCACCGCCATCACCGGTATGTCGGCTCCTCCCAACCCACCCCGCTGCCTAGTGATGTTTGAGCCCTTCGGGAACAGCCCTACGCGGCCGATGCTCGCACCAGCGGCTGATATGGAGCCACATATGTCGCGAACATCAACCACCATGGATGGAGAGACAGATGAACGGTAAAAACGAAACAGGGAAGACGTTAGTCATCATGGATGATGGAGAGACAGATGAGCGGTAAATACGAAACAGGAATGGCAAACCCAACCCAAACCCCCTCTCTAAGGAAGCGCAGCGAGAATGGGCAGGGCAGCGTTCAAAAAAGGAGGAAAGAAGGCTGGAGACGCAGTAGGGACACGGAGGCAGTTGGGCTTGGAAAAAAGTAAGGGTACTGTGGTCATTTCCAAGCCCCACCACGTCCCCTCTCCTCTTCCTTTGTCCCTGGCCTGCCCTTTGTTCCTCCGTCACCAAAGCCCAAAGCCCTCGCCGCCCTCCACCTCAACCCGGCGAACGCAACGCCTCCCTTCCCTTCCCTTCAATTCCCTTCGTCTCTCCCCCTCCTCGACCACCGCCGTCACCGGTATGTCGGCTCCGCCCAACCCGCCCCGCCGCCTAGTGATGTTTGAGCCCTTCGGGAACAGCCCTACGCGGCTGATGCTCGCACCAGCGGCTGATATGGAGCCACATATGTCGCGAACATCAACCACCATTGATGGAGAGATAGATGAACGGTAAAAACGAAACAGGGAAGACGTTAGCCATCATGGATGATGGAGAGACAGATGAGCGCTAAAAACAAAATTGGAAAGGCAAACCCAACCCAAACCCCCTCTGCAAGCAAGCGCAGCCAGAATGGGCAGGGTAGCGTTCAAAAAAGGAGGAAAGAAGGCTGGAAACGCAGCAGGGACAGGGAGGCAGTTGGGCTTGGGAAAAAGCAAGGGTACTGTGGTCATTTCCAAGCCCCACCACGTCCCCTCTCCTCTTCCTTTGTCCCTGGCCTGCCCTCTGTTCCTCCGTCACCAAAGCCCAAAGCCCTCGCCGCCCTCCACCTCAACCCGGCGAACGCAACGCCTCCCTTCCCTTCCCTTCACTTCCCTTCGTCTCTCCCCCTCCTCGACCACCGCCGTCACCGGTATGTCGGCTCCGCCCAACCTGCCCCGCCACCTAGTGATGTTTGAGCCCTTCGGGAGTAGCCCTACACGGCTGATGCTCGCACCAGCGGCTGATCTGGAGCCACATATGTCGCGAACATCAACCACCATGGATGGAGAGACAGATGAACGGTAAAAACGAAATAGGGAAGACGTTAGCCATCATGGATGATGGAGAGACAGATGAGCGGTAAAAACGAAACAGGAAAGGCAAACCCAACCCAAACCCCCTCTGCAAGCAAGCGCAGCCAGAATGGACATGGCAGCGTTCAAAAAAGGAGGAAAGAAGGCTGGAGACGCATCAGGGACACGGAGGCAGTTGGGCTTGGGAAAAAGCAAGGGTACTATGGTCATTTCCAAGCCCCACCACGTCCCCTCTCCTCTTCCTTTGTCCCTGGCCTGCCCTCTGTTCCTCCGTCACCAAAGCCCAAAGCCCTTGCCGCCCTCCACCTCAACCCGGCGAACGCAACGCCTCCCATCCCTTCCCTTCACTTCCCTTCGTCTCTCCCCCTCCTCGACCACCGCCGTCACCGGTATGTCGGCTCCGCCCAACCCACCCCGCCGCCTAGTGATGTTTGAGCCCTTCGGGAACAGCCCTACGCGGCTGATGCTCGCACCAGCGGCTGATCTGGAGCCACATATGTCGCGAACATCAACCACCATGGATGGAGAGACAGATGAACGGTAAAAACGAAACAGGGAAGACGTTAGCCATCATGGATGATGGAGAGATAGATGAGCGGTAAAAACGAAACAGGAAAGGCAAACCCAACCCAAACCCCCTCTGCAAGCAAGCGCAGCCAGAATGGGCAGGGCAGCGTTCAAAAAAGGAGGAAAGAAGGCTGGAGACGCAACAGGGACAGGGAGGCAGTTGGGCTTGGGAAAAAGCAAGGGTACTGTGGTCATTTCCATGCCCCACCACGTCCCCTCTCCTCTTCCTTTGTCCCTGGCCTGCCCTCTGTTCCTCCATCACCAAAGCCCAAACCCTCGCCGCCCTCCACCTCAACCCGGCGAACGCAACGCCTCCCTTCCCTTCCCTTCACTTCCCTTCGTCTCTCCCCCTCCTCGACCACCGCCGTCACCCGTATGTCGGCTCCGCCCAACCCGCCCCGCCGCCTAGTGATGTTTGAGCCCTTCGGGAGCAGCCCTACGTGGCTGATGCTCGCACCAGCAGCTGATTTGGAGCCACATATGTCGCGAACATCAACCACCATGGATGGAGAGACAGATGAACGGTAAAAACGAAACAGGGAAGACGTTAGCCATCATGGATGATGGAGAGACAGATGAGCGGTAAATACGAAACAGGAATGGCAAACCCAACCCAAACCCCCTCTGCAAGGAAGCGCAGCCAGAATGGGCCGGGCAGCGTTCAAAAAAGGAGGAAAGAAGGCTGGAGACGCAGCAGGGACACGGAGGCAGTTGGGCTTGGGAAAAAGCAAGGGTACTGTGGTCATTTCCAAGCCCCACCACGTCCCCTCTCCTCTTCCTTTGTCCCTGGCCTGCCCTCTGTTCCTCCGTCACCAAAGCCCAAAGCCCTCGCCGCCCCCCACCTCAACCCGCTGAACGCAACGCCTCCCTTCCCTTCCCTTCACTTCCCTTCGTCTCTCCCCCTCCCCGACCACCGCCGTCACCGGTATGTCGTCTCCGCCCAACCCGCCCCGCCGCCTAGTGATGTTTGAGCCCTTCGGGAACAGCCCTACGCGGTCGATGCTTGCACCAGCGGCTGATATGGAGCCACATATGTCGCGAACATCAACCACCATGGATGGAGAGACAGATGAACGGTAAAAACGAAACAGGGAAGACGTTAGCCATCATGGATGATGGAGAGACAGATGAGCGGTAAAAACAAAACAGGAAAGGCAAAGCCAACCCAAACCCCCTCTGCAAGCAAGCGCAGCCCGAATGGGCAGGGCAGCATTCAAAAAAGGAGGAAAGAAGGCTGGAGACGCAGCAGGGACAGGGAGGCAGTTGGGCTTGGGAAAAAGCAAGGGTACTGTGGTCATTTCCAAGCCCCACCACGTCCCCTCTCCTCTTCCTTTGTCCCTGGCCTGCCCTCTGTTCCTCCGTCACCAAAGCCCAAAGCCCTCGCCGCCCTCCACCTCAACCCGGCGAACGCAACGCCTCCCTTCCCTTCCCTTCACTTCCCTTCGTCTCTCCCCCTCCTCGACCACCGCCGTCACCGGTATGTCGGCTCCGCCCAACCTGCCCCGCCGCCTAGTGATGTTTGAGCCCTTCGGGAGCAGCCCTACGCGGCTGATGCTCGCACCAGCGGCTGATTTGGAGCCACATATGTCGCGAACATCAACCACCATGGATGGAGAGAGAGATGAACGGTAAAAACGAAACAGGGAAGACGTTAGCCATCATGGATGATGGAGAGACAGATAAGCGGTAAAACGAAACAGGAAAGGCAAACCCAACCCAAACCCCCTCTGCAAGCAAGCGCAGCCAGAATGGGCAGGGCAGCGTTCAAAAAAGGAGGAAAGAAGGCTGGAGACGCAGCAGGGACACGGAGGCAGTTGGGCTTGGGAAAAAGCAAGGGTACTGTGGTCATTTCCAAGCCCCACCACGTCCCCTCTCCTCTTCCTTTGTCCCTGGCCTGCCCTCTGTTCCTCCGTCACCAAAGCCCAAAGCCCTCGCCGCCCTCCACCTCAACCCGGCGAACGCAACGCCTCCGTTCCCTTCCCTTCACTTCCTTTCGTCTCTCCCCCTCCTCGACCACCGCCGTCACCGGTATGTCGGCTCCGCCCAACCCGCCCCGTGGCCTAGTGATGTTTGAGCCCTTCGGGAGCAGCCCTACGCGGCTGATGCTCGCACCCGCGGCTGATCTGGAGCCACATATGTCGCGAACATCAACCACCATGGATGGAGAGACAGATGAACGGTAAAAACGAAACAGGGAAGACGTTAGCCATCATGGATGATGGAGAGACAGATGAGCGGTAAAAACGAAACAGGAAAGGCAAACCCAACCCAAACCCCCTCTGCAAGCAAGCGCAGCCTGAATGGGCAGGGCAGCGGTCAAAAAAGAAGGAAAAAAGGCTGGAGACGCAGCAGGGACACGGAGGCAGTTGGGCTTGAGAAAAAGCAAGGGTACTGTGGTCATTTCCAAGCCTGTGTTCCTCCGTCATCCAAGCCCAAAGCCCTCGCCCTCCACTCCACCTCCACCTCAACCCGGCGAACGCAACGCCTCCCTTTCCTTCCCTTCGTCTCTTCCCCTCCTCGAGGACCGTCATCGCCGGTATGTCGGCTACGCCCAACCCGCCCAGCCGCCTCGTGATGTTTGAGGCCTTCGGGAACAGCCCTGCGCGGCTGATGCTTGCATGAGCGGGTACTCTGTTGCCGCCCGGCGTGCGCGCCGTGGTCGCACTCGCCGTCGTCGCGGAAAACCGCCGCCCCAGCAACGCCGTGCCCGTGAGTCACGGCCACGCGGGATCCGCCACCCTCGTCGGTGGGCGCGGGCGCCCCTCCCTCGTCGCGTCCAAGGCCAACAACAGCGGAAGGGGTCCTGTCTACGCCGAGTGCCACGACGTTTCCGACGTCGCGGAGCGGGAGCGCAGCCACACGGCCGGGGCGCTCGGACTCCGCCCGCTCGTCGCCGACTCCACCTGAGCTACGGGCCCCGGCCTCCGCGGGCGCGGACTCGTCCTCGGTGCGCTCGACCACGGCAAGGAGGGCATCAACCACGCGGGAGTAGGATCCGCGCTCGGACCCCTCCTCGCCGGGCCCGGGCGCCCGTTCGTGGTACACCGTACACGCCGTCGTCGCGGCCAGCCACAGCGGATGCCCTCGTCTCTCCACGGACCGCCACAACGTCGCCGACGCGGCAGGGCGCGGCCGCACGGCTGGGACGCTCCTCGGCGGCTCCACCTCCAGCGCGCTCGACCTGGGTGGGCGATCGATGAAGGTGGCGAGGAGGACGTCTACGCCGTGCGCCTCGCGGGAGCAGGATACGCGCTCGGCCCCGTCCCCTTAGAGCTCCCGTCGTCCGCGGCAAACGCCATACTCGCGGCCAACAACAACGGACGCCTTCGTCTGTCCATGGAGTGCCACGCCGTTGCCGACGCGGCGGGGCGCACCGCCGGGGCACTCGGCCTCCGCCCCCTCCTCGGCGCACCCGCCCGCTTCCTCGGAGGCTCCATCTCGGCCGCAACTGGTCTCCGAGGCACAGTCGTCGTCGGCGCGCTCGACCTGGGAGACGGAGATGGCGAGGGCGAGGAGGACGTCACGGACGAGCTCAGGTACGTCCAATTCCTCTAATCATCCAATGCTCAAATTTGTGTTGATCCAATCATCAGACGATAGCCGCCGGCACGCTTTGTTTGTCTTGATGCAATCCTCAATGCTCAAATTTATGTTCGCGAACTGCAGGTTTCAGGATGCTCATCGCCATAGCCATACACAGGCCATCCTCCATTTGACTTGTCTCAGGAGTAGAATCAAATCCGCAGTTCACATGGTAAGCATCGCAGGCACATTGATTGATCGCTTTCTGCCTATGTTGACTGGCCACAAACGTTGATATATATACTCTGATTGATTGCTTACTGTTTATGTTGACTGACCACAATGCTGGATCTCTACTATACATATATCTGGAGAACTAGGTTGTAGCCTAGTGGCAAGGGAGCGCAGTGGCGTCTTCAGCAACCAGGGTTCGATCCACGTCGGGGACGAATTTCTGGTTTCTCATTAGGGATGCTTCTTCTATATCAATAAACCATGGGTGCTAGTGCCCATGGAGTTTCATTTTTTTTTTTTTTTTTACTATACATATATCTGCAGGGTCTTCTATCTACTGGCAAAAAGACACAAGTCATGCTTGACGCGATCGGTGACATCGACCCAACGGTGCCCGTGTATCATTGGAGAATCAATAGGTGTCATGCTATTACTGCGGGAGGTCATGGGAGACGATCTTTACAAGGATGTGATCGTCGCAGCGCCAAACGAAGACGAAGGCGATTTTGGCTGGATTGTCTCCCATGGGAATGAAGTTCTTCAGGGAGTTGCCGACTTTATGGTAACCAACCAACCTTCTGTCATTTCCCTTCTTGTTTTGTATTGTACTGCCTAGTCATAAAAGGACGAATTCTTATTTGGTCTATATAAGAACTAAAACACACACAAGTATCAACATCTATGTTAAGTGCATCAACTATTCACTGAGATATGTCCTCTCTAGCTACGTGTTGAATTGTCGATTGTTATGTGATGCTACGGCAGGTTCACATTGTCCTATCAGTTTTGTCATATGGTCCTGCTCCAGTTTTGTCAAGGTTAATCAACTGTGAGCTGAACTTCAAAGACATTATCTTAAAAATCATAGTCGATCCTTCCAAACGAATATTCATAAACGAAGCTGTTGGTTGCAAATCATACACTAGTAGTGCATATACTAAACGCGTCAAGTTCTCTGCACAGATTTGCATAATATGCATCAAGTGTTCTTCCCATCTCCTTTTAAAAGTGAAATAATCTACTCTGTTTTGGCATACGAGTTAGCTAAAATTTCTTTGCCCCCATGATTAACAAAATGCAGGCTGAGATTCAGTATTCTATTCTTTATACTGAGACGTGGAGAGCCGTGGAGAGGGACCATCCTATATATGATCACATCCCATACACTCTCCGCAAGGTATACTGTTTTTTCTCATAAATCTTATCAATTTCCATGCATAACTCCTTGGTTTACTAATGTTTTTTCTCCTTTGTTTTGCAGCTCATAGAGATACTCGACGAGATTTCGGCTAACATCAACTTTGCTTGCTTTAAGAGGTGTGTATCCAGCTGGATCTTTTGTTTAATCAAATCGAATTGGTTGCATACTCAGCGAGTCCCACTATGTTCATATTGCAGTTCATACACCTGAGAATCTGATTTTCTTGATGTATGCCTCTAGGGCTGGCCCATGGGTGATTCAGAGGATGGTGGAGAACCATGCCTTGGCTTTGCTTCACCTTGAGGATGTTCTTCTTGACTTTGATGAGGTGCTTGCTACCGGTGAGCCGGTGGATGATGCCAAGACTTCCCGGAGCTCCAGATGCACAACAACATTCTCTTCGCCCGCGACTACACCACAAAGGTACGTAGCGATTGTAGTTGTTAAACCATCCCAAGTCCTTTCGCTAGTGATGTCTAACTAATGTTCAATAGTGATTAATTGATTGGCAGGATTACATGGCGGGAATCGGTTTGACTGATACTCAGAAGGTCCTTCTTTTCCTAAGCATTTTGAAGAAGATGATTCGACCACTCCACGGCGAGTGGATGTAGATTTGGTAGTTAGGAATCAAATGGATAAATATATAGTTTGGGATCCGAGACATAATATGTGAGCACTTAATCCTAAGCGAGTAGAGATATCTCCCTATCGATTTGCTCCGAATGAAAAATTGGTTTTACATATGTTTGGTCACATTTAGTTGGCTTGCATGTGAAAATCTTTTCACTATTCAACTATTTCCCCCCGGGGAACCTGTTATTTTTAAGCTAGGTTGCCTTGTCTCAGGAACTACAATGTTATGAAATGTATACATTATCAGTCATTCGCTCCTTAGATCATGATATATGCATCATGCATACGTGGAAATTAGTTGTGGTATATGTTTGATATACATTTAGTTAATTGCTTGTGTGTGAAATCACATTCAATCGAAATGGCTAGGCCTAGGCGGGCAGCTGTACCACGAGAGCAGCTGGAGCAATTTTCCCTGCATCGCCGCTCTCATGGCATGCGACGACGTCATGCTCACCGGAGGCCCAACGTTTCTGGCCGCGCTCGGCTGCATCTCCGTCGCCAAAAGACAAATCATCTGCCTCCGCTAGGGATGTAAGAGCATCTACAACCCATGAACGTCCGCGAACGTGTCAAGAATGACCCCTCAAATGCCCTGCCTCACAGCCACACTTTACATATCCACATAATCAATCCATGTAAATTAATGCATGTCGATCATACACTCTTCATCACTCAACTAGCATAGTATTCCGGAGGGTGGCCACCCAAGCCACCACCGGCGGCCGCCCCCTCCGTTGACTCCTCCCTCGCCGCTACCGGGACGCACCATCGAGCAAAGCCCGTATGGCAGAGGCGGCGGCGGGGCTTCTATGGAGGGTGTGGACCGCCCGTTGCTGGTGCGTGTGGTCGTCGCGAGGCACCGACGTGCTGGAGCTCCTCCCCTTCAACGGGGGTGGCGGATCGTGGGCCCTCACGCCCGGATCTTGTGTTGTGCGGGCGAGGCTGGTCTGCAACTGCTACCATTGCGCCGTAGGATGGCGGCCCGTGATTCGGCCGATCTGGGGCGGCGCAGCGCGGGCTTGGCAAGCGGGGGCGTGGCATTGGAGGCGTGGGCGCACGGGATGGCTGGTTGGCGCGGAGGTAGAGCGTGTGTCTGGTCCACGGGCGAGGAGGTGCTGCTTTACATCGTGGGTGCGTTGAAGGAATTAACAACATGGTTCCACACCCTAGTGGGTTCCTGCTCCGGTCTGGTGGAGGCCTGTCAGGGTGTTGCTGCTCAGGCGACGTTGCTGCCCGGATGGGGCCTGTGGTGGAGGGGCTTGGGCGGCTTGTACGGCACTCGAGTGGCGGCTTCGATCGTAAGGGGCGTTACATGTGTGTGCCTGCGTCGTCTGGCATCACAAGGAGTACACCCCTTATGATGCGCGGATCGAAGGCCCAAGGCGACGAGGAAGTGCCCCTCTGGCGGCGAGTGCTGCAGATCCGGTCTCCGGCGGTCATGGTGGCGCACATGAGGCGCGTTGGCGCTTCTGATGCTTGGCTGCAGTTCAGAACCATGGTGGATACCGACTTCGGGTGATGCTCCTCTGCTCCATGTTGGCATAGTGCTCGGCAGGGCTCGATGGATTGCACTGTTGGAAATATGCCCTAGAGGCAATGATAAAATAGTTATTATTATATTTCTTGTTTCAAGATAATCTTTTATTATCCATGCTATAATTGTATTGACTGAAAACATAGATACATGTGTGGATACATAGACAAAACAATATCCCTAGCAAGCCTCTAGTTGGCTAGCCAGTTGATCAAGGATGGTTAAGGTTTTCTGACCATACGCAAGTGTTGTCACTTGATAACTGGATCACATCATTAGGAGAATCATGTAATGGACTAGACCCAAACTATGAATGTAGCATGTGATCCTGTCAATTTATTGCTTTGTTTTCTGCGTGTCAAGCGTTCATTCCTATGACCATGAGACCATATAACTCACAGACACCGGAGGGATACCTTGTGTGTATCAAACGTCACAATGTAACTGAGTGACTATAAAGGTGCTCTACAGGTATCTTCGAAGGTGTCCGTTGAGTTAGTATGGATCAAGACTGAGATTTGTCACTCCGTGTGACGGAGAGGTATCTCGGGGCCCACTCGGTAATACAACATCACATACAAGCCTTGCAAGCATTTTGACTCAAGTGTAAGTCACGTGATCTTGTATTACGGAACGAGTAAAGAGATTTGCCGGTAACGAGATTGAAATAGGTATACGGATACCGACGATCAAATCTCGGGCAAGTAACATACCGAAGGACAAAGGGAATGTTATACGGGATTATGTGAATCCTTGGCACAGAGGTTCAACCGGTAAGATCTTCGTAGAATATGTAGGATCCAATATGGACATCCAGGTCCCGCTATTGGATATTGACCGAGGAGTGTCTCCGGTCCTGTCTACATAGTTCTCGAACCCGCAGGGTCTGCACACTTAAGGTTCGATGATGTTTTAGTATAGTTGAGTTATATGTGTTGGTACCGAAGGTTGTTCGGAGTCCCGGATGAGATCACGGACGTCACGAGGGTTTTCGTAATTGTCCGCAAACGAAGATTGATATATAGGATGGTTTCATTTGGTCACCGGAAAGTTTCGGGCATTACCGGTAGTGTACCGGGAGTGATGAATGGGTTCCGGGTATTCACCGGGAGGGACCACCCACCCGGGAGTGAGCCCAGTGACCCTAGGGTGGCGCATCGGCCCTTAGTGGGCTGGTGAGGCCAGCCCAATGGGGCCATGGAGCCACAAGTGGAAAATACCAAAGGAAAGAAAAAAAGGAAAGAGGGAGGTGGGAAGGAAGGAGTGAACTCCTTCCCCCAAACCGAATTGGGGTGGGAGTCCACCTCCTCCCCTTCGGCTGGCGCCCTTGGGGCTCCCTTGAGCCCCAAGGCTAGTCCCTCCCCTCCTCCTATATATATTGGTGGTTTAGGGCTTTTTGAGACACAACTTTGCCACGTGCAACTCAAACCTATACCACGTAGTTCTTCCTCTAGATCGGATTTTTGCGGAGCTCGGGCGGAGCCGTGCACGAGTAGATCATCACCACCACCGGAGCGCCGTCACACCGCCGGAGAACTCATCTACTTCTCCGTCTCTCTTGCTGGATCAAGAAGGCCGAGATCGTCATCGAGCTGTACGTGTGCTGAACGCGGAGGTGTCGTCCGTTCGGCGCTAGATCGGAACGAATCGTGGGACGGATCGTGGGTCGACGGTGATTTGAATCACGAAGCTGTACCACTACATCAACCGCGTTTCTCAACGCTTCCCGTTTAGCGATCTACAAGGGTATGTAGATGTAATATCCTCTCGTAGATGAACATCACCATGATAGGTCTTCGTGTGCATAGGAAATTTTTTGTTTCCCATGCAACGTTCCCCAACAGTGGCATCATGAGCTAGGTTCATGCGTAGATGTTATCTCGAATAGAACACAAAAGGTTTTGTGGGCGTTGATGTTCGATTTGCTGCCCTGCTTAGTCTTTTCTCAATTCGGCGATATTGTTGGATTGAAGCGGCCCGGACCGACTTTACTCGTACGCTTACGAGAGACTGGTTTCATCGACTGACATGCAACTCGTCGCATAAAGATGACTGGCGGGTGTCGGTTTCTTCAACTTTAGTTGAATTGGTTTTGACCGAGGCGGTCCTCGGAGATAGTTTAGATAGCAATTTGCACATCTTCGTTGTGGTTTTTGCGTAAGTAAGATGCGATGATACTAGATACCCATAGCATCCACGTAAAACATGCAACAACAAATTAGAGGACGTCTAACTTGTTTTTGCAGGGTATGCTTGTGATATGATATGACCAAAGACATGATGTGATATATTGGATGTATGAGATGATCATGTTGTAATAGTTAATATCGACTTGCACGTCGATGCTACGACAACCGGCAGGAGCCATAGGGTTGTCTTTAAACTAACGTTTGTGTTTGCAGATGCGTTTACTATATTGCTAGGTTGTAGCTTTAGTAGTAATAGCATAGATAGCACGACAACCTCGATGGCGGCACGATGATGGAGATCATGGTGTGGTGCCGGTGACAAGAAGATCATGCCGGTGCTTTGGTGATGGACATCAAGAAGCACAAGGTCATGACCATACCGTGTCACTTATGAATTGCATGTGATGTTAATCCTTTTATGCACATTATTTTGCTTAGAACGACAGTAGCATTATAAGGTGATCTCTCACTAAAATTTCAAGATGAAATTGTGTTCTCCCCAACTGTGCACCGTTGCGATAGTTCGTCGTTTCGAGACACCACGTGATGATCGGGTGTGATAGACTCAGCGTTCACATACAACGGGTGCAAAACAGTTGCACACGCGGAACACTCGGGTTAAACTTGACGAGCCTAGCATGTGCAGACATGGCCTCGGAACACAAGAGACCGAAAGGTCGAGCATGAATCGTATAGTTCATATGAGTAGCATAGAGATGCTTACCACTGAAACTATACTCAACTCACGTGATGACCGGACTTGAGTTAGTGGATTTGGATCATGTACCAGTCAAATGACTACAGAGATGTACTTTTTGTGTGGGAGTTTATCAGTAATTTGATTAGTTAAACTCTAATTATCTTAAACATAGTCTAAGTCCACTTTGAAATATTTTATGTTGTAGATCAATGGCTCACACAGTAGCAACCCTGAATTTCAATACGTTCCTAGAGAAAGCAGAGTTGAAAGATGATGGAAGCAACTTTGTAGACTGGGCTCGTAATCTAAAGCTGCTCGTGCAAGCTGATACGTCTCCAACGTATCTATAATTTTTGATGGTTCCATGCTATTATCTTGTCAACTTTGGATGTTTTATATGCATGAATATGCTATTTTATATATTTTTGGGACTAACCTATTAACTTAGTGCCAAGTGCCAGTTTCTGTTTTTTCCGTGTTTTTGACCCTTTTTCACACGGAGTCCAAATGGAATAAAACTTTGCGATGATTTTTTTGGACCAAAAGAGACCCCCGGAGGTTTGGAAGAAGGCCAGAAGAGCCACAAGGGAGTCACAAGCCCGGGAGGCGCGACCCCCCCCCCCAGGCCGCACCTACCAGGCTTGTGACCTCCTCGTGGGCCCAACCGACATAGCTCCACCGCCATAAATTCCTATAAATACAGAAACCCCCCAAAAGAAACCTAGTTCGGGAGTTCTGCTGCCGCAAGCCTCTGTAGCCACCAAAAACCAATCTGGAGCCCGTTCCGGCACCCTGCCGGAGGGGGAATCCATCTCCGGTGGCCATTTTCATCATCCCGGCGATCCCCATGATGAGGAGATGTACCATTAGCTATGTGTTTGATCTCTCTCTCTCTCTCTCTCGTGTTCTTGAGATGTCTTGATCTCGATGTACCGTGGGCTTTGCTACTATAGTTGGATCTTATGATGTTCTTCCCCCTCTCCCTTCTTGTAATGAATTGAGTTTCCCCTTTGAAGTTATCTTATCGGATTGAGTCTTTGAGAACATTTGATGTATGTCTTGCACGTGTCTATCTGCGGTGATCAACTTGCGGGTTTGTGACATTGGGAACCTATGCATATGGGTTGGCACACGTTTGATTCATGTGAGTACTCGATGTATGTTTTGGTGATCAACTTGCGGGTTCGTGACATTGGGAACCTATGCATAGGGGTTGGCACACGTTTTGACTCTCCGGTAGAAACTTTGGGGCACTCTTTGAAGTTCTATGTGTTGGTTGAATAGATGATTCTGAGATTATGTGATGCATATCGTATAATCATGCCCACGGATACTTGAGGTGACAATGGAGTATCTAGGTGACATTAGGGTCTTGGTTGATATGTATCTTAAGGTGTTATTCTAGTACGAACTCTATGATGGATCGAAGGGAAAGAATAGCTTCGTGTTATTTTACTACGGACTCTTGAATAGATCGATCAGAAAGAATAACTTTGTGGTGGTTTCGTACCCGACAATAATCTCTTCATTTGTTCTCCGCTATTAGTGGCTTTGAAGTGACTCTTTGTTGCATGTTGTGGGCTAGTTATATGATCGAATTATGTTATCATTATTGAGAGAACTTCACTAGTGAAATTATGAACCCTAGGCCTTGTTTCCACGCATTGCAATACCGTTCGTGCTCGCTTTTACTATTGGTTACCTTGCTGTTTTTGTAATTTCAGTTTACAAAAACCTATATCTACCATCCATATTGCACTTGTATCACCATCTCTTCGCTGAACTAGTGCACCTATACAACTTACCATTGTATTGGGTGTGTTGGGGACACAAGAGACTCTTTGTTATTTGGTTGCAGGGTTGCTTGAGAGAGACCATCTTCATCCTACGCCTCCCGTGGATTGATAAACCTTAGGTCACCCACTTGAGGGAAAATTGCTACTATCCTACAAACCTCTGCACTTGGAGGCCCAACAACGTCTACAAGAAGAAGGTTGCGTAGTAGACATCAATCTCTTTTCTGGCGCCGTTGCCGGGGAGGCTAGGTAAGCGGCACTCACCTCCCGTCAACGAAGCTCTTTTCTGGCGTCGTTGCCGGGGAGGTTAGCGCTTGAAGGTATATCTTCAGATCTTGCAATCGAATCTTTTTGTTTCTTGTTCTTTCTCTAGAAAACTACAAAGAATTGAGGATGCCTCATATGCTCCATCTTTTCAATGTCTTTTGTGAGCATGATGGGAAGGAAAATTGTGCTCAAGTGCTGAAAGAAGAGTTACATAGAATGCTTGGCATAGAATATGTGAATGATGAGCATGATTGCAATGTTGTTAGCATGAATTCTATGAATACCCATGATGCTAATGATATGCAAAGCCACAATCTTGGGGATGCTATATTTGATGAAGATGATATTTTTAGTTCTTCCACTTTGAATGATCAAAATCATTTTGATGAAAGCATGCCCCCTATCTATGATGATTATTGTGAGTATACTTATGCTATAAATAAGAGGGGTGATAAAACTTGTCATACTCTCGAGAACCCCTTTGCTAAACCTTGCGTTTTCATTGTGGACACAATTTTTAGTGCTCAAGTCTTTTACGATACTCCCACTACTATTCTTGAGAATAGATTTCCTTATGTGGAGAGTAGTAAAATTCATATGCTTGTAGATCATGAAAAGAAAGCCTTAGGTGCTGGTTATATTGTGGAATTCATTCATGATGCTACTGAAAATTACTATGAGAGAGGACGAGATGCTTCTACTTATTGCAATAGTATCAAGCTTCCTCTCCATGTGTTGAAATTTTTGAAGCTATGCTTGTTTTTGCCTTCCTATGCTAGTTGATTCTTGCTCCAACAAGTTGTTTGTTCACAAAATCCCTATGCATAGGAAGTGGGTTAGACTTAAATGTGCTAGCCATATGCTCCATGATGCTTTCGTTGTGCTTCAATCCTTATCTTTTATGTGAGCATCATTGAAATCATCATGCCTAGCTAAGGGCGTTAAACAATAGCGCTTGTTGGGAGGCAACCCAATGAATTTATCTTTTTCTTTCTGTTTTATTGCGTCCACACCATCATAATTCTGTTATGATTGTGTATTTTGTGTTTCTTTTTGTGTTTGAGCCAAGCAAAACCTTTATGACTAGTCTTGGTGATGGTTGTTTGATCCTGCTGGAAAAAGACAGAAACTTTTCGCTCACGAGATTATTGTTCATTTTTATTCCGAAAGAGATTTTGAGTTGATTCTTTTTGCTAGTAGTTGATATGCCTTTTTCCCAGGCATTTGTAATTGTTCAGAATTTTTGAGGTTCCAGAAGTATACGAAGTATACAGATTGCTACAGACTGGTCTGTTTTTGACAGATTCTGTTTTTTTTGAGTTGGTTGCTTGTTTTGATAAAACTATGGATAGTATCGGGGGGTACTAGCCATGGAAAAGTGAGAATACAGTAATCTAACACCAATATAAATAGAAATCAAGATTGCTACAGTACCAAAAGAGGTGGTAGTTTGTTTTCTTGTGCTAATGATATCACGAGTTTCTGTTTAAGTTTTGTGTTGTGAAGTTTTCTATTTTTGGTGATGTTCTCATGGACGATGAGATAAATAGTGGAAAGAGCTCAAGCTTGGGGATGCCCAAGGCATCCCAAGCCAAATTCAAGGACACCAAAAAGCCTAAGCTTGGGGATGCCCCGAGAAGGCATCCCCTCTTTCGTCTTCAATCCATCGGTAACATTACTTGGAGCTATATTTTTATTTGGTTGCAGGGTTGCTTGAGAGAGACCATCTTCATCCTACGCCTCCCGCGGATTGATAAACCTTAGGTCACCCACTTGAGGGAAAATTGCTACTATCCTACAAACCTCTGCACTTGGAGGCCCAACAACGTCTACAAGAAGAAGGTTGCGTAGTAGATATCACAAGCTGGGAAGAAGGATTATGTCCTTGATGCAGCGCTACGAGATGAACCACCCGGTACGTCTAGCCAAGATGTTTTGAACGCCTGGTTAACACGTAAGGAGGACTACTTAGTAGTTCAATGTGCAGTCTTGTATGGTTTAGAACCGGGACTTCAACGTCGCTTTGAGCGTCATGGAGCATATGAGATGTTCCAGGAGTTGAAGCTTATCTTTCAGAAGAACGCCCGGATCGAGAGGTATGAGACCTCCGATAAATTCTATGCTTGCAAGATGGAGGAGAATTCGTCTGTCAATGAACATGTGCTCAAAATGTCTGCGTACTCAAACCGTCTAGCTGAGCTGGGGATTGAACTCCCGCAAGAGGCTATCACTGACAGAATTCTTCAATCACTGCCACCTAGCTATATGAGCTTTGTGTTGAACTATAACATGCAAGGGATGAACAAGTCACCCGACGAGTTATTCGCAATGCTGAAAGTCGCAGAGTCAGAACTCCGTAAAGAGCATCAAGTGTTGATGGTCAATAAGACCACTGGTTTCAAGAGAAACGGCAAAGGCAAGAAGGGTAACTCCAAGAAGAGCGGCAAACCTGTTGCCAATCGGACGAAGAAACCCAAGGCTGGATCTAATCCAGAAACAGAGTGTTATTATTGCAAGGGGATGGGTCACTGGAAGCGCAACTGCCTCAAGTATTTGGTTGATAAGTAGGCGGCCAAAGGAAAATCAGGTATATTTGATATACATGTTATTGATGTGTACTTAACCAACTCTCGTAGTAGTGCGTGGGTATTTGATACCGGTTCTGTTTGCAACTCGAAGCAAAAACTGCAGCATAAACGAAGGCTGGCAAAGGATGAAGTGACGATGTGTGTGGGAAATGGTTCCAAGGTTGATGCAATTGGCGTCGGCACATTCTCACTTCAGTTACCATCAGGATTAGTTATGAACTTAAATAATTGTTATTTAGTGCCTGCGTTAAGCATGAACGTTATATATGGATCTTGTTTATTGCGAGACGGTTACTCGTTTAAGTGAGAGAATAATGGTTGTTCTATTTCTATGAGTAATATCTTTTATGGTCATGCACCCAATGTGAGAGGATTGTTCATATTGAATCTTGATAGTGATGATACACATATACATAACATTGAGACCAAAAGATGTAGAGTTAACAATGATAGCGCCATGTTTTTGTGGCAGTGCCGTTTAGGTCATATTGGTGTAAAGCGCATGAAGAAACTCCATTATGATGGGCTTTTCGAGTCACTTGATTTTGAATCACCTTACACGTGTGAACCATGCCTCATGGGCAAGATGACTAAGGCACTGTTCTCCAGAACAATGGAGCGTGCAAGTAACTTGTTGGAGATCATACATACCGATCTGTGGAGGCGCGCGACGGATATCGTTATTTTCTCACCTTCACTGACGATTTGAGTAGGTATGGATATATCTACTTGATGAAGCACAAGTCTGAAACGTTCGAAAAGTTCAAGCAATTTGAGAGTGAAGTTGAAAATCATCGTAACAAGAAGATCAAGTTCCTACGTTCTGATCGTGGGGGTGAGTATCTGAGTTTCGAGTTTGGTGCTCACTTAAGACAATGTGGAATTGTTTCACAATTGACACCGCCTGGAACACCACAACGTAATGGTGTGTCCGAATATCGTAATCGTACTTTGTTAGAAATGGTGCGATCTATGATGTCTCTTACCGATTTGTCGTTATCGTTTTGGGGTTATGCATTAGAGACAGCTGCATTCACTTTAAATAGGGCACCATCAAAATCCATTGAGACGACACCATACGAGCTGCGGTATGGCAAGAGGCCAAAATTGTCGTTTCTTATAGTTTGGGGATGTGATGCTTATGTCAAAAAGCTTCAGCCGGATAAGCTGGAACCCAAAGCGGAAAAGCGCGTCTTCATAGGCTACCCAAAGGAGACAGTTGGGTACACCTTCTATCTCAAATCCGAGGGCAAATTGTTTGTTGGTAAGAATGGAGCTTTTCTTGAGAAGGAGTTTCTCTCGAAAGAATTGAGTGGGAGGAAGATAGAACTTGATGAGGTTGTTGAACCTCTAATCCCTCTAGATGGTGGCGCACGGCAAGGGGAAACCTCTGTCGAAGCGACGCCGGTTGAGGAGGAAATTAATGATGATGATCATGAAATTTCGGATCAAGTTCCTATCGGACCTCGGTGGTCGACAAGATCACGTACTGCTCCTGAGTGGTACGGTAATCCTGTCTTATCAATCATGTTGTTAGACAACAATGAACCTGTGAATTATGAAGAAGCAATGGTGGGCCCGGATTCCAACAAATGGCTGGAGGCCATGAAGTCCGAGATAGGATCTATGTACAAAACCAAAGTGTGGACTTTGGAAGTATTACCTGAAGGCCGCAAGGCTATTAAGAACAAATGGATCTTTAAGAAGAAGACGGACGCGGACGGTAATGTGACCGTTTATAAAGCTCGACTTGTGGCAAAGTGTTTTTCACAAGTTCAAGGAGTTGACTACGATGAAACGTTCTCACCGGTAGCGATGCTTAAGTCCGTCCGAATCATGTTAGCAATAGCTGCATTTTTCGATCATGAAATCTGGCAGATGGATGTCAAAACAACGTTCCTTAACGGTTTTCTTAAGGAAGAGTTGTATATGATGCAACCCGAAGGTTTTGTCGATCCAAAGAATGCTAACAAATTATGCAAGCTCCAACGATCAATTTATGGACTGGTGCAAGCATCTCGGAGTTGGAATAAGCGCTTTGATGAGGTGATCAAAGCATTTGGGTTTGTACAAGTAGTTGGAGAATCTTGTATTTAAAAAAAGTGAGTGGGAGCTCTGTGGCATTTCTAATATTATATGTGGATGACATATTGCTGATTGGAAACAACGTGGAGTTTTTGGAGAGCGTAAAGGATTACTTGAATAAAAGTTTCTCAATGAAGGACCTTGGAGAAGCTACTTATATTCTAGGCATTAAGATCTATAGGGATAGATCGAGGCGCGTGATAGGACTTTCAGAAAGCACATACCTTGATAAAGTTTTGAAGAAGTTCAAAATGGAACAGTCCAAGAAGGGGTTCTTGCCAGTATTACAAGGTATAAAATTGAGTAAGACTCAGTGCCTAGCAACTGCGGAAGATAGAGAAAAGATGAGTACCGTCCCCTATGCTTCATCCATAGGTTCTATCATGTATGTAATGTTGTGCACTAGACCGGACGTCAGCCTGGCCATAAGTATGGCAGGCAGGTTTCAAAGTAATCCGGGAGTGGATCACTGGACGACGGTCAAAAATATTCCGAAGTACCTGAAAAGGACTAAGGAAATGTTTCTCGTTTATGGAGGTGACGAAGAGCTCGTCGTAAAGGGTTACGTCGACGCAAGCTTTGACATTGATCCGGATGAATCTAAGTCTCAAACTGGATATGTATTTATTCTTAATGGGGGTGCGGTAAGCTGGTGCAGTTCCAAGCAACGTCGTAGCGGATTCTACATGTGAAGCGGAGTACATGGCTGCCTCGGAGGCAGCTAAGGAGAGTGTCAGGATGAAGCAGTTCATGACGGATCTTGGAGTTGTGCCGAGTGCACTAAATCCAATAACTTTGTTGTGGGACAACACTAGTGCCATTGCTTTAGCAAAGGAACCAAGGTTTCACAAGAAGACCAGACACATCAAACGACGTTTCAACCTCATCCGCGACAACGTCGAAGGAGAGGACGTAAATATTTGCAAAGTGCACACGGATCTGAATTGAGCAGATCCGCTGACTAAACCTCTTCCACGAGCGAAGCATGATCAACACCAGAACTGTATGGGTGTTAGATTCATAACAATGTAAATCGCATACTGATGTGAGGACTAGATTATTGACTCTAGTGCAAGTGAGAGACTGTTGGAAATATGCCCTAGAGGCAATGATAAAATAGTTATTATTATATTTCCTATTTCAAGATAATCATTTATTATCCATGCTATAATTATATTGAATGAAAACATAGATACATGTGTGGATACATAGACAAAACAATGTCCCTAGCAAGCCTCGAGTTGGCTAGCCAGTTGATCAAGAATGGTTAAGGTTTTCTGACCATATGCAAGTGTTGTCACTTGATAACTCGATCACATCATTAGGAGAATCATGTGATGGACTGGACCCAAACTATGAACGTAGCATGTGATCGTGTCATTTTATTGCTATTGTTTTCTGTGTGTCAAGTATTCATTCCTTTGATCATGAGATCATATAACTCACTAACACCGGAGGAATACCTTGTGTGTATCAAACGTCACAACGTAACTGGGTGAGTATAAAGGTGCTCTACACGTATCTCCGAAGATGTCCATTGAGTTAGTATGGATCAAGACTGGGATTTGTCACTCCTTGTGACGGATAGGTATCTCGGGGCCCACTCGGTAATACAACATCACATACAAGCCTTGCAAGCAATGTGACTCAAGTGTAAGTCACGTGATCTTGTATTACGGAACGAGTAAAGATATTTGCCGGTAACGAGATTGAAATAGGTATACGGATACCAACGATCAAATCTCGGGAAAGTAACATACCGAAGGACAAAGGGAATGTTATACGGGATTATGTGAATCCTTGGCACAGAGGTTCAACCGATAAGATCTTCGTAGAATATGTAGGATCCAATATGGACATCCAGGTCCCACTATTGGATATTGACCGAGGAGTGTCTCGGGTCATGTCTACATAGTTCTCGAACCCGCAGGGTCTGCACACTTAAGGTTCGATAATGTTTTAGTATAGTTGAGTTATATGTGTGGTTACCGAAGGTTGTTCTTAGTCCCGGATGAGATCACGGACGTCACAAGGGTTTCTGGAATGGTCCGGAAATGAAGATTGATATATAGGATAGTTTATTTGGTCACCAGAAAGTTCCAGGCATTACTCGCAGTGTACCGGGAGTGGCGAATGGGTTCCGGTATTCACCGGGAGGGGCCCACCCACCCGGGAGTGAGCCTAGTGACCCTAGGGTGGCGCGCTGATACGTCTCCAACGTATCTATAATTTTTTATGGTTCCATGCTATTATCTTGTCAAACTTTGTATGTTTTGTATGCATTTTATATCTTTTTTGGGGCTAACTTATTAACTCAGTGCCAAGTGTCAGTTCCTGTTTTTTTCGTGTTTTTGACCTTTTCAGAGGAGAATATCAAACGGAGTCCAAACGGAATATAAAACCTCCGAAAAGAGTTTTTCCGGAACAGAAGATACGTAGGGAGCTTGAGAACCAAGGCAATGGGTCCCGGGGGAGGCCGCAAGCTCCCTAGCCGTGGCCTGGGGGCGCCTGGCAGGCTTGTGGGCCCCCGTGGCTCCTTTGCCCTACTTCTTCCGCCTATAAATCCCCGAAAAATCTAAAACCACGGGAGAGAGCCACGAAAATACTTTTCTGCCGCCGCAAGCTTGTGTCTCTGCAAGATCCCATCTGGGGCACGTTCTGGTGCCCTGCCGGAGGGGGGATTCAGACACGGAGTGCTTCTTCATCAACACCATTGCCTCTCCGATGATGCGCGAGTAGTTCACCACAGACCTTTGGGTCCATAGCTAGTAGCTAGATGGCTTCTTCTCTCTCTTGGATCTTCAATACAAAGTTATCCATGATCTTCATGGAGATCTATCCGATGTAATCTTCTTTTGCGGTGTGTTTCTCGAGATCCGATGAATTGTGGATTTATGATCAGTTTATCTATGAATCTTATTTGAGTTTCCTCTGATCTCTTGTATGCATGATTTCATATCCTTGTAATTCTCTTCGAGTTGTGGGTTTCGTTTGGCCAACTTGATCTACAGTTCTTGCAATGGGAGAAGTGCTTGGTTTTGGGTTCATACCGTGCGGTGTCCTCACCGAGTGATAGAAGGGGTAGCAAGGCACACATCGTGTTGTTGCCATAAAGGGTAAAAAGATGAAGTTTATATCTATTGCATGAATTTATCCCTCTACATAATGTCATCTTGCTTAAGGCATTACTCTGTTTGTTATGAACTCAATACACTAGATGCATGCTGGATAGCGGTCGATGTGTGGAGTAATAGTAGTAGATGCAGAAAGTATCGGTCTACTTGTCTCGGAGTGGTTCTGGCTATTGTACTCCGGGGTTGCCGGGTTATAACACATAGTAGGTGACTACAACTTGCAAGATAGGATCAAGAACACACATATATTGGCGACAACACAATTGGTTCGGATCTGAAATCATGGCACTCGGGCCCTAGTGACAAGCATTAAGCATGTCAAAGTAGTAGCAACATTGATCTCAGAACATAGTGGATATTAGGGATCAATCCCCGTCAAAACTAACTCGATTACATGATAGATCTCATCCAACCCATCACCGTCCAGCAAGCCTACGATGAGATTACTCACGAACGGTGAAGAGCATCATGGAATTGGCGATGAAGGAAGGTTGGTGATGACGATGGCGACGATCTCCCCTCTCCGGAGCCCAGAACGGACTCTAGATCTATCCTCCAGATGAAGAACATGAGGTGGCGGCGCCTCCGTATCGTAAAACGCGATGAACTCTTCTCCTTGTTTTTTTTCGGATGAAACGGAATTAATAGAGCTGTATTTGGAGGCGATGGAGCTTTGTGGGCCCCACAAGCCTGCCAGGCGTGGCCAGGGGGGCCCGCACCTGGTGGGCTTGTGGGCTCACAGTTCCACTTTCTCCATAAATTTTCAGGTCATTCCGAGAACTTTTATTTCTGCGCAAAAACAACACCATGGCAATTCTGCTGAAAATAGCGTAAGTCCGGGTTAGTTCCATTCATATCATGCAAATTAGAGTCTAAAACAAGGGCAAAAGAGTTTGGAAAAGTAGATACGACGGAGATGTATCAACTCCCCCAAGCTTAAAGCCTTGCTTGTCCTCAAGCAATTCAGTTGACAAACTGAAAGAGACAAAAGAAAAACTTTTACGAACTCTGTTTGATCTTGTTGTTGCAACTATGTCTAACTCATATCTAGAATTTCAGCAAGATCACAAGCTAACCACATAAGCAAATGACATATAGGTCTCACGGTAAACTCATATCAATGGCATAATCAACTAGCGAGCAAATAATAATAAGTCTCAAACGTCAACACTTCAATAAAAACAATCATGAAGCAGTACGAACAGATGGTATCTCGCTAGCTCTTTCTGAGGCCACAAAACATAAATGCAGAGCACCTTCAAAGACCAAGGGCTGACTAAACATTGTAATTCATGGCAAAGAAGATCAGGTCATAGTCATACTCAATCAAAGTTAAAAGCAAAGCATAAAAATGACAGAGGTGCTCTCTAATTGGTGCTTTTATAAGAGGAGGACGACTCAACAGGAACATAAATAGACAGGCCCTTCGCAGAAGGAAGCATTGATTTGCAGAGGTGCCAGATCTCAAGCTTTGAAATCAGAGATAATAATTTTGGGTGGCATGCTTTCATTGTCAACGCAATGACTAAGAGTTCTCACCATCTTCCACGCTACACATGCTATAGGCGGTTCCCAAACAGAAAAGTAAAGTTTTGACTCCCCCACCACCGATCAATCACACTCCACGACTAGCCGAATACTCGGGTGCCGTCCATACCAACACAAATCCAGGGGGAGTTTCGTTTGCAATTATCTTTTCGATTTGAGCATGGAACTGGGAATTCCAATTACCGGCCCCTTTCTCGTGAATGATAGTGAATAAACACATATCTAGGATAACACGCCTAGCATGGAAGATACTGATAGCCCCCTGTCACCACATGAGCGGTTCGGGCATGCAAAACAGATTATTTCTTGAAGGTTTAGAGAGTGGAACATGCAAATTTACTTGGAACGGCAGGTAGATACCGCATATAGGTAGGTATGGTGGACTCATATGGAACAACTTTGGGTTTATGGAAGTGGATGCACAAGCAGTATTCCCGCTTAGTACAAGTGAAGGCTAGCAAAAGACTAGGAAGCGACTGATGGGGTTATAGTCCCAGGGTAGGGTCATAGGCCTGCCCTATAGGTCCTACCCAAGGACTACCCTTCATAGAGGACAAGGTCCTTAGACAGTTCTGACTGAACTAAGGACTCCTCCATCATCCAGTCGGTGATGAACATTCGGAGCGTATTTAACGTACCGACTGAATTCCACTCTGTACATCGTAACCTCCCAGGAGGGCAACGGTCTTACGTTTTCATACACCATTATTAGCATTTAAGGCATACATTACCTGTAACATAGGCATTTATTCGCCACTATTCCACCCCTGTCCACCGGGCCGTTGTGGAGGGCAGCGCACTCTATATAAGCCGCCCTTCCCCACTGGTGCAGGGGTTGGCATTTACTATAATCCTATATTCCACTCGACACTAAGCTCCCAAGAGCACTGAGACGTAGGGCTTTTACCTCCACCGTAGAGGGGCTTGAACTCATACAACCTCGCCGTAGCTAAGGCTCTGCCCATCCTTTCGTACCCTACACATCTACTGTCAGACTTATACCCACGACAGTTGGCGCCCACCGTAGGGCAGGCGTCTAAGCGACTTCCGGCGAGTTTGCAACTTCATCTTTTCATCATGTCGTTCGGCGAAGATTTGTGGATGGGTCGTGAGATCCTCTTCGGCGCGCTCTCCTTCATCGTCGACGATTCGGCATGGCTTCGGGATGCACCTCTCGACGTCGAGGCGCTCCCCAGTCGCGGGGCTACGCACTTCCGTGCCGGTTCCCGCAGGGTCCTTCTTCTCCAGCAATCGGCCCAGGTGTCGATCTTCGCCCCCGTCACGCGCCGCAACAAGCGGTCCCGCCGTCCGCGGCTCCAGCGTTGGGTGCGACACGCCCAGGCGCGACAGAACGCGTCCTCTCAAGTGGCGGTCCTCGAGTCGGTTGTGGTTGTGCCGCTGTCCCAGTGCTTGGACTCAGTTCCGACTGAGTTACCTTCCGAGTACTTGGGTCGCGGGCCTGTAGCCGAAGTTCTCATGGGCGATTCCCATGAAAGTCCCCACCGAACTGGACAGAACAAGCATGAGGTCGGCGAATCATCCGGCGCTCGTCGTCAACACCACCGTTCTGCCAGTCGACGCACTCGTCAGAGCAACATCGAGGTGTTCCGCACACCCGTCCTCATCCTGGCTGCCGCTGCCAAGATAGCCGATTCCCTCCAACCGACTGACTCAGAGGCTGGTAGAGGGATCGAGCAGATCCGCGCCCTGTTGCATACGGCGCAGCAGCAGAATTCGGCGGTCTCCCAGTCGCACAACAGGATCCATAACAGTTCTGTTCAGGCGAACACGCATCAGTCGGTTTTCAGCCCTGACTCTCATCAGCGACGCAGAGGGGGCAGCCGTTCCATGAATCCTGAAGATCGTCGCCGTTCACGCACTCCTCCGTCGGGTGGGCCTTACGGGCCCCGACATCACGATGATCGGCGTTCAGTCAGTGACGCGTATGATCCAAGGCCCGACGCAAGAGGGTACATCGCCCAGAGGAAGGTCGACAGGAGTCGAGCCCACCGTGATGGTCACGATAGAGACCGTCCGAGTGGAAGCAGGACCATCGTCTCTGGCCCCGAGTGCTTCAGTCGGGCCATCCGTTCAGCTGACATCCCTCCCAACTTCCAATTGGCGACGGGGATCAGCAAGTTCACAGGAGAATCCAAGCCAGAAACGT
This sequence comes from Hordeum vulgare subsp. vulgare, assembly GCF_904849725.1. Classification (NCBI taxonomy): domain Eukaryota; kingdom Viridiplantae; phylum Streptophyta; class Magnoliopsida; order Poales; family Poaceae; genus Hordeum; species Hordeum vulgare. Next base: position 491,991,928 of record NC_058522.1, read on the forward strand.
GGTTGGACGACTACCGACTGGCGGTCCAGATCGGTGGCGGAGATGACCAGGTCGCCATGAAACATCTCCCCCTGATGCTCGATGGCTCGGCACGAGCGTGGCTGAACCAGTTGGCTCCATCAAGCATCTACAGCTGGGCAGATCTGTCCCGAGTCTTCATCAGGACCTTCGAGGGCACGTGCAAACCCCCTGCTGGTCTCGTGGAGCTCCAGCACTGTGTCCAGAAGCAGAATGAGCCCCTGCGCAATTTCGTCCAACGCTGGACGACCCTCTACCACACGGTGGAGAACGTCACAGAGCACCAAGCAGTATGCGCCTTCAAGGCAGGCGCGCGGTACAGAGATCTGTACCTGAAGTTCGGTCGGACATGCGACATCTCCATTAGCAAGATGATGGAGATAGTCGCACGCTATGCAAATGGAGAAGAAGAGGACCGCATACGTAGCGGCAAGCATAAGGCAGTCGCCGACGGAGATGGGAACAACAATCGGAAGCAAAAGCAGAAAGCTCCGTCCACTCCGCAGGTAGAGGCAGCAGCCGTTACCAATGCCAAGTTCAAGGGCAAGGGGAAGGCTCAGTATACCCCCAAGAAGAAACCGTTCGGGAATTCCATCCTGGATCAGCCATGTCCAATCCACACGAAGATGGACGAAGAAGGCAACACCATATTCCCAAAGCACACCACTCGGCAATGTCGCCTCCTGATCCAAGGGTTCGGAGAAGGGCAGCCGAGTGAAAAGGACAATGAGCAGGATAATGAGGACAAGGAGGATCCGTTCCCGCAAGTCCATGCAACATTGATGATTTTTGCTGGCGTGGAAAGCAATAGTCGATTGAAGCTGGTGAACAGGGAGGTGAACATGGCAACCCCAACCAACCCCACGTTCCTCAAATGGTCTCAGACTGCGATCACCTTTGATCAGTCGGATCATCCAACACACGTGCCCACCCCAGGGAGGCAAGCTCTGGTCGTCGACCCGGTGGTGGAAGGAGTCCGACTGCGCAAAGTCCTCATGGACGGCGGCAACGGCTTGAACATCATGTACACCGACACTCTCAAAGGGATGGGAATTCCGATGTCCAAACTTAGCGAGAGAAGCATACAGTTGCACGGAGTCGTCCCAGGACGAAAGGCCAAGTCACTCGGCAGATCGCATTGGACGTCGTTTTCGGTTCCGACAAGAACTTCCGCAAGGAAAAGCTGACATTCGAGGTGGTGGACTTCCAGAGTGCATACCATGCAATTCTCGGCCGTCCGGCGTATGCACGTTTCATGGCCCGTCCATCTTACGTGTATTTGAAGCTGAAGATGCCGGGTCCCAAAGGTGTGATCACGGTCACGGGCAATCGGGAGCGGGCCGAGGAGTGTCTGCAGCAGGGGTCGAGGATTTCCGATCAACAGATGGCTATCCTCGAGCTGGATGAGTACAAGAAGACAGCCGACCCCACTGACTTGATGCGTTTGAACAAGCCAGCTTCGGAGTCCGCATTCCAGTCGACGGGCGACATGAAGAAAGTCAGCATCCACCCGACGGACGACACCGCCGCCCCAACGAACATCTCCACCACCCTTGATCCAAAATAGAAAGCCGAGCTCATCCAATTCCTCCGTGAGAACTGGGATATTTTCGCATGGAAGCCTGCTGACATGCCAGGTGTACCCAGGGAGTTGGCTGAGCACCGACTGCATGTGGATCCTGCTGCTCGGCCCGTCCGAGAACGCCTGCGTCGGTCCGCCGCGCACAAAAGGAAGGCAATTGGAGAGGAGGTGGCTAAACTTTTGGCAGCCAACTTCATTCGCGAGGTACACCACTCCGAGTGGCTCGCCAATGTTGTCATGGTGCCCAAGAAGGACAAGTCTCTCCGTATGTGCATCGACTTCAAGCATCTCAATATGGTCTGCCCGAAAGATCATTTCCCGCTCCCCCGCATTGATCAAATTGTTGATTCGACTGCGGGTTGCGAGCGTTTATCATTCCTTGATGCCTATTCGGGCTATCATCAGATCCATCTATATGGTCCGGATGAATTAAAAACAGCCTTCATCACCCCATTCGGGTGTTTCTGCTACATCACTATGCCATTCGGTTTGAAGAATGCAGGAGCAACTTTTATGCGCATGATCCAAAAATGCCTCCTTGACCAGATCGGTCGAAATGTGGAGGCATATATGGACGATATCGTAGTCAAGTCACGCAAAGGTTCCGACCTGCTGACTGACTCGGCAGAAACATTCGCCAACCTTCATAGGTACGATATCAAGCTCAACCCTGCCAAGTGTTCATTCGGTGTTCCCAGCGGAAAGTTACTCGGTTTATTCGTTTCCGAACGAGGGATCGATGTCAACCCCGAAAAGATCGGGACCATCGTCCGAATGGAGCGGCCGGTCAGAATACATGATGTTCAAAGGCTCATAGGTTGCCTAGCGGCTTTGAGCAGGTTTATCGCTCGACTCGGTGAGAAGGCGTTACCTCTGTACCGACTCATGAAGAAATCAGATACTTTCGAGTGGACAGACGAAGCCCAAATTGCATTCGACGACCTCAAAGCCCTGCTTTCCACCCAGCCGGTTCTTACTGCCCCGCTCAGTAAAGAACCCCTTCTTCTATACATCGCGGCTGCAAATCAAGTCGTTAGCACTGTTCTCACAGTTGAACTCGAAGAAGAAGGCAAAGCGTACAAGGTTCAGCGGCCAGTATATTATGTCTCCGAAGTCCTGACTCCTTCCAAGCAGATGTATCCCCATTATCAAAAGCTTATTTATGGGATCTACATGACTGGAAAGAAGGTGGCTCATTATTTCCAAGATCACTCGGTGTCTGTCATTTCTGATGCTCCGTTCTCGGAAATCCTCCACAATCGAGACGCATCAGGCGGAGTGGCGAAGTGGGCTATGGAGATGTTATACTGCGACATCAAGTTCGAAGCCAAGAAGGCTATAAAGTCTCAAGCTCTGGCTGACTTCATAGCAGAATGGGTAGAACAACAGCAACCGACTCACATCTACTCGGCTCATTGGACTATGTTCTTCGATGGGTCCAAGATGTTGAATGGCTACGGCGCTGGCGTAGTGATCATATCGCCAAAAGGTGATAAACTTAAGTATGTGTTGCAAATACATTTCGATTCTTCCAACAATGAGGCTGTGACAGCCCGATGCCGACGTTCCAGAAGATTCCCCTTTTCTTTCCGTTTTCGTTGTGTGTCTATATTCTTTTGTCGCATCATCATCGCATCATGTGCATCATCAGCATTGCATCGGCATCTCCGTTGCCGCCAGTTTTCAAAACTTGCATTCGTTAGTAGTTGCCGGTTCTCGTCATTGTCCGTTCTGAGTCCGACCGCACTCGCACGCGCCCGCGGCACCATCAAAACCCTGTTTTAAAAGTGTGCGTAAAACCTTCTCTAATTGGGTTGAGATTTGACGTGCGGTCGTATTTTATTATAGGTAGGCCGCATGTCAAGTTTCGTCGCAATCGGAGTCCGTCTCGTACCCGAACGGTCGTCCGTAGCGGCACCGTCCTCGGTTATTCGTCGGACGTGTCCCGGTGTTTTAAATCGCGTTGCCGCGCCGCCCGTTTTCCCTCTCATCCTCGCCTAGCCCCTCTGCACAGTGCACCAACCCTATGCGCGGCCTAGTCCAAAAACCTCCCGGAACGTGAATCATATAGTCGTGACCGTTGGGTCCGGATCCACCCCGTTTTACCGCAAACAGTCATCGGTTTGTCCATTGGACTCCCTAGCCTATTCATTCTCGACCGTCCGATTTATATCGGAGCGTCCAGTCAACCCTATCCAAACCCACCTATTTATTTAAGAAGGCAAACCCTAGACCAATCAGTCCCAATTGCTGCCGCCGCACATCACCTGGTCTCTTCCTCGTTTTTTTACCTCCTCCCCAATCAGACATCCAAATCCCCAGCGCCCGCAGCAGCCAGATCGAGGAAGCCCTCGGTCCCATCGCCCGATCCATCCAGCGCCGCCAGTAGCCTAGATCCACAAGAGCTCGCCCCGCAGACCAGCATCCCCTCGTCCCCGTGTTTGTTCTCCCGTGCCTTGCCTGCACCGCGCCACCAGAAGCTTGCCGCAGTGCATCTTCAGATGCCGTTGTCTCCAAGCAGCAGCCCGCCACGACCGAGCCCGTCCTCCCAGGCCAGAACCTCTCCCGTTCCCCTCTCCTTCCTGCTCTCCTTCCTCCTCCGGTTTCACATATTCCCTCTCTCAAATCTCTCTCTTCCTCCTTTTTGTTCTCTGTTTGCAGTAGCAGCACGCCATGGCCACCACAAGCTCCAGAGCGCGCCAGGTCCGGCCTCTTGCCGCCGGCCACCGGATCTACAGGCTGCCTCGCGGGCGCCAAGGACGGCTCCCATGCAGTACCTCGCCCCCCGGTTCCATCCCCCGTCGACGCCCCGCTGAAGCCATACGCCATCCCGCTGACGCGAGCAACTGCAGCCCCGCCTTGGCAGCAACAGGTTGTGTCTTTGGAGTTCAGTTTCGACAGGTTGCGCAAGGTATATCTCATAGAGTGTAGAACCCATGTCTTGTCACGATTCGTCCGCAGTGCAGCTGGTCAGCGCCTTGGTGAGAAACCAGGAGGTCCAGGGATCAAGTCCCAACGGATCCATATTTATTTTCATGTTTTTGTCTTGCAGTTTATCACCTTTAGCTTAGGGTTCACATACGTTTAGTCTGGTAGTTTTTCACTAGCACAAGTCTAGCCAAGCTGGCTAGCACATGCACTTTGCATTCCTGGGGTTGGGGTTCGAATCCCAGCTTTGCCCCATAATTGTTTCCCCTGTCATTTTTTTGCTGCATTAGGATTTTGCTAGATTTCAGAAAATTGCATATTGTTTTCAACCCCCTGTAGATTTCAAACCGTGCATCGGATCGGAGTGATATAAATAAGTAACTTGCCTAGGATCGCGTAGATCAACAATGTCCAACTCATGCATGTTAAAGGCTGTTTAGGGTGCTGCTTGCTTCGGTTTGCGTGTCGACGTGATAAAAACGGTTTAGGTCGTAACTATTTGCCCGTAGCTCCGTTGGAGATGTTCCATATATGTAAATGGACCAGCACGTCACGTAGCATCACGTGAACCACTTTGTTTTGCTGTTTAACAAACTTAAAATGTGATTAGGACAAATCTGGACAGAATTAGAATTTAACGTGTGGGGACATTTCAGAGATGCTATAAGTTGTTTCCGGCCTCATTTAAATTGCATAGATAGGTAGTTATATTTGTGCTTCACCCCCTTGCCATGTTAACAACCTTTTAATATTGCCGTGTAAATAACCGGGAGTGAACTAAATAATTCATATGTGGAGTTTCGTCAATATGCAACCCGTTGTATATTGAACTTCACTTAATGTGTAGTGTTTGATTGTGTGAAGTGTCATGCCGTGTCTTGCATGTATTCAGCTGCTCATGCATCATATGTGTTGTGCATCGTGTGGTGAATATCGTGTGTTGATTTGTGTTTCCGGTTTGCTTCGTCTCGATAGAGTTCCGCAAGCGTGTCGGATGTGAGGACCCGTTCGACTATGTCGGTTCGTCTGCTTCACGGAGGCATTCTTCTTCCAAGCGGGATTTCAGGCAAGATGATCATTTCCCCAGATACCATTACTATCATTGCCATGCTAGTTTTACTGTTGCTATCGTTTATGTCTCGTTGCCTACCACATGATAAATATGAGCCTCTCGACAATGCCATGAAAACCATCAACTTGTTCAACCCAGCAAACCACTGATTGGCTATGTTACTGCTTGCTTAACCCTGTTGATAGCGTTGCTAGTTGCAGGTGCAGTTGCTTCCATGTGAAACATGGGTTCCTTGTTATAATACCATATTATATGCTATTTAATTTAATGCACCTATATACTTGGTAAAAGGTGGAAGGCTCGGCCTTTCTAGCCTGGTGTTTTGTTCCACCTTTGCCCCCTTAGTTTCCGGCTACCGGTGTTATGTTCCATAAATGAGCGCTCCTAACACGATCAGGGTTGTTATGGGGACCCCCTTGATAATTCGTTTTAGATTAAAGCTGGTCTGGCAAGGCCCAACTTTGGTACTACATTTGCCTAATCACCTAATAAAAATTGCATAGGGACTTTCCGGACCCCGAGGATAATTTAATCAACCCCCGGGCCAGTGCTCCTCATGAGTGTTGGTCCCACCTGAGCGATGTCCGGCGCCCCTCTGGTCACCCGGAGGTTTAGCGATCCCAACATCTAGCTCATCCGCCGTGTCCTGAGAACGAGGTACGCGACTCCTATCGGGATCGTCGACACGTCGGGCGGCCTTGCTGGATTAGTTTTACCTTTGACGAGATATCTTGTGCATCGGGATTCCGGTGATGCTTTGGGTAATCTCAGAGTTGAGGTTTTCCACTAGGGAATCCGACGAGATCGCGAGCTTCGTGATTGAGGATTTCTGTGCGGCTTGTGGTAATTTGTGATGGACTAGTTGGAGCACCCCTGCAGGGTTAAATCTTTCGGAAAGCCGTGCCCGCGGTTATGTGGCAACGTGGAAACTTTGTTTAACACTGGTTCTAGATAACTTGAAGTTAACTTAATTAAAATATGCCAACTGCGTGCATAACCGTGACTGTCTCTTTCGTGAGTTCCTTCTCCGATCGAGGACACGGTGGGGTTATGTCTGACGTAGGTAGGTGTTCAGGATCATTCATTTGATCATCAGTAGTTCACGTCCATTATGCGTAGATCTTCCCCCTCTTGTTTCTTGTACTTGTAAGTTAGCCACCAAATATATGCTTAGCCGCTGCTGCAACCTCACCACTTAACCATACCTCACCCATTAAGCTTTGCTAGTATTGATACCTTTGGAAATGAGATTGCTGAGTCCCCTGTGGCTCACAGATTACTACAACACCAGTTGCAGGTACAGGTAAAGATTACTTGACGCGAGCGCGTTGATTGTTCATTTGGAGTTGCTTCTTCTCCTTCTTCTTCATCGATCTAGGATGGGTTCCAGGCCGGCAGCCTCAGATAGCAAGGATGGACGTCGTTCTTATTTTCTCGTTTGTTTTCGTCCGTAGTCGGACCCTGCTCTTACTCTTGATGATTATGTAACGTACTGATGTGACTCTGATGTAGCTTGTGGCGAGTGTAAGCCAACTCTGTATTATCTCTTCTTTTCAGTACATGTACTTGTAACGATATCCATTCTTGCGACACGACGAGATGCACTTCTATCCCCGATGAGGCCTTCGTGCCAAATTGAGGATAGGGTCGCATCTTGGGCATGACAGAGGCAGAGTATGAAGCTCTCCTTTATGGATTGCGCATGGCCATCACACTCGGCGTCCGTCGCCTGATGGTCTATGGCGATTCAGATTTGGTGGTTAATCAAGTGACGAAGGAGTGGGATGTCAGGAACCCCACCATGACTACATACTGCAACGCAGTAAGGAAGCTCGAGAAGAAGTTTGAAGGTCTGGAACTCCACCATGTTCCGCGACTGAAAAACCTAGCAGCTGATGAATTGGCGAAACTTGGATCCACTCGGAGACCGGTCCCGAGTGATGTCTGCCTCGAGCACCTACACCTTCCCTCAGTAAAAGAAGATCCTTTCACAGAGGAACCAGTACAACCGAAGAGCTCATCAGATCCGACTGAAGTCGAGGTCCCCGCTGTGGTTGATTTGATCATGGAGATTCTTGCTCTCATCCCCGATTGGACTGTGTCGTTCATTGCGTACATCCCGAGGCAAGAATTACCAGAAGACGAAGTCCAAGCGAGGCAGATCGTCGACAGGTCGAAGTCCTTCACCGTCATTGATGGCCAGTTGTACAAGGAAAGTGTTTCAGGCGTCCTTCAGCGATGCATCTCCCCTGAGGAGGGACAGTTAATCCTGGAAGAAATTCACTCAGGAACCTGCGGCCATCATGCCTCCTCAAGAGCAATCGTCGCCAAAGCTTTCAGAGCTGGTTTCTTCTGGTTCTAGGCGAACGAAATGGAAAAAGATATGGTCGACCGATGTGAAGGCTGTCAGTTCTATTCGAACAAGTCCCACAAGCCAACATCTGCGCTGAAGACAATCCCTCTTGTTTGGCCATTCGCCGTGTGGGGATTAGATACAGTCGGACCATTCAGAACAGGCCAAGGGGGATTCACTCATCTGTTGGTAGCAGTCGACGAGTTCACCAAGTGGATTGAAGCCAAGCCCATCAAGAAGCTCGACGCCCTTACGGCCATCAAATTTGTCAGAGACATCATCGCCAGATTCGGAGTCCCGCACAACATAATCACTGACAATGGCACAAACTTTGACTCGGACAGATTCAAAGGTTTTTGCACAGGCCAAGGTATCCGAGTGGATTTTGCATCTGTGGCGCACCCCCAAACAAACGGGCAAGCAGAGCGGGCGAATGGACTTATTCTTCAAGGGTTAAAGCCTCGACTCCTGCGAGAAGTTGGACATGCCGCCGGCGCATGGGTCACCGAGCTGCCTTCGGTGTTGTGGGGCCTCCGCACAACTCCGAATAGATCTACAGGGCGATCCCCGTTCTTCCTTGTTTATGGAGCCGAGGTAGTCCTTCCGAGTGACTTGCTTCACAACTCTCCACGAGTCGAACTCTTCTCCGAAGCCGAAGCAGAGCAAGCCAGGCAAGACGGAGTGGATCTACTAGAAGAAGAGCGCGAGATGGCACTGACTCGCTCAACAATTTATCAACAAGATCTGCGGCGATTTCACGTGCGGCACGTCAGGAGTCGCACATTCCAAGCAGGCGACCTGGTGCTCCGAGTGGACCAGCAGAGGCCTCACAAGTTGGCTCCCGCCTGGGAAGGACCCTTCATCATCTCTAAGGTGCTGAACAACGGAGCATATCGACTCTATAACCTCGACAGAGAAACGGACGAGCCGCGAGCATGGAACGGAGATCTCCTGAAGCACTTCTACACGTGACCGCCGACGGGGGCAATGTAAAGAACAAGTATCGTTGAAGTAATACAAAGCAGATTGATTTCTTGCAGGTTCAAAATTCTTCCGCGTTCGCAGACTCCGGTCTAAAAAATTCGCTCTGATGCGCACTCAAAGCCACACTCGGGGACTTAGTTGCGACCCAGAATCGCCTAAGTACAAACTCGCTCCGAGTGCGCACCAAAAGCCGCACTCGGGGACTTAGCTGCGATCCAGAATCGCCTAAGTACAAACTCGCTCCGAGTACGCACTAAAAGTCGCACTCGGGGACTTAGCTGCGACCCAGAATCGCCTAAGTACAAACTCGCTCCGAGTGCGCACTAAAAGTCGTACTCGGGGACTTAGCTGCGACCCAGAATTGCCTAAGTACAAACTCGCTCTGAGTGCGCACTAAAAGCCGCACTCGAAGACTTAGCTGCGACCCAGAATCGCCTAAGTACAAACTCGCTCCGAGTGCGCACTAAAAGTCGCACTCGGGGACTTAGCTGCGACTCATAATCGCCTAAGTACAAACTCGCTCCGAGTGCGCACGAAAAGCCGCACTCAGAGACTTAGCTGCGATCCAGAAACGCCTAAGTAAAAAAGCTTCCTTTGACTGTATCCTCGAGATCCACTCGGAGGCTTAGCAGACCCTCATTGAGGCTCATGTGGATGTGAAGACAACTGACAACTACATGAGTATCAACTCACTCCGAGTGCGCACGAAAAGTCACACTCGGGGACTTAGCTGCGATCCAGAATCGCCTAAGTAAAAAGCTTCCTTCGAGTGTATCCTCGATATCCACTCGGAGGCTTAGCAGACCCTCATTGAGGCTCATGTGGATGTGAAGACAACTGACAACTACATGAGTATCAACTCACTCCGAGTGCGCACGAGATGCCGCACTCGGGGACTTAGCTGCGATCCAGAATCGCCTAAGTAAAAAAGCTTCCTTCGAGTGTATCCTCGAGATCCACTCGGAGGCTTAGCAGACCCTCATTGAGGCTCATGTGGATGTGAAGACAACTGACAATTACATGCTCCGCATGTTTGCCATTGGCTTCACCAAGAAACGCCAAACAAAAACCACGAGCCAAAATCGTGGCAAGAAAAAAAAACTTGGCGAAAGAAGAGCAAAATATTCGATTCGAATTCAAAGTTGGATCTACGATCAGTCGGCTCGGTGTGGATCAAGCTTATCCACACCGAACCACGAATGTGACGGCTAACAGCAGTGGCCAAAGTTTGATACAGATAACACTCGGCATTCCGAGGCAAAAGTGCGTTCACCATAAAGTTTTTCAAGCGTCACCAGGACTGGCAGGCTCCACAAAGGTGTCAAGGTCGATTCCGTCTGCGATGCGAGTGGTTGTGTCGATGAAGGTCTCCATGAAATCTTCGAATCGAAGCTTCTTGGTGTTGGCGACCTGCAACGCCTTCAGCTTTTCTTCGCGAGCTTCTTTGCAGTGCACTCGGAACAGAGATAGCGCCACGTCCGCACCACAACGAACGGCAGACTTCTTCCATGCCTGCACTCGGTTCGGCACGTCCTCCAGCCGAGTCATCAACCCTTCTATTTCTTGCCGGGAATCGTCTTCGGGCCACAGCTCCTTGTCGATCTGGCCGATGACTTCTCTCAGGCGGCCAATGAAAGGTCCCACTCGACCAAGGCGAATATGCGCTCGGAGCATGTCCCGGTTGGCTTCGTTGCCAAGTGGAACATTCGGAACAACCGACCGTTCAATGTCGGCTGCTTCAGCCTCAGCGTCCAGACAAAAATCTGCCAAGAAAAGGCAAGCAGAAAGTAAGCGCAGAATAAACTCCAAAGACAAGAAGCACTCGGCAAAAAACTTACCACCAAGCAGTGAAATCATCTTCCTTGCCCAGTCGCTGACGTACTTCTCCTGCGCCATGCACCGATTGTTCATCAACTTCATCTGACCCATCAGTTCAGTTCTTTGCCTGCCCATTTTCTCAATTTCGGCCACCAATGCCTTGTTGGTCTCCCGGGACTCCTCCAAAGACTTCTCTCGGTCGGCAAGAGCCCCCTTCACACCAGCCAAGTCATTCACAGCCGCCTCCAATTCCGCAGTAAGCTGAATCTTTTCAGCCTTCAGAGCATTGTACGTGGATCCCATTTCGCAAGTCTTCTGCCAAATCAGCGCAAAGAGAAGATCAGACACATTCAACAAGGAAAACAAACAAAGCTCAAAGTTCTTCAGACCCCTGCCAATGCAAGCAATCGACAGCGGTCTCGAGGACTACACCCAGTGGGTTCACTAAGAGTGACCCCACTGTCATGAAGCTCGAACAGGCCGGCCCTATTGAGCTACATGACAAATAGACAAGCCTATGAGACTACTATTACCCGACTTGAGTAACACTACTCTCGGGGACTACACCTAGTGGGTGCACTCGGAGTGCCCCCACTGGTACCATTCGGGCAGATCAGCTCTGATCTGATCAGGTCACGGAAAATGCATATAAAGACAACTGCCGGTGCAATCACTCGACAGAAGTCTCGGGGACTACACCCATTGGGTTCACTCGGAGTGAACCCACTGCAAACTAATCCTACCGTATCTGAGTATATCACTTAAACCCCCAGTGGGTAACAAGAGGAAAGTAAACACTTACTAGCGCACTTACTCGTATATCGTCCCGGAGTTCCAAGCTTCTCTTGTACAAAGATGTGATGGAGTCATACGCTCCCTTGGCGTCACCCACCATGAGCTCCACCTGCACCATGGCCTCCTTGGCGGCCCCCACTTGGTCTTCCGGGAGGGGTCGGGCGTCGTACTGGACGGTCGACGGACCCGGCACGACAGAAGACTCCTTGGGCATCCCAAGTTCCGCTCCAGTCGGTTCCGCCGCGAGGGGCACCGTCTCAGTCGGCGGCATCGTCTCGGTCGGCGGCACGTCCATGGTGGGAGCAGCAGCAGATGGGACAACCTCAAGGACATGCGCCAAAGCTGGCCCTGACGCCCTTTGGTCGTCGTCCTCCAGGTGAATCACCTCCGAAGGAAGCCCGACTGAACAACATGAAATTACAGAAAAAGGGCAAGATTAAAGATAGCACTCGCGAAACAATAATACAAACTCTCGGAGTCGTGACAGCGTACCTTGCTGGGATGTGGCAGTGTTATCCGTGTCCATGGGATCATCATCTTGGCGCGGCAGAGAGGTGGCGGAGGTAGCAGCTCTGTCGAGTAAAATCCACTCGACGGATAAGCATGAGTTCAACTAGATACTGAAGCAAGATGGGAGAACAAGACACTTACGCTGAGGCGACTGAAACAGGGATCCTCATCCGAGGCAAAGCTTTCCGAGGCTTGGGCCCGCTAGGTTTTGCCACCTTGGACGACTGATCCGTGGGCTCGGCAGCAGCGTCCCTAGTCCTCTTCACGCTCCGAGCACTCGGAGCCACGGGAGAGGCTGGCGGAGCACTCGGGGCCGCTGGAGGAGCCGGCGGAGCCGCAACTTCGTGACGACGCTTAGTTCGAGGCTCTGATGGTGGAGGTGGCGAGCTCTGCTCCCCAACCTCCCCCTCCTCCTCTTCAGTCTCCTCCTCCGTCTCCCCACTGTCGGAGACATACTCGGCGCTATCCACGCTGCCCTCCTGGCTGCCCTCCTCTTCCTTAGTTGGATTCCCGTTCGAGACAGGAGAATACCAGTTGGTCCACTCCTGCACAAAACACAGTCGGCAACATCAGACGTCAGGCGGTGGTACAAGAAAAGCGATAAATCTAAGAAGATTGAAAGCACTCGACAAGAGGTGCTCACCTCATTCGGAGGAGGATTATCGGTGCGGAAGGGCTTCACCCCCCGGGCTCCTCTGGGGTTGTCGCATGCGCCTGTGATGCTGCGGACCCACGCTGTCACAACCTCCCCGGTCACGCATTCTGGATGAGTCCGAGTAAAATCATCAGGCCCCGTGTAGTGCCACATGGCGTGATGTCGGGCTTGCAGCGGCTGGATGCGCCGACCTAGAAAAGTCTCCAGCAAATCTGTGTCGGTGACTCCCTTGCGGACGACAGCTATCAGCGCGTCGACCAGAGGTTGGATCTGGATCTTTTCCACCTTTGAGAGCGCAAGCTGCCTGGGAGGGGCCGGACGGTCTAGGCTAAAGGGTGGCAACCCAGTCGCGGCATTCGGACAAGCGATGGCCTGGCCATAGAACCAGGTCGACTGCCAGTTCCTAACTGACTCGGACAACTGGAGAGGGGGGTAGCTACTCTTCGTTTTCTTATGGAAGCCTAAGCCCCCGCAGAGCTGGAGGAGATGGGTTTTATCGTCCGACTGGCTAAGCTTTTTGACAGTCTGGGACCTAGCGAAGAAGATGTACTTAAAGAGCCCCCAATGGGGGGGGACATCCAATAAAGCACTCGCAAAGGGTGACGAATGCGGCAAGATGGGCTATCGTGTTCGGAGGAAAATGATGGAGCTGCGCCCTGAAGTGATTCATAATACCTCTGAAGAAGGGGTGGGGAGGCAAGGAGAAGCCCATGAACACATGGCTGAGCAGCAGGACGCGCTCCCCCTCCAGCGGCGCCGGCTCCGTCTCGCCCTCCGCCGGCAGCCTCCACGACTTGTTGGCGATCATGTCGTGCTCCACGAGCTCCAGCAAGTCATCCGCCGACACCGTGGAAGGGAGGAAATCCCCCTGGATCCAACCCGCCGGCAGTGCCCGCTGTCGCCGCTGAGCAGGGGCCGCCTCCTTCTTCTTCTTCTTCTTCTTCCGCGACTCGAGTTTGCTGGTTTGTCCCTTCGTCATGGTGAAGGCAACAGATCCGGCGAGGAGGAGAGGAAGGAGGAGGCTTGGAGCGCGCAGGGAGCTGCAGGAGGAGCGAGGTGAATGCGAGTAACAAGGGCAGCGCAACAAGAAACCCCCGCCGAAGAGACTTTAATAAGCTTCCGACTGAGTCACTAACAGGTGGCCCCGAAATCTTATCCCCCGACCGGCTGCTGCGATGTTAGTGGAGAAGATAAAGGTGCGGTAATCGAGGCGGCAGAAACTACTCGATGGCGATGTCGTCATCCCCGCTCAGCGCGCGGCAACCGAAATTTGAGGATCCCAGAAAATCCGCCGCTGTTAGTTTGACCAGTCACATCGAAAGATTCCGCGGAAGCACTCGGTCCCTGACGGTTTGTTTCACTGGTATATTCACTCGGATCACTGGTTGAGAGGATAAAATGGATCGAGGCAAACAACGCCAAAGTCACATCCATACCAGTCGGATCCGTACTCCAGGCATCACTTCATCGTTCCAACCCCGATCCATTCGGGGACTAATGATGGGGTTATAGTCCCAGGGTAGGGTCATAGGCCTGCATTCTAGGTCCTACCCAAGGACTACCCTTCATAGAGGACAAGGTCCTTAGACAGTCCCGACTGAACTAAGGACTCCTCCATCATCCAGTCGGTGACGAACATTCGGAGCGTATTTAACGTACCGACTGAATTCCACTATGTACATCGTAACCTCCCAGGAGGGCAACAATCTTACATTTTCATACACCATTATTAGCATTTAAGGCATACGTTACCTGTAACGTAGGCATTTATTCGCCACTATTCCACCCCTGTCCTCCGGGCCGTTGTGGAGGGCAGCACACTCTATATAAGCTGCCCTTCCCCACTGGTGCAAGGGTTGGCATTTACTGTAATCCTATATTCCACTCGACACTAAGCTCCCAAGAGCACTGAGACGTAGGGCTTTTACCTCCACCGTAGAGGGGCCTGAACTCATACAACCTCGCCGTAGCTTAGGCTCTGCCCAACCTTTCGTACCCTACACATCTACTGTCAGACTTATACCCACGACAGTGACCAACTAGAGAGCGACAATAGTCATCAAAATGCATTGAGATTAACCAACATTGAATGCAAGCATGAGTAGGACATAAATCACCATGAACATGAATATCATAGAGGCTATGTTGATTTGTTTCAACTACATGCGTAAACATGCGCCAAGTCAAGCCACTTGAATCATTCAAAGGAGGATACCATCCTATCATACTACATCATAGTCATCTCAAAATTCATGTTTGCATCCAAGACAGACCATTATAAGCTCCTAGCTAATTAAGCATGGCATCAGAAACTATGATCTCTAAGTTGTCATTGCAAACATGTTTCTCTCACAACAAAGCTGAATCAGGAACGATGAGCTAGTCATATTTACAAAAACAAAATAGATCGAGTTCATACCAGCTTTTCCAGGCTCAGTCACTTCATCATATATCGTCATTATTGCCTTTCACTTGCACGACCGAATGATGTGAACAATAATAAGAGTGCTCGTGCATTGGACTAAGCTAGAATCTGCAAGCAAACACAAAGGAGAAGACAAAGTAATATGGCTCTTTAACACACAAACAGATATGCATGCGAGAGCCACTAAACATTGTAACCATGGTCTTCTACCTTGACCCAAAGAAAAAGAAAACTATTTACATGGGAAAGCTCCCAACAAGCAAAAGAAGAAAAGAAAATACTTTTGGTTTTTTTCAAACTAGACAGACACACAAAAAGAAAAACGAGAAAAAGAAGTAAACTATCATGGATGATACAGTGGCAAAGTGTGAACACCGACTAACAAAGTTAAAGCATAAGCAAGAATATAATATCGGTGAGAAACACGTACTCCCCCAAGCTTAGGCTTTTGGCCTAAGTTGGTCTACTCCCAAGGAGGGAAATAACCAGCTCCGGGGTACTCCGGAGTGTACTGAGGGTGCCACTGTTGTGTGAGCTCCTCTGGCTCCCATTGATAAACTGGTGTCTGGTACTCGACTGGTGGCTCGGGCACGGGCACCTGTGGTTGGGCTATGCCCCAATATGCCTAGATGTCCGAGGGCATAATAATGTACGTGCATGTATGAAGATTGAACAAAGAAGGAGCAGGCAAAGTAATAGTCTCACGAGTACCCTGACTAAATACCAGGTTATAAATCATCCTTCTATTTATATCTCTATCAAAAAAGTCATGGCGAACCATGCTATCATAATCTAGATATCTCTCGGGAAGAAGAATCTCTCTTCCTCGTCCAGTCTAATAGGTATCTCAAAGGGTCTGGCAAGACGGGTAGCATAGATACCTCCATAGACAACGCCTTTAGAACGGTTCGTGTTCAACCGTTGAGCTACTATAGCGCCCAAGCTATAAGTTTTATCATTATAAAGGGCTTCGCGCAATACCGCAAGATCTGGGGAGCTAAGGGACCCAGCTTTCCCACGGCCAATCAAACATTTTCCCACAAATAGTGAGAAGTACCGAAGCATGGGAAAATGTATGCTAGCAGCTCTAGCGCAAGACACTCCTCTCTCCTCTCCTACAACAATTGTATCTATGAAAGCCTCCAAGTCCCGTGGACGAGGTTCACCTATATCCCCAACAAAAGGCAATTTGCAAACATTGCAAAAATCCTGGAGTGACATGCGCTGGGGGATATCATATAATTTGAACTCAACCATAGGAGGATTCTTCCTAGGGTAGAAGTTAAAGCTTTGTACGAAGATATTAGTGAGGAGGAGGTATTGTGGACACTTATCTTCAACGAAGGCAGTAAGGCCTGCGTTCTCCACCAAGTAATAAAAGTCCTCATAAAGTCCGGCGGCACGTAAGAACACATCGCTTGGCCACTCGCACGCTCGAACTTCTGCCACTCGAGAGACCGGATACTTGGGTTTCTTCTTCTCACTTCCATCGTCCTTGGGGTCACGGCTTGAAGAGCCTCTTAAGAACCTCCTCATCTTTCCCCTTTTCTACCTCTGAAAATTTCTGAAATTTTTAGTGACTCTAAGGAAAAGTGAATAAGGCTCAACAAAACTCGTAGCAACTACTCCCACAAACGCCTAGAGGCCATATTACGCATCAAAACTACTTGAGACCGGCTAAAATTAGCATTCAAAGCTCAAGAATAGGGTCACCAAGGCAGCAAAAATACGTGATGTATAAGGCACTAGAGAAAAAACTAATTGGACCAATGGAGGAGTCACTTACTAAGGAGTAGTTTCCCCAAAACAGTTCGGAGAATGGTGCTTTGAGCAAGGAGATCAAAAATCCGAGCAAGAAGAGCAATAACACGGATTTTAGCTGCAAAACAATTTTTTCTAGAGGTAGGAGAACCAGATGGGAGCTAGAATGAGTGGAGGGGGTGCACGTGGGCCCCACAAGCCTGGTAGGCATGGCCAGGGGGGTGCCCGTGCCTCCAGGGCTTGTGGCCCACTGGTGCAGCCCCCAGACTAGCTCTTCGTCTCAGTATTTTTCAAAAATTCAAGAAAAATCATACTTGATTTTCAGGACGTTTGGAGAACTTTTATTTTCGGGGTACTTTTCTATGGGACACTAAAACAGAAAACAAGGAAAACTAAACTAAATCTATCATTTTTCTTCTAAGCAACCAAAGGTGAAAGCTTGGAACAGAGGTTTGTGACTCCTCCATTCATCCATCTCATGGTCATCGAAAGAAATCCGTCAATGAGGTTGATCAAGTCTTCTTGACAAACTTTTCCGAATCGCAAAAGAGAACGGAGAATTTTCGAATAGTCACTAGGTCACCTCAATGGGGATATGCATATCCCCGACAATCAAATCATACTTCATCTTGACAGGAGGTATAGGGCATTCAAAGCTCCCAATAAGAATCGATGAAGTTTTTTCGATAGCATTGATGCAATGTACTCGATATTGTTTCTTCGGAAAGTGCACTGTATGCTCATTACCGTTGACATGGAAAGTGACATTGCCTTTGTTGCAATCAATAACAGCCCGTGCAGTGTTTAAAATGGGTCTTCCGAGGATGACAACCATGGCATCGTCATGGGGAATATCCAAGATAACAAAGTCTATTAAGATAGTAATGTTGGCAACCACAACAGGCACATCCTCGCAAATGCCGATAGGGAAAGCAGTTGATTTGTCGGCCATTTGTAGAGAGATTTCAGTGGGTGTCAACTTATCCAGTTCAAGTCTACGATAAAGAGAGAGAGGCGTGACACTAACAACGGCTCCAAGGTCGCATAAAGCAGTTCTAACGTAGTTGCCTTTAATGGAGCAAGGTATAGTGGGCACTCCGGGATCACCTAGTTTCTTGGGAGTTCCACCCTTGAAGGTGTAATTAGCAAGCATGGTGGAAATCTCAACCTCAGGTATCCTCCTCTTATTAGTCACAATATCTTTCATGTACTTAGCATACGGAGACATTTTGAGCATATCTGTCAAACGCATTTGCGGAAAAACACGTCTAATCATTTCAACAAATCGCTCAAAATCCTCATCATCCTTTTTCTTGGATGGTTTGGGAGGAAAGGGCATGGGTTTCTGAACCCATGGTTCCCTTTCTTTACCATGCTTCCTAGCAGCAAAGTCATTCTTATCGTATCTTCTATTCTTAGGCTGTGGGTTATCAAGATCAACACGTTCAATCTCCACATCCTTATCATTGCTAGGTTGAGCATCTTCATGAACATCACTATTGATATTATCATTAGGCTCATGTTTATCACCAGATTGCGTTTCAGCATCAGAGACAGAGGCATCGTTTGGACTCTCAGGGGTAACAGCATCAGGGTTGCTAGCGTGCAAGTTCCTATCATCTTTATTCTTCTTCCTGGGATGACTAGGTGCTTCAGTGATAACTCCTTGAGAATCTTGTTAAATTCTCTTAGGATGACCCTCAGGATACAAAGGTTCCTGAGTCATTCTACCACCTCTAGTGACGACTCTGACAGAATTGTCATTCAACTCATTGAGCAAGTTATTTTGAGCCTTAAGTACTTGTTCTACTTGAGTAGTAACCATAGAGGCATGTTTACTCAAGAGCTTAAGATCATTGACGTTTCTGTCCACACAAGCACTTAAATGACTAAGCATACGAGCATTATGTTCCAATTGTCTGCTAACATAATCATTGAAACTCTGTTGTTTGGCAACAAAGTTATCAAATTCATCCAGGCATAAGCTAGCAGGTTTATCAAAAGGACTATCACTCTCATCAGACCTACGCAGAGAATTTACTTCTACTACCTGTATCTGGTTATGAAGACCATGGATCTCTTCGATAGTTGGTAGATTTTTGACATCTTCAGATTTAATGCCTTTCTCTCGCATAGATTTCTTAGCTTCTTGCATATCTTCAGGACTTAGGAATATAATACCTATTTTCTTCGGAGTTGTCTTAGGAGGTGGTTCGGGAATAGTCCAAGCATTCTCATTGCACAAGATGTTATTCAATAGGATCTCAGCTTGTTCTATAGTTCATTCCCTAAAAACACAACCAACACAACTATCTAGGTGGTCTTTGGAAGCATCGGTAAGTCCATTATAGAAGATATCAAGTATTTCATTCTTCTCAAGAGGGTGATCAGGCAAAGCATGCAGTAGCTGGACAAGCCTTCCCCAAACTTGTGGGAGACTCTCTTCTTTAGCTTGATCAAAGTTGTATATTTCCTGCAAGACAGCTTGCTTCTTATGGGCAGGGAAATATTTTTTAGAGAAGTAGTAGACCATATCCTGGGGGCTACGCACACAACCAGGAGCAAGAGAAGTGAACCAGGTCTTAGCATCGTCCTTTAGCAAGAAAGGAAACAGCTTAAGGATATAGTAGTGGCGGATCTTTTCCTCACTCGTGAATAAGGTGGCTATATTGTGCAGTTTGGTAAGATGGGCTACAACCGTTTCAGACTCATAACCGTGAAAAGGATCAAAATTGACCAGAGTGATTAACTCAGGTTCGACAGAGAATTCATAATCCTTATCGGTCACAAAGATAGGCAAAGTAGCAAACTTTGGGTCGTATTTCATCCTAGCGTTCATAGATTTTTCTTTCCACTTGAGCAGTAATTTCTCAACATCATATCTATCCTTACAAGCAAGAAAGTCCTCAGCTATCTCTCCCTCCATATCATAACACTCAGGCATATCAGGCAATTCGTATCTAGGAGAGCTAGTTCTAGCAGGCAAAATATCACGTTCTACTTCAATAGTATTAGCACTTTTAGAAGTATCATCACATCTAGCAGCAACTCTAGCAATTTGTGCATCAAGGAATGCACCAAGTGGCAAAGCAGTATCAAGCATAGCATCATCATAAGCATCATGGGCAGCAGAAGTAGAATCATCAAGCACAGGCGACATATCAAGATTTCTAGCAGGAGGCGGTGTCGCAAACTTACTCATAATTGAAGGTGAATCAAGTGCAGAGCTAGATGGCACTTCCTTACATGTCCTCGTAGTTGAGGGCAAGACTTTAGTTCTTCGATCTATCGGATTCCTCATAGTGACCAACAGACGTAAATCCCAAGTGACTCAGAGAATATAGTTGTGCCTCCCCGGCAACGGCGCCAGAAAAAGGTCTTGATAACCCACAAGTATAGGGGATCACAACAGTTTTCGAGGGTAGAGTATTCAACCCAAATTTATTGATTCGACTCAAGGGGAAGCCAAAGAATATTCTCAAGTATTAGTAGTTGAGTTTTCAATTCAACCACACCTGAAAGATTTAGTATCTGCAGCAAAGTATCAGTAGCAAGGTAGTATGATAGCAGCAGTAGCAACAGTAACCAGTAGTAGCAAAGTGACAGCAGTAGCAGCAAAGTAACAGCAGTAGCAACAAAGTAACAGTAGCAGCAGTGACAGCAGTAGCAGCAAAGTAACGTAGCAAGGACCAGTAGGAAAAACTCGTAGGGATTGGATCGGTGATGGATGATTATGCCGGATGCTATTCATCATGTAACAGTTATAACACGGAGAGATAAGTAACTAGCTCCAGTTCGCCAATGTAATGTAGGCATGTATTCCGTATATAGTCATGCGTGCTTAGGGAAAAGAACTTGCATGACATCTATTGTCCATCCCTCCCGTGGCAGCGGGGTCCTAATGGAAACTACGGGATATTAAGGTTCTCCTTTTAATAAAGAACCGGACCAACGCATTAACACTTAGTGAATACATGAACTCCTCATACTATGGTCATCTCCGGGAGTGGTTCCGGCTATTGTCACTCCGGGGTTGTCGGGTCATAACACATAGTAGGTGACTACAACTTGCAAGATAGGATCAAGAACACACATATATTGGCGACAGCATAATAGGTTCAGATCTGAAATCATGGCACTCGGGCCCCAGTGACAAGCATTAAACATGGCAAAGTAGTAGCAACATCGATCTCAGAACATAGTGGATACTAGGGATCAATGCTCGTCAAAACTAACTCGATTACATGATAGATCTCATCCAACCCATCACCGTCCAGCAAGCCTACGATGAAATTACTCACGGACGGTGAAGAGCATCATGGAATTGGCGATGAAGGAAGGTTGGTGATGACGATGACGACGATCTCCCCTCTCCGGAGCCCATAACGGACTCCAGATCTGTCCTCCAGATGAAGAACAGGAGGTGGCGGCGCCTCCGTATCGTAAAACACGATGAACTCTTCTCCTTGATTTTTTTTCGGACAAAACGAACTAAATAGAGCTGGATTTGGAGGCGGTGGAGCTTTGTGGGCCCCACAAGCCTGCCAGGCGCGGCAAGGGGGCCTGCGCGTGGTGGGCTTGTGGGCTCACAGCTCCACTTCCTTCGTTGATTCTTGCGCCAGTATTTTTTATATATTCCACAAAAATTCTCCGTAAATTTCAGGTCATTCCGAGAACTTTTATTTCTGTGCAAAAACAACACCATGGCAATTCTGCTGAAAACAACGTTAGTCCGGGTTAGTTCCATTCAAATCATGCAAATTAGAGTCCAAAACAAGGGCAAAAGAGTTCGGAAAAGTAGATACGACGGAGACGTATCAGAGATCCAATTATGTTGAACCATTTGCTAGTGAGTTGAGTGCACTTGACTTTCTCTATGGAGTTTTGCTTGAGATGCGTGAATATGAAAATCATGATGAAGAAATTTATAAAGTGATTCACGAGGGCTCCTTGAATGAAAAGCATGATTCCAATGGTTTCACTATGAATTCTATTAATGTCAATCATGCTAAAAATATGCAAAACCCTAAGCTTGGGGATGCTAGTTTTGCTATGTCCACTACTTGTTGCAATGATCATGATCGGGGTATTGATTTTTCTTATGATCTTGAAAATTTGTTTAAGCCTCATGATGAATATGATATTTGCAATAATATTGAAAGTGGGTTTGGAGAAGTGATGACTTTAGTTGATGATAATCCCACTATTTTTGAAGAGCGTCAACTTTGCATGGATGTGGATCATGAAAAGAATATCCTATGTGATAGCTATATTGTTGAATTTGATTATGATCCCACATGTAATTGTTATGAGAGAGGAAAATATTGTGGTGGAAACTTTCATATCACTAAATCACCTCTTGTTATGTTGAGATTGCTATTGTCTCTTTCTTCTTCCTTGCATATGGTCGTTATTGCTTGTCTTGATAATTTTTTTCCTATAAAATGCCTATGCATAGGAAGTATGTTAGACTTAGATGTGATTTTCACATGCTTTATTATGCTCTCGTTGTGCTTCAATTCTTGTCTTTTGTGTGAGCATCATTGAATTATCAATGCCTAGCTAAGGGCGTTAAACAATAGCGCTTGTTGGGAGGCAACCAAATGAATTTATCTTTGCTTTTTGCTTTCTGTTTTGTTGTGTCCACACCATCATAATTCTGTTATGATTGTGTTTTTTGTGTTTCTTTTTGTGTTTGAGCCAAGTAAAACCTTTATGCCTAGTTTTGGTGATGGTTGATTGATCTTGCTGGAAAAGACAGAAACTTTGCGCTCACGAAATTATTTTTCATTCCTATCCAGAAAGAGCTTTTGAGTTGATTATTTTTGCTTCTGGTTTATATGCCAATTGCCCTAATTTTCGTAATTGTTCAGAATTTTTGAGACACCTGAAGTATACGAAGTATACAGATTGCTACAGACTGGTCTGTTTTTGTCAGATTCTGTTTTCGTTGTGTTGATTGCTTATTTTGATGAAAGTATGGATAGTATCAGGGGGTACTAGCCATGGAAAAGTGCGAATACAGTAATATAACACCAATATAAATAGAAATCAAGTTTCCTATAGTACCTAAAGAGGTGGTAGTTTGTTTTCTTGTGCTAATGATATCACGAGTTTCTGTTTATCTTTTGTGTTGTGAAGATTTCAAGTTTTGGGTGATGTTCTCATGGACAATGGGATAAAGAGTGGAAAGAGCTCAAGCTTGGGGATGCCCAAGGCATCCCAAGCCAAATTCAAGGACACCAAAAAGCCTAAGCTTGGGGATGCCCCGTGAAGGCATCCCTTCTTTCGTCTTCAATCCATCGGTAACGTTA
This sequence comes from Hordeum vulgare subsp. vulgare, assembly GCF_904849725.1. Classification (NCBI taxonomy): domain Eukaryota; kingdom Viridiplantae; phylum Streptophyta; class Magnoliopsida; order Poales; family Poaceae; genus Hordeum; species Hordeum vulgare. Next base: position 492,015,143 of record NC_058522.1, read on the forward strand.
CTTGGAGTTATATTTTTATTCACCACATGATATGTGTTTTGCTTGGAGCGTCGTGTATTATAGGAGTATTTTATATTTGTTGTGTCACAATCATCCTTGCTGCACACTGCTACCACAAAAAGATCGCCGGCGACAGCGCCAGAAATGCTTCTGATGTCAGCTATGCTAATGCACAAAAGTCCTTCCAATGACGCCAGAAACAGATGTGTCGACGGCACCAGGAATCCTTCAGCTGCGGCTACGCCTTAAGGGACTTCCTAGGCAAGTATGCAAAGGATTTCCCCCGTGGCCTGGGAGCCTTGCGTTGGTGTTCCCCTGAAGCGGAAAGGGTGATGTAGCACAGCGATGGTAAGTATTTCCCTCAGTTTGAGAACCAAGGTATCAATCCAGTGGAGGAGTATCTCAAGATCCTGCACAAACACAAAAGCTTGCTCCCAACGCTATGAAGGGGTTGTCAATCCCTTATAGATTGTTTGCCAAGTGAGAACTGAAAGCAACAAAGTAACAAAGCAAAGTAAAAGCGGAGGTGTAAATGATGGATGTGAATAGACCCAGGGGCTGTAGTGTTTACTAGTGGCTTCTCTCATGGAAGCAAGTAGACGGTGGGTGAACAAATTACTGTCGAGCAATTTATAGAACCGCGCAAAGTCGTGACGATATCTATGCAATGATTATATCTATAGGCATCACGTCCAAAACAAGTAGACCGATACTTTCTGCATCTACTACTATTACTCCACACGTCGACCGCTATCCAGCATGCATCTAGTGTATTAAGTCCATAAGAACAGAGTAACGCCTTAAGCAAGATGACATGATGTAGAGGGATAATCTCAAACCAATGATAAAAACACCATCTTTTTACCCTTGATGGCAACTACTTGATGTGTGCCTTGCTGCCCCTACTGTCACTGGGAAAGGTCACCACATGGTAGAACCCAAAACCAAGCACTTCTCCCATTGCAAGAATCATAGATCTAGTTCTCCAAACAAAACCCAAGACTTGGAGAGACTTACAAGGATATCAAATCATGCATATAAGGAATCAGCAAAGACTCAAATATATATCATAGATAATCTAATCACAAATCCACAATTCATTGGATCTCTACAAACACACCGCCAAAGAAGATTACATCGGATAGATCTCCATGAAGAGCATGGAGAACGTTGTATTGAAGATCCAAGAGAGAGAAGAAGCCATCTAGCTACTAACTACGGACCCGTAGGTCTGAAGTGAACTACTCACGAGTCATTGGAGGGGCGATGATGATGATGAAGAAGCCCTCCAACTCCAAAGTCCCCTCCAGCAGGGCGCCGGGAAGGGTCTCCAGATGAGATCTCGCGGAAACGGAAGCTTGCAGTGGCGGAAAAGTATTTGAGGCTCCCCTGATTTTTTGCGGAATATTTGGGAATATATAGGCCAAGGATCTAGGTCAGGGGGCGGCCAGGGAGCCACAAGCCCTGCCACCGCCGCCTCCCCCTGGTGGCGGAGTGGGGGCTTGTGGGCTCCCTGGATCCCACCTGGCTTGGCCCAAAGGCCCCCTGATCTTCTTCCGTTCGGGAAAAAATCATTTTGGGGTTTTTCTTCCGTTTGGACTCCGTTCCAAAATCAGATCTGAAAAGAGTCAAAAACACGGAGAAAACAGGAACTGGCACTTGGCACTGAATTAATAAGTTAGTCCCAAAAAAGATATAAAAGGTACATAAAACATCCAAAGAAGACAAGATAACAGCGTGAAACCATAAAAAATTATAGATACGTTTGAGACGTATCAAGCATCCCCAAGCCTAACTCCTGCTCGTCCTCGAGTAGGAAGTGATAAAGAATGAAGTTTTGATGCTTTCATGCTACCTAGCATAGGTGTCCTTTGTAATTCCTCTTATGTGACGTGAATGTTCAGATCCATTAGATTCAAAACAATATTTTGCTATTGACGTGGAAACAATAATAATTCAAGCAAACTAGCAAGGTAATCATGAACTTTCAAAATAACAAGGCCAAAAGAAAGTTATCCCTACAAAAGCATATAGTCTGGCCATGTTCTATCATCATTGCACAATGAATTTAAATCATGCACAACCCCGGTATTAGCCAAGTAATTGTTTCACACCTTTACTTTCTGAAACCTTTTCAACTCTCACGCAATACATGAGCGTGAACCATGGTTATAGCACTATAGATAGTGTGGAATGTGGTGGAGGTTGCAAGACAAAAAAGGAGAAGATAATCACATTAACTAGGCATATCAATGAGCTGTGGAGATGCTCATCAATATATATCAATGTGAATGAGTAGGGATTGCCATACAAATGATGCACTAGAGCTATGAATATGTGAAAGCTCTTAAAGAAAACTAGTGGGTGTGCATCCAACTTGCTTGCTCACGAAGACCTAAGGCAATTTTGAGGACGCCTATCAATGGAATATACAAGCCAAGTTATATAATGAAAATTTCCCACTAGCTATATGGTGGTTACAAAACGAGAGACTCTCAATCATGAAGATCATGGTGCTTAATATGCACAAGTGTGGAAAAAGTGGTAGCATTGTCCCTTCTCTCTTTTTCTCTCATTTATTTTGGTGGGCTCTTTGGCCTCTTATTTTATTTTACTTTATTTTGGTGGGCTTCTTTGGCCTCTTTTATTTACTCACATGGGACAATGCTCCATTAATGATGATCATCACCCTTTCAACTAAATCTTAGAGCAACTATGACTCTATATGGAATGCCTTCGGTAGTGTACCGTGGCAATGATCTAGCATGTCATAGACATCAATGGAAACATCATGCTAGCTATCTTACGATCATGCAATGGTAATGTAGACGTGGTGGCACATGTCATGGTGGTAGTTGCATGGCAATATATCTCGGAATGACTTTGAAAAAGTCATAATAGGTAGGTATGGTGGCTGTTTTGAGGGAGGCTAATGGTGGGTTTTGTGCACCGGCGAAAGTTGCACGGCACTAAGAAGATAGTGATGGTGGAAGGTGAAAGTGCATCTAAACCATGGACTCAACATTAGTCATGAAGAACTCATATACTTTTTGCAAAAGTTTTATTAGTAATCGAAACAAAGCATTCAACGCATACTCCTAGGGGAAGGGTTGGTAGGTATAAACCATCGCGCGATCCCGACCGCCACGCAAAGGATGACAATCAATATACTAATCATGCTCAGATTTTATCACATAGCGGTTCACCATACGTGCATGCTACGGGAATCACTAACTTCAACACAAGTATTTCTAGATCCACAACACCTTACTAGCATGACTTCAATATTACCATAACCACAACTCAAAACTAATTGAGATGAATCAAACTTCTCTAACTATTCAATGCACATGAAGGTGGAAGTTTTCGTATCCCTTTGGATAACTACCCCTTTTGAGACTACTTTCAAATCATAGATCAACTACCAAGCCACACACCGCTGTGCTCTAAAAGATATAAGTGAAGCACATAGAGCAAAAGTATCTAGCTCAAAAGATATAAGTGAAGCACATGTGAGCTGAATTGTCTACCAAAAGATATAAGTGAAGCTCGACAAAATCACGGTGTGTGCATGTCTCTCTCTCTAGGTGTGCAGCAAGGATGATTGTGACACAAAAAAATAAAAGACTCCTACGATACAAGACGCTCCAAGCAAAAACACATAACATGTGGTGAATAAAAATATAGCCCCAAGTAACGTTACCGATGGATTGAAGACGAGAGAGGGGATGCCTTCCCGGGGCATCCCCAAGCTTAGGCTTTTACGGAATCCTTGAATCTCTTGGGGTGCCTTGGGCATCTCCAAGCTTGAGCTCTTGGCACTCTTTATCTCTTTGTCCATAAGAACTTCACCCAAAACTTGAAAACTTCACAACACGAAACTTAAACAGAAACTCGTGATAACATTAGTACAAGAAAGCAAACCACCACTTCCTTAGGTACTGTAGAAAACTTAAATTCTACTTGTGCTGATGTTGGGTTACTGTACTTTCAATCTTCCATGGCTAATACCCCCCGATACTATCCATAGTTTCATCAAAATAAGCAACCAACACAACAAAAACAGAATCTGTTAACACAGACCAGTCTGTAGCAATCTGTATATTTCGTATACCTCTCGTTCTTCAAAAATTCTGAAAAATTACGACAGTCTGAAGAATTTGCATAGAAATCAGCAGCAAAAAGAATCAACTCAAAAGCTCTTACAGAAAAAATGAAAATTCTTTTCGTGAGCAGAAAGTTTTTGTCTTTTCCAGCATGACCAAACGATCATCACCAACACTAATCATAACGGTTTTGCTTGGCACAAACGCAAAAAGAAACACAAAAAACACAATCATAACAGAATTATGAACGTGTGGGAAACACAAAACAGAAAAAAAAGGATAGATTCATTGGGTTGCCTCCCAACAAGCGCTTTTGTTTAACGCCCTTAGCTAGGCGAAAGGTGATGAAATCATGTATAGTCATCTTTGGTGCTCAAACCATAGGTAGCCCTCATCATAGATTCATAAGGCAATCTTATTTTCTTTCTAGGAAAGTGCTCCATGCCCTTCTTTAAAGGAAATTGAAATCTAATATTCCCTTCCTTCATATCGATGATAGCACCAATAGTCCTTAGGAAAGGTCTTCCAAGAATAATGGGACATGAAGGATTGCAATCTATGTCAAGTACAATGAAATCCACGGGCACACAGTTCTTATTTGCAACAATAAGAACATCATCGATCCTCCCCATGGGTTTCTTGACAGTAGAATCCGCAAGATGCAAATTAAGAGAACACTCTTCAATCTCATGAAAACCAAGAATATCACATAAAGACTTTGGAATCGCGGAAACACTAGCACCCAAATCACACAAAGCATTGCACTCATAGTTTTTGATCTTGATTTTGATAGTAGGTTCCCACTCATCATGAAGTTTTCTTGGTATAGAGACTTCTAGTTCGAGCTTCTCTTGAAGAGATTTCATCATAGCATCTACGATATGCGCGGTAAAGGCTTTACTTTGGCTATAAGCATGTGGAGAGTTTGCAATGGATTGCATCAAAGAAATGCATTCAAACAAGGAGCAATTATCATAATTGAATTCCTTGAAATCCAAAGTGGGAGTTTCATTACTACCCAAAATTTTGACTTCTTCTACTCCACTCTCCACACCTTTATCATCAAGGTAGCTGGACTCTGAATCATTGGGCCGTTTTTCAACCAAAGTGGATTCATATCCAGCCCCTTCATAAGTAGGTTTGACATGCGAAAACAAAGATTCAAGAGGAGACACATGAAGCACTTTAAGATCTTCGTGATTTGCATCACTAGAAAGCACCCTTTTAAACCATTCATGTCTAGCGCGAATTTGGGCGGTTCTTTCTTTGCTCTCATTCATGGAGATACGCATAGATTTCAAAGTATCATCCAAGTTGACCTTGGGAGGAGCGCATCTAACTTTCAAAGCATCAATATCACAAGACATCCTATCAACGCTCTTAGCCAAATCATCTATTTTGAGTAGTTTTTCCTCTATGGACGCATTGAAAATCTTTTGAGAGTTGATGAACTCTTTGATATTACTCTCTAAATGAGAGGGTAATTTGTTGTGATTTCCATAAGTGTTGTCGTAGGAATTGCCATAATTGTTAGAGGAGTTACTAGGAAAAGGCCTAGGAACATAGTTTCCTCTAAAAGCATTGTTGTTGCCAAAATTGTTCCTACCAACAAAATTCACGTCCAAACTAGCGTTGCTACTCTCAATCAAAGAAGATATGGCATGTCATTAGGATCTACGGTAGCGTTTCTACTAGCAACCAAATTCATCAACTCGTCCATCTTAGCACTAAGCGAGTTAATCTCTTCTATAGCGTGCACCTTTTTGCTAGCAGGCGACCTTTTAGTGTGCCACTGAGAGTAGTTGGTCATGATATTGTCTAGGAGTGTTGTAGCGTCTCCTAACGTGATTTCTATGAACGTTCCACCTGAGGCAGAGTCCAAGATATTGCGAGAAGCGAAATTCAAGCCAGCATAAAAGATTTGTATAATCATCCATAAACTCAAGCCATGAGCGGGACAATTTCTAATCATAAGCTTCATGCTCTCCCAAGATTGTGCAACGTGTTCATGATCAAGTTGCTTGAAATTCATGATATCGTTACGTAAGGAGATGATCTTAGCCGGCGGAAAATACTTGGATATGTAAGCATCTTTGCACTTATCCCAAGAATCGATACTATTTTTAGGCAAAAAATAAAACCAAGTTTTTGCGCGGTCTCGGAACGAGAAAGGAAAAAGTTTCAACTTAATCACGTCATTATCCACATCTCTTTTCTTTTGCATATCACAAAGCTCAATGAAGGTATTGAGATGGGATGCGGCATATTCACTAGGAAGGCCAGAGAATTGCTCTTTCATAACAAGATTCAGCAAAGCTGCGTTGATTTCATACGGTTCCGCACTAGTGGCGGGAGCAAACGGAGTACTAATAAAATCATTATTATTAGTGCTCAAGAAGTCGCAAAGTTTGGTGTTTTCAGCCATGATGACTTCAACAAACAAACAAGCACACAAGCAAGCAAGAGAACCGGCAAAGGAAAACGACAAAGGCAAAAGAAAACGGTGAAGGAGAAAGGCAAATGAAAACGGCAAATGTGAAGTGGGGGAGAGGAAAACGAGAGGCAACTGGCAACAAAAGTAAATGCAAGAGAAGAGTTTGTGAGACCTACTTGGATAGATCTTGATTTCTCCTCCCCGGCAACGGCGCCAGAAATACTTCTGCTACCTCAAAAAGATCCCCGGCGACAGCGCCAGAAATGCTTCTGATGTCAGTTATGCTAATGCACAAAAGTCCTTCCAATTGCGCCAGAAACAGATGTGTCGACGGCACCAGGAATCCTTCAGCTGCGGCTACGCCTTAAGGGACTTCCTAGGCAAGTATACAAAGGATTTCCCCCGTGGCCTTGGAGCCTTGCGTTGGTGTTCCCTTGAAGCGGAAAGGGTGATGTAGCACAGCGACGGTAAGTATTTCCCTCACTTTGAGAACCAAGGTATCAATCCATTGGAGGAGTATCTCAAGATCCTGTACAAACACAAAAGCTTGCTCCCAACGCTATGAAGGGGTTGTAAATCCCTTATAGATTGTTTGCCAAGTGAGAACTGAAAGCAACAAAGTAACAAAGCAAAGTAAAAGCGGAGGTGTAAACGATGGATGTGAATAGACCCGGGGGCCATAGTGTTTACTAGTGGCTTCTCTCATGAAAGCAAGTAGACGGTGGGTGAACAAATTACTGTCGCGCAATTGATAGAACCGCGCAAAGTCGTGATGATATCTATGCAATGATTATATCTATAGGCATCACGTCCAAAACAAGTAGACTGATACTTTCTGCATCTACTACTATTACTCCACACGTCGACCGCTATCCAGCATGCATCTAGTGTATTAAGTCCATAAGAACAGAGTAACGCCTTAAGCAAGAAGACATGATGTAGAGGGATAATCTCAAACCAATGATAAAAACCCCATCTTTTTACCCTTGATGGCAACTACTTGATGTGTGCCTTGCTACCCCTACTGTCACTGGGAAAGGTCACCACATGGTAGAACCCAAAACCAAGCACTTCTCCCATTGCAAGAATCATAGATCTAGTTGGCCAAACAAAACCCAAGACTCGGAGAGACTTACAAGGATATCAAATCATGCATATAAGAAATCAGCAAAGACTCAAATATATATTATAGATAATCTGATCAGAAATCCACAATTCATCGGATCTCAACAAACACACCGCCAAAGAAGATTACATCGGATAGATCTCCATGAAGATCATGGAGAACTTTGTATTGAAGATCCAAGAGAGAAGAAGCCATCTAGCTACTAACTACAGACCCGTAGGTCTGAAGTGAACTACTCACGAGTCATTGGAGGGGCGATGATGATGATGAAGAAGCCCTCCAACTCCAAAGTCCCCTCCGGCAGGGCGCCGGGAGGGTCTCTAGATGAGATCTCGCGGAAACGGAAACTTGCGGCGGTAGAAAAGTATTTTCGAGGCTCCCCTGATTTTTTGTGGAATATTTGGGAATATATAGGCCAAGGATCTAGGTCAGGAGGCGGCCAGGGAGGCCACAAGCTCTGCCACCGCCGCCTCCCCCTGGTGGCGGAGTGGGGGCATGTGGGCTCCCTGGAGCCCACCTGGCTTGGCCCAAAGGCCCCCCTGATCTTCTTCCGTTTGGAAAAAAATCATTTCAGGGTTTTTCTTCCGTTTGGACTCCGTTCCAAAATCAGATATAAAAAGAGTCAAAAACACGGAAAAAACAGGAACTGGCACTTGGCACTGAATTAATAAGTTAGTCCCAAAAAAGATATAAAAGGTACATAAAACATCCAAAGAAGACAAGATAACAGCGTGAAACCATCAAAAATTATAGATACGTTTGAGACGTATCACACACCTTTTGAGAGAGACATGCACTTATCGTGAATTTGCTAGAATACTCATTGAGCTTCGCTTATATCTTTTGAGTTAGGCAATTTAGCTCGCATGTGCTTCACTTATATCTTTTGAGCTAGATAACTTTGCTCTAAGTGCTTCACTTAAATCTTTTTAGAGCACGGCGGTGTCATATTTTGGAGAAATAAGAACTCTCGATCTTCACTTATATATTTTTGAGAGTGTTCTCTCTGAGTAACTTGGTAATTGGCTTGTGCTATGAAAGTAGTCCTAAATATGATAGGCAACCAAAGAGTATATAATAAATTTCCATATTCATTAGTGGGAATCTTGTTTTGACACTTCCTTATACTAGTTTTGACACTTCCTTATACTAGTGGGAATCTTCATTATATAACTTGGCTTGTATATTCCAATGATGGGCTTCCTCAAAATTGCCCTAGGTCTTCATGAACAAGCAAGTTGGGTGCACACCCACTAGTTTTCCTTTTGAGCTTTCACACACTTATAGCTCTAAGTGGATCCGTTGCATGGTAATCCCTACTCATCCACATTGATATCTATTGATGGGCATCTCCATAGCCCATTGATACGCCGAGTCAATGTGACCATCTCCTCCTTTTTACCTCACGACCTCCACCACACTATATTCCTCCTATAGTGCTATATCCATGGCTCACACTCATGTATTGCGTGAGAGTTGAAAATGTTTGAGAAAGTAAGAGTGCGAAAACAATTACTTGGCAAATACCGGGGTTGTGCATGACTTAAATTCATTGTGTGGGGATGATGGAGCATAGCCAGACTATATGATTTTGTAGGGATAACTTTCTTTGGCCTTGTTATTTCGAAAGTTCATGATTACCTTCCTAGTTTGCTTGAAGTATTATTGTTTTCATGTCAATAGCAAACTATTGTTTTGAATCTTACGGATCTGAACATTCATGTCACATGAAAGAAGTTACAAAGGACAAATATGTTAGGTAGCATTCCACATCAAAAATCCAGTCTTTATCACTTCCCTACTCGAGGACGAGCAGGAGTTAAGCTTGGGGATGCTTGATACGTCTCCAACGTATCTATAATTTTTTATGGTTCCTGATACGTCTCCAACGTATCTATATTTTTGATGGTTTCATGTTATTATCTTGTCAAACTTTGGACGTTTTGTATGCCTTTTATATCTTTTTTGGGACTAACATATTAACTCAGTGCCAAGTGACAGTTCCTGTTTTTTCCATGTTTTTGACCCTTTTGAGAGGAGGATTTTAAACGGAGTCCAAACGGAACGAAACTTCCAGAACCAAGATTTTTTCCGAAACAGAAGAAGATCGGGGGACTTGAGAACCAAGTCAGGGGGCCACCAGGGATCCCACAAGCCCCCTAGCCGCAGCGAGGGGGGCCACATCTCCCAGGCTTGTGGGCTCCCTGGGCCACCTCTACCCAAGGTCTTTCGCATATATATTCCCAAAAATTCCAGAAAAAATGAGGAGATCATCGAAAGTACTTTTCCACCGCCGCAAGTTCCTGTCTCCGCAAGATCCCATCTGGGGCATGTTCTGGTGCCCTGCCGGAGGCGGGATTCGAATAGGGAGGGCTTCTTCATCAACACCATGACCTCTCCGATGATGCGTGAGTAGTTCACCATAGACCTATGGGTCCATAGCTTGTAGCTAGATGGCTTCTTCTCTCTCTTGGATCTTCTATACAAAGTTCTCCATGATCTTCATGGAGATCTATCCGATGTAATCTTGTTTTGCGGTGTGTTTGTCGAGATCTGATGAATTGTGGATTTATGATCAGATTATCCATGAATCTTATTAGAGTTTCTTCTGATCTCTTATATGCATGATTTCATATGCTTGTAATTCTCTTCGAGTTGTGGGTTTTGTTTGGCCAGCTTGATCTATGATTCTTGCAATGGGAGAAGTGCTTGGTTTTGGGTTCATACCGTGCGGTGACCTCACCCAGTGACAAAAGGGGTAGCGAGGCACGCATCGTGTTGTTGCCATCAAGGGTAAAAATATGGGGTTTTCATCATTGGTTTGAGATTATCCCTCTACATCATGTCATCTTGCTTAAGGCGTTACTCTGTTCGTCATGAACTCAATACACTAGATGCATGCTAGATAGCCGTCGATGTGTGGAGTAATAGTAGTAGATTCAGAAAGTATCGATCTACTTGTCTCAGACCTGATGCCTATATGTATGATCATTGCCTTAAATATCGTCATGACTTTGCGCGGTTCTATCAATCGCTCGACAGTAATTTGTTCACCCACTATAATATTTGCTATTTTGAGAGAAGCCTCCAGTGAACACTATGGCCCTCGGGTCTACTTCACACTATATTTTCAGCCTTACTATTTTACTTCGTTGCACTTTCCGCCTTCAGATCTCACTTTGCAATCAATCTTGAAGGGATTGACAACCCCTTTATAGCGTTGGGTGCAAGCTCTTTTGCGTTTGCGCAGGTACTCTGGACTTGACGAGATTCTCCTACTGGATTGATACCTTGGTTCTCAAACTGAGGGAAATACTTACTGCTCCTGTGCTGCATCACATTTTCCTCTTCAAGGGAAAAAGGCCAACGCAAGCCCAGTCTCCATCAACGTGTCAATCTTTGGCACTGTTGTATGTTGCCGCAGTAGAAGAATTTCTGGCGCCGTTGCCAGGGAGGATCAAGTCAAGAACTCATCCAAGTAAGTGTCGCAAACTCATCTCTTGCATTTACTTTTTTGCGTCTCGTTTTCCTCTCCCCCACTTCTGAAAAACAAAAATTTACAAAAATATTTGCCTTTTTCGTTTGCCTTTCCTTTGCTTGTGTGCTATGTGCCTTCAATATGCTTGCATCTTCGCTTGCTAAAAATCTAGTGATATGGATCCTCACCCACTTGCTAATCTCTTTAAGAGATCCACTTAGGCTATGTTCGGTTCCAAGGGGTTATATCCACTAGGGGATCTAATCCCTGTAGGGTTTTGGTGTCACCATCCAATCCCCACGTGGAATCATTCCACTAGGGGGATTAATCCCTCTCACTTAATCTCTGTTCGATTAATACAGCAACACATCAGTAGTATACAACAACACATCAGCGCAAAAGGAGTAATACAAGTCTTCTCAATAGTGGAAGCAATCAATGAAAATTACAAGAAGTAGCAATAGAGCAGAAATTACCTTGTACAATAGTAGAGCAGTAGATGAAATTACAATCAGCAGATGGTGCTTTTCAGGGCTTATAGGCTCAGCGCCTAGCTGACGAGCTGGACAATCAGACCAGCTGAAGTGCGCCACTGTGGACGCCCGAACTGCAGCTGGGAGTTAGTGTTGTACCTGCACCACCGACGGAGGTAGGTCGGAGGGAAAGGGTTGCCGCCTGCCGGATCTGGAAGGCTAGATCCTGGCCCAAGCTCGACGGCGACCCGGACAAGCCAACGGTACCGGTTGGACAGGGGAGAGGGAGGAGGGCGCGGGGGAAGGGGGTGATGAGTAGCATGCCGCCGCAGTCTCCTCCAGTAGCACTGCTGCTGTTGTCCCTCCTTCTCCGGTGCCGCCGTCGATGCCGCCACGACAGATCGAGGTTAGACGAGAGAAAGCGTGTCGTTTTGCGAGAGACAGAGAGATGAGGTTTGGTTCCACGAGGCTGAACGCTTGGGTCGTTTCCCGGCGATTTCCACGGGGTTTGGGAGGGAACTAATCCCGGTCGGGTTAATCGAATGTTGTTATAAGCAAGACGGGGATCCGACCCAAGCCGGGGTGAAACCCACAGGGATCGGCGGGTTTTCGACCCAATCCCGACAGGGGTGGGGATAACCGAACATAGCTTTATGTGGAACCAATTGCTAGTGAGTTGAGTGCACTTGACTTTCTCTATGGAGTTGTTCTTGAGATGCGTGAATCTGAAAATTGTGATGAAGAAATTTATGAAATGATTCACGAGGGATCCTTGAATGAAAAGCATGACTGCAATGATTTCATTATAAATTCTACTAGTGACAGTCATGCTAAAAATATGCAAAACCCTAAGCTTGGGGATGCTAGTTTTGCTATGTCCACCACTTGTTGCAATGATATTTGCAATAATATTGAAAGTGGGTTTGGAGAAGTCATGACTTTAGTTGATGATAATCCCACTAATTTTGATGAGCGTCCACTTTGCATGCATGTGGATCATGAAAAGAATATCCTTTGTGGTAGCTATATTGTTGAATTTGATTATGATCCCACATGTAATTGCTATGAGAGAGTAAAATATTGTGGTAGAAACTTTCATGTTACCAAATTACCTCTCGTTATGTTGAGACTACTATTGTCTCTTTCTTCTTCCCTGCATTTCGTAACTATTGGTTGTCTTCCCAATTTGTTCTCCTATACAATGCCTATGCATAGGAAGTATGTTAGACTTAGATGTGATTTTCACATGCTTTATGATGCTCTCGTTGTGCTTCAATTCTTGTCTTTTATGTGAGCATCATTGAATTATCAATGCCTCGCTAAGGGCGTTAAACAATAGCGCTTGTTGGGAGGTAACCCAATGAATTTATCTTTTTCTTTCTGTTTTGTTGCATCCGCACAATCATAATTCTGTTATGATTGTGTCTTTTGTGTTTATTTTTGTGTTTGAGCCAAGCAAAACCTTTATGACTAGTCTTGGTGATGGTTGTTTGATCCTGCTGGAAAAAGACAGAAACTTTTCATTCACGAGATTATTTTTCACTTTTATTCAGAAAGAGCTTTTGAGTTGATTCTTTTTGCTGATGGTTGATACGCCTTTTTCCCAGTCAGTCGTAAGTTTTCAGAATTTTTGAGGTAACAGAAGTATACGAAGTATACAGATTTCTACAGACTGATCTGTTTTTGACAGATTCTGTTTTTGTTGAGTTGGTTGCTTGTTTTGATGAAACTATGGATAGTATCGGGGGTACTAGCCATGGAAAAGTGAGAATACAGTAGCCCAACACCAATATAAATAGAAATCAAGATTTCTACAGTACCTAAGGAGGTGGTAGTTTGTTTTCTTGTCCTAATGTTATCACAAGTTTCTGTTTAAGTTTTGTGTTGTGAAGTTTTCAAGTTTTGGGTGATGTTCTCATGGAGAAAGAGATAAGGAGTGGAAAGATCTCAAGTTTGGGGATGCCCAAGGAATCCCAAGCCAAATTCAAGGACACCAAAAATCCTAAGCTTGGGGATGCCCCGGGAAGGCATCCCCTCTTTCGTTTCAATCCATCGGTAACATTACTTGGAGCTATATTTTTGTTCACCACATGATATGTGTTTTGCTTGGAGCGTCTTGTATCGTAGGAGTCTTTTATTTTTGTTGTGTCACAATCATCCTTGCTGCACACCTTTTGAGAGAGACAAGCACTCATCGTGAATTTGCTAGAATGCTCATTATGCTTCACTTATATCTTTTGAGCTAGATAATTTTGCTCTATGTGCTTCACTTAGATCTTTTAGAGCACGGCGGTGCGTGACTTGGTAGTTGGCTTATGCTATGAAAGTAGTCCCAAAGGTGATAGGTACCCAAAGAGGATACAAAAACCTCCATCTTCATGTGCATTGAGTAGTAAGAGATGTCTTGATTCCTCTCAATTAGTTTTGAGACATGGATTTGGTAATATTAAGGGTTATGTTAGTAGGGTGTTGTGAATCTAGAAATACTTGTGTTGAAGTTAGTGATTCCCGTAGCATGCACGTATGGTGAACCGCTATGTTAGGAAGTCGGAGCATAATTGATCTATTGATTGTCATCCTTTGTGTTGAGGTCGGGATCGCGCGATGGTTAACACCTAACAACCCTTCCCCTAGGAGTATGTGTTTAGCACTTTGTTTCGATTACTAATAAAAACTTTCGCAACAAGTATGTGAGTTATTCATGAATAATGTGAGTCCATGGTATAGATGCACTTTCACCTTCCACTATTGCTAGCCTCTCTAGTTCCACGCAACTTTTGCCGGTACACAAACCCACCATATGCCTTCCTCAAAACAGCCACCATACCTACCTACTATGGCAGTTTCATAGCCATTCCGAGATATATTGCCAAGCAACTCCCACCGTTCCATCTCATGACTTGTGCAGTCACTCTCATATTGCCATTGCATGATTGTAAGATAGCTAGCGAGATGTTTCAACGTCATACGCCAAGCTAGATCGTTGCACATCCCGGTACACTGCTGGAGGCATTTCCTATAGAGTCATCATTGTTCTGAGCTTTGAGCTGTGAGTAAATAAAAGTGTGATGATCATCATTATTAGAGCATTGTCCCGTGTGAGGAAATAAAAAAAAGAGGCCAAAGAAACCAAAAAAAAGTGGCCCAAGAGCCCAAATAAAAAAACAAAAACAGAGAAGGGACAATGCTACTATCTTTTTCCACACTTGTGCTTCATAATAACACCATGTTCTTCATGATTGAGAGCTTCTCGTTTCGTCACCACCATATAATAGTGGGAATCTTTACTATATAACTTGGCTTGTATATTCCAATGATGGGCTTCCTCAAATTGCCCTAGGTCTTCGTGAGCAAGCAAGTTGGATGCAGACCCACTAGTTCTCCTTTTGAGCTTTCACATACTTATAGCCCTAGTGCATCCTTTGTATGGCAATCCCTACTCATTCACATTGATATCTATTAATGGGCATCTCCATAGCCCTTTGATACGCCGAGTCAATGTGACCATCTCCTCCTTTTTGTCTCATAACCACCACCACACTCTATTCCACCTATAGTGCTATATCCATGGCTCACGCTCATGTATTGCGTGATAGTTATAAAAAGTTTGAGAAAGTAAGAGTGCGAAAACAATTACTTGGCCAATACCGGGGTTGTGCATGATTTAAATTAGTTGTGTGAGGATGATGGAGCATAGCCAGACTATATGGTTTTGTAGGGATAACTTTCCTTGGCCTTGTTATTTCGAAAGTTCATGATTACCTTGCTAGTTTGCTTGAAGTATTATTGTTTTCATGTCAATAGCAAACTATTGTTTTGAATCTTACGGATCTGAACATTCATGTCACACGAAAGAAGTTACAAAGGACAACTATGCTAGGTAGCATTCCACATCAAAAATTCAGTCTTTATCACTTCCCTACTCGAGGACGAGCAGGAGTTAAGCTTGGGGATGCTTGATACGTCTGCAACGTATCTATAATTTTTGATGGTTTCATGCTATTATCTTGTCAAACTTTGGACGTCTTGTATGCCTTTTATATCTTTTTTGGGAATAACTTATTAACTCAGTGCCAAGTGCCAGTTCCTGTTTTTTCCGTGTTTTTGACCCCTTTCAGAGGAGGATTTTAAACGGAGTCCAAACAGAATGAAACTTCCAAAAAGATTTTTTCCCAAACAGAAGAAGATCGGGGGACTTGAGAACCAAGTCAGGGGGCCACCAGGGACCCCACAAGACCCCTAGCCGTGGCCAGGGGGGCCGCACCTCCCAGGCTTGTGGGCTCCCTAGGCCACCTCTGCCCTAGGTTATTCGCCTATATATTCCCAAAAATTCCAGAAAAAATGAGGAGATCATTGAAAGTACTTTTCCGCCACCGCAAGCTTCTGTCTCCGCAAGATCCCATCTAGGGCACGTTCTGGTGCCCTCCCGGAGGGGGGATTCAGATACGAAGGGCTTCTTCATCAACACCATGACCTCTCCAATGATGCGTGAGTAGTTCACCATAGACCTACGGGTCCATAGCTAGTAGCTACTCCCTCTGTTCCTAAATATAAGTCTTTTAAGCGATTTTACTAGGGGTCAACATACGAAGCAAAATTATTGAATGTACACTCTAAAATATGTCTATATACATTCGTATCTAGTTTATTAGTGAAATGTCTAAAAATACTTATATTTAGGAACGGAGGGAGTAGATGGCTTCTTCTCTCTCTTGGATCTTCAATACAAAGTTCTCCATGATCTTCATGGAGATCTATCCGATGTAATCTTCTTTTGCGGTGTGTTTGTCGAGATCCGATGAATTGTGGATTTATGATCAGAATATCTATGAATATTATTTGAGTTTATTCTGATCTCTTATATGCATGATTTCATATCCTTGTAATTCTCTTCGAGTTGTGGGTTTTCTTTGGCCAGCTTGATCTATGATTCTCGCAATGGGAGAAGTGCTTGGTTTTGGTTTCATTCCGTGGGGTGACCTCACCCAGTGACAGAAGGGGTAGCAAGGCACGCATCATGTTGTTGCCATCAAGGGTAAAAAGATGGGGTTTTCATCATTGGTTTGAGATTATCCCTCTACATCATGTCATCTTGCTTAAGGCGTTACTCTATTCGTCATGAACTCAATACACTAGATGCATGCTGGATAGCGGTCGATGTGTGGAGTAATAATAGTAGATGCAGAAAGTATCGGTCTACTTGTCTCGGATGTGGTGCCTATATGTATGATCATTATCTTAGATATCGTGATGACTTTGCGCGGTTATATCAATTGCTCGACAGTAATTTGTTCACCCACTGTAATATTTGCTATTTTGAGAGAAGCCTCTTGTGAACACTATGGCCCCCGGGTCTACTTCACACCATATTTTCAGCCTTACTCTTTTACTTAGTTGCACTTTCCGCCTTCAGATCTCACTTTGCAATCAATCTTGAAGGGATTGACAACCCCTTTATAGCGTTGGGTGCAAGCTCTTTTGCGTTTGCGCAGGTACTCTGGACTTGACGAGATTCTCCTACTGGATTGATACCTTGGTCCTCAAACTGAGGGAAATACTTACTGCTCCTGTGCTGCATCACCCTTTCCTCTTCAAGGGAAAAAGGCCAACGCATACCTAGTCTCCGTCAACGTGTCAATCTCTGGCACTTTTGTCTATTGCCGCAGCAGTTCCATGCTATTATCTTGTCAAACTTTGGATGTTTTGTGTGCATTTTATATCTTTTTTGGACTAACTTATTAACTCAGTGTCAAGTGCGAGTTCCTGTTTTTTCTGTGTTTTTGAACTTTTTCAGAGGAGAATATCAAACGGAGTCCAAACGGAATAAAACCTCCGAAAATAATTTTTTTCAGAACAGAAGATACGCAGGGAGCTTGAGAACCAAGGCAAAGGGTCCCGGGGGAGGCCACAAGCCCCCTAGCCGCGGCCTGGGGGCCTAGCAGGCTTGTGGGCCCCCCGTGGCTCCTTTGCCTAATTCTTCCGCCTATAAATCCCCGAAAAAACTAAAACCACGAGAGAGCCACGAAAAAACTTTTCCGCCGCCGCAAGCTTGTGTCTCCTCAAGATCCCATCTGGAGCACGTTCAGGTGCCCTGCCGAAGGGGGGATTCGGACACGGAGGGCTTCTTCATCAACACCATTGCCTCTCCGATGATGCGTGAGTAGTTCACCACAGACCTTCGGGTCCATAGCTAGTAGCTAGATGGCTTCTTCTCTCTCTTGGATCTTCAATACAAAGTTCTCCATGATCTTCATGGAGATCTATCCGATGTAATCTTCTTTTGCGGTGTGTTTGTCGAGATCCGATGAATTGTGGATTTATGATCAGATTATCTATGAATCTTATTTGAGTTTCCTCTGATCTCTTATATGCATGATTTCATATCCTTATAATTATCTTCGAGTTGTGGGTTTCGTTTGGCCAACTTGATCTACAGTTCTTGCAATGGGAGAAGTGCTTGGTTTTGGGTTCATACCGTGTGGGGTTCTCACCCACTGACAGAAGTGGTAGCAAGGCACGCATCATGTTGTTGCCATCAAGGGTAAAAAGATGGGGTTTATATATATTGCATGAATTTATCCCTCTACATCATGTTGTCTTGCTTAAGGCGTTACTCTGTTTGTTATGAACTCAATACACTAGATGCATGTTGGATAGCGGTCGATGTGTGGAGTAATAGTAGTAGATACAGAAAGTATCGGTCTACTTGTCTCGGACGTGATGCCTATATGTATGATCATTGCCTTAGATATCGTCATGACTTTGCGCGGTTCTATCAATTGCTCGACATTAATTCGTTCACCCACCGTAATATTTGCTATCATGAGAGAAGCCTCTAGTGAACACTATGGCCCCCGGGTCTACTTCACATCATATTTTCAGCTCTACACTTTTACTTTGTTGCACTTTCCACCTTCAGATCTCACCTTGCAATCAATCGTGAAGGGATTGACAACCCCTTTGTAGCGTTGGGTGCAAGTTTTCTGTTTTTGCGCAGGTACTTTGGAGACTTGCCTTGATACTCCTACTGGATTGGTACCTTGGTTCTCAAACTGAGGGAAATACTTACTGCTACTATGCTGCACCACCCTTTCCTCTTCGAGGGAAAAACCAACACAAGCTCAAGAGCTAGCACGCACCAGCCCTTAGTGGGCTGGTGAGGCCAGCCCAATAGGGCCATGGCGCTGATACCTCTCCAACATATCTATAATTTTTGATGGTTCCATGTTATTATCTTGTCAAACTTTGGATGTTTTGTATGCCTTGTATATCTTTTTTGGGACTAACTTATTAACTCAGTGCCAAGTGCCAGTTCCTGTTTTTTCCGTGTTTTTGACCCTTTTCAGAGGAGGATTTTAAACGGTGTCCAAACGGAATAAAACTTCCGAAAAGATTTTTTTTCCGGAACAGAAGATACACACGAGACTTGAGAACCAAGGCAGGGGACCCCACAAGCCCCCTAGGAGCGGCCAGGGGCGCGCCTAACAGGTTTGTGGGCCCCCTGTGGCTCGTTTGCCCTATAAATTCAGAAAAAATCCAAAACTGCGAGAGAGATCCACGAAAATACTTTTCCGCCACCGCAAGCTTCTGTCTCCGCAAGATCCCATCTGGGGCATGTTATGGTGCCCTGCCGGAGGGGGGATTTGGATACGGAGGGCTTTTTCATCAACACCATGACCTCTCCGATGATGCGTGAGTAGTTAACCATAGACCTTCGGGTCCATAGCTAGTACCCAGATGGCTTCTTCTCTCTCTTGGATCTTCAATACAAAGTTCTCCATGATCTTCATGGAGATCTATCCTATGTAATCTTCTTTGCGGTGTGTTTGTCGAGATCCGATGAATTGTGGATTTATGATCAGATTATCTATGGATCTTATTTGAGTTTCTTCTGATCTGTTATATGCATGATTTCATATCCTTGTAATTCTCTTCGAGTTGTGGGTTTTGTTTGGCCAACTTGATCTATGATTCTTGCAATGGGAGAAGTGCTTGGTTTTGGGTTCATACCGTGCGGTGACCTCACCCAGTGACAGAAGGGGTAGCGAGGCACGCATCATGTTGTCGCCATCAAGGGTAAAAAGATGGGGTTTTCTTCATTGTTTTGAGTTTATCCCTCTACATCATGTCATCTTGCTTAAAGCGTTACTCTGTTCGTCATGAACTCAATACACTAGATGCATGTTGGATAGCGGTCGATGTGTGGAGTAATAGTAGTAGATGCAGAAAGTATCGGTCTACTTGTCTCAAACGTGATGCCTATATGTATGATCATTTCCTTAGATATCGCCATGACTTTGCGCGGTTCTATCAATTGCTCGATGGTAATTTGTTCACCCACCGTATTGTTTGCTATTTTGAGAGAAGCCTCTAGTGAACACTATGGCCCCGGGGTCTACTTCACACCATATTTTCATCCTTACAATTTTAGTTCGTTGCACTTTCCGCCTTCACATCTCACTTTGCAATCAATCTTGAAGGGATAGACGACCCCTTTATAGCGTTGGGTGCAAGCTCTTTTGTGTTTACGCAGGTACTCTGGACATGGCGTGATTCTCCTACTGGATTGATACCTTGGTTTTCAAACTGAGTGAAATACTTACTGCTCCTGTGCTGCATCGCCCTTTCCTCTTCAAGGGAAAAACCAACGCAAGCTCAAGAGGCATCAGAAGGATTTCTGTCGCCGTAGCAGAAGAATTTCTGGCAACGTTGCCGGGGAGGATCAAGTCAAGAAATCATCCAAGTAAGTGTCGCAAAATCATCTCTTGCATTTACTTTTTTGCCTCTCATTTTCCTCTCCCTCACTTTTGAAAAACAAAAAATTACCAAAATATTTGCCTTTTTCGTTTGCCTTTTTCGTTCGCCCTTTTCTCTCGCTTGCTTTCTGTTCGCTTGTGTGCTTGTTTGCTTGCTGAAGTCACCATGACTGAAAACACCAAACTTTGTGACTTCTCGAATACTAATAATAATGATTTTATTAGTACTCTGATTGCTCCCGCACTAGTGCGGAATCATACGAAATCAATGCTGCTTTGCTGAATCTTGTTATGAAAGAGCAATTCTTCGGCCTTCCTAGTGAAGATGTCGCATCCCATCTTAATACCTTCATTGAACTTTGCGATAAGCAAAATAAGAAATATGTGGATAATGATGTGATTAAATTGAAGCTATTTCCTTTCTCGTTGCGAGATCAATCAAAAAACTTGGTTTTCGTCTTTGCCCAAAAATAGTATTGATTCTTGGAATAAGTGCAAAGATGCTTATATATCCAAGTATTTTCCGTCGGCTAAGATTATCTCTCTCGATAATGATATTATGAATTTTAAGCAACTTGATCATGAACATGTTGCACAATCTTGGGAGAGAATGAAATTGATGATTAGAAATTGTCCTGCTCATGGCTTGAGTCTTTGGATGATTATACAAAGATTTTACGCTGGCTTGAATTTCGCTTCTAGAAATATCTTGGACTCCGCCTCAGGTGGAACGTTCATGGAAATCACGTTAGGAGAAGCCACAAAACTCCTAGACAATATCATGACGAACTACTCTCAGTGGCACACTCAAAGGTCACCTACTAGTAAGAAGGTGCATGCTATAGAAGAAATTAACTCGTTGAGTGCTAAGATGGATGAGTTAATGAATTTGGTTGCTAGTATAAGTTCTCCTTTAGATCCTAATGGCATGCCCTTGTCTTCCTTGATTGAGAGTAGCAACGCTAGCTTGGACGTTAATTTTGTTGGTAGGAATAATTTTGGCAACAACAATGCTTTTCGAGGAAACTATGTTCCTAGGCCTTTTCCTAGTAACCCCTCTAATAATTTTCGCAACTCCTACAACAATACTCATGGAAATCACAATAGATTACCCTCTGATCTAGAGAGTAATATCAAAGAGTTTATCAACTCGCAAAAGATTTTCAATGCCTCCATAGAGGAAAAACTACTCAAAATTGACGATTTGGCTAGGAGCGTTGATAGAATGTCTAGTGATATTGATGCTTTGAAAGTTATATGTGCTCCTCCCAAGATCAATATGGACGAAACTTTGAAAGCTATGCGTGTTTCCATGAGTGAGAGCAAAGAAAGAACCGCCCAAATTCGTGCTAGACATGAATGGCTTAAAAGGGCGTGTTCTCGTGATAAGAATCACGAAGATCTTAAAGTTCTTGGTGTGACTCCCATTGAATCTTTGTTTTCTTGTGTCAAACCTAATGATGATGGGGCTGGATATGAATCAACTTTGGTTGAAAAACGCCCCAATGATTCGGAGTCCATCTATCTTGATGCTAAAAGCATTGAAAGTGGAGTAGAAGATATTAAAACCTTGAGTAGTAATGAAACTACTACTTTGGATTTCAAGGAATTCAATTATGATAGTTGCTCCTTGATTGAATGCATTTCCTTGATGCAATCCATGCTAAACTCTCCACATGCTTATAGCCAAAACAAGGCCTTTACCGATCATATCGTCGATGCTATGATAAAATTCTTGGAGAGAAACTTGAATTGGAAGTTTCTATCCCTAGAAAGCTTCATGATGAGTGGGAACCTACTATCAAAATCAAAATCAAAAACTATGAATGCAATGCTTTGTGTGATTTGGGTGCTAGTGTTTCTGCAATTCCAAAGTCTTTATGTGATGTTCTGGGTTTTAATGAGATTGAGGAGTGTTCTCTTAATTTACATCTTGCGGATTCTACTGTCAAGAAACCCATTGGAAGGATCAATGATGTTCTTATTATTGCAAATAGGAACTATGTACCCGTGGATTTCATTGTGCTTGACATTGATTGCAATCCTACATGCCCTATCATTCTTGGTAGACCTTTCCTAAGGACTATCGGTGCTATCATCGATATGAAGGAAGGGAATATTAGATTTCAATTTCCTTTAAAGAAGGGCATGGAGCATTTTCCTAGAAAGAAAATAAGATTGCCTTATGAATCCATGATGAGGGCTACTTATGGTTTGAGCACCAAAGACGACGATACGTGATTCTATCGCCTTATGCCTAGCTAAGGGCGTTAAACGATAGCGCTTGTTGGGAGGCAACCAATGAATTTATCTTTTTCTTTCTATTTTGTTGCATACACACTATCATAATTCTATTATGATTGTGTCTTTTGTGTTTATTTTTGTGTTTGAGCCAAGCAAAACCTTTATGACTAGTCTTGGTGATGGTTGTTT
Source organism: Hordeum vulgare subsp. vulgare (assembly GCF_904849725.1). Lineage (NCBI taxonomy): Eukaryota > Viridiplantae > Streptophyta > Magnoliopsida > Poales > Poaceae > Hordeum > Hordeum vulgare. Next base: position 492,037,949 of record NC_058522.1, read on the forward strand.
GATCCGGCTGGAAAAAGACAGAAACGTTTCGCTCACGAGATTATTTTTCATTTTTATTCAGAAAGAGATTTTGAGTTAATTATTTTTGCTGCTGGTTGATATGCCTTTTTCCCACGCAGTCGTAATTTGTCATAATTGTTGAGGTACCAAAAGTATACGAAGTATACAAATTGCTACAGACTGGTCTGTTTTTGACAGATTATGTTTTTTGTTGAGTTGGTTGCTTGTTTTGATGAAACTATGGATAGTATCGGGGGTAATAGCCATGGAAAAGTGAGAATGCAGTAATCTAACACCAATATAAATAGAAATCAAGATTGCTACAGTACCTAAAGAGGTTGTAGTTTGTTTTCTTGTGCTAATGATATCACGAGTTTCTGTTTAAGATTTGTGTTGTGAAGTTTTCAAGTTTTGGGTGATAAGAGTGGAAAGAGATCAAGCTTGGGGATGCCCAAGGCATCCCAAGCCAAATTCAAGGACACCAAAAAGCCTAAGCTTGGGGATGCCCCGGGAAGGCATCCCCTCTTTCGTATTCAATCCATCGGTAACATTACTTGGAGCTATATTTTTATTCACCACATGATATGTGTTTTGCTTGGAACGTCTTGTATCGTAGGAGTCTTTTCTTTTTGTTGTGTCACAATCATCCTTGCTGCACACCTTTTGAGAGAGACATGCACTCATCGTGAATTTGCTAGAATGCTCATTATGCTTCACTTATATCTTTTGAGCTAGATAATTTTGCTCTATGTGCTTCACTTAGATCTTTTAGAGCACGGCGGTGCGTGACTTGGTAGTTGGTTTGTGCTATGAAAGTAGTCCCAAAGGTGATAGGTACACAAAGAGGGTACAATAAAACTTCCATCTTCATGTGCATTGATTAGAAAGAGAAGTTTGATTCCTCTCAATTAGTTTTGAGACGTGGATTCGGTAATATTAAGAGTTATGTTAGTAGGGTGTTGTGAATCTAGAAATACTTGTGTTGAAGTTAGTGATTCCCGTAACATGCACGTATGGTGAACCGCTATGTTAGGAAATCGGACCATAATTAATCTATTGATTGTCATCCTTTGTGTTGCGGTCGGGATCGCGTGATGGTTAACACCTACCAACCCTTCCCCTAGGAGTATGCGTTTAGCACTTTGTTTCGATTACTAATAAAAACTTCCGCAACAAGTATGTGAGTTCTTCATGACTAATGTGAGTTCATGGTATAGATGCACTTTCACCTTCCACCATTGCTAGCCTCTCTAGTACTGCGAAATTTTTGCCGGTGCACAAACCCACCATATGCCTTCCTCAAAACAGCCACCATACCTACCTACTATGGCATTTTCAAAGCCATTCCGAGATATATTGCCATGCAACTCCCACCATTTCCTCTCATGACTTGTTCCGTCACTCTCATATTGCCATTGCATGATCGTAAGATAGCTAGCGAGATGTTTCAGCGTCATACGCTAAGCTAGATTGTTGCACACCCCGGTACACTGTCGGAGGCATTTCCTATAGAGTCATCATCGTTCTAAGTTTTGACCTGTGAGTAAATAAAAGTGTGATGATCATCATTATTAGAGCATTGTCCCATGTGAGAAAAAAAAGAGGCCAAAGTTGCCCACAAAAAAAAGAGGCCAAAGAGACCAAATAAAAAAAGAGATAAAAAGAGAGAAGGGACAATGCTACTATCTTTTTCCACACTTGTGCTTCGTAATAGCACCATGTTCTTCATGATTGAGAGACTTTTGTTTTGTCACCACCATATGCTAGTGGGAATTTTCATTATATAACTTGGCTTGTATATTCCAAGATGGGCTTCCTCAAATTGCCCTAAGTCTTCGTGAGCAAGCAAGTTGGATGCACACCCACTAGTTCTCCTTTTGAGCTTTCACATACTTATAGCTCTAGTGCATCCTTTGTATGGCAATCCCTACTCATTCACATTGATATCTATTAATGGGCATCTCCATAGCCCTTTAATATGCCGAGTCATTGTGACCATTTCCTCCTTTTTTTCTCACAACCACCACCACACTCTATTCCACCTATAGTGTTATATCCATGGCTCATGCTCATGTATTGCGTGAGAGTTGAAAAAGGTTTGAGAAAGTAAGAGTGCGAAAACAATTACTTGGCCAATACCGGGGTTGTGCATGATTTAAATTAGTTATGTGGGGATGATGGAGCATAGCCAGACTATATGATTTTGTAGGGATAACTTTCTTTGGCCTTGTTATTTCGAAAGTTCATGATTACCTTGCTAGTTTGCTTGAAGTATTATTGTTTTCATGTGAATAGCAAACTATTGTTTTGAATCTTACGGATCTGAACATTCATGTCACATGAAAGAAGTTACAAAGGACAACTATGCTAGGTAGCATTCCACATCAAAAATTCAGTATTTATCACTTCCCTACTCGAGCACGAGCAGGAGTTAAGCTTGGGGATGCTTGATACGTATCCAACGTATCTGTAATTTTTTATGGTTCCATGCTATTATCTTGTCAAACTTTGGATGTTTTGTATGCCTTTTATATCTTTTTTGGGACTAACTTATTAACTCAGTGCCAAGTGCCAGTTCCTGTTTTTTCGTGTTTTTGACCCTTTTCAGAGGAGGATTTTAAACGGTGTCCAAACGGAATAAAACTTCCGAAAAGATTTTTTCCGGAACAGAAGATACGCACGAGACTTGAGAACCAAGGAATGGGCCACCAAGGGACCCCACAAGCCCCCTAGGCGAGGCCAGGGAGCGCGCGCCTAGCAGGCTTGTGGGCCCACTGTGGCTCGTCTGCCCTACCTCTTCTGCCTATAAATTCAGAAAAATTCCAAAACTGCGAGAGAGATCCATGAAAATACTTTTCCGTCGCCACAAGCTTCTGTCACCGCAAGCTCCCATCTGGGAACGTTCTGGTGCCCTGCCGGAGGGGGGATTTGGATACGGAGGGCTTCTTCATCAACACCATGACCTCTCCGATGATGCGTGAGTAGTTCACCATAGACTTTCGGGTTCATAGCTAGTAGCTAGATGGCTTCTTCTCTCTCTTGGATCTTCAATACAAATTTCTCCATGATCTTCATGGAGATCTATCCGATGTAATCTTCTTTGCGGTGTGTTTGTCGAGTTCCGATGAATTGTGGATTTATGATCAGATTATCTATGAATCTTATTTGAGTTTCTTCTGATCTCTTATATGCATGATTTCATATCCTTGTAATTCTCTTCGAGTTGTGGGTTTTATTTGGCCAACTTGATCTATGATTCTTGCAATGGGAGAAGTGTTTGGTTTTGGGTTCATACCGTGCGGTGACCTCACCCAGTGGCAGAAGGGGTAGCGAGGCACGCATCGTGTTATTGCCATCAAGGGTAAAAAGATGGGGTTTTCATCATTGGTTTGAGTTTATCCCTCTACATCATGTCATCTTGCTTAAAGCGTTACTCTGTTCGTCATGAACTCAATACACTAGATGCATGCTGGATAGCACTCGATGTGTGGAGTAATAGTAGCAGATGCAGAAAGTATCGGTCTACTTGTCTCGGACGTAATGCCTATATGTATGATCATTGCCTTAGATATCGTCATGACTTTGTGCGGTTCTATCAATTGCTCGACAGTAATTTGTTCACCCACCGTATTATTTGCTATTTTGAGAGAAGCCTCTAGTGAACACTATGGCCTCGGGGTCTACTTCACACCATATTTTCAGCCTTACAATTTTACTTCGTTGCACTTTCCGCCTTCAGATCTCACTTTGCAATCAATCTTGAAGGGATTGACAACCCCTTTGTAGCGTTGGGTGCAAGCTCTTTTGTGTTTGCGCAGGTACTCTGGACTTGGCGCGATTCTCCTACTGGATTGATACCTTGGTTCTCAAACTGAGGGAAATACTTACTGCTCCTATGCTGCATCGCCCTTTCCTCTTCAAGGGAAAAACCAACGCAAGCTCAAGAGGCATCAGAAGAATTTCTGTCGCCGTAGCAGGCACCACAAGTGGAAAATACCAGAGGAAAGAAAAAAAGGAAAGAGGGAGGTGGGAAGGAAGGAGTGGACTCCTTCCCCCTAACCGAATTGGGGTGGGAGTCCACCTCCTCCCCTTCGGTCGGTGCCCTTGGGGCTCCCTTGAGCCCCAAGGCTAGCCCCTCCCCTCCTCCTATATATATTGGTGGTTTAGGGCTTTTTGAGACACAACTTAGTCACGTGCAACTCAAACGTATACCTCGTAGTTCTTCCTCTAGATCGGATTTCTGCGGAGCTCGGGCGGAGCCGTGCACGAGTAGATCATCACGACCACCGGAGCGCCGTCACACTGCGGGAGAACTCATCTACTTCTCCGTCTCTCTTGCTGGATCAAGAAGGCCGAGATCTTCATCGAGTTGTACGTGTGCTGAACGCGGAGGTGTCGTCCGTTCATGCTAGATCGTGGGACGGATCGTGGGTCGACGATGATTTGAATCACGAAGCTGTACCACTACATCAACCGCGTTTCTTAACGTTTCCTGCTTAGCGATCTACAAGTGTATGTAGATCTAATATCCTCCCGTAGATGAACATCACCATATAGGTCTTCGTGTGCGTAGGAAAATTTTTGTTTCCCATGCGGCGTTCCCCAACATGCACTGCGTCCGGACGACCGTTGATGGACGTGTCACTTTGTTCTAGAGGTTGGCCGTCGGTGGTCTCCGTGAGGTGCACTTGGCTACGATGGATCTTGGTGCTTCTTCGTTGATGGGCAACTTCGATGGTGGTGGTATGTGGTGGGCTTGTGTGACAGCCCGATGCCGACGTTCCAGAAGATTCCCCTTTCTTTCCGTTTTCGTCGTGTGGGCATTTTCATTTGTCGCATCATCATCGCATCATTCACATCATCTGCATTGCATCGACGTCTCCGTTGCCGCCCGTTTTCAAAACTTGCATCCGTTAGTAGTTGCCGGTTCTCGTCGTTGCCCGTTCTGAGCCCGACCGCACACGCACGCGCCCGCGGCACCGTCGAAACCCTGTTTTTAAACTGCGTTTAAAACTTTCTCTGATCGGGTTGAGATTTGACGTGCGGTCGTGATTAGTTATAGCGAGGCCGCCTGTCGAATTTTGGCGCGATCGGAGACCGTCTAGTACCCGAACGGTCGACCGTAGCGGCACCGTATCCGGGCTACCGTCGGACGTCTGTCGGTGCTTTAAAATTCGTGCCGCGCCGCACGTTCTCCCTCTCGTCTCCGGATATCCCCTCTACACGGCCGCATGCCCATACCCGCGTTCGGAATCGTCCGAATCCGACCCCGCGGTTGGATCCGGAACGCGATTCCGGTTAACCGAGCCCCCCGTTTGTCTATATATAGACCCCCTCCTAAAACTTAGGCAGCTAACCCTAATCCCACCTCGGGATCCGCGCCGCCCCACCTCTCCTCTCTCCTCCTCGGAATCCGTCCCACCTCGGGATCTGGACGATTTGGACCGTCAGATCGAGGATCCGACGGACCAGACCGCCTCTTGGCAAAAATCCTTCCTTCCCCGAGCTCCTCCCGTGCCTGTGCCCGTGTAGCCACCGGCCGAAGCCCTCCGGAGCGCGTCGCCGGAGCAGCCGGCAGCAGCCCCGCCGGGCCTCCTCCTCCCTTCCCCTTCTCTTTCCCTCTCCCTCATCGTTTCCCTCTCTCTCTCTCTCTCTCTCTGCGCAGGGAACAAGCCGCTACCAGGAACTTGCCGCCTCTGCCCGATCTCCGAGCATCGGCCGGCCCTACCTCCTCCTCCGCCGGGAATGAGTCTCCGAGGACCGGATCCGTCGGACCCCGGCCGTCCCATCGTCCACGTCCCTCCACCGGAGCCCCTTCGCTGCCGAGCCCTGTAGCCGCCGCCATGGACAGGTGATTAGCCCCCACTTCACCTCTATTGTACGCCTAGGGCGTTGTCTAGTTTTTCACGTCCGTGTACTGTAGGCCCAATAGTTAGAGTCGGCCCAATAGTATTTTGGGATTTATTGCGAATTTAGTTATTTTTTTTCAGGATATAGACGTATTTTAAAACGCGTGTATCTTTTCAACCGTTAGTCGGTTCGCAACGTTTTATATATGTAAAACGTGTAGTTTCTCGCGTAGAACCCGATTATAAGACTTGCATTTTTATTTTTAGTTTTACGTGCCAAATGCACTGTTTACCGTGCTGCCCCATTAGGTTAGTGCCCGTATCTATTTCTCGTGCGTGTCCGGACTGCCCGTATACCGTAGATTAAATGTTCATGTTTTAAAATCTATTTTTCCGTGTATTTTAGAGCTGTCAATTGTATTTTTACGTGTAGGGATTTGCCGGTAGTTTATTTTCTCGTATATAGGTGATTATCTCGCATTAATGTGTGGCATTATTTTGTGTTGCAAACCCCACATATTTTATATGTTTCCGAGGTAGAAAAATCCCATGGATTTTTCTGTGCAATTAGTTTTAGTTTTTGAGGAAGTTAGTTGGCGCGATATTTTGCCGTGATGCCCTTTTGTTTAATTCGTAGGATTTATTCCGTGCGTCGTTTGACGGAGTTGTCAACTAGTGATTTGATCTTGGATGTTTTATATAGCCTCTGGTATTTTTAGTTGCAATAGAAATGCATGTTTAGGTGTTGTTTGCTTGCTCTCAAGTTGCTAGAAATAGTGCTGTTTTAGAGGAGCTGAAATATTTCTAAGTCTGGAATCTGTTATATTTTGTTGCTGTCTTGTCTTGCTTGCATCTTGTGATCTGTAGCTCTTTTGGGGTTGGTCCAATGGAGTTAGTTGTACCCCTTGTGTTACTCTAGCATGTTGTGAAGTTTCATGCCATTTGGAGACCTGTAGCTATAGATTTTGCTGCTGTCAATATGCCTTCAGGCTGAAAACTGCACTTTCGTGACGTGTTATTTTCACTAAGTCTGAAATAGTGCGTGAGATGTCATTTTGTGTCTTCTTTTCCTAGTGCTCCTTGCTGCCATGGTAGTTGTTGTTAGTAGTTTGTAGTAGTGCTTATTACCCTCTTCCGTGCCATGCCTTTATTGAGCATATCGGAGTTGTATAGCCGAAGTTGTGAGGCGTAGAAAATGCTATGTGGCTGATTTTGGCAGATTGTAGTCAATTCTTGTTTTGCTCGTAGTTTTTGAACCGTAGCTCCGATTAGATCGTGTCCTACATGAAACTTGCTTAGAATCTCGTGTAGTTTTATTTTCTCTTGCTGTTTGTATGTTTTGAATCGCTCGTAGCCATCGTTGCACATATATTGCATTCATGCCATCATATCTTACGGTGCTTGTATCTTTTGATCCGTAGCTCCGTTGGAGATGTTCTTTATGTGTAGATTGCTTGCCTTGACGCGTAGAATCACGTGAACCTATTTGTTTTGCTGTTTAACAACTAATTAAAGGTGTTAATTCAGATCTGGACAGAATTGTAAATTAACATGTGAGGTCGTTTCGGAGGTGCTATATGTCATTCCCGACCTCACTTAAAATGCCTAGATAGGTAGTTTAATTTCCGCTTCACCTCTTGCATGTTTGACAACATTAATATTGCCGTGTAGCTAACCGGGATAGAACTAAATAATTACGTGGAGTTTCGTCAATATGCAACTCGTTGCGTATTGAACTTCACTTAATGTGTAGAGTCTGTTTCTGTGAATTGTCATGTCGTGACTTGCTTATATTCAGCTGCTCATGCATCATATGTGTTGTGCATCGTGTGGTGAATATCGTGTGTTGATGCTTGTTTCCGTTTCCCTCTGTATCGATAGAGTTCCGCAAGCGTGTCGGATGTGAGGACCCGTTCGACTACGTCGGTTCGTCTGCTTCACGGAGGCATTCTTCTTCCAAGCGGGATCTCACGCAAGATGATCATTTCCCCAGATACCATTACTATCATTGCCATGCTAGTTTTATCGCTTCTATCGATTATGTCTCGTTGCCTACCACCTGTTATATATCAGCCTCTCAACAATGCCATGATTACCTTCAACCTATTCGACCTAGCAAACCACTGATTGGCTATGTTACCGCTTGCTTAACCCTGTGTTAGCGTTGCTAGTTGCAGGTGCAGTTGCTTCCATGTGAAACATGGGTTCCTTGTCATATCACCATATTTAAATGCTATTTAATTTAATGCACCTATATACCTGGTAAAAGGTGGAAGGCCCGGCCCTTCTAGCCTGGTGTTTTGTTCCACCTTTGCCCCCTTAGTTTCCGGCTACCGGTGTTATGTTCCATAAATGAGCGCTCCTAACACGATCGGGGTTGTTATGGGGACCCCCTTGATAATTCGTTTTAGATTAAAGCTGGTCTGACAAGGCCCAACTTTGGTACTACATTTGCCTAAACACCTAATAAAATTGCATAGGGATTTTCCGGACCCCGAGGATAATTTAATCAACCCCCGGGCCAGTGCTCCTCATGAGTGTTGGTCCCACCTAAGCGATGTCCGGTGACCCTCTGGTCACCCGGTGGTTTAGCGATCCCGACGTCTAGCTCATCCGTCGTGTCCTGAGAACGAGGTACGCGACTCCTATCGGGATCGTTGACACGTCGGGCGGCCTTGCTGGATTAGTTTTACCTTTGACGAGATATCTTGTGCATCGGGATTCTGGTGATGCTTTGGGGTAATCTCAGAGTTGAGGTTTTCCACTAGGGAATCCGACGAGATCGCGAGCTTCGTGATTGAGGATTTCTATGCGGCTTGTGGTAATTTGTGATGGACTAGTTGGAGCACCCCTGCAGGGTTTAATCTTTCGGAAAGCCGTGCCCGCGGTTATGTGGCAACGTGGAAGCTTTGTTTAACACTGGTTCTAGATAACTTGAAGTAACTTAATTAAAACATGCCAACTGTGTGCGTACCCGTGACTGTCTCTTTCGTGAGTTCCTTCTCCGATCGAGGACACGGTGGGGTTATGTATGACGTAGGTAGGTGTTCAGGATCATTCATTTGATCATCAGTAGTTCACGTCCGTTATGCGTAGATCTTCCCCCTCTTATTTCTTGTACTCGTAAGTTAGCCACCATATATATATGCTTAGCCGCTGCTGCAACCTCACCACTTAACCTTACCCCACCCATTAAGCTTTGCTAGTCTTGATACCTTTGGAAATGAGATTGTTGAGTCCCCTGTGGCTCACAGATTACTACAACACCAGTTGCAGGTACAGGTAAAGGTTACGTGACGCGAGCACGTTGATTGTTCATTTGGAGTTGCTTCTTCTTCTTCATCATCATCGATCTAGGATGGGTTCCAGGCCGGCAGCCTGGGATAGCAAGTATGGACGTCGTTCTTCTTTTGTCGTTTGTTTTCGTCTGTAGTCGGACCCTGCTCTTACTCTTGATGATTATGTAATGTATTGATGTGACTCTGATGTAGCTTGTGGCGAGTGTAAGCCAACTCTTTATATATCTCTTCTTTTCAGTACATGTACTTGTAACGATATCCATTCTTGCGACACGACGAGATGCGCTTCTATCCCTGACGAGGCCTTCGTGCCAAACTGAGGATAGGGTCGCATCTTGGGCGTGACAGCTTGCGAATGACGATGCGAGATGATGTGCGTCTGAGGTGGTCTGCGAGCTTGGTGAAAACCCTGTCTCGGACATGTGTCGTGATCAACGATGGTGGCGGTTGTGCCTGTCGTTGACCTTCCTAGAGGCATCGTCGTTCCTTTGTTCTCACACCCCTCCTCCACGGATCTGTCCAGCTCGGCCTCTCTTCGGGGAAACCCCGATCTATGATCAAACGACGACGGCGCCTTGATGTCGTATTCCCTCTGCTTCGCCTTGGGAGCTTGGCATGGGAGAGCATGACTTATGGATGACGACGGTTGTGACGCCCTTGCTTGTGTAGCAACGATGATGGTGGGGGCGATGTCGGTGATATGGCAATGGTTGTGTAGTCGGCTCTTCTTTGGCGTGCTCGTGGGATTGCCTTGTTGCCTGATTTCGTCCTTCGTAGCTTTCCGTTAGAGTCAGAGTTGTGTCGTTTGATGGTGGGTGTCTAATTTTTGGCGCACATCTTCATGCAACTCCTCACAACCTCTACAGTGTGAGTACAGTCGACGACCACCTACGTCGAAGTCAGATTCGTTCGCTGAGAGTGTAGGGATGATGATGAAGCCTCTAGGGAGGAGTGATGATGATGATGACGTGTGTGTGATGTCTCGCCGACGCCCACTTTGGAGCAGTTTGTGTGGGTTTTCTTTTGTGTGTCGCTCACCTGTTGTGATGGTCTTTGCCCGGTTCTCCATAATCAACATGGCAATTTGGTTTTTGCTCAATTTTCCCTAATGAACGAAACAACTCTTTTCTTCTTAATGAATGCAAGATAATTGCCATTTCTAAAAAAAGAATATCACGCGTAAATAATGTTGGTTTTTTCATAGAGAAAATATATAGCTCAAACATTAAATTGATTCCAAGTGCACAATTCAAAGATTAAACTTATAGATTTCCATTGTGGATCCATATATGCTCTACAAGACCATTGCGTAGTTGTGCGTGCACCTGATGATCTCGAAGACGATGATGCATCTCCATAAAATTTCAAAATATGATCTATATCTTGTTCTAGGATGTGGACTTGTTCTCCACGCTTCTCAAAATCATGGGTTTAGGCTGCCCCTTCACCTTCTTCCTCGATAATAATGTTGTGCAAAATGACACAACATCTAATCAACGCCACAAAGTCTCTGATTTCCACATCACTGCAACTCTACGAACAATACCCCAACGACTTTGAAGCACTTCTAATGCCCTCTTCACATCCATCCTAGCTGCTTCTTGCATTGCTATATAGTGGCTTTGTTTGTTTTCATGGGAATCAGATATGATGTTCACAAATACCTCCCACTAAGGATACATACCATTAGCCAGGAAGTACCCCATGTTGCAGTTGTGCCCATTGTCGGTGTAGTTGCACTGTGATGTTTCCCCATTACAAAGCCTCCTGAATAACAGAGATTGCTGGAACACATTGATGTCTTTGTGAGAACCAGGAAGGCCAAAGAAAGCATGTGAAATCCACAAGTCACTGGACCCCACTTCTTCTAATATGGTGGCCTCTTTGGTGTGAACCTGGTACATCCCGTGCAAACCTTTGGGGCAGATTTTTAATTGCCAATGCATGCAATCAACTGAACCGAGCATACCTGAAAAAACTCTTGTCGTTCCAATACTCATCGACTTTTCTGTATCTTGCACATTTGGTTCACTCATATGCTCAGCTCCAAACACCAGTACGACGACACATACACATCTATTTGTGGTCTTTTAGGCATGTGCTCTCCCCCATCCGAACCATCATACCAACGGCATAGACGATGGTACCTAATTAATGAAAACTTCCTCAAAGCACTCATGTATTTCTGCTAAGAAAAGAATGATAGTTGTCCACAAAAATCCTTGCCGAGCTTGAAGTAAGGATCATGTACCTCCACTACATCCACCACACATAAGAACAAGGGTTTATGCATATGAAAACATCGGTGAAAACATGTACTAGGGAATGTTGGTCCGAGCTTAAACTAGTCCTTGTAGAGAAGCCACCTTGCAGCGACCCTATCGGGGTTCAAAACTCTTCTCCCTTTGATCAAACCTTAAATTTCAGACTGTATTCCACCTGCATGTCCATTTCCTGCTAGATGCTCATAATGATCATCATCTTAGCATCTTCGTCCGAATCTGATGAATCAAAGAACTCTTTTTGGATTAATTCGTCAAGGTCCTTGTTTCCACACTCCTCATCCTACAAACCCTCTGAATCCATGTTTTTTCCTACAAAACAATAGAAAAACTATTCGGACAATTTTACAAACACATAGAGGGAAGCTGCCGTCCACGAAATACCCGAATGTACTGCGGCAGCGGCCAGGGTGGCTACACTGGCCAGGGTGAATACCCAAATGAAAACCTTGCCACCGGTGAACCGGTGGACGATGCCAAGACTGTTCGGGAGCTTCGGTTGCACTACAACATCATATTTGCCTGCGAATACACACTCAAGGTAGTGAACATAATTGCGAACCTACCCTAAGCTATTTCATTTATGCAAGACAAGTGAGTTGGGACCTAATGATGTATAGATGTTCTGCATACAATATGTGGTTGCAGGATTACATGGCCGGGATTGGTTCGACCGACACCAAGGGTGTCTTACATTTCCTGGATACTCTGAAATTGATAATTCAGCCACTCCGTGGATAATGGATGTGCTGATGACACTGAGTCTGGCGTTTGACCCTAATTGACTACGTGTATGTCTGGATCGATGTTACACATGCAAACCAGAAAATTTTGGTTTCACATATGTTTGGTACTTATTTACTTCCCCCTTTCCTAAATATAAACCTTTTTAAAGGTTTCACTATAGAACTACATACGGATGTATATAGACATATTTTAGAGTGTAGATTCACTCATTTTGTTTCGTATTTAGTCTCATAATGAATTATCTAAAATGACTTACATTTAGGAACGGATGAGTAGTTGGCCTCCCCGCAAAAAAAAAAAGGAGTTGGCTTGCATGTGGAGACAGATTCAACATGTTATTATGAATTAGCTACAGTGAATGAAACGGCATTCACACTTTAGGTTATCATATATAGATGCATATGTGAAAATTTGTTATCATATATGTTTGGCATACATTTAGTTAATTTTCCTGTGCGTGAAAACACATTAAGCCCAAATGCTGGGACCTGTGTTAGCATTCGCAATATAATGAAATGTACTCATCACATGCATTTACCTTCACGTTTTGGAGGCAAAATTAAACTTTGTCTAGGTTAGATGTTAAGTGAGCATTGCAAATTGGTGAACAGTCAGCAATTTGCACCCACACCCGAGCTATACGTCTGTCAAAGAAAGTAAATGGTAGGTTATGGGTTTATGTTTTTCTTTGTTAATATTCTTGTTTGTTTATTCAACTTATGCCTATTTTGCCACTACTTTGTACAACAACTTACTATAAAATAAGCTCAATACACAACATTTCATAATGTACAGATTAAACCTAAAGGGTGTCCCGTAGCGGCAAAGGGAAAGACGTGCCGCTGGAATCTTCAGTGTTTTTTTTGCCCCTACCTGTAATGTTACCGGTTTACTAGACAATGTTTGGTTTGACTGCCCCCGACTTACATCATGACATAATCTTTTATCCCATCTGAATTTGATCAATTTGACACAAGCTCGAAATATGTTTCGATGAAACCTTACTACATCAGGGTCTTTTATAGTAGACTCTATGTACCGTGCGCTTATGGGTTCATTTTGACCCCCCGCGTCCCCCGCGTCGCCTCCTCCCTGGCGACTCGGGGGAAACCTTAGCACCGCCGCCGTCACGTTTTCCCCCTCTCTCCCTCTCCTCCGCCGCTGCCAGAGGGAGCCACGGCACTGGCTTGTGGCCATGATGAAGGTGGCGGCGGGGACCCTGCGCCTGGACGGCGGCGGTTCCCGGAGCGGCAGCTTTGTTCCAGGGGCGGCGGCTACTGGTGGTGGCGGGGATCTCAGGTCTGGATGACGGCCCACGGGACGGCGGTGGCTTCGGCCGGCGGCTCCTGGTGGCGGCAGGGTTCCAGAGCCTGGACGGCGGCGCCCGGGGTGGCGGCGGCTTCGGCTCCCGGGGCCGGGTCGCCTAGTAATCCAGCCTGATCCACCACGCCAGCCTGGTTCCGGGTGCCTTCCCCTGGTGCTTGTTGGCCGGATCTAATCCGGTCTTGGCGGTGCCGACGGCGACAGCTTACCTGGGACCATGGTGGTGGCGGCGTCCCCTCCGCCGGGGATGACGGGTCTGATGGTGGGGAGACATGGTTGCCGGTGAAAACCGTGCCGACGGCAAACGATGGCGGCTTTCTGAGCCGTTACCTTGATGAAGGCTTCGTTCTGTAACTACTGTTGATCCACTCGTCCTGCTCCGGGGGAAACCCTAGGATCTGGTTTTCCAGATCGGATGATGGCGGCATTGCGGTGTCGTTCCTCTCTAGGGAGCATCGTTTGTGGAGCGGTGCTGGAAGACGGTGGCAGGAGGTGGAGCGTCTTCGTCCTGCACGGAGCTTCAGTGGTGATGTCAGGTCATGCCTGGCCGACAGGTGCTACGCTTTGTCATGCTTGGTCGGCAGGTGCTACGCACGACAGATCTTACTGAGCCTTCGCGTTTGGATGGACGAGCCCGGGGAGGTGGTGCCGTTGGGCGCCATGGTGGCGTCGACGGATGGCTGGACTGACAAGGATTATGCGGATCTCTCTCCTGAAGATGGTTCAACGGTTCGAGGATTATGGCGGCTTCTAAAACGTGTGCATGTGGTGTACGCTTTAGGTCTGCTGCACCGGTTGTGAGTTCCGATACGTTATGTGGATGGATCGGAGACGACACCGGATTTAGATATGGGGAGTGAGAGCACTCCACATTATCACGGTATGTAGGTGTGAGAGGGGGCTTCGGATGGTTTGATGTATGTACTTGTTAGACCTTTGTTGAATAAGTAATAAAGATGGTTGCATGCATCATCGATGCAGAGGCCGGGGCTCAGCCTCCTTTTCAAAAAAAATGTACCGTGCGCTTACGCATTCTGAGATATCGATTACTAATAACAACAAAAATCTGAAAGTCACATATTTCATTAAAAATTAAAATCTTTATGTGGTATCTTCATAGGGGAGTTGTTCTAATCAAAGACAACCCCGCATGACGCAATTGCCCACGGAGTTAGAATTTTTGTTTTTAACTCATGAAGAGACAATGAAACGTCTCCTTTTCCAATGCAAGTTGGCACGTTCTACGTGGTCAGCCATCCAAAATTGCGTATGCCAAATTTGTATCCACCCATTTCACCATGAGTTGTTTCCAACTCTCCAAGAAAATGTGTCGGAATCTAACATCCATCTCTTCTAGCTTCTGGTGGGGATCAGCTAACGGTGAAAAGAAGGTGCATTAGGTAGCATGGGACAAGATGTATATGACAAAAAGAGAAGGATGGATGGGATTCTCAAACTATGAGGCTTTTAATCAACCACGTCTTGCTAAACAAGCATGGAGAATTCTTCAGACTCCAAACTCCTTATGTGCAAGAATCTTCCGTGCTAGATATTTCTAGGAATCTTCTATTATGAATGGTGCATGTCCTGCTAATGGATCTTTCATTTTTCGAAGCATTATATTTGGGTGTGACCTTCTCAGTGAAGGAACAATTTGGCGCATAGGTGATGGTCCTAAGGTTCTGATTCATCATGATAAGTGGATACCTAGAAAGGGTTCTTTACAACTACTGGGTCAAATGTTTATGCAAGGCATCACACGGGTGAGTGGCTTGCTAACTAAAGATGGTGAGGACTGGAACCACACTAAAGTTGATGAGATGTTCAATCCTGATGATGCTAAAGATATCAAACAAATTTTAGTTGGTTGTCCAGGTACAGAAGACTACTTAGCATGGAATTACACTGAGGATGGGGAGTTCACTGTTCACTCAACATACCATCTATTAATGGGTATGAAAAGGGCGAGTTCAAGGCGACATGAGACTTCCCCAAATGTGAATTCTTACAAGAATTGGTTGGCATTATGGGGCACTCGTGTCCCAAACAAGATTAAGGTTCACTCCCGGAGATTGAATCACAATGGGCTGGCTACTGGGTCGGAGCTGGACAGACGACGAATCAAGCCTGACATCTTCTGTGTTGCATGCGGTAGGGAGGAAACGTTGGCACATAGATTCTGGACATGCCCTCATTCTCAACTATTTTGGAGACATCTTTAAGAGAAAAGGGGATTCCAAAGCATAGCTCTACCAGAGAGGATGGAGACAAATCATGAACTTGGCTGCTGGCTCATGAACTGGACAGGTACAGCGAGAGATGGGAAGAGGAAGATGCTCATGCAAGGTGTGTATGGGCTATGGATGGCCAGGAACGAGGTTTGGGAAGGTATTAAAATAAAACAGCCACATGAAATATCGGCTTCAGTGTCTAGATTTACGGACGAGTGGAATGGGACCGTCTAGAAAAAATCAAGGTCGACGACTACGGTGTCTCCTGAGAAGTGGAGTCCATCAGACAATGATTGGGTAATGGCAAATGCGGATGGAGCTATTTCTGAATTAACAGGACATGGAGGAGGTGGGGTGGTCCTTCGAGATCACAACAGAGCCTTTAGGGATGCGAGGGCTCACTTCTTTCCAAACACATCGAATTCGGAGATGGCTGAGCCAAAGGCATGTCGGCAGGCGCTGCTGTTTGGACAGGAATTAGGAATTCAGAAAATCCACGTCAAACTTGATTGTCGTCGGGGTGTAAGTATGATCAATGCTACGAACAAGAACCGCTTTGCGGCGGGACCGATGGTGGAAGAAATTAAGGGCCTTGTGCTGGGTTGGCAGGGATGCCAGGTCACTTGGAGGAGACGATCGGCAAACAGGGGCGGCCCATATCTTAGCTAAGTTGGGTGTAGGTGATGAAGTGTGTGTTGTGTGGCATTCTGTGCCACCTGATTGTATCTTGTATGTAATTGCGGATGAGATTCCCGTATTTACTTAAATAAAGTAAGTAAGTTTCCCTAAAAAATAGCATGAGAATATTGTGGGATATAAAAATCAAGCGGGGTATTAAAGGGGATCGCTTCGGGTTTAATTGAGGGTGAAAAAAACAGCATGGAGGGAAGGTTGGAGGAGAGACGAAAAATATCAGACGAAGGTGGGAGGAGAGACGAATAAAAACCATGGAAGGAGAGAAAAATTGGTGAAGTCGGGCTTCATGTGAAAAAAAAGTGAGGGATTTAAAGAAAGAATTTATGTTGATTGATTATTAAATTATAGTGATTGGTGACAACTGAATTACTTGTCAAAATCACAAATAAAGTTTAGGAAAAGAAAAAAAATGTTGATTGATTCCTAAAGGTTTTAGGAACTTGATCTCACATAAGAAGTTTAGAAAATTATGATGTGATTTGTGAATCCTTAGTTACCCAAGAATTAAATTAGCACCTACAAAAAAAGCACGAGAATATTGCGGGATATAAAAACCAAGTGGGGTGTTAAAGGGAATTACTTCGGTTTTTAGTGGGAAAAAAAAAACCGTGAACATCAACTACCAACTCCACAACCTTACCTCACCCACAAACCAGAACCCCATCATCGTCATCTACACGAGCTGCGAGGAGGAAGAAGAGAAGAAGGATGGCAACAACTATGGTTCAGGTCGCCCTCACAAGAGCAGCACATGAATCGTTTCCAAAGTTCCAAGCGCCTATGTTCCAAACAATTTATTTATACTACGCATTATTTGATTTGAGTGCATTTACAAATTTGTCACTGGCCTGTATCATCGCACTTGCGAGTTTAAAAAATGACTGATATACTGAGTATACTCTCCTTTTAATGCATCCTATAAAAATTTATCAATAACATATGACACTATGCATGTAATATGAGCAGAAATAATACTTATTTTCTCTCTTAATTCTGCTCTTTTGATCAACGGGGTTGTTGGCTTGCTGCAGCATAGAACTTCATTTCTTTTGAGAAAAAAACGTAAAACCAATTACGCATACATATTATTCCACTCAACACAAATTGAGGAAAAATAACTCATTCTACTTTTTAACAAGCAAGGGGCCCACATTATCACCCGTTGCTTTGTTGTGCTTCACATGGCTTCCATCACACAGTGGAAATGTTCCCGATCTCCAGCACCTTGTGGCAAACACATGAAGCAAAATCAGTAATGGTTCATTTAGAGGAAAATGAGTAATAGTTGGAACTTGGAAATGGTATGTAAATCAAGTATTCCAAAGGAAGATGAACTCTGTAATGCAGGCATCAACAGCACAAAGACCATAAATTGGCTGGTCCCCGCAGTTTGGGTCAATAAACACTAGTATCAATCATTTGTGTGGTGTACCAACGAACTGGGATTCAGCTTGCAAATTCGAGTACGGTTCAGCAGAAATAGTTATACCAGTGCAATTGCTTTGGATGAAGTAATAACAGGTAATTGATCGGAACATAGGGATATTTCTTACGAAATGCAACAGTGTTGCATTTTCTTTGCATTATGAAGGGTAACCAACAGGCAACAGCTACAGAGTATAGTTACATTGGCTCTCACCAGGAGAGCAATAGTATCTGGACTACAACTAAGCTACTGTAAATATAACAGTGCACAAAACATGTACACAATAATGAAGATTTTCTGTATTTTCTTCTTTACTTAGTTTTTCTACATCTGGCCGGCCATTCTAAGGCTTAAAATTTGTTGATTATAGGATCAATTCAGTCGGTAAAAAAAAACTCAGTATAGCAGTATAAATTTCCTCGGTACGCCTGGGACACCGTAGGTGATCAACCAAGCCTCATTTATTAAATTTATTGTTCTTGCATAGTCCACTCAAACCTTTAAATTAATCAACTATATAAATTCAGATTAGAGACAGTTGCCTGTAGCAGTAGTCAAATCTTGCTCTTATAACAAGTCAAATTACCATTCCTGATCATCTTTGATTTACCCATGTCAGTTATTTCTCGCAGGCTCCCGTCAAAGTCGTAGTTAGGTAAAATAAAGCTGGTGAGGCCTTGTTTGGTACTACGGTTTTTGAGGAGATTGATGGAGATAATCCCCACACGGATCGGGTGAAACACCAACCTTCACCCAATCCTTTCAAATCCTCGATCCACTAGGTAGGGATAGTGTATTGTGTATTAAGAAAAATACATTAGAATTTAGGAATTTATGAGAAAATGTGAGGATGAAACATGTCAAATATCCTAGAACCAAATGGTGTTATGGGATATGTGGGGATTTAGGAATTTGACCGGAATAATCCCCACTAATTCTCTAAAATACACTAGTACTGTACCAAACAAGGCCTGATGGAAAAATTCTATGCAGAGCAGAGGCCGGGGGACTAAAAAGGCTTTCTTGCAGTAACTAACCAGAAGTAAATAGCACGACGGGGAAAGGGAATTGTACCGGCAGTACGGGGTGAGCGGCTTGGAGAGCTCCCCGGCGAGGACGGTGTCGACCACCTTGGCCTCCTCCTTCCGGATGGCCGGGTTTATCCCGCTCCCAGCGGCGGCGGTGTCTGCCTCCGCACGGACGGCCACCGTGCCCCGTCGGGCCCGGCCGCGGCCAACGCCTGGCGCCGGCGCCGGCGCGGCAAGCGGGAAGGTGAGACGGCACGAGGTGGCAGCGGCTGCGGAGAACAGGGTCGCCATGGATGGGTCTTGGTGGCTGCGGCCGGCGGTGTTTCTTGGGTTGGTGGGGGTTGTGGATGGATGGATGGATCGTATGTTGCCTTGAGTAGGAGGCGTGGGGAAGGATTTGGGGTGTGTGGCGACCACACGCCGCTAGCTGACCGGTGACCGCCCCCCCGTCGGTCGATCCTTCCAGCGAATCGCTCGGCACGCGTCCTGCGCGAGAGCTACTATATCTCGCCTGACGCGACGCGAGGGCTACCGGGTGGGCGTACAATCATGGAGCGGGCCATGTCTTTCTTAGCGCTCGTTCACGCTTGTTCGCTCCCCCGTTAGCTCTGTTCGCTGCTGTTTCCTCTGTTGTTGTTTTCACTTCTGTTTTGTTTTACATCTCGGTTTTCTTGGTTTCTTCGTGTTTTTCTTTATTTTTTCTGTTTTCAAAAAATGAAATTGCAGTTGTCGTTATTTTTTTATTTCTTCTTTCTTCATTTTTTCTTTTGTTTTGATGTTTTTTTACTTGATTCTCACTGGGTTGTTTTCTGTTTTGCTTTGTTTCTTTCATTGTTTTTATCGGTTTTACTCCTTTTAATTTAATCTTTTAAAATATATATATTGGTTTCTACTTTTTCTTTACACATTGTATAATTTTTATATACATAGAAACATTTTTTATATACCTGTTTGACATTTTTTAAATACATATTTAACATTACTTCTATAGATATTTAGTATTTATAAAATTAATTTTATGCCTTTTTATACATATTTTATATTTTGTATACACATTAGGAAAAAATAATATACAAGCTTATCATTTTCTAAATACATGATTAACATTTTTTAGTTTCTTTTCTCTTTTTTCGTACTTCTTCTATATTTTTGTATACATGAGAAACAATGTGTATACATATTTACATACATAATTAACATTCTTTTCATATGTATATTTTTTTCATACATGTTATATAGGAACATATTTTAATGCACGTTTGAAATTTAATAAATACATGATATTTTTTCATATATACGTTTTGATGTCTAATTTTTCATATATGTACATTTTTGTATACATTAGAAACACTTTTTACAAACATTTAACATATTACAAATCATAATTAACATTTCCAAAAATAATAAGTAAAATGATTTTTCACACACACATATATAAACAAAAGTAAAAAAAATCCCAAAAAGGCAGCAAAAAATGAACGCTTCTAGACGGCGCTGCTCCCGTACACTGAGCCAGCCCATTTGTTGCAGCCGCTTGAAGCGAGGCATGCATGTGTCTCGCGTCAAGCGAGACATAGCGCTGTGTGCTTCTTCGCTTGGCACGAGACAAAACCTCGCCTAAAGGGATGGTTTTAGTTGGCCAGTCCAGGAGTGTTCGTTCTATTGGTTTGCTTCCGTTTTTTGTTCCCTTCTTCTTTCTTATTCGCTTCGCTCGTTTCATCGCTTCTTCCGTTCTTCGCTTCTTTCTTTTTATTGTTGTTTCATTTGCTTTTCTTCTGTTTTTTCTATGGTCGCTACCTTTCTTCATTCACATTGACCTTTGCCTAGCAGTTCTAAATTTCGGAACCCGTTGAGCAATGACGGTCATTCTTATTGTAGCACATAGAAATGGTCACATGATGTTTTTGTTTGTACATGGGAGATCTTTTTCAGCTACAAAATCATATATATTTGTACTAAATATATTTGTACTAAATTCTGACATTGGTGTATTGCCATTCTTATTCTAGCACATGAAAATGGTCATGTGATGTTCCCGTTTGTAATGATTCCAGCAAGAGATCTCCCGTATGGGCTATTCACCCTCGGTTATCATTTCTTTGCAACCAAACAAACCCTTGATGATCGTTCTACCCTCTCAGCTCAGGTTGACTCATGAAGACAGTGTTACATGGACAAAAAAAAGGGATTGAATCTAGTAAGTTGCTTGCAAAACATTTAGTCTCATTACTGAAATTAGGGAATTTGTCATCAACCTGCTTTTTGTCGTCTACTGATTGATGACAAAGAGCCTCTTTGCCGTCAGCTACAGACAAACAAACGGCAAAAAGCTAACTGATGGCAACGACGGGGTTTGTCACCAGCCAGTTCTTTGATGTCTGCTGGTAGACGCCAAATATGCTGCATGCAGACGACAAAGAGCCCAGGCGCCCACCCCCTCTTTGTCGTCTGCTGACAGATGGCAAAGATTCTACACACATGTGGCAAAGTGCCTAGGCGGACGATCCCTCTTTGTCGACTACCTCCCCCTCTCTGTCATCTGCTAGCAGACGACAAAGGGGATGACTGCATAACGACCGATGCCACCCCCACCCCATCTCCTCTCTCTTCCTCATCTCCCCACCCTCTCTCTCTCTCTCTCTCCCTCCCCGCGCCCGCAATCCCTAATATTAAGGCTTAATAGATTCATCGCTCTCGATGGTGCCCCTGGTGATGGAACAAATCCGATGGATCTAGGGTAGAGGGTCCCAAGATGACGATCTTAGCTTGATGGTAACATGACAAACAAGAGACACGATGTTTATCCAGGTTCAGGCCCTTTCGAAGAGGTAAAACCATATGTGATGCTCCTGTTGTATTGTTTATGTTGGAGTAGAGAAAACAAGATGATGTACCTCGAGATCGTATGTATGAATCTAACTTAACCTCACCTTATGGACTAAAGCCCATGACTTGTATAGGGACCGATAGTACCTAGGGTTACATGTATGTTCGTTACATTTAGGGATAAGCTTGCCGATGAATTGAACATGTCTTGAAGTGTACGCCAAGTCTTTGGATGATTTCATCTTGAGTACGCCGGGGACCATGGTAGACATGTACCACTCTTCGGTTGCCGGGATCCTCGACCCAGCCACAACTGGGCAGGACGAGTCATGGCTAGCACTCCCTAATCCTGGACACCGTCAACTAGGATCTAACAGATGGCATCCTTCCCGAGATGGGGTCCACATCACTTTGATATATCTCTTAGGGGGTGTTTGTTTCCAGGGACTTTTTGGTGTAGGGACTAAAAAAAGTCCTTTTTAGTCTCATGTGAAACAAACAGGAGGGACTTTTAGGGACTAAAAGGGGATATTTGGGACTAAAGGAAGAAGTCCCTATGGGAGGGTCTTTTTGGGACTTTTTGGCACCTTTTCAAATAGTGCCCCTACTTTTAGCATGTCATTTTATAACTTGTACTACATTACTAGGGGTAACATGGTCTTTTTGCATGTCATTTAATGACCTCTAGTCCCTGTTTAGCCCATAAAAACAAACGGACAGGGACTAGGGACTTTTAACTGGGACTAAAAAAAGTCCCGAGACTTTTGAAACAAACAGGGCCTTAGTCTTGCATGTGCCCCTTTCATTTATTCTTCTCTTTCATTGCTATTGTCATCGTTGCATTACCATCAATGGATAACCTGCTTGCAACATTGTAGTCCATGTTCTCCCATTCGTCTCCCGCATCCACGTTATCTGACTCCTCCATCTACAACACCAACCCCCTCTTTGAAGATTTCTCACCGCATTTGACTCTAAGAGGTTGGACCAACTTGCCCGCGACAGTGTACTCCAGGTTCTCCCCTTCATATCCTTCATCCACGTTATGTGACTCCTCCATCTCGAACACCAACTCTACTTTGGAGACTTCTCATTGTCAGCATCTGACTCTAAGAGTCCTAAGATTTAACCGTGCTAGAAGTTTTGTCATTAAATTTATTTTTCACTCTAGTTGGTTTTCTTTGTGGGTCCAACCTTCAATCATGATACATACTCTAGCCCTTACATGACGCTCGTCTGTCCTACCCCCTATGACCCTCCCGACTCCTCGCCATGTCCTCTCCCCTTGTACAACACATGGTCGTGCCAAGTATCCCTATTGACACGTGGCAAATCGCAACACTCGAGCACCGCCTTGTCGGTCCACAAGTACCGCACTCATAGTGGATATGGCCCATATGAGGCTCAACTCGAAGGTTTGTGAAATTTCATGAGAGCCAGAATATGGTTGGATGTCGATGAACCCTTCAAGAATTATGTAACAGTAACCGGGGAAACAAAAAGGAGTTCTACCTTGTGATGTATGAGAAGTTGATTTAGTGGGTTGCTATAAACTTGGTGGCTTCATTTGATGGATGGAACCGGGGAGGAGCCCCCCGTTCTTCTTTTCCGTCATGCTCAAACAACATATCGTCCAACTCTTTTCCGCCGAGAGGAAAGATAACCCTAGACATCATCATCAACAAGGAAAAGAAATAAAAAAAAACTCTCGCTAGGCATAGCCTATTTTTGGGGGGTATTTTTTGACAGCAAACACGGCTGGCATTGGCACCGTACACGTGAGAATCAAGCTAGCCGGGCATCGTGTTCCTATTCTTTCGCCCTAACCGACTTTCCCCCCCTTTCCTTCCACGCGCGTGGTCGCCGCAGCGCGCGCAGCCCGCCCCGGATCGCCCCGTCCGGACAGCAAACAGAACGGACGGCCCCAAACGCGCCCCTCATCAGACGCGAAGCGAAACGCCGACGCCGCCGTGTCCGCGCAGTAAATTCTACGCGTCCTCGGGCAGGCCGGACCCCGTCAGCCTGCGACTCCCTCCCGAATCCGCCTTCCCCAGTCAGCCCCGACCCCCCCCGAAGCCACCCCTCCTCCTTCCTCCCGTCCGTCCACCTATAAACGGCGCCTCCCCCCACACATCCCGCACCCACCCACCCACCCCAACCAGGGCAAGCAAGCAAGCAAGAGGAAGCAGCAGCAGCAGCGAGCACGAGCAGCACATGTCACAGAGGGCCAGCGTCCCACACTCCTCCTCCATAGCCTTCGCCCTCCATTCCCACCTCCTCCTGTCCTCCGAGATGTGCCCCAGCTCCTACTGGGAATAGAATTAGGAGGCCCAAATCCGACACCTTTTCCTCCCAAGGTTCCTCCTTTCTTCTCCCGGATCTATATACGTAGTTCGGTTCTCCAACCCATCCATCCATCCATCCATCCGCTAGCGGGAAGAGGATATGGGCGTCAAGGGATTCGTCGAGGGGGGCATCGCCTCCATCGTCGCCGGCTGCTCCACCCACCCGCTCGACCTCATCAAGGTCCGGATGCAGCTGCAGGGGGAGTCGTCGGCGGCGGCCGTGCCCCAGCCCGCGCTGCGCCCGGCGCTCGCCTTCCAGGCCGGGGCGCAGACGGTGGCGCTCCCGCACGCGCCGACGCCGGCGTCGGTGGCCAAGCCCGGCCCGATTGGCATCTGCACGCAGATCCTGCGCGCCGAGGGCGCCGCCGGGCTCTTCTCCGGGATCTCGGCCACCATGCTGCGCCAGACGCTCTACTCCACCACGCGGATGGGCCTCTACGACATCCTCAAGAAGCGCTGGACCCAGGAGAACGCCGGCGTGCTGCCGCTGCACCTCAAGATCGCCGCCGGCCTCATCGCCGGCGGCGTCGGCGCCGCCGTCGGCAACCCGGCCGACCTGGCCATGGTGCGGATGCAGGCCGACGGCCGCCTCCCGCTCGCCGACCGCCGCAACTACCGCAGCGTCGGCGACGCCATCGCCCGGATGACGCGCGACGAGGGCGTGCGCAGCCTCTGGCGCGGCTCGGCGCTCACGGTCAACCGCGCCATGATTGTCACCGCCTCGCAGCTGGCCACCTACGACCAGGCCAAGGAGGCCATCCTGGCCCGCCGCGGTCCGGGCGCCGACGGCCTGGGCACGCACGTGGCCGCCAGCTTCGCCGCGGGCATCGTGGCCGCCGCCGCGTCCAACCCCGTCGACGTGGTCAAGACCAGAGTGATGAACATGAAGGTGGCGCCGGGGGCTCCCCCGCCGTACGCCGGGGCCCTGGACTGCGCGCTCAAGACGGTGCGGTCGGAGGGCGTCATGGCGCTCTACAAGGGCTTCATCCCCACCGTGTCGCGCCAGGGGCCCTTCACCGTCGTGCTCTTCGTCACCCTCGAGCAGGTGCGCAAGGTCTTCAAGGACGTTGAGTTCTAATGCAGACATGCAGTGCAGACCACCGCGCGGCACCATGGATCCATGATGATGACGACAAGAAGCTGCCCATTGATGCCGCTGCTGCTAAGAATAACTAGTAGTAGTAGTACTACTGGCGATTTGGAGAGATTTCTCCAGTTCCTGCGCCCCGTTGATTGTAGTAATTCGGATGGATTTGATCGATTTTGAATGCAATTTATATTTTTAAATCTTGGGCTATGAATGTCAACTTTGAGAATCTTCCGCTAAGAATTGTCAGCATTGACAATGTACCAGTTACTGAATTGAATAGACTATTATTTTTTCTGAACTTGAATAGACTATTATTGGCATGCTTTCAGTTTTGAGTATACTAATTTAAGAATCTAAAAACGGTGGCAGTAGTAAGCAACAAGGATGCGCTGGCAGTTCAAGCTGGAGGGGCTTGTTTATAGCAGTAAGATGTGATGCACACTTTGCCCCTCGACTTACAAAATATGTACTCCCTCTCCAAAGAAATATAAGATCATTTAGATAACTATACTAGTAATACATCGAAAGAACTAAAGTCCCTATTAAGCTCGGAAATTCGACTCGGGATCGGTTGGATAGCGGCTCTGTTCTTCTCTCTTGCGCTACAGAGCTTGAATTGGCAATCAGGTTCGATAAGGATTCTTCAGACAGTTCTCAGTTTGAAGAAGAATTCTTGTGATAGTTCCTCCACGCCACGGCTGAGCAGAATATCATCACGACAAGAATACCATCACACCCATTAACCCATACATATCATCCCGATTATTCCGGAATGACACCCGGCCTCGGTTCCAACCTCGCAAACGATGCTCGATAACTGGTAGCAGCACCACATCACGGGATCCCCGCGCATCCGAATTTCCAGCCAAAAGCGCGCCAACCAACCGGCAACGTGTCTCCCTAGCTGCAAAGCTACGCATGTCATGTTACCGGACCTAATTTCCTGATCCTGAGACGCCAATAATAACAACAGCCTAATTTCCACATAAGCACCCAAGTCGACATGTACCGGCCCTAAGCCGGCGAATTGTTCCTTGCCAAATCGACGGTGAGTAGTACTAGTACATGATGGAGATGCTAATGGGGGGTGTCAAGTGGCAACCACCAAAAGCCGGCCATAAAGGTGGCGGTAAGTGCAGTTAAGGTTGACAATGCCATGTCGACTTGGTTGCAGACGTTTCCACGGCGGCGACACGGTCCGGCGATCGACCCACCAGGCCCTGACTTTTAAGCAGCCATCAGCAATCACCATCGGGGCTTTCTAGTCGGCAAATAAACAAGGAGCTCCATTCAGAGTCCGGCACTGCTGGAGCACTTGTGATTTTTAAAACGAACTATCAGGATCATCATCCCCTGTTGTTTAGGGAAATTGCTGTCACTCACTCGTGGCACACAGTTACTCCGTGCTTACGTCCGCTTGCTAAATTTTTTTTTTCTTTTGCAAAGACAAATCACAGAAGGAAAAAACAAGTATATCTATCCTTTTTATAGGAAAAAAAAACAAACATATCCTGCCAGCGCAGTGCACACGCTAAGAATGCAGCGAATAAGGCTGAAGCATGTGCCATGGATTTGGACGCAAGGGAAATCTTTGCCTTTGGTGGTGCTATCCTCAGTCCGGACAAGTAACGGGAAGCGTAGTTTGTCGGTGAAGTCGTGCTGTTGGGTTCTAGGAAAGAATGGGCAAAAAGCAAAGCGAAAGAGCAGACAGCCATTTTTCTATAGATATTTTATGATCTATTCATCTTTAATCATGACAATAATGAACATAAATAATAACAAAATTATATTCGACCCATAAACCATTTAGCAATGACTAGCTAAAGAAGTGTCGTCGTTTCTCAAGGAAAAATGATAAGCAGACAGAACACACCAGTTTTTCAAGATTTATGCACGCGTTCTTTGACTGACAACACCTTTAGATAAATATATATCCGGGAGAGAACCATCAACACTCCTTGGGATGAAGGTCTCCTTTTTTGGTTTGCACGACTCTTAGAGCAACTCCAACCGGTCGACTCAAACGGACGGCGGTTTTGTTCGCTGTTTGTCCGTCTGGGTCAGCCGCCCGCTCCGAATCAGTCCATTTTTCTTTTTGTGTCGGCCGCACGTCCAACGCGAGCGACCCATTTTGTGTCCGCACACTAGATTAAACAAGCCAGCATGTCAACACTCAAAAGTTCATGCCGGCACCATGCGAGCGACCCGCATACATTGTCAGCCTATATTAAAACCACCACACAGTTCATGCTGGCAAACTTGCCAGCGGCCGGCGCACATGCCAGCACGTCAAAAGGGGCGGGAATTCGACCACGCCATGTCGGTCTGTGGTCATGCCAGCACACTTGCCAGCATACAAAAAAGGGTCTGTGGTCTCCATCACAGATCACAACTGGTCGAACTTGAGCATTTCGGCCTGCATCTTCTCGAACCATAGCCTCTTCCTCCACGACACGATGTTCAGATCAACCTTCATGATCTCCGCGCCCGTCTTCATGCTTGCGAGGGCCACTTCTTTTGCCTTGGTCCTCGCATTGGTGGCCTCGATTTCGAGCATCTTGGCTTGCTTCGCCTCTTCCAACTCAAGCATCTTGGCTTGCCTCTCCGCTTCCATCTCGAGGCTCCTCCTTTGGATTTCCATGAAGGCGTGCATTTGCTCTTCCTTTTCTTGCCGGCGCTTGTCCTCCCTCAAGTCCTTCTTGCTTATCATGCCCTCCACCTTTTCAAGCAAGGCGATCGACGTCGCGTCTCGCCTGTCCTCCTTCTTCGAATTGGTCTTCCCCCGCGTCCGGGCCTTCTCGCCACCATGGTCCTGCACAACTTCTCCCCCCCCCCCCCCCCACGCGCCAAGAGGGTGATATATTGTGCCTTGAACTTCTCCTCCCCGATGATGATAGTCCAAGAATGGGCGAGATGGAAGGCTTTCTCGTCGTGCTGAACCTTGAATGCCTCCAAAGCTTGGAACACCTACAATTCAAACCAAACAATCATATGTGAGAAAATGGACAAGCAATCCACGGGAAAAATGCGTGGCACCAAAAGGGAATGAGAGGGCTTGCATACCATGTCTTGCATGCCGAGGCCGCTCACGGGGCGTGCCTTGATGCTCTCATAGGTGGCACAAAACTTGTTGCACTCTTGTTGAATCACCCTCCAATGCTTTGAAAGTGACACCCATCCACACTTGCTTTGCATTTGGTACGGGGGAAACTTCTTGCGCTCATGGAACCACGATGAGCACGAGTCCATAAGGCTGACCACTTTTGTTCAGCGCCACTCTTCGGGTCTTGCCCAATGTCCCTCCAACACTCACAAAGGAGCTTGTCCTCAATCGGCGTGTATGCCTTCATCCTCTTGCTCTTGCGCTTTGGCTTTACCCTTGCAGAAGTTTGGTTGACGAGCTCCTCCTCGAACAAAGGCTCCCTGTCGATGTCCATGTCATCCTCCTCCTCCTCAAGGTCGCAGTCCTCCGGGAACTCATGGTCGAGTGGGAAGCCGTCTAGGCCGACCTGATCTTGCATGAAGGCGTCATGTGGATCATTGGTGGCTTGCGTGAATGGCGCTCGACCGTCCTGGTTTTGGGTCTCATCGGGATCGTACGCACCAGCCGTCGGCGCAACGCCTTCGAAGATCATGTTCTCGGGGAAATGGTTGGCCGTGTCATCGTCGATGGTGCCGGCATTCCATCAACAGATTGCGGGCGTCAGTGAGCATGTCGGCTGGCATCTCGCGCTGGCGTTTCCTCATGCCTCCGAACGATGATCCGCTTGCCACCGGCACGACGTTCAGGTCGATGGTCACCGGGCGCGGGCATGGAAGGGACGACGATGCTCGTCTCCAGCGAGCATGTTGCAAATATGACCTAGAGGCAATAATAAATTGGTTATTATTATATTTCCTTGTTCATGATAATTGTTTATTATCCATGCTAAAATTGTATTGATTGGGAACTCAAATACATGTGTGAAACTCAAATAATTGTATTGTATTTCCAGAGAAGTTTTGTCACTTGATAGACAAGACCCAAACTATGAACGTAGCATATGACCGTGTCAGTTTATTGTTACTATTTTCTGCATGTCAATGTATCTGTTCCTATGACCATGAGATCATGCAACTGTTGGACATCGAAGGAATACCTTGTATGTACCAAACGTCGCAACGTAACTGAGTGATTATAAAGGTGCTCTACAGGTATCTCCAAAGGTGTTTGTTGGGTTGGCATGGATCAAGACTGGGATTTGTTACTCTGTATGACGAAGAGGTATCTCGGGGCCCACTCGGTAATACAACATCACAACAAGCCTTCAAGCAATGTGACTAAGGAGTTAGTCACGGGATCTTGTATTACGGAGCGAGTAAAGAGACTTGCTAGTAACGACATTGAACAAGGTATGAAAATACCGACGATTGAATCTCGGAGAAGTAAATACCGAAGGGCAAAGGGAACAACATACATGATTAATTTAATCCTTGACATAGAGGTTCAACCGATAAAGATCTTCATAAAATATGTAGGAGCTAATATGGGCATCCAGGTCCCGCTATTGATTATTGACCGGAGAGTGTCTCGGGTCATGTCTGCATAGTTCTCGAACCCACGGGGTCTACACACTTAAGGTTCGGTGACGTTTCGGTATAGTTGAATTATTGATGTTGGTAACCGAAGGTTGTTCAGAGTCCCGGATGAGATCTCGGACATCACGAGGGTTTCTGGAATGGTCTGAAAACGAAGATTGATATATAAGGATATTGCATATGGCTTCCAGAAAGATTTCAGACATTACCGTTAAGTACCGGGAGTGACGAATGGGTTCTGGGGTTTTACCGGGAGGGGCCACTCACCCGGGAGATGACCTAATAGGCCTATGGGTGGCGCATGAGCCCTTAGTGGGTTGATGAGGCAAGACCAATAACCTATTTCGGACAAAGCAAAATAAAAAAAGGAAAAGGAGAAAAAGGAAGGAGGTGGACAAGTGGGGAAGGAGTCCTCCACCAAACCGAATTGGAGGAGGAGTCCTCCCTCTTGGTTCGGCCGAACCCTCCTACTTTGAGTAGGAGGCAAGACAACCCTCCCTCTTGTTCCACATATATATAGTGGAGGTTTGAGAGGCTTTTTGGACCCAAGTCATGGTGCAACCCTCTCTCCCTCCACCACTTCGTGACACCCCTTAGCTAGTTCAGTATGGCACGACGAAGCCCCGCCGGAGTAGCTCCACCACCATCACCGCCACGTCGTTGTGCTGTCGGAGATTTCAGCTACCTCTCCACCCCTCTTGCTGGATCAAGAAGGCGGTGATCGTCATCGAGTTGTACGTGTGCTGAACGCGGAGGTGCCGTACATTCGGCACTGGATCGGGATGGATCGTGATGGGATCGCGGGACGGATCGTGATGAGATTGTGGGACGGGATGCGATTTGGATTGCGAAGATGTTCCACTACATCAACCGTGTTATATACGCTTCCGCTTAGCGATCTACAAGGGTATGTAGATTCACTCTCCCCTCTCGTAGATGATCATCACCATGGATAGGAATTGCGAGTGCGTAGGAATTTTTTTGTTTTCCATGCAACATTCCCCAACAAAGCATTCCCCGTAGAAGTGGTTGTCTTGCGGGGAATCGACTGCGTTCAAGACGCGCACAACAACTCCGACAGCATCATCCGAGGATATGCTGACGAGCCCGTGCTGGCCGCGGCCGCAGAAACGATGGCGTTGACAATCCCATGTTGGCTAGGGTTTACTCCTAGGTACAACAAGGCCTCCCTCGTTGCCGCCTTCACCCGGGCATTGGTGTCTTCCTGCTACGCGGCGACGGCGACGGCAGCGGCGGCAACTGCCTCGCCCCTTGCATCCTTCCTCTTGGCCGACTCTACGGACCGCTCCTCGGGCGTCAACTCCTTCTTCTTCTTCTTGGGCGGCGTGGCGGCCTTGCGGGGGGCATGGTCCTTGCCTCTGGCTTCGACGACAGTGACGGACGAGGCCATGGAGGCGGCAGCCTCGAGGTCGTCGTCCATGGCGGTGGGAGCGGGCGCGGGAGCGAGCGGGGGGGGGGGGGGTAAAATGGAGGGATAAAATGGTCGCTTTGCCGCCGACTTGCGGGCCAGGGAGGGAAGTAGGCGCGCGTCCGCTTCATGTCCGCGCCGATGCAAATCAGACTCAAAATTGGGTCGAAAATGGGTTGGCCGGCGGACAAAAAGCGGACACGCGTCCATTTAGATCGACGTGTTGGGCCAATTTTTTTATCCACGCGGACCCAAACGGCCGGGATGGACGCCCCGTTGGAGTTGCTCTTAAAGATGAGATTTGCTCATTTTAATGCCCATTTTTAAAATGTAGAGGACCAAATTTTGGCCATCAACGAGATCAATCCAACAACCCAGGCTACTCCAATAATGAGCACTCAATACGTTTAGCGTGCAGTTAATAATATATCAAATATAAATTCCAATGCTAATCATGTAATCAACATGCACATAATATACTACTTCATCCGTCACGGTTTAGAAGACGTGTTTGGAAATTCTCTAAAACCTAGATGGTTATTGATTGGTTTTAAGAAGGGTTAAAAAATAACATACACATTACTCATGCATATAGAAGTAGTACAACGGAGTACTCATTAGCTGCTAGAAGTAAATGCAATGCACCTTAAACTTTGTCTATTATGATAATGCACGTAAATTTAACCGTGCTTTCTAAACCGCGATGGAGAGAGTACATAATATTTACATGGAATTAATATACTGCCTGATATCAACATATCTTGCACGTATGAATTTACTAGTTTTCTTAAAAGCCCATTCTTAAAGGAGCAACTCTAATCCTTGTCTAAGATTAGACCCAGTAATAACTTATGCACACTTATTGACAAATGAGAGCAAAAGAAATCTTTACATCACTTGTCACCACCGAACTATCCAACATAGATGGGTCCAATTTTACATGGACTGTGAAAGCGGGAGGAACTTTTTGGTTGGGTATTATAAGGGCATCAACTCTGAACTCTAAACCGGACACTACATCCATTCACACATAGGGAGACCAGTATGTAGATGTGGATTCGAGAGCGGCCATCCGACGCTAGTGGTATACATTTTGAACCAAATTATGTCTAGTACAACAATAGCTCAAATCAATAAGATTAACCGAATGTTTAACAAGTTTTTTATAAACGGATTATGTTATCCCACACATACTGTTTCTTGAGTTTCATTCAACAATGTATATACGTGAATGGTGTGCCATCTGACCTGTAGCACATCACAAGATCTCCAGACAACAGGTGCTGGGTTGGAATCTCATTCTATGGATTTTTATGATTTCAGGGAATTATGTTACATGAGAACGAGTGGCGGGGAGCGTTTGCAGGCTTCGTGTAGATCATGAACATTTTCTTAATTGTAATAAACATTTTTTCGCATGCAATGTACATTTTTTGTATACACTAGGATCTTTTTTAAAATACATGGAACCTTTTTCGTATACATCTAAATCATTTTTTGTACACATAAAACATTTTTCTAAATAAATGATTTTTCAATATATATATTTTTGATACCTAGTTTCTCACACACAATGTAAATTATTCGTATACATCAGGAAAGTTTATGTATACATGTTTAACATTTTTTAAATGCAGGATTAATATTTTCACATTTTAAACATTTGTCCTATACATTAGAATTTTTATAGGACACGACACCGCTGGTCATTTCTGTAAAACAGTAAAAGCAAAAGTGTTTGTGCCAAGACTGTTTTTTCATTGATTGATGGCAATATTTATACAAGGATTGGAACGCAAACCAAAAGGCGTCTGTACAAAAGGTGCTTGTACGGACGGACGCGTCCGCACGGCGTTTAGACTAATAACAGTTAATTACGTCCTAATGATGGTTCACTAATCACCGTCCAGTTTAGTCGGTTCGTAACACTCCCCCTTGTACAACGCCGTCTTGAGTAATCCATTATTGAAAGCTCCTTGTATATTCATCAGTCAATTCTTGATATTCTCCCCCAAAAACCCTGTGGGAAAAATATGAGAAGAAATGTATAGATATGTTGTTAAAACTCCTTTAAACCCAGTGGAAAAATGATAAGGAGAAAATTATACAACATATAGTGATTATTGTCTCTTGATAACTCATATGAGAAAAACCTTCAAAGAAGGAGAAAGTTATTAGTGAGTTTAGAGGACAATAAATATGCTTTAGATACTTTCCTTTAAAAACCTTTATAGGAAAAAAAGAAAGTATAGCATATGATCTTAATGAAGATATTGCCTCATTAAAAACATTAGGAGAGAAAATTTCAAAGAAAATCATAATAAAAAGAGTGCAATGAGATGTGCCATGAAAAACTCCTTTAAAACCTAGTAGGAAAAATATAAGGAGAAATATGATATGACATGCATCAATGCTTGTATTTAATTGCCTCGTTAAAAACCTTATATGAGAAACCTGTTGGAAAAACTCATATAGGAAAAGAGTACAATATTCATTACCTGATGATAATTAAAGGATTATATTTTCAGGAGATTCCTCCCCCTGAACTTTGCAAATCTCGAAATCGTCTCATACCAATTCCATGAATGTATTTCTGGAACGTTGAATTTGGTAAAGACTTTGTGAACAAATCTGCTAGATTGTCACATGATTTAGTTTGCAAAATATCAATTTCTCCATTTTTCTGTAATTCATGAGGGTAGAACAATTTAGGAGAAATGTGTTTTGTGATATTACTTTTTATATAACCCATTTGCATTTAAGCAACACAAGCTGCATTATCTTCATAAATAATAGTTGGTGATCCTAATGAACCAACACCACATGTAGTTTGAATGTGGTTAATCATCCTGCGAAGCCATACACATTTTTTTGATGCTTCAAATAATGCAATGATTTCGGAATGATTAGTGGAAGTTGCTACGAGAGTCTGTTTTGTTGACTTCCATGAAAAAGCAGTTCCACCATATAAAAATACGAAACCTGTCTGTGACCTGACATTGTGAGGATCAGATAGATAGCCAGCGTCAGTATATCCTACCATAGTCATATCTTGGTTTTCCCGATAGAATAAGCCATGATCTTTTGTGCCATGTAAATATCTAAGGATATTCTTTACTCCCGTCCAATGACGTTTTGTTGGAGCAGCGCTATGTCTAGCTAGTAAATTTACCGCAAATGCAATATCAGGCCTTGTGCAATTTGCAAGGTACATTAGCGCACCAATGGCAGTGAGATATGGGAACTCGGGTTCCAATATCTCTTCGTCATTATCCCGAGGTCTAAAAGGATCTTTATTCATATCAAGGGATCTGACAACCATGGGTGTTTTGGTTGGATATGATTTATCCATATTAAAATTTTCCAAAACCTTTTGAATATAGGCGGGTTAGTATACTAAAATTCCTAAGGGAAGGTGCTCAAGCTGTAAGCCTAAGCAGAATTTGGTTTTTCCCAAATCTTTCATCTCAAATTCCGCCATTAGAGGATTGCGTGCTTCTTCAATATCAGGTGTATTTCCAATGATATTGAGGTCATCAACGTACACTGAGATGATGCAAAATCCATTTGAGGACTTCTTTATAAATACACAAGGGAAATCATCATTATTTGAGTAGCCTTTCTGAATAAGGAACTCACTTAGTCGGTTATACCACATTCTACCCGATTGTTTTAAGCCATATAATGACTTCTGTAATTTTACACAATATGCGTTGCGATTTGCTTTTGGATTCGGCATTTTAAGTCCTTCAGGGACTTTCATATATATATATCCGATTTGAGTGACCCATATAAGTATGTTGTCACTACATCCATCAACTGCATAGATAAACTCATTTGTACTGCCATGGATATTAAGTATCGAAACGTTATTCCACTCATAACAGGAGAGTATGTATCATCGTAATCGATGCCGGGTCTCTGCGTGAAGCCTTGTGCTACAAGCCTCGCTTTGTATCTCACCACCTCATTGTTTTCGTTCCTTTTTCGAACAGAAACCCATTTTGCTCCCACAGGGAAGACATTTTGAGGAGTAGGTATTACTGAGGAAAACACCTCTCTTTGGTTGAGCGAGTGCAGTTCTGCCTCAATTGCTTCCTTCCATTTTGGCCAATCAGGATGCTTGAGGCACTCCCTGACGGTCTTTGGTTCTGGATCCAGTTGAAGGGTTTAAGCAATTTCAGAGGCAAAATATATGTCGACAATTGTAGTCTCTCTATTATATGATTCTCCTGATTCTATATAGTGTATGGAAATTTCTTTTATACTTTCAGACTCTATGTGATTTCCCACAACAATAGAGTCATGGTGTTCCCATGTCCCAGCTATTATGTTTTTATGCGCATTTATGCTGGGTTCAAGATGTTGAGCATCTGGTTGGTGTCCTTCAACTTGAGGTTGAATTGCATTTACTGGTAGAGGATTTGGTTTCCTTTGTTTCCGGGGAGGCTTTTGAGAAGCTATATTCCGGCTAACCAGATTTCTCCCCCTCTTACTCTCATTTGGGGTTGGAGTGGTTTTAGTTGGTACCTCCACTCGTTCTGGTGCATTAACTGCGGGAATATGTGATTTAGTGACACCTTTATGGTCAGTAAATGCATTTGGCAGATTATTTGTAATGTGTTGGAAATCTATGATCCTCTGAACTTCAGTTTCAGATTCTTTAGTACGTGGATCTAAGGACTGAATGTCTGTTACATTCCAATCTATTTCCTGGCATTCTTTGTGGTTTGATTCTCCCCCTAATGCCGGGAAATGGTCGTCATCAAAAATTGAATCAGCGTAGCGGGCAGTAAACAGGTCCCCTGTAAGAGGTTCGAGATATTTAATAATTGACGAAGAATTATAACCCACATAGATCCCTAGTTTTCTGTGGGGGCCCATGGATGAACGCTGCGGTGGTGATATCGGTACGTATACCGCGCAACCGAATTTTGGCAGATGGGAAATACTTGGCTGAGTGTCATATACTTGTTGTAGTGGGGAGGTTGTATGATATGCAGTTGGTCTGATTTGTATTAGATCTGCGGCGCGTAATACCGCGTGTGCCCAAGAAGATGCTGGTAATTTACAATTCTGTAATAGTGCTCGAGCAACTAATTTTACTCTTTTGATGAGAGATTCAGCCAAACCATTTTGAGTATGGACATAAGGCACAAAGTGTTCTAAATGAATGCCCATAGCCATGCAATAGTCATTGAATGCACGTGAAGAGAATTCAACGGCATTGTCCATTCAGATTGTTTTTATCCTATTTTCAGGATGATTTTCTTTTAATTTAATAATTTGAGCAATTAGCTTGGCAAAAGCATGATTTCGTATGGACAATAGACATACATGTGACCATCTAGTAGATGCATCTATGAGCACCATGAAATATCTAAAAGGTCCTGATAGTGGTTGAATTGGACCACATATATCTCCTTAAATGCGTTCAAGAAAGCTAAGTGACTCACTTTTTACCTTAAGATAAGATGGTCTTATAATTAATTTCCTAGTTGCACATGCGGTGCACACAAAATCTGATGATTTTGGGAAATTTTTAGTTGGAAGGCTGTGACCAATAGAATTGTCAATAATTTTTCTCATCATCCCTATGCCAGGATGACCTAGGCGATCATGCCAAGTCTTGAATTTATCAAGATCTTGAAAAATTATTTTGTATGCAACATGTGGTACGGGTTTTATATAACTGTAATATAATCCAGATGAAAGTGAGGGGAATTTTTCAAGAATTTGTTTCTCAGACCCATTGCTCTTTGTTAAAAGCAAATATTCAGAATTATTTTCAGAAATTGTTTCCAGATGGAAATTATCTGATCTGAGGTCTCTGAAACTTAGAAGGGTGCGTGTAGATTCAGGATACAAGAGTGCATTCTCAATTACAATCGTAGTACCCATAGGTAGAACAAGTGTGGCTCGTCCTGAACCAATAATTGATGCATCGCGACCGGCGATTGTCATAATATTCCCTTTTCTCTTAGTTAGAGTTTGGAAATATTTTATTTCCCTTAAAATTGTGTTAGTGGTACAACTGTCCACCAAACATAATTCTTCTTCCATTGGATTATTTTCCCGTAAAATCTATATAGAGTAAGAGAATATTTTAGGAAACTTTATTCATATTACTCACATATAAATATACATATACAAGGTATTCATATTACAGTTACAAATAGAAATATGATATTATGTTTAAACTACATAATACGATTGGTCCGTAGGACTTTATTCTACTTAGATTTATACAAATTATAACATCCATTATTACAATAAAAATAGCTGATAACATCAAATGAGTTATGTGGAGATTATATGAGATCTCCATATGCATCTTGGGTGTATTTGTGACAGCCCGATGTCGACGTTCCAGAAGATTCCCCCTTCTTTCCGTTTTCGTCGTGTGGGTATTTTCATTTGTCGCATCATCATCGCATCATGCGCATCATCAGCATTGCATCGGCATCCCGTTGCCGCCCGTTTCTAAAACTTGCATCCGTTGGTAGTTGCCGGTTCGCGTCGTTGTCCGTTCTGAGCCCGACCACACACGCACGCGCCCGCGGCATCGTCAAAACCCTGTGTTTAAAAGTGTGTTGAAAACTTTCTCTGATCGAGGTGAAACTTGGCATGCGGTCGTGATTAGTTATAGCTAGGCCGCCTGTCGAATTCGTCGCGATCGGAGTCCGTCTGGTACCCGAACGGTCGACCGTAGCGGCACCGTATTCGGTCTATCGTGGGACGTTTTCCGGTATTTTTAAATCTCGTTGCCGGGCTGCCCGTTTTCCCTCTCATGTACGCCTAGCCCCTCTGCACAATGCACCAACCCTACACGCAACCTAGTCCGAAAATCTCCCGGCACCCGAAACACACGGTCGTGACCGTGGGGTCCGGATCAACCCCATTTTACCGCAAACCGTCATCGGTATGTCCATTGGACCCTAATCTATTTTATCGTGACCGTTCGATTACCATCGGAGGGTCCTAAGCTAGTTTATTTTCTTATATGGACCAAACCCTAACTCCTAGGAGCCTTGTCCCAACAGCCGCCGCCACCTGCTGTCTCCCACCTCGGGATCCCCCAGATGCAAACCGAGTCAACCACGTAGGCTTCCACCTCTCCCTGGCTCATGTGCAGCCAATCCACCCATAGTCCCGAGCTCGCCCTCGCGCCCATGGTGCCCGAAGTGAGGGGATCCGCAGCGCCAGCTCCCCTGCGCCGTTAGCCTCCGGAAGGTGCCCGCGACCGGGGTCTCTGCGGCACCAGCTGCCAGCAAGCTCAGCTCCTTTCCCTCGTTCTCCCCGTCACCGGCGCACCCAGTAGATGAGCCCCGCCCTGCGCCGTCTTCCCCAACCGAGCTGCCCAGGCAGCACCGAGCCCTCTCCAGTGCCTCCTCGAGCCGACGACCAGCAGCACATCCAGGCCAACATCGAGCCCCTTCTCCTTCCTCATCCCTCTCTTCTTTCTTCTTCCTTCCCCGTTCTTCTCTGAACTCTGTTTGTCTCTTTGTTTCTTCAGGCAACAGTAGGGCCACGGCAGCCAGGAGCTCGCCGGCGAACGCCTCCACGCCGTCGGACCTTGCTGTCGTCGGGAACGGGACGGCCGCCCCTGGATCCAGCCTCGCGCCCGTCCCTGACCCTATGGACTCCCGCCGCCGTGCTGCAGTCCCTACACCGGCCGTTGTTCTCCCTGCTGTGAGGAACTCCCCTCCCGATCTGGAATTCTGTTTTTACCTAGATCTGTTCGGGAAGTATGGTTATTTAGATAGTTTCTTCATGTTTCTGCCAAGATAGATGCAGTAGCCCGAGTGGCTAGTGCCATCTCGTTTTTCCCAGCAAACCATGGTTCGAATCCCTGGCTACACATATTTCTTTTGCTGCTCCGAGCCCAATATGTTAGTGTGTTTCTGCTATTTTGTTGCAGCATATGTGTCTGCATATTTAGAGTAGATGACATTGTTTTAAAACGTCCATAACGTTTCAACCGTGGATCGGATCGGAGTCATTTGAAGCTGTAAGTTGACTAGAATTTCGTGTAGATTAACGATTTTCAACTCTCATGCATATTCAAGGCTGTCAGCGTGTTGTTTGCATCGTTTTGCGTGCCGACGTGTTAAAAACGGTTTAGGTCGTAACTATTTAATCGTAGCTTCGTTGGAGATGTGCCATATATGTAAATGGGCCAGTGCGACGAGTAGAATCACGTGAACCACTTTGTTTTGCCGTTTAACAAACCTAAAATGTGATTAGGAAAAATCTGGACAGAATTAAGTTTTAACACGTGGGGTCATTTCGGAGATGCTATATGTCGTTTCCGGTCCCATTTAAAATGCCAAGCTAGGTAGATTAATTTGTGCTTCACCCTCGTGCCATGTTTAACAACATTTAATATATCCGTGTACCTGAACGAGAGTGAACTAAATAATTAAACGTGGAGCTTCGTCGATATAGAACTCATTGCATATCGAGCTTCACTTAATGTGTAGTGTTTGATTGTTGTGATTGTCATGCCGTGCATTAGACCGTTCATGCATCATGCGTGTCTTGCATCGTGTGGTGTATATCGTGTGTTGATGCTTGTTTCCGGTTTCCTCCGTCTCGATAGAGTTCCGCAAGCGTGTCGGATGTGAGGACCGTTCGACTACATCGGTCCGTCTACCTCATAGAGTTGTTCTTCTTCCAAGCGGGATCTCAGGAAAGATGACCATTTCCCTAGATACCATTACTATCATTGCCATGCTAGTTATTTCGATGTTATCGATTATGTCTCGTTGCCTACCACATGTTAAATATCAGCCTCTCAACAATGCCATGATAACCTTCAACCTGTTCAACCTAGCAAACCACTGATTGGCTATGTTACCGCTTGCTTAACCCTGTTGTTAGCGTTGCTAGTTGCAGGTGCAGTTGCTTCCATGTGATAACATGGGTTCCTTGTTATATCACCCTATTAAATGCTATTTACTTTAATGCACCTATATACTTGGTAAAAGGTGGAAGGCTCGGCCTTTCTAGCCTGGTGTTTTGTTCCACCTTTGTCCCCTTAGTTTCGGCTACCAGTGTTATGTTCCATAAATGAGCGCTCCTAACACGATCGGGGTTGTTATGGGGACCCGCTTGATAATTCGTTTTAGATTAAAGCTGGTCTGGCAAGGCCCAACATTGGTACTACATTTGCCCAACATAATAATTTTGTTAATACTGAAAGCATAGGGCGTCATGAACCCAAGGAGTAATTTCACATAATACAGGGAGGGCCAGTGCTGATGGTGCTGGTCGAAAACATAGCAGCTTACTAACGCCACCCGGGGCAACTCGGCGTTTGGCGTGGTAACCATCGCTCATCCGTCGTGTCCTCAGAACGAGATACGCGGCTCCTATCGGGATCGTCGACACACCGGGCGGCCTTGCTGGATTAGTTTTACCTTTGACGAGATATCTTGTGCATCGGGATTCCGGTGATGCTTTGGGTAATCTCAGAGTTGAGGTTTTCCACTAGGGAATCCGACGAGATCGCGAGCTTCGTGATTGAGGATTTCTTTCGGAAAGCCGTGCCCGCGGTTATGTGGCAACGTGGAAACTTTGTTTAACACTGGTTCTAGATAACTTAAAGTTAACTTAAATAAAACTTGCCAACTGTGTGCGTAACCGTGACTGTCTCTTTCGTGAGTTCCTTCTCCGATCGAGGACACGGTGGGGTTATGTCTGACGTAGGTAGGTGTTCAGGATCATTCATTTGATCATCAGTAGTCACGTCCGTTATGCGTAGATCTTCCCCCTCTTATTTCTTGTACTCGTAAGTTTAGCCACCAAATATATGCTTAGCCGCTGCTGCAACCTCACCACTTAACCATGCCTCACCCATTAAGCTTTGCTAGTCTTGATACCTTTGGAAATGAGATTGTTGAGTCCCCTATGGCTCACAGATTACTACAACACCAGTTGCAGGTACAGGTAAAGGTTATTTGACGCGAGCGCGTTGATTGTTCATTTGGAGTTGCTTCTTCTTCTTCTTCTTCTTCGATCTAGGATGGGTTCCAGGCCGGCAGCCTGGGATAGCAAGGATGGACGTCGTTCTTCTTTTCTCGTTTGTTTTCGTCCGTAGTCGGACCCCGCTCTTACTCTTGATGGTTATGTAATGTACTGATGTGACTCTGATGTAGCTTGTGGCGAGTGTAAGCCAACTCTATATATATCTCTTCTTTTCAGTACATGTACTTGTAACGATATCCATTCTTGCAACACGACGAGATGCGCTTCTATCCCTGACGAGGCCCTCGTGCCAAATTGAGGATAGGGTCGCATCTTGGGCGTGACAGTATTCCACCATGAGGTTGTCAATATCAAGAAGGTCTTCATCCTTCTGCCTTGTTTCCTTAGGAGCGCTTTGAGAAGTGCTAGCCTCAAGGTTTCCTTCTTGTTGTAAAGCGTTGAAGTGAGCTTCGGCTTTCCCATGAACTTGTTTGCCTTTCCCAGTGGATTTGATGTATAAATCCCCTAGATGCCTGGGAGTTTGGCATTTGCTAGTATGATGGTTAGTACATCCACACCTTTGACAAATCTCGGAGTTGGTGTTTCGGTCATTTTTCTTGAAGTGACCTTTACCTTTAGATTGACCAAAGCTTTTCTGCTTGTTGTTCTTTTTCCACTTTCCATTGAGTTTCTTGAAATTCTTTTTGTTGCCCCCATACTTTTTAGTAAACTGAGTGTTAGCATGTGCTTCAGGGAGTGGCATTGAGCCCGTTGGGCGTGTTTTATGATTCTTCATGAGAAGTTCATCATGTTTCTCAGCCTGAAGTAGAGTGTATATGAGCTCAGAATACGTTTTGTATTTTTGTTGACGGTACTATTGTTGTAGTACCCTCATCGAGGGGTGGAAAGTGCACAAGGTCTTCTCAATAAGGTCTTCTTCAGAAATTGCTTGATTGCAAAACCTTAGTTTTGAGTTAACCTTGTGAACTGCAGAGTTATATGCTGCCACATATTTGAAGTCTTGGAACCTTATGAGGGACCATTCTCTCTGTGCTTCTGGCAGCATAACTGCTCTTTGTTGGTCATATCTCTCCTTGAGAGAATTCCACAAAACTAGTGGATCTTCTTTCATCAAATATTCCGACTTTAAGTCCGGATGGAGATGGTGCCTTAAGAAACTTAAAACTGTATATTTGGCCGCCGTGGGGATTTCTCCGGCGCCTTCATCGGGTGTGGTGATAGTGAAACCGAGTTTACGGCTTTCGAGGGCTATCTTTGCATCCATAGCCCATGGTAAATAGTTACTACCATCTAGTTCAAGTTCATGAAATTCACGATGCATGACGCCAGCCATTTCCTGCATGGTATTTTCATGCATAATTTAGTTTTACTATGAGAGTAAAATATACGTAACAACAAATGCTTTGATGAAGCAAAATTTGCAAGTATAGCTGATCCTTTATACTTATATGTGTAGACCTCATTTTATGTATATGGCACTTTAAAGATATTCACCGTTGCAGTGTAGATCTCACATTAATGGAGAGCATATTCTGGTTTTGACCAGTAGATGTTCATATGTCCATTACTTTTGTGTCATATTACATTTTACAAAATCACTTTGAAGGTAATCATCTTGTCAAAAGATTGGATGCAGACCTCACAGTGAGAGTGGATAATCTGCAAATTATGCAGTAGATCACACAATTGCCTTGTGATTTGCAAAAATTCGAGGTAGTCACATTAATTCGCATATTTGGGAGAGCACTCGAAGATATTCTTTTAGTGCTGAGGATAATCTGCAAAATGCAGTAGATGCCTCATCTACCTTGTGATCCCAAAACTCGAATTGTAAAAATAAATTGTTGTACTTGAGAATTACATATTCTAATTTTTTTTTGAAAAATGCTAAGGCAATCATATAGAATATGTATACATAGTCGGAGACTTTATTTTATTTTAGACGATACATAGTCTAAATATATACAAATTTATAATACAATAGTGACAGAGTATAAACTGAGGTTCAAATACAATAATATATCACACTAAAAAAACAACAACAAGGCTGCTATGCAATCTATTGGTGTTATGGGCTTTTTTTTGTTCTGATGGAAATGCCAAACACCGGCAGCCTCTTTTTTTCCGTATGTTGGCATGTTGGGCCTATTTGTAGAGAAAGGGGCCCAGCCCTTAGCAGCGACAGGGAGGGAAAAGGGGGGCCCGGCCCATGCACCGACAGAGAGAGAGAGATAGAGAGAGAGAGAGGAGAAGGGCCCAGCCCAGGGAACCATCGAGGGAGAGGGAGAGGATAAGAGGCGAGACGCACGCGCTAGGGTTTCCCCTCGGCGCCGCTCGTTTCTCCCGTTCCCCACCTCTCCCGTATCCCACCTCTCCCGTTCCCCACTCCTCTCGTTCCTCACTGCTCCACGATCCCCACCTCTCCATGTTTCCCCACCTCACCACGCCGGCCTCCTCTCCCCATGGCAGCAGCCGCAGGCACCCGACCACCGCCGCAGCCGCGAGGCGGCCCTATTCTGAGGAGGGAGGATCCTCCCGCGGGGTAGCCGGGGAGGTTGAGGCCCGCCGGAGCCTTTCCAGGGCGGCCGCGAAGCGGCGGAGGATGCGGCGGGCTTCCGGCGGTGGAGTGGAAGGCGGCAGGGGCGGAGTTGCTGGTCCCGGAGCGGTCGGTGGCGTGGAAGACGAAGCCGCCCCCTCGATCTGCACGCTTGCGGCTGTGTTGAGGTCGAGGATGGGGGCACTGGTCGCGTCCGCCGTCGCCGGAGCCGTAGGCTCGGTCTTCACACCGGTGAGCCACTGCTCCTCTTCCTCCGTTGGCACTACTTCCCAATCCCCGTTTGAAATCGGGCCATAGCCAGGGGGAAGAAGTGCATCGGATCCTCGTCTGATGGAGTCGGCGTTGGGAGTTGAGGATGCAGTGGTGGAGGAGTCTGGTGCAGGCCGCGGTAGTACAGCGGTGTTGGCGGTGGAACCAGGCCGGCATTGAGTTCATCTCCTTCTCCCAGGAAAGGCGCCGAAGGTCCAGCGAGGAGCCAGCCGGTAGCAGGGGCGACAAAGGTCGGCGCTCGAGGCGCCGGCGCGACCATCTCAACGGGCACATCCTGAGTGCCCGGTCTTGCTTGCTGCACTGGTGGTGCAGGGCCGTGGCGACCACAATGGTGACGGGAGCGGGCACGGCGGCGTCTTCCAGATCGATGGATCTCGCTAGCGGTGGCCGGAGCCGAAGATCCGGCCTGGTGCACGAGGCGGTTGCCATGATGTGCATCCCCATGACGGCGGTTCTTCCTGGCAAA
Organism: Hordeum vulgare subsp. vulgare; assembly: GCF_904849725.1. NCBI lineage: Eukaryota > Viridiplantae > Streptophyta > Magnoliopsida > Poales > Poaceae > Hordeum > Hordeum vulgare. Next base: position 492,082,381 of record NC_058522.1, read on the forward strand.
AAGGGGCGTCGAGGGCCACTTGATACGCCAAGTCCATGACGGCGATGGATGGCCTGGTTTTGAGCGTGAGGAAAGCGACGGCGATATGTTTCCTTCTGGATGAAGCGCGCGAAGGCAAAGGCAAGGGATGACAAGTCTCCTGCCATGTTCTCACATTTCTTCTTTCTCGTGATGGCTCTGTTTCTCTCTTGGCAGGGGCAGTGCTTGATAACGTGTAAAACAGTAAAAACGGAAGTGTTTGTGCGAAGACTGTTTTTTCATTGATTGATGGCAATATTTATACAAGGATTGAGACGCAAACCAAAAGACGTCCGTACAAAAGGTGCCTGTATGGACGGACGGGTCCGTACGGCGTTTAGACTAATAACTATTAATTACGTCCTAATGATGCTTCACTAATCACCGTCCAGTTTAGTCGGTTCGTAACAATTTCCAGCGCGTCGTTGGCTCGTAGTGACATGATAGTAGCATGCATCTTTTGATGTCAAATCGTAGCGACACAAGTTGCTTTGAAGACCAGTGACGACGTGAATGCTGCACACGATGGCTGGTGTACTGTAAGCCGAGACAATGATGCTGCGAAAGTGGTCCGGCTGCTACGTACTCCACTCTGACGCCATGGGCAGTGCTGCGATGCTGGCCGACGGTCTCTGCGACACCCGACTGTTTCAATGAACATCAGCGTGGCACGATATGGTTGAAGTGATGGTGCGACGACATGATTCGAATGCTTGTGATGTGCTTTGATGGTCGCGACGATGCAACAACAACATCCCGGTTGCTTCGATAATGTTGCGACAACCGCGGCGTTGGCACGACGACATGCTTCGAACACCCGTGGTGTGCTTCAATGGCCGCAGCATTGACACGACAACATGCTTCGAACACCCGTGGTGTGCTTCAACGGCCACGACGTTGGCATGGAGACATGCTTCAAACACCCGTAGTGTGCTTCAACGGTCACGGCATTGGCATGGAGACATGCTTCGAACACCCGTGGTCTGCTTCAGTGGTCTTGGCGTTGACACGACGACATGCTTCGAACACCGGTGATGTGCTTTAATGACCGCGACGCCCCATAGTGATGGTATGAGGCATGCTACAACGACCGCTGCGTGGCGTGAAAACATGCTTGAGGCATGTTGCGATGACCACTAAATGGCACGACGACATGCTTCTAACGCTTGTGATGTGCTTCAACGGCCGCGGTCATGCTACAATGGCTGCTACAGCGCGACGACATGCTTCTAACGCCTGTGGTGTGCTCCGATGGTTGTGGTGATAGTATGAGTTGTGCTGCGACAACCACAACAATGGCGCAATGCCATGCTTCTAACGCCGGTGGTGTGCTTCGATGGCCGCGCTGATGCTACCACAACATGCTTCGACGGCGCGACGACATGCTTCTAATGCCAATGGTCTGCTTCGACGACCGTGGTGATGGCATGAGGCGTGCTGCGATGGCCACGATGATGACGTAACGACATGCTTCTAACGTCCATGGTGTGCTTTGACGCCCGCGGTGATGCTACGACGACATGCTTAAAAGAAATTGCGGCAATTTTGTGTTGTCGTGCTTCGACACCTGCGGCGATGCTACGACGGAGGCCCGAATGCGTCCATGTTGCTATGTCGGCATGTTTCACGGTCACGATAGTGTGCCGACGACAAGTATGGATGCTTCGTTAATGTTGCGACGGCCGTAGCGAAGCGACGGTAATGACCCGACTGCTCCGGTGATGGGAGAGTGACGGTGTCATCGTCAAGGATGCTAGTACGAGCAGGAGGGGGGTGGGGAAGGGGTAGTGCTATATGGAAGCAACCTTAACTCCATGCTTACTAGCACCGTCACCCACGATTAGCATCCACTAGATGGTATTCTAGTATTTGTGCCATCACTTGTAGCTATGTGGCAAAGTACTTTGTGTGAACTACGTGTAAAAAAGATCATATAGAAATAGACAGCCACGGCGATGGTAGTTACAACACGTGACGAACTCAACGATGAGTAAGCTACCTTCGTCTGCGGACACAGAAGCGCTCGGGCCACAGCATCGCGTAATATCGAACGGCGTTGGAGGCGGCTGATGAGCCAATAAATCATCTGACTGTTTTCAAACATTTTCCTATTTCCTTCCGCCTCGTTTGAATGTTTCGTTCGCTAGTACAGTACCGGGCAGGCCCATTTGTTAGGCGCATTCGTCCGCTGGTAGTGTGTTCCAATGCGGTTTTCTTTAAAAAAATATTTTTTAGTTTGTTTCTTTTTTCTTTGTCTGCTTTGATTGGCTTCTGTTTTTTTCTCTTGGGTTTTCCTGTTTCTTTTGCTTCCTTTCTTCTTATTCTTTCTTGTTTTTTTTTCTTTCTTGTTTTTAATCGGTGTTCCTATTTTTTGTTTATTTTTTGGTTTCGTCAATTTACATTTTTCCAGTAATTTTCTTTGGTTTTTATATTTTTTTTGTTTCCTTTGTTTGTTTTTCTGTTTTCATTGGATTTATTCATTTTTATATGTTTATATGAACAACTTGTTGAAGATGTATTTTTAAAATGTTAGATGTGTGTAAAAAAAATTCTTTATGCGTAAAAATATATATAACATGCATTATATAGAACTAGACGTCAAGTAACTTATATTAAAAAATAATTAAGTATTCAAAAAGTGTTAGACATGTATATAAAAATGTTTTGATATATTCAGAAAATATTCATTGTGTGTGAAGATAAGTGTTCATTTGCCTTTACATAAATTTCCAACACATGGTCAACATTTGTTATACACATTTAACAATTTAGGAATACATGATCAACATATTTTCATACATACATGTTTAACATTTTTTATATACATGATCAATATTTTTCATACATATCATATATTTTTGTATGTTTATTATTGGGCCAATATGAGGGCTTCGGTCTGTTGTGAAGCGAACATGATATTCCTATGCAGTGACGAATCTTGGAGGAAAATGAGCGGGGTTCAAAGTTAAATGTGTGTATAAAAAGTCAAAAACTCTCAATTCTTTGATCCAAATAAGGTAAATTTTCTTTATAAAATAATAGTATTTTTTCTTTTCCATTTTTTGCACGGGGCTTGAGCTTATCGAAGCCCCTCTAGATTCGCCGCTGATCCTGTGGACTCTGGTAAAGTTATTTTCTGGTTTTCACCAGACCACATGATGCATCAGCAACGAAAAACCTAGCGTGCTATACAAAATTGCGTCGTCCGTGAAAAATATAATATTAGTGTATTATAACGTGTTATTAGCGAGACATTACATATTGATTAATTTAGCGAGACAATTTCTACACGTTATAGCATGCTATTATTGACGGTATAGTGCTACTTTTTTTTCAGTGTGTCCCCGTCGTTCGGTTCCCGGTTTCCAACAAGTTCATCGTAGACAAGGCAACATCTTTGACACATGATATTCCTGTGGACTCTATATCCATGACAATAGGGCAACACCCTTCCCGTCACGGTTATATATATATCGGCTACACATTGGCTCTTTTTGGTAAGGTGGCTCTCGTCGTCGTAGATAGGGGGTGGGCATTTTAACCGAAGACTGAAATGCCGAACCGAAAAAACCAAGACCAAAGTCGAATAAACCGGAACCAATATATTCGGTACTACGATCGGTTAGCATCGTGAGAAAACCAAACTTAATTCGGTGCATTCGGGTTTGACCCGCGGGTACCCGAACATATCGAAGACCGACTAAAATAGCCCCGCAGGCCGAAGCTCCTTATATTTCCCCAAATGTGCTCCTGACCTGCCCTGCTCGCAGATCCCCCAAATCCCCAATTTCCCCTAACCCGACCTGCTGCCATGACCTACCTTAGCTATTCGATTCTCTGTTTAATGCCTGACTCTTTCCAATCCAAAATTCCTGGCCCTTTCCAGTGTTCCGTATGGCCAAATCGTGCATATATCGCCGCCCCAACGGCGAATCATTCACCGAAGACGAGGTATTAGAAACCCTAGCAGGCTCCCCTGAACCCGGAGATAGATCCTTGAGTCCTCCGCGGAGCTCAAGCACCGTTGGCCGCACAACCTCCCTGCAGATTCACCACTCTTGAGAACAAGAATGGGTTGACAGCCATAGCCCATAGGATGATGTTGCCTCGTGCAACTACAACGTAAGTACACGTTTTCACTCCTGGGTAGTATTGTTGATTTAATTGTTTTGAGATTCACCTATTTGACTCGTAGACAGATCGAATCCATTAAAAAAGTCGTAGACAGATCGATTCATATAATGCGACGAGATCCGCCGATCGAGGAGGTAGAAGAATATGGCTAGCTTTCATGTCGCCGACGCGTCGGAGTACGTGGCCATCACCGGCTGGGGCATCAATGACGTGAAGCTCGCGAAGAAGGCGTGGGTGTTCGTGGGGCAGCAATGCAAGAAGTTCTGCATCTCGCCGGTCAACTACGAGTTCGAGGTGCACGCCATGAGCGCCGAGAAGTTGCCCTCCATCCTCCCCGCCGTCTTCATGTCAGGCTCTATCGATGATCTCCCCTGTCCCCCTATGCCGGTTTGGCTGTGGTGTGTGGATAGGTGATCCAACGGCTGAGATTCAAAGATACCGCTTCAGGCGGGAGGAGTCCTGGCGCGTTGATCTAGCACCCGACGGCCACCGGAGCTGCTCGCGTTGCTATTCACTTTCCGACAGGAGCTCATTTAATTCAGTTGTTTATTCCTGCTTTTCATTTCCTTTGCCGGCCTTTATAAGCCACTCTCTCCAGCACTAAGAGGCATGTAAATTGATGTATGGGTAGAACCCTAGGCCGCCGGCGGCGCACTACACTTGCTTTTCTCCTCTTCCAAGCAATATAATTCCTCCCCGATCATAAATTCGTGTTTGAACTACTTCTCAAATTGCTTGGTTCGGCTAGTCAGGTGCTCTGTTCCTGACAATTGGTGCTCTGTTCCTGACAATTGGATCCGGCTCAAGGTAACCCCTAATCGTTCCCACCACTCACCCTGTTCTTCTGAAGATGACAGGACAAGCAGATTCAGTCCTGACTGGAGATCTGCAGTTAGCTTCTTTAGAATTAGATGTGAAAACATTGCGGAACAGTAGAGAGGAGGATAGAAAGGAATTTCATGAGTTTCGTGCTATGGTTAACAAGAATTTTGTTACTATGCAAAACAACTTTGACAAGATCCAGGACAACTTTAGAAAGCTGATTTTAGATCATGGTTTTAAAGAGGGTCAAGGAGATCATTCAGAACATGGTAGTGTGCAAAAGAAGGCAGAGGAGGTACAATCACCTGGGGCTCCTCCTGGTAGGCCCAAACAGTTACAGAATTTTACTCCACCCTCAGTACATGGTTTAGAAAAGGAGGTTGTTGTGGTAGTAGGTTCTGGTGTGCTAAGAGATAATGCAGGAAAGGAGTTGAATTTGGATGGTACTGTTAAAGCTCTCTATAGGCACCCAAATTTTGCTAGCAACATAGTGGATAATCATCATGCTAATGGACAGCAGCAGCTATTACCTATGCAGCAAGCAGAATTGGGTACAATTGAAGAGTGGCCTGATGGACAGAGGCACACGCAGTTTGCTCCTCCTGACAGTAGAAGGCCTATACTTACAGTGAAACCTGCAAAGCTTAACATTGTGGAATTTGAAGGTGCAGATCCTGAAGCATGGATACAGAATCTTGATCAATACTTTGCTGCTGCTAGGACACCTATTGAACATAGAACTGAATTGGCAGTGTCATATCTCAAGGGCCCTGCAGTGTAATGGTGGAGAGGGACTGGATTTGCTCCTAGCAATGTACCATGGCATAAGTTATGTTCTTATTTATCACAGAGGTTGCTGTGGATTCATCTTGTGACATAGTGAGCTCCTTCCATGCTGTACATCAGACTGCAACCTTATCTGGTTATGTGGAGCAGTTTGAATTATTGATGAATGTGATGAGGAGGGAAAACCCTGGAATACCTCACAACTATTATGTTACTAGTTTTGTGGCTGGCTTGAGTCCTTACATCAAGAACCATGTGGAGTGTTTTAAACCCAAAGACATGCAAACTGCTATTTGGTATGCTAGAAGAATGGAAAAGGCCCAACCTCAAGTACAAGTGGTGCAAACCAAAGCTTATATTCCTCAACCAAGGAGGCAAGTCCTGTTTGAGCAAACCAAGAATGACAGTGGTGTTGTTAGTCAGAACAGGAATGTTATCATTCAACAAGCCAAGCAGAATCAGGTTTGTTACAAATGTAGAGAGCCTTGGGTACCAGGTCATAGACATGTTTGCAAAATGAAGCAAAAAGCTCAAGTGCAAGCTCTACAAGCACATGAAGAAGAGTGGCCTGAAACTATATTTGTCACTGATTTTGCTGACCCTGAATTGGAAAATGCAGAGGAAGTGCCAGGGGAAACTATTTTACAGGTTTCTATGCATGCAGCTATGGGCATTGGTGCTATGAAGAATACTTTTATTCTGACGGTTAAAGTTGGTGAGTGCTTGGCAAGAACACTGGTGGACAGTGGTAGCACTTCCACCTTTGTTTCTCCTGAGATGGCATCTAAGATGCTAGTGAAACCAAGGGCTACTCCTAGAGTCAAGGTAGTTGTAGCTAGTGGTGAAATGTTATGGAGTGAGTTTATGGTGCAAGATTGTGCTTATGAGATTCAGGGATAGGAATTCAAGGATAGTTTCAGAGTGTTACAATTAAAAGGCTATGATATCATTTTGGGAGTTGATTGGTTGAAGAAGTACAGTCCTGTGCACATGGATTTTGTGAAGATGGAAATGAAAATATCCTATGGCAATGGGCAGGCTATTACATTCTCTGATGAAACAGTGCCAAGTGCACAACCTGAAGAAGAAAATCATTTAAATCAAAAAGAAATGGAACAAGCTGTTTGTGGCTTTGTCCTGTTCACAACATCTGCTATGGAGGTTTGCAATCCACAAAAGAAATTACCTCAGGAACTACAGTCCTTACTGGATAAGTATTAACAATTGTTTTAGGAGCCCACTGAATTACCTCCTACTAGGCCTTTTGATCATAGGATTCCTCTGATAGAAGGATCTAAGGTGGTAAATCAAAGGCCTTACAGAATGCCACACCATCAAAAAGAGATTCTGGAAGGAATTATCAAAGAATTGCTCAAAGCAGGAGTTATTAGACCTAGCACTAGTCCTTTTTCTTCCCCTGTTTTACTGGTCAAAAAGAAAGATGGGTCATGGAGACTGTGCACAGATTATAGAAAGTTGAATGCAATCACAATAAAGAACAAATATCCCATTCCAGTGATTGAGGATCTATTGGACCAGCTAAAAGGAGCTAAATTCTTTTCCAAGATTGATCTCAGAAATGGATACCATCAGATTAGAATGGCTGAAGAGGATATTCATAAGACTGCATTTGTAACTCACATGGGCTTATTTGAATACTTGGTGATGTCTTTTGGATTAACAAATGGACCACCTAGTTTTCAGGCACTGATGAACCTTCTCTTTGGAATGCTCAATTTTGTGGTAACATTCTTTGATGATATTCTGGTGTTCAGGAAATCTTTGGAGGAATATAAGGATCACTTAACACAAGTGTTTGATATCTTGTAGAAGAATCAGTTGTATGCTACATGGGAAAAATGTTCTTTTGACCAGACTAAAGTTGAGTATTTGGGCCATGTCATCAGTCAGGAAGGAGTTGCTACTGACCCATCAAAGATCAAAGCAATCAGGGATTGGCCAACACCTAAAAACATTACTGAACTTAGAAGCTTCTTGGGGTTAAGTGGTTATTACAGAAGGTTCATTAAGGATTATGGGGTTATTTGTAGACCACTGTTTGACTGTCTGAAGAAGGATGCATTTCATTGCAGTGATGCACAAGACAAAGCAATGGATGTGGTCAAAGACAAGTTAACTCACTCACCTGTATTGATCTTGCCAGATTTTTCTAAACCCTTTGTGCTGGAAGCTGATGCAAGTGGGTATGGTCTAGGAGCTGTGTTGATGCAGGAGGGAAGGCCCATTTCCTATTTAAGCAAGTCAATTGGACCTAGAGCCGCTGCTATGTCAACTTATGATAAGGAGGCCATGGCCATCATAGAAGCTATTAAGAAGTGGAAACATTACTTCCTTGCCACTGCTCTTATTATCAGAACTGATCAAGAAAGTCTGAAGTACATCCAAGAGCAGAAGTTGACTGAAGGTATCCAGCATAAATTGTTGCTTAAGTTGTTGGGTTACAACTTCACAATTGAATACAAGAGAGGCAAAGAAAATAAGGTAGTTGATGCACTATCTAGAGTGAAATACTAGAATTCGATGCTGGTTGCTAGTAATGTTACTCCTACTTAGGTCTTGGAGGTTGTGAAGAGCTACAGTCAGGATGAGAAGATGAAAGAATGGATCACTCAGTGTGCAGTGGATAAGGGTACTAATGGTTCTTATTCTTATAACCATGGTGTACTCAGATTCAAGGGCAAGGTACTAGTAGGAAAAGCTACTGAACTCAGGCAAGAATTATTGAAAACATTTCATAATTCAGAGTTGGGTGGCCACTCTCGTGAGAAAGCTACTTACCAAAGAATTAAGTTGGTGTTTCATTGGCCTGGTTTGAAACAAGATGTGATTGCCTTTGTTAAGTCATGCCCAGTGTGCCAGATCAACAAAGCTGAACATTGCCCCTATCCTGGACTATTGGAACCATTGCCTGTTCCTGATTTTGCTTGGCCTCATGTGAGCATGGATTTTGTTGAAGGGCTACCAGTTTCTGAGAACAAGGACTTGATACTTGTGGTAGTGGACAGATTCACAAAGTATTCACACTTCATTGGCATGAAGCATCCCATTATTGTGGAATCTATAGCTAGAGCATTCTCTGAGACTGTGTTCAAACTGCATGGTATGCCAGTAGTGATTGTGACTGACAGAGATAGAATCTTCACAAGTAACTTGTGGCAGCAGTTGTTCAAATCACTGAAGATTAAGTTACACATGAGTACTAGCTATCACCCTCAATCTGATGGACAAACTGAGAGAGTCAACCAGTGCTTGGAGAACTATTTGAGGTGTATGTGCTTCCAGCAACCAAAGAAGTGGCACAGCTGGTTAGCTTTGGCTGAATGGTGGTATAACAGTAGTTTTCACACTGCTCTGAACATGACTCCATTCCAGGCACTGTATGGTTTTCCTCCACCTATGGTTGCTGAATCTGTTCTGCCTGATTCTATATCTGTGGATGCTGCTGATCTTTTGCAAAACAGAGAGCTAGCAATGGAGGTGATTAAGCAGAATTTGATCAAGGCACAGGAGAGGATGAAGTGGTTTGCTGACAAGAAGAGGAAGGAGAGGGAATTTAATGTAGGGATATGGTGTATCTGAAATTGCAACCATACATGCATACTTCCCTAAGTCTGCACATGCACTTGAAGTTACATTCTAAGTTCTATGGGCCATTTAGAATTCTGCAGAAGGTGGGACAGCATGCTTACAAACTGCTTTTGCCTGAAGGGTGCAAACTGCATCATACATTTCATGTAAGTCAGCTCAAAAAGGACATTGGACAAAGGGTGGTGCCATCTAAAGATCTTCCTTTAGTAGGGTCTGATGGGATAGTTCTTATGGAACCTGAAGCAATCCTAGATAGGAAACTAGTGCCAAGAGTTCAGGAAGATATAAGTGTGCCTGTGGTTCGTTGGTTGATCAAGTGGGTCAATATCCTAGTGGAACTACGTGGGAAGATTCGGCCTTCATCCAAAAGGTTTTTCCATCGTTCGCAGCTTGAGGGCAAGCTGCCGCTCAACATGGGGGTATTGTCAGGCTCTGTCGATGATCTCCCCTGTTCCCCTGTGTCGGTTTGGCTGTGGTGTGTGGATAGATGATCCAACGGTTGAGATTCAAAGATACCGCTTCAGGCGGGAGGAGTCATGGCGCGTTGATCTAGCATCCGACGGCCACCGGAGCTGCCCGCGTCGCTATTCACTTTCCGACAGGAGCTCATTTAATTCAGCTGTTTATTCCTGCTTTTCCTTTCCTTTGCTGGCCTTTGTAAGCCACTCTCTCCAGCCCTAAGAGGCATGTAAATTGATGTATGGGTAGAACCCTAAGCCGCTGCCGGCGCGCTACACTTGCTTTTCCCCTCTTCCAAGCAATATAATTCCTCCCCGATCATAAATTCGTGTCTGAACTACTTCTCAAATATCTTGGTTCGGCTAGTCAGGTGCTTTGTTCCTGACACTTCACCATCGGCCCCAAGATCACCGCCATCGGCGACGAGGAGGCCGACAGGAAGGAGCTCGAGGCGCAGCTCCTGCTCTACGCCAAGAAAGCTTTCCAAAACCGGGGCTTTCTGCGAATGTGACGAAAAGAAATAAAAGGAACCAACAAAATTAGTGTGCACCAACGGAAGGATGGCCTGGCTGTTAGCACGTATTCCTCCCAACGAACGGGTCGCTAGTTTGAAGCCTGGTGCTCGTGCCTATCTGTGTTTTAGTCCGTGAACTTTTTTTAAATCGCTGAACTTTTTTGAAAACCGATCAACTTTTTTTATGAAATCGGTGAACTTTTTTGATAGGTAAACATAATTTCAAAATTTGTGAACTTTTTCAAAATCAATGATCTCTTTTTAAAAATTGATGATCTCTTTTTAAAAATTGCTGAATTGTTATCGAATTCTGTTAACTTTTTGAAAATCCATGAACATATTTCAAGAACCGGTGAACTTTTTTTATAATTATTAAACATTTTTCGAAAATTTGAACATTTTGAAATTCTATGAACTTTTTTCAATTTTTTAATGATCAACGGATTCTACATGGACCGGGTCCATGAGGAGGAGCTGTGCAGGCGCGGGTTCCCCTAACCGGTGCTGAAGGCGCCGGTCCCCGATGTCCCAGCCGATCGGTTCCTGGTTTCCAGATTCGATGTCCCAGTAATACGGAAACAGAACCAGATATGTTGTTGATTTCCCATCCCTATCCATGACAAGGCAACGTCTGTACTGCATTAATAAAAATGCCGAATAGGAGGTCTTCCTGCCAGACGCGTTATCGTGTTGTGCCGGTACAACGCTCTTCTTCTGTTCCCTCGCGCGTTTCCACGAAGCCGCGCCATGTACGAGTCCTGGTTTTCATCAGTCAGGTTCATATAAACGTACGTACGTATTACTCGTCAGGCGCCTCGCTCGTGGACAGGCGATAATGCTGTACGTATTCATTCGTGTGTCCAACAGACTCTATCACGACAAGGCCAACAGCGCCTTCCTATCCAGGGGTTATATATATAAAGAGCTCGTGTAGCCTATCGATCGAGCCATCAGCCATAGATTAGCCTTCTCGTCATAGATAGATCATAGAGATCCGCCGAACCCGACGAGGAGAGAGATCGATCATGGCTAGCTTTCATGTCGCCGACGCGTCGGAGTACCTGGCCATCACCGGCTGGGGCATCAAGGACGTGAAGCTCGCCAAGAAGGCGTGGGTGTTCGTGGGGCAGCAATGCAAGAAGTTCTGCATCTCGCCCGTCAACTACGAGTTCGAGGTGCACGCCATGAGCGCCGAGAAGCTGCCCTTCATCCTCCCCGCCGTCTTCACCATCGGCCCCAAGATCACCGCCACGGGCGACGACGAGGCCGACAGGAAGGAGCTCGAGGCGCAGCTCCTGCTCTACGCCAAGCTCATCGCCCCGCTGCATCGCAACACCAGCCACATCCATAACCTCGTCAAGGGGGTCATCGAGGGGGAGACCCGCGTGCTCGCCGCCGAGCTCACCATGGAGGAGATCTTCAAGGGGACCAAGACCTTCAAGGAGAAGGTGTTCGAGATGGTGCAGCTGGAGCTGAAGCAGTTCGGGCTCTTCATCTACAACGCCAACGTGAAGCAGCTGGTGGACGTGCCGGGGCACGAGTACTTCTCCTACCTCGGGCAGAAGACGCAGCAGGACGCGGCCAACCAGGCCAAGGTGGACGTGGCGGAGGCCCGGATGAAGGGAGAGGTGGGCGCCAAGGAGAGGGAGGGGCTGACCAAGCAGAACGCCGCCAAGGTGGACGCCGAGACCAAGGTGCTGTCGGTGCGGCAGATGGGACAGGGGCTCAAGGAGGAGGCCAAGGTGAAGGCGGAGGTGCAGGTGTTTGAGAATGCAAGGGAGGCGGACATCGCCGCGGCCAAGGCCGAGCTCGCCATGAAGAAGGCCGGGTGGGACAAGCAGGCCAAGGTGGCCGAGGTTGAGGCGGCCAAGGCCGTCGCCATCCGCGAGGCCGAGCTCCAGATGGAGGTCGAGATTAAGAACGCCATGCGACAGACTGAGAAGCTCAAGGCCGAACAGCTCAGCAAGGCCACCGTGCAGTACGAGACGCAGGTACACTATCAATAGTTCCATCTTCCATACCATATTGTATGTGCTCTAATAACATTCTCATAGATGACCGATCTCATATTGTATATATTCTCATGCATGCTATTGTAGGTTCAAGACTCAAACGCGCTGCTCTACAGCAGGCAGAAGGCAGCTGAGGCGGCGCTGTTCGAGCAGATGAGGACGGCGGAGGCGCGCAAGGCGCAGGCCGACGCCAAGTTTTTCGAGCAGAAGATGGCCGAGGACGCCAAGCTCTACGCCAAGCAGAAGGAGGCAGAGTCCGTGGCTCTGGTGGGCAAGGCCAAGACAGAGTACGTGGCGTCCATGCTCCAGGCGCTCGGCGGCAACTACCACGCTCTCAGAGACTACCTCATGATCGACGCCGGCATGTACACGGAGATGGCTCGCATCAACGCCGGAGCAGTCAATGGCATGCAGCCCAAGATCAGCATCTGGAGTAACGGTGGTGGTGACGCCGGGAACGCGGGCGGAGAGGCTGCCGCCGGCAGCGCGCTGCAGCAGGTGGCCGGGGTCTACAAGATGCTCCCGCCGCTTCTGTCGACGGTGCACGAGCAGACAGGGATGTTGCCGCCGGCGTGGATGTGTACTCTGCCCAAGGACGGTGATGCCAACTAATCGTCGCTACTGACACGGACTAGTTGTTCTGTTAATATTAATTAGAAGGTTTTGCTTTCTGGTCGTCGAACTGCTCTTCATGTCGCTACCGTTTTTCTGATACATATACTTCTTAGTTATTTATAAGTTCAACTTTTTGTTGCTAGCTGCTAGCAAAAATGTCCATGCAAACACGCATGCATGCATCTATTTCATTTGTACCTAAACACTTGAGTGCTTGTTATTATTGAAGAACACTAATAACTCTTTGAATCAGTCGAATGATGACAGGCACGCGCATCAGCCGCGTTGCTGCTGCTTGCTGCCCGCACCGATTTTTTTTCAAAACTACTACGTATTTTATAATAAATTCAAAAAACATATGTGAATTTTTAAAAATATCAAAACTAGAACCTCGTCAGCTTCTGGTGGACCGACGGGGGACCAGTCGACCTGCGGGTGGCCGAAGAGCCACCTGTCGGGCATAAAATGTGATTAAGATGGCCTTAAATAAAAAAGTTATCAACATGATATATCTTCGTCTCGTCGAAGCGGTTCATTTTTGATATAAAAATCGTTTTAATCCGAGGTCGTATGCGACCTGTAGAGCCCAAACAAGGCCAGGGACACAAGTTGTAGAGTTAGTTTGGACAGACCGAATGGATGTCAGAAAATTCGCCACGGGGCACCCGGTGCACTTGGTGAGATCGTGTGAAATACAGAAGAGTACACAAGTTTGATCACGTTCACTCGGAGCACAAAGAGAAGCACGAAGCATCGAAACAAATTTCAGCCGATGTGAACAATAATTTACAACTAGGCAAAAACAACAAAAAAAATATTACGATATTATGTTTCACTTTTGTGTCTTGTCCAGTCCATCATCAACAATTTAGCCACCACTCATATTCATAGTAACATCATCCTGATTGTATGAGAAACTAACAAGCACGTATAGAAACAGTGCATCAAAATGTATGTACAATAAAATCACCCATGAGAAGAGATGCAATGAAGCACACACCAACATAGGTCAAAAATAAAATTCTTCAAAAGAATCAAAATGTCAGTACAATTTACCAAGATAAGCAACACAACATTGTTTGAAGCATACTTTAATGTTGGTTGAAACATACTCTAGCGACGGCTCAAGCAAAAGTTAATTGCCATAGTAGCATATGTGAGAAACAATTATATATAGTTACATGTCTGTTGGTATCCACATTGTGAGCCCCAAGAGTCATGTGGAGAGCAGCGACACTGTCACCAACGAGGGAACGACACCCTTGAACTTGAACAACCTAGTGTTTGTGTTGCTAGTTTGTTTCCAAAATAATGACAAACACTGGGCACTCGAGATGCTCGAATTCATGTTACACTCCATGCCCGCCATCGATGACCATGACATGCCCACCGTCATGAAAGCATGAGCTTCCACTCTTGCTAGCCTTGCAGAAGTTTAGAAAGCATGATTAGTTTGATTTGGATACAAAGATGATGTCTAATAAACAATATGAAGGATGCAATGAAGCAAAGTAAACACAATGTAGAAGCACCAGTGTGAAGTACTTGAACTAAACCATATGAAATGAAGAAGCATAACTATGATGTGTATGAAGCAAGTTGTGCACCGTAAAAAAAGCAAAATTATGATACAAATGAATCATGAAAATTGGATGCATCATATTTATGTAGTCTCAACATAATTTCTGTATGGTGGAAGCATATTTTCAAATGGGGTTAACAAGATTTATGCAGTCACTCGGAGAGTTTGGTCACGTTCACTCGGTCTCATTGAGTGAACGTGACCAAACTTGTGTACTCTTTTGTATTTCACACGGTCTCACGTGCCTCGTGACAAATTTTCTGACATCCATTCGGTCTGTCCGAAGTAACTCTACAACTTCTGTCCTTGATCTTGTTTTGGTTCTACAGGTCGCATATGACCTCAGATTAAGACGATTTTTATATCAAAATCAACCGTTTTGACGATACGAAGATTTTTCATGTTGATATTTTTTTTTTATTTGAAACAATCTTAATCACGTTTTGTGTCTCTGACACTCTTCGGCCTCCTGAAGGTCGACGGGCCCTCTTCAGCCAACCGCAGGCCGACAGGTGGCTCTTCGGCCACCCGCAGGCCCACTTCGGCCTCCCACAGGCGGAAAGGTCCCCGTCGGCCCACCAGAGGCTGACAGGGTGCTAGTTTTGATTTTTTTTTAAATTTACATATGCTTTTTAAATTTATCATAAAATACGTAGTACTTTCGAAAAAAATCGCCCGTACCGCTCCGTGTCCTATGTATGGCAGATGCATGCAGCGCTACTGCTTGCTGCTAGCACTTCTCCGTCTTCCATGTATGGACACGTTGTCATGAACAACATGATGCGATGTTTCTTGAGCGTTTGCTGCAATCGTGTGCCGTAAGTGTTTCCATGTGCTAGCTCCTCATGATATATTTGTTTTTCGGATGTTTTTACGGCAACCTAATGGTATTATTTTTTCAGGGAACCAAATGATATTTTGTTGCGTCAAAAATCGTCCATGTCAGGGCTACAAGGACGGCCGGCAATGCTGCAATTTGCACCCACGACGTTATAAAGCAAGTCAAATTCGTGAGCTGCTGATTATTGTTGCTGCAATAATGCTGTAAGTTTGGAGGTCCTATTTGTTTTTGCTCCAAAGATGCGTGCATGTGTCGCCATGTTGTGAAGCTTGGGCGGACATATTTACTCCCTCTGTTCCTAAATATAAGTCTTTTAAGAGATTTCATTATAAACTACATACGGAGGTATATAGACATATTTTAAAGCATAGGTTCATTCATTTTATTTCTTATATAGTCTATAGTGAAATCTTTTAAAAGACTTATATTTAAGAATGGAGAAAGTATTTTCCTTCTACGATGTCGTAGCCGTCATGTTTTCTTTGAAGGGGAGGGGGAGAGGGGAATTAAACATCCTGCAAAGCTGGGCAGTACTACTCGGAGCCGGTAGCAATAATGACGAATGTGTTTTTTTCATGCTACAATAGCCCGACTATCATGCTACAAAACCATGTGACGTGGGAAAGCAAGCCACGCCGCGCTGCAAGGGGCGACTGGTGTTGCGCTGCAAGCCGACTCTCAATGTTGTAAGCTAGGTGTACGTTGATGCAAGGTTGGCCATCTCCGTTGGAAGCTGCTCACCTTTTTATTTTATTTTATTTTTGCAAGGCCACCCGCGCGGTGTTGCGATGCTAATGTTTTGGTGTTTCAACCGCTTCGTATGCATCATCAATTATGTGTCCATTTACGGGTGCATCGTTGTTGTTGTGGCTAGTGCACGGGGTGTCCAATGATGTTATGATGATGGTCCATGGTGCTGCAATGTTACGACGACGGTCGATGGTGCTGCAATGTTATGATAATGTTGCCATGTCACGACGGCTGTCGACGGTGTGGCAATGTTACGACCGGCAGCTGCTCACAATGTTGTGATGGTACGATGGTGTTGCATTGTTAATAAAACAATTGATATGTTAGGATGTTACGATAGCTAGCTGCCAATGGTGTTGTGATGGTACGACGGTGTTGCGATGTTACGATGACAATTGATGTGTTGGGTGTTATGACAACGACCAACGGTGTTGCACTGTTAAGACGATCGTTGATCTGTTGGGATTTTACAGTAGCTGCCAACGGTGTTGTGATGGTACGACAATGTTGCGATGTTACAATGACAATTGATGTGTTGGGATGTTACGACAACTGCCAAAGGTGTTGTGATGTTAAGACGACAATTGATGTGTTGGGATGTTACAGCAGCTATCAACGGTGTTGTGATGGTACAATGGTGTCGCGATGTTATGACGACAATTGATGTGTTGGGATGTTGCGACAGCTGTCGACGGTGTTGCGATGTTACGATGACAATTGATGTGTTGGGTGTTATGACAACGACCAACGGTGTTGCACTGTTAAGACGATCGTTGATCTGTTGGGATTTTACAGTAGCTGCCAACGGTGTTGTGATGGTACGACAATGTTGCGATGTTACAATGACAATTGATGTGTTGGGATGTTACGACAACTGCCAAAGGTGTTGTGATGTTAAGACGACAATTGATGTGTTGGGATGTTACAGCAGCTATCAACGGTGTTGTGATGGTACAATGGTGTTGCGATGTTATGACGACAATTGATGTGTTGGGATGTTGCGACAGCTGTCAACGGTGTTGTGATGGTACGACGGTGTTGGAATGTTACGACGATAGTTGATGTCTTGGGATGTTAGGGCAGCTAGCAATGGTTGTGTGATGGTACGACGGTGTTGCGATGCTACGATGATGGTCGACAGTGTTGCGATGCTATGACGGCGTTCGATGGTGTTGTGATGCTACGACAACAATGCTACAATGGTGGTCGATGGTGTTGCGATACTATGATGACCGTGGGCGTTGCATCGCACTGGCGAGGGGCGTGGCGGCGCTGCGGTGGGTGATGGAAGCAACATGGTGGGCTTCGCGCGAGTGTGTGCATCCATGGCAGGGCGGCGGCAGCTTGGTATGGTTCGACCAGATCTCCGGCCCCGTGGCCACGGACGACGCGGAGCGCCTAGCCGGTGGGGCGCGACTGCTGCGGCTCACGCGGCTGCCGGTGGCCCATGGGAAAGGCCCGACATGGCACCTCCTGTGGTCGTCTCCGGGGCAAATCCTATCCATCCGGGCGCCCTCGTCATCGAGCGGGTGTCTGGTGTCCTCCTCGCGGATCTGCCCGCCCGTTGGAGGGGTAATGTGAGGAGGCTGGCTGGAGGGATAGGTGGTCTGCCCGCCCGTCACCGGCGCGGGGGTGCGCCGGTCGACGTATCGCAGCGCTCCGTACCTTCCTCTTTCCCCTGACCTGGTTGTCTCCGGTTTCATCTGTCGAGGCATGTCGGCGCTGGCGGCTCCGAGGCTACTAGGGGTCTGCTGGTGGTGGTGATTCGCTCCTTTGGGCGGCCGATGGGGGTGTCGGGTGGTAGGGCAGCGACTCTGCGGTGGGAGTTGCGGTGTTCGTGGGCGGAGCTCGCAGGTCGTGTGCCGACTGGTGGCCCGGGTCGCGTGGGCGGCGGGGTGGCTAAGGCTTGGTGATCCGTGGCGGTGGTGTAGCAGGTATCTTGACCGGGTGCACCCAGATTGGAGATGGAGTGGTATGTCATGGTGAAATCCCTGTGTGACCGTGGTCACATCGACGGTGGTGGCGTTCGCAGGCGTAATCCCCTTCTTGTAGGCTCCGTCTCGTTCTCTTCTGATCCTCCATGTTGCTCCAGATAAAAATCTTGGTCCTTTGGATCGGTTGGTGGTGGCATTATGGTGTTGTGCCCTTCCTGAAGGTACTACCTTGTGGCTCATGGTTCGTCGACGGTCAGTTGCGTTCTCCACGGTGGCTTGTTTTCGATGGAGGGCTCCGTCATCTTCATAGTGATGTTTAATGTTCATATGTTGTTTGCTTCGAGTTGGCTTAGTTGATCTTCAACATCTTTATATCTTGCCCTGGGTGTGTGTTTGGATGCATGTTGTATGATTTAGATGTATAAGGTCTGTTGCTATATATAAAACGGGATGGAAGTCTTTTTCAGAATATAGGGTTGTTAACGAACCTAACTCGAGCGAGTTGGACTAAGCTTGAGTCTTGACTTAAATTATACTCCCTTCGTCCCAAAATAAATGTCTTAAGCTTGGTATAATTTTATACTAGAGTTAGTATAAAGTTAAGACAATTATTTTAGAACGGAGGGAGTATTCAAATTGGAGGGAGTCAAACAAACCAAAGTTCAAGGTTAAACCATAGTTTAATAAACCGAATATGACAGTTGTCGGTTCAGGTTTTTACCGGTTGGACCACCGGTTGACCGGTTCGATTGTCGGTTTTTAAGCAAAATAATAATAAATGTTGAGTAATATATGTGCTAATATAGTGTGACACAATGGTTAAAAATATATTTTCATGTATTGGACAACAAAGTAGCATAGCCGAGTTGGTTATAGAGTCGTGGAGAGGCCTCGCGTATTGCTCACACGACCTCAGATCAAATCCCACTTATCTTAATTTTTATTGAATTATTTTCCTTGTTTTTCCCGGTTTAATGACCCGTTTTTTCATTGGATTTTTAGAATACCGGCCGGGTCAACGGTTTTTTCCGGTCCGATTGTAGAAATGTCTTATTAGCTTAAAACCCGATAGGGCTGCCGGTTCCGGTTTTTTCTGGTCCGACCGCCGGTCTGGTCCAATTTTTTAAACTAGGGGTTAAACTGTATAAAGTGACTCCACAACGGTCAGATTTGCTTCGACACGCGGGAGACCACGTTTTTGCTCGATCCAAATAGGCAGAATGTGGACATGACGGAGGTTCGTTTACAGTCTTGCGTTGGATTAGCCTTACTTCCTCCATCACGGTTTAGAAAATGCGTATGAACGATTTTTAGGATCAAGATGAATCTTGATTGACTCTAAATTTTTTCAAATGCTTACACAATAACCGCATGTCGTTTAATTATTTAAAATATAATGCGCAATAACTCACACAATCACGAGGAGTGCATGCAACCTACTAGTACGCCTAATTAACCAAACAGTAAATGTCACACGCCTTAATAATTTTCTATTCTGGAAATGTATGTAAACGGAACCGTGCCTTTTATACAGTACAACGATGTAATGCATGTCGCCGATGTTCCAGACGCCGTTGAAGGTCCGGAGCCCGTTCAAGGTATTCTTCCACCGCGTTCACTTTGCTATTGGCAGCGGTTGCGGAGCTGATGCACAAGGACGACTCGAGGGAGGTGGTCGCCGGCAAGACGCCCCCATGGCTTCAGTGGACCCATCTGTCATATGCATCTCCTAGCCCAATTTCAATGCCAAGTGCGTGGATGCGCGGCTGGTGTTCGATCTGCTCCCGGACAAGGCGCGGGACCTACTCTCCTCGGGCACGATGCAAGATGCTTAGGGAAGGTCTTTAAAGAAATAAACATGGTTTTTAAACGTCGGTGCTTTTTTTATTAAAAATACTGTAGCACACACGCAAGCGCTCATATACACGCAACCTATCTCTATGAGTACGTCTGAGAGACTAAACCGGCATATCATCTTGATGATTTACGAAATCACTGTAGACGCCTCGTCGTCGACGAAAACGTCTCATTTCACTGAAAACGTATCGCCGGAAATCCTGAAATAAATTCAGGAATAACACAAGCATCAGAATTTAAACTTTGGTGCTTATTTCTATAGAAGAGGTGCCTAATCGAGCGTCTATCGTGTATAAACAGGAATCGAAGCTTAAAAAATCTAATTTATTTCTCTAGACACCTTGCATTGTACAATGCCTCATGGGATCACGGCGCGCAGAACTAGTGGGGCACCGTCATGAGGATCATGGCGTGCACGTCCGGTTGATCGATTCTAAGAGCCGGCTAATCGATCACTTTGAAGGAGCAGTTTCTTATGCGCACATCTGCGTAGTACTACATTCGACGATCCTTACCTGAAATCGATGACCGAAAAAAAGGGAAATAAAAGGGGCGTTGCGAGAATCGAACTCGCGACCTCTCGCACCCAAAGCGAGAATCATACCACTAGACCAAACGCCCAACTTGTATATTTGTTAATTACAAATAAACTTATCGTATCAGTCTGCTACTTTCTACACTAGCTAGAAGAGGCTAAAAGCTACTTTCACAACCTGTTATCCTACCTATATACTCGCTAAGAAGTTGATTCCAGTGACATATTTATCTCAATATGCACTATGCCACATCAACCTTCAAAAATACACGGAACCGCCGCAAGATGCAACCATGCATATAAAGATTTTAAATATTTTAATTAGATTATGCTAATTTTATTCAAAATATTTTAATTCGACAATAATCATATGCTTTCACTTTCAATTCTTATATTATTCATTCAAACATTCATGTTCATATAACCAGAACACATTGCAATATACTGCAAGCAATTTTCGTAGCAACGCGTGAAGTATCTTCTACTTCCACAATCTAAGCACGCGAGGTAGGTCGAACACTCGACCAGTCCCCCCCCCCCCCCACACACACACCATCCTGTCCTTTATGCTCCATGTCTCATTTTAGGAGATTATCGAGCATGTGCTGGAAGCCAGAAACATGCATTCCAAATGCTTATAATTTTTAGGAACTGAGTTCAACTCTAGCAAATCGTTGGTCTGGTTTCACTGGGCATACAATGATACAAATCATTTACTACGATTTTTCCATGCCTAATCATTTGTATAATCTAAAAACATGGTTGGATGTCTGCTCATGTATCTAGACTGCTCCAGAGCAAGTCAGTAGTGAAGCCATGTTTAGAGGAATGGATGTACATAGTTAATTAAAGATTAGTGTTATCCTTATTAATTAGAATGAACTAACATATGCTAAATACTCTTATTAAGGTTGCAATTATACATTCTCATAGTGAGACCCAAAGTTAATGGGTGGGTATACATCTGTATTGGCTCTTCCCATGATGCACACCCTCATTGCACACAATTAGTGACGAAGGACTGCGTTATAATCCCATACATGTTTACTACACGATTGTATGCGATGCTCTAAGCTTAACGAGTCATGGTTAATCAACTTGTCAATTGTTTAGTAGGTTGTGACTGCTCACTATGAGGGTGTTCGGTTGGAATTTTACTTGACTTTTGCATTTTGCCTTACAAGCCAGTGTACTTCCCAGTGGGCCCTTAGTCATGAACCAAGACATTCTCTCACTAATGTTCGCACATCGGTGAGACTACTAGATCGTCTATGGTGTGCGTTGCTGCGCCCATCTATTCTCTCTCTTAGTTATTCAGGATATAAAGTAATTTCTTATAGCTTGTGCTTTTATTCTTCATTTAGAAGTATAATGGTATGTAACTGAAGATGAATATGGTAGATTGTTTAGAAAGTAGTGTGTTTGAGCTTAAATGCGCTTTGAATTAGGACGCGATACATGTTTTCTGATAGATTGTGGCCTCTTTTGGCTCACGATGTCTCAAAGTGTAGAGTTTTGAATTAGTACGGTAGATGGACACATGACTTTGATAGATCGGACTCTTTTGGTTCAAGATGGCGAGGGCTACCACGCCCCTCTATTCTTTCAATAGAGTGGTCGAAAGTATAGAACATATATGATGGTGGGAAATTTGAAATATGGAAAGCTAGTAAAAATATTGAAATTAACTTTCTACATCAACAAATAATAGCATTATATTTTTTTGGAGGATATGATTCTGTTTTTAGGATAATGCGACAAAACTATAATATGATAAAAATGTATAAATAACAGATATTTATAAGTATAAGATGAAATCTATGCATCTTCCAAACTTATCTAATAAAACATGTGTATATTAGTCAAGGTTAAGAGGTATCATTACAATCGTGAGATGTCATTCTCCACACGTAGGTTGCAGATTTTGTAACACACCACACTCGAAACCTCTCTCGTCTCTACTAAACCAGAATGCGTGCGGCTTCATAACCATTCATGATAATCTTGATCACCCTTAGGCTGGTAGCTTCCTTGCATTACTCTTGCAATTGAATATCTGTTGGTCTATATGTTTTAAGATCTTCGGCAACAACAGCTCAATTACTTCACGCAATTACTCGTAGGCTTCCAACACGTGACACCAGCCAAACTCCTTCCAGTAGCTTCCGGAGACTGCATCTTTGCAACTCTGAATGTGGTGGCATGAGCACAAACCACATAATTGAACCGGTGGCATATCTACCCATGAGCTTTATCTTGTTTCACTAATAAATTGGCATCAATGTTCAACTTCGGCCAAAGTTTGCAAGTTTCATCCTGCAATTTCTAGCTATATAGACATACCGAATAGAACAAGCTATGCATCTTGACAAATAGTACAGTCCACCTCACTGAAAAGTTGAGGATTTTCGACGATGTAGCTACCACTGAAACAACATTTAAATGTTGCATACATAAATATTTGTAGTTTGGTTACTTAAATTTATCTACCCTCTGAATCTGAATGATTTATGAGTACACCATATCCTGCTAGTGCTTGTTGGTCTCGTACAATAGGTGTAGTTATATGATTAACATCAAATTGTTATTGCATCTATAGAAAATTGTGAGCATAGGACCTATGATGTTCTTACATGTGATTCCTGATTGAGACATATTGATTTCAACAGACAGAAAAGACAAGGTGGATATCATCATCACATTAATGAGCATGGTAGACAGAGCATAGTATATGAACTGAAAACTGCAACTTATCTGACTGACTGCAAATAGATTGTCAGCAGCCAGCCATCTTGTTTTCTGAGTTTGATACGTGCCAAACGATTTTCATTAGAATGCCATGTTGGATACTTAGGGAAAAATTATCCCCAGAATTGGACTTTGCTCGTTTATTAGTACAGGTAGAAGGAGTTGAGGCTTCGTGTCCTTCTATGACGGCATGATTTCGTTTTTTGCACATTATAATACTACTTTTCTAGTTTACCTGTTCCATACAACACCATGATATGAATACCGGAGGAACAAATTACGTAAGCAATTGTGTGGTATAGTAAAATTGATGGCAGAAGATGAAAGGATAAAGTGCACAGTAATTACATGTCCAAAAGCCATTTGAGATGATGAACGACTGAGTACAATCATTGACAGTAGGAAGCTGCAGAATCTGCCCACAAATCAATTGTCCACACGTAGCAACAACATCACCTGCATATAGATTGTTGGGAGAGGATATGAGTATCTTTTCATATGAGGGCATTGGAATTTACAGCAAACATACCTGACCATGTCGCTGAAGAAGGTATTGCTGCTGGAGCAGGGTGTCCATGCACATGCAGGAGGGAAGCATTATATACTACCACTGGGCACAGGAAAGTTTTGCGACTTTACCAGCCATGATTGTGAGCTTCATGAAGAGCAGAGCAGTTTCCAGTAGAAGAGGGCCATGATTGCGAGGTTGAAGGAGGACATAGCAGTTTCCAGTAGCGGAGGCGTCTGCCATTATGTCCCTCGCCTGCTCCTCACCGGTCACTCACATCGACGAGATGGACTCGATCCCATCCCTCACCTCACGTGGACAGATCCCTCTCCTTCGGTCGCTGGGATCCACAATACAGTCCACTTGATCCCAGGATGGAACCGGCCGCATTGATGCTCCGTGAATGGAACCGTCCGCACCGGCGCTCTGCGGGTCGGCGCGCGGCACTCCCTCCTTGGTGCGGGTTGGGCGCGCGTGGTGCAGCTCGGCGGCGCTCCCTCCTCTAACGTCAACGCGCTCGCCTCATAGAACGGGAGGGATTGGATAGCGAGCGGATGGACCAGCCTGTCGGGAATGGATCACGCGGTCGCGCCGAGCGGCGGGCCTCCTACGGATGGGCTGGCGGAAGGCCCAATGCATCAGATGCCTTTGTTTTGGCCCCTGGAGCAGCAGCCCAGAGGACAGACGGGTCAAAA
The DNA here is from genome assembly GCF_904849725.1 of Hordeum vulgare subsp. vulgare. Lineage (NCBI taxonomy): Eukaryota > Viridiplantae > Streptophyta > Magnoliopsida > Poales > Poaceae > Hordeum > Hordeum vulgare. The sequence goes on from NC_058522.1 coordinate 492,106,800, forward strand.
TCAACGGACTGCGCGAATCATCTAGGCTAACAACGTAATCCAACGGCCAAAAACTCTAAATTAATGAAATCCAACGGCCAAAAATGTCTATTCGCTGAGAGGGCTGGGATCAGGTGCAGTTTTACTGTCCTTAATGTTGGGATGCAGATTCAGACTTGAAGGTGTCGGTATTCAGTGTAACTAGGGAATGTTGGTAAGGTATGTGTTAGGTAGATTATATAGTCCATGGCAAGCAAGTTTTTATTGTGAGCTTTCACAAAATTAGCCAAAACATTGCATCCCCTACATTTGAAAGGTGCATGTAGTGTGTACCTGAATTGCAGTCGTAGGAGTTTGTGACTCGTAGTGGTGTAATTTGGACTTAGCATTAGTGACTTAACTGCACCTTGTTCTGCTCACATTGGTTGTATGTTAGGTGGGCCAGCCACATGTTCTGCTCACGTGCCATACTCCCAAAGACAGGTGGAGTAAGACGTTAAAGTTGCATTCGTGTGTACTTATAGTTAGAGGAAAGTGTGTCTTTAGTCTGTGAGGTTGTTTAAAAGTATAGCCTTCGTCCCTCAAAATTTTTAATACACATTTGGTCCTTCAAGTCTCAAAACCAGGTAAGTTTAGTTCAAAACCAGATTTTGACCGCCCAAACTTTGATCGGGTTTGACTGGATGAAAAATAAATTTGAACAAATTCAAAACAAAATTTAGATAAATCTGAATTTTTTTTGCCATCCAATATGCTTACATGCACATGGTGCCTGCCAATTTTTTTGGTCCTTTGACCCTCGAGGAGCTCGTGACAAGAAAACAAAAAAATCTACTCTAGATGAACAAAAAATTTGAGAAACCAAATATCGCAGAAGCAATAAAAAATTCTATTTTTTGGCACCCAAGTATATACATATATTTGTTTTGAAATGACATCCAACGAGCTCCAATAAAATTCAACAAATTTTGTCAATTTTTTTGTGAAAGGAAATTTGATTTTTTGGCACGAGCTCCTCAAATGCCCATAGATGAAGAAAATTTGCATCGTTTTGTGCACGGGAGTATATTGAAACCCAAAATATTTCAGATTTATTTGATTTTTTCTATTGTTTTTTAATTTACAACATAGAGTAGATTTTTTGTTTCTCTATGGGCCCCTCGAGTGTCGAAAGAGCATGAAAATTGGCACACATACCTTGAGCATGTAAGCATATTGGATGGCAATTTTTTTTTTTAAATTACTTTCCATCCGGTCAAACCCGATCAAACTTTGGACGGTAAAACCCGGTCTAAGTGGTCAAAATCTTGTTTTGAACTAAACTTACCCGGTTTTGACACTTGAAGGACCAAATGTATATAAAAAAAACATGCGTGACCGAGGCTACACTTTTGGGAAACTCGAGGGCCCCAAAACATATTTTTCTCTTATAGTAATATATAGGTGGCACATAATGTGTCGATGAGGTTGACGTGTGTGCTAGGGTAAAAATTGGTGGTAGCTTTGGTATTTGCATAAGATAAATCACTATTTTTTTATCGATAGATAGTAACTTTAGTGCAATTTTTTTTTGCATGTAAATATATGCTGACCTAAACATGGGAATGGTTGGATATTGATCTAAATGCTTATGAATGCAAGTTTGTAAGAAAGCTTCAAGCGTATGATAATTGAAAAATAGATTTTTTTTAATTTCTTAAACTGGTTTTCTTAATTGAAAAATGTGGATACTGAAATTACCTGATAGATATGACTATTCTAAGTCGGGCATTTAGTTGAAAGAAAAATAAACCATGTTTCCCTTTAGAAAGCCAAAAATATATACAACAACTCTAAAGAGCAAACAATCACAATTTGAATAAGTTGGAAAGAACAAAGAAATCACGACTAGGAGTTAAATAATGTGTTTGAACAAGATCATATTCATACAAATGCGTGTAATGATTTGGATCATATTCATACAACGGGTCTGTCTAATTCTGAGTTGACTAAGACTTGGCTGGTGATGTTGGGTACCCCTTGCAAAGGTCATTCCCACCTTTTATAGTATTGACAAGTGAGACACTCCACGTGCGTCATTTTTCACAGCATTAGGAATTTCTCATTTTCATATATTCATTTTTTTAATATTTTAGCTCTTAAACCATGCGTCCAAATCATAAATTATTTCCATCACTGGATTTCTCACGTCAACATTTTCGAAACTGGATCAATTGTTTATTGGTTTCATTGAATTTTTTCTTAAAACGAAGCAAAAAAACCAAAGAAACATAAACCAAAAAAGCCGAAAGACGAAAAGTAAAACCGAAACAGAAACATGAAACTTTTTTTAATCCAAAAGCACAATTGTGCTTTTCACCTTTTTATCACGAAGCATGACTGTGCTTATCCATTTTCAAGAAACACGGTTATGCGTCTTGGGGAAGCATAAGTTGTGTTCTTCTTTTCTGTTCGAGAAAAACATGTTGTGTTTTCCTTTTTTTGTCTCTATGTGTGTGTGTGGGGGGGGGGGGGGGGGAGCACAACTGTGTTTTAGATGTGCTTTCGATTAAAGCACAAGTTGTGCTTCTCACGGTAACACAATCATGTTCTTTTCCTTTTTGGGAAAGCACAATTGTGCTTCTCATGGAAATGCAAATTATCTTTTTTGCTTTTCGAAAAGCGAAAATGAGATTCTTGCAAAATAATACAACTTATCAAAATAAACAACAAAACCTTGAAAAAAAAGGGAAAGCCAGAAGATGAAAAAAACCCAAAATAAAACTCAACATCACATGCAGAAAAGAAGAAACGAAAATCTCGAGGGTGTGCCTAGCACGTGACATGTGGCGGTTGTTAGACGCACCATTTGGCACACTCCCAGACCAAAAAATGACTTCTCCAAGAGCCATGCAAAGGATACTGGTTAGTTAGTTTCTCCCCATGATTTTACTGAATTAACATTATCATATCTAATTAATAGCTACTGCACCTATTTTTATATGCGATAGCTACATTAGCATGGAACACATTTGTTTAGTTCTTTCATACTGCCTCGTGATATGGTAGTAATTCTGATTAGAAATGAAAGATAAAAAGAAATCTACATACAACTTAAAAAATTAGTTAGTGTTTCTTTTCTTACCGGCATAACTCTTTGTCAACCAGTTCCTTCCCTTCCATAATGTCTCCCCATAGTTTTTTGTTATCATGTAGTCGATTTTTACTTGCACGTCATATTTGACCGACCCTTTTAAATATGACCCGAAATCATATTAATTACTTCAATTTTACAGTACTACATCAACTCCATTTAAAAAAAAATACGTTTCACAAAAACTTGGAATTACGCCGCTCTCTTTCACGCCATATTTCATTGCACTTTCTTGTATGCCCGTCAATCACATTAATTTATTTACCTTGCATGACCAAGACTACCAAATTATTGAGATAAATATAAAATAGTTCCACGAGGCAACACACGGGCAAACACATATTAAAGGAAGACAAAGTTCCCTTATGAAAAAATAAAAAAGGAAAAAAGTCCTAGAAGTCACACATAGTTAAAACCGCGAAGCTCGCAAGATAATAAAAGTGGTTAGTCAAACACGTGCCCATAGACCCAATTATGAAGAAAAAGAAAGAAAAGGAGAAGACCCAATTACTGTTTAACTACACACCTTAGATCCTCCGTGAACATTTTTACAAATACGATAACAATTTTAAAATCAAGAACATCTTTTACAATTTACAAACATTTACTAAAAAGCGTAAACATTTTTTATATTTCAAACGGCTTTTATGTATTTTCTTTTGAATTGGCGAGCAATTCTAGAATAGACGAACATATTTTCTGAAGCTGGAGGATTTTTTCTAAATTCACGAACATTTTTTGAAGCGCATGAAAAGTTTCTGAATAAGCAAATTTTTTTCTAAATCAGTAGTCTATTTTTTAAATTCGCGTACATTGTTTTGGAATATGCGAAATGTTTTCAAAAATCTCGAGCTTTTTTTGAATTCACCAACATATTATGTTTTCCTCAACATTTTAATTCGAAATTCCTAGTTTTGTCAAATTGCAAATGTTATTTGTTATTCTACATTATTTAAATTAGAAAAAACAAATGGACAAGAAAAATGAAAATAAAAAATGAAACTATAAAAACAGGCATTAAGTATTTTTCAAATATTAGGAACTTTAAGAATGCATTAACATATTTTGAATTAGAAAACATTTTGTTAAATTTATTTAATAATTTTTAATACATGGAATCTGATTTGAAATTATGTACTTTTTCTTATTTTGCAAACATTTTTTCAAAATTGCAAACATTTTATTGTACAGGCAAACAGTTTTTACATTTTTTTTGAATATGTTGATTTAAAATTTCCGATTTCTTGAAATTTAAAAGTTATGTAAATTCTAAATTATTTAAAATAGAAAAAAAAATGGGACAGAAAATAAAAATAAAAAGGAACTAAAAAACAGACGCCTGTGCATGGGCCGGAACAAACGTATGTGCTGCATGTTCTCCCAGCATGCAGAGCGTAACATAGAAGGTTTCTACATGGGTCGCCCGAGTCCTTGATTTTTCACTGTGAAACGATTTTTATTACCTACTGATGGCATGGTGGATAATTTATGTCAGAGGTAATTTCCATGACTTATGGGCAGAAACACTCCGTTCTTTAATACTAAGTATAGATATAGATATAGAATATATATATAGATAAGATACACGTCGGATATTTTTCCAATACACATTGAATATTTTAGCCGAACATATATTCCACATTTGCAAGATGCACATTCACTTTTTTGTACACAATGAACTTTTTTAATCACATGTTAAATTGTTTAAAAAAAATCATGAAGACATAAGTAGAACAATGCAAAAGCAAATCAAGTTTTATTAGCGTTTTAAAAATTGTCACAACCGTTTTTATATGTTTTGTGTATTTTCAGAAATTGCACGAATATATTTTTAAATGTCATGAGCATATTTGTAAATGGTTCACCATTTTCGGATGGCATGAACATTGTTTTGAATGATGCAAATTTAAAAAAAATAAGTAATCTGAACACATTTTTATATCTTATGGGCAAGTTTTTAAGCCTGGGATTTTTTTTTAAATCCCACGAACCACTTTTCGAATGGTTGGAACATTTTATTAAACTAAGGTTTCAAATTTTAAGGTTCATTAACATTTTCATTGCATGGTAAATATTTTTAAAAATTTAACGGAGGAACAAACCTAAGTATATATATCATAAAACTTAAAATAAATTATAAATATAATTAAATAAAAGCAAAGAGAAAGAATGAAACGGAGGAACGAACCTAACACTACGGGGCCGGCCAGGCCGAATACATGTTCTCTTGTAGTTAGGCTGACATTTGTGTCATAAGAAGCAAGACACAGACGCGCTCCATATCGACGACTTCAGAGGGTGCTTGGATTCAAGAGACTAAAACTAGTTAGACTAAAACTAGTCTTCTTAAGAGGCTAAAGTTCCAAGCACCCCTGACTAAAGAGAGGCTAAAATCTTTTAGTCAGGGGTACCCCTACTAAAATGTGCATTAGTCCTCTCTCTTCTTATTTAACTCCTCATGGAAGTTCTGGATTGGAGGGTTTGGAGGATAATAAATGCTCATTAACTTGATTTTACTCTCTTTAGTATTTGGATCCAAGCATGGGTGAGGCTAGCAAGTTTTAGTCTCATTACTTTTAGTCATGAGACTAAAACGTATCCAAGCACCCTCTAAGTAATTAGGACGCAGCTAGCGAGCACTAGTGCGCTCGTTCGTTGCAGCGAACGCACTCTTAAAAGGAGCCACCACGCGTCCCTAACAGTTAAAAAAAGACCACATGCAATTCTTTATGTTTGCAAAAAAAAAGAGCCTAACTTTTGATTCAAGTGAGAGAACTTAGATCCGTTTTCACTATTGGACTTCTCGCGGTGAATTATTCAAAAATAGATCACATATGTATAGGTTTCGACATACCTTTTTTTGAGCAATTTTAGATGATATTGAGGCAAGTTTATGCTGTAATTTTATCTACTTTTGGATCAGCCCAATATATAATTTCATAAATTTCTAATAAATCCTAGAGGCCCACGTAACCCATTTGTGCAAGGCAACAGGTGGAAAGTTTAGTCCCACATTGCTAGTTTAGTGGGAGTTGAACCTCCTTATAAGGAAGGATGTTTCCACACATTTATGAGCATGAGAACAAGAGAGACATACACACGCGCTCCTGCTCCGCCGCCCGTCGCGCCGCGCCGCGAGTTGCGAGAATGAACCGACGCATCAAAACTTCCTCTCGCCACCGATATGCTCTCGTATTCTTCTTGTTTGAGTTCATGCCTCAACTTCTTGTTGTAGTTTATTTTTTAGATATGTTCTGTTCATCTTTTCAAATGCAACTTCCATATTTTTCCTAAAGTTACATGGCTTATCATATGTTTGCCATGGTTGTGGTGGTTTATCTATTATTTCTGCTAGTAAAATCACTTGGTAAGGCTCATTTTTCCAACAATCCAAAAACCTTATTATATGCAATTTACCCCGAGTGTTTTGTTGCTTTCATGAGACCTTATATGTTTGAGGGTATCCACTATAAGAGGTGGCGAGTGAGAGCCGTTCAATAGTTCCAAACCATGAGCTGCTATGACGCCACTCTTGGCAAATCTAAAGGAGATCATGATGCTCAACAGGAACTAGCTTTTCAGAAAATGGATACCTTGTTTAAGGATGCTCTCTTGATTGTTCTTGGTGAAAACATAGTTGATCTTATGCGTCAATTGATAATGGAAAAGATATGTGTGATGCACTCGAGGCCAAGTTTGGGGTCTCGGATGCTGGCACTAAGTTGTACATCATGGAACAATTCTCTGACTACAGGATGACTGAAGAGCGCTCTATGGTTGAGCAAGCTCACGAGATATAATCATTTACTAGAGAACTTGAGCACTTCATACCATACAAGTTTGTTGCCAGAGGCATCATCACTAAACTTCCTCCTTTGTGGAGGAACTTTGCTACCTTAGTGAAGCATAAGAGGCAGGAGTTTTCCGTTTCAGATCTCATTCGTACTCTTGATGTTGAAGAAAAGGCGAGAGCAAAAGAGACACGTGCTCGAGGTATTAAGGGAGGATCTAGTGCCAATCTGGTACAGAAGAAAAACTTCCAGCCCCATAATTTCAAGAACAAGGGCAAGTTTGATGGTAAAGCAAAGTTTGATGGGAAGAATAAGGTTGTACAACACACCAACTTCAAGAAGAAGAATGACAAGAAAAAAGGTGTTTGTCATGTGTGCGGAGATCCTGATCATTGGACACCTAGCTGCCCTAACCATTATGACAAGCGTCAACATGGGAAAGGCGGCAAGACCGCTAATGTTGACATTGGTGACACTGACGTGGAGGATGCTGGGTATGGTATATTTCCCACTATCCTTTTAGTATGTCATTTCCCCGATTGGTTGATTGACACTTGTGCTAATGTGCATGTATGCGGTGATATTTCCATATTTTCGTCTTATCAGACCGCATGGACTTCCACCATGCTGATAGGCAACGGTTCAAGTGCTTCTGTTAGTGGTGTTGGCACGGTCGATCTGAAGTTTACTTCGGGGAAGGTCGTGCGGCTGAAGAACGTGCATTATGTCCCCTCCGTCAATAAAAATCTTGTTAGCTGACCTCTTCTGTGTAGAGATGGCTACAAAATTGTCTTTGAGTCGAATAAATTTATAATATCCAAGTATGGAACTTTCGTTGGTAAAGGCTATGAGTCAGGAGGCATGTTTCGTTTATCCTTGGCAGATGTTTGCAATAAAGTTGTTAATCATGTTTGCAATAATAGTGAATCAAATGGGAGGCGATATTGACTGCATGTCATGTCCTAAACCGGGTTCCCACAAAGAACAAAGAGATAACTCCATTCGAGGAATGGGAGAAGAAAAGATTAAGACTCTCTTATCTATGAACTTGGGGTTATTTGGCGAAAGTCAATGTGCCAATTCCAAAGAAGCGCAAACTAGGACAAAAAACTGTGGATTGTGTTTTTCTGGGATATGCTTTTCATAGCATTGGATATAGATTCTTGGTTGTAAAATCTGAGGTATCTGACATGCATGTCGGTACAATCATGGAATCGAATGATGCGACTTTCTTCGAAGATATCTTTCCCATGAAAGATATGGCTATCTCATCTAATCAGGAGATGCCTAGTTCATCGAGTCATGAATTAGTTACAATTACTGAACCCACCATTTAGATGGAAAACTTTAAAAATCCCAAAGTTGGTAAAAAAAGTTTGTCGAAACCTATTTATATGGAATCTAGTTTTGAAGTACTCATCGCGACAAACAAAATGGTGAAAACGGATTTGAAATTCGATGTTAGAGTCAAAAGTTACGAATTCTCGAAAAATTTAAAGCCCAAATAAGTGCATGCGCGTGGAATCGGAGATGGGTCCGTGCGATCGGACGGCTGCGACGCGTGCGCTCGGAGAGGTGAAATACTGCAGCTACACTTTTAAGTTTCTGAAAAGATAACGCCCACACGTGCCGTCCATTTGTGATTGCACGAATCTTGGCAAGTTTTGCCAGATTTTCTATGCCACATAGTACTCGGCTCGTTTGTGGCCATTTCATTCGGTCGGCCACATGTTTGTTTCACGCACGTAGAGGGGCTGGTGTGTCGGCGTTTATCAGTTCGTCCACAAGCCCGTTTGATGCATGCAGATGAGCTCGTGTGTGAGCGTTTATCAGTTCGCCCACACGCATGTTTGACGTCCACATGCCCGCACGATAGTCACCCGTTTCCTCTCCCACACCCCCAAACTGTCAGTTGTCATGTTTTTTTGTAGTGGTACATGATAACTGACTAGAGTGCTTGTAAATAGATGGCAACTTTCTCTCTCTTATCCGAACATGTTATTTTTGTCATGTCTTTTTTACAGCGTTTCTCTGGTAACTGCTAGTGTGCTTAGAAGCATATGGCAACTCGAACATATTATTTTTGCCTTGTCTTTCAAGTGTTACATGACAACTGCCTAGTATTAGTAGCTGGCAACTCCTAAAGTTTTCAAATCATGACAACCACAGTAGACCAGACCATACATGGCAACACCTGCAGTTGTCCATAAATGACAACTGCACTTGACCTGAGATGACAACTGGAGTAGACTAGGCCATACATGCCAACAACCGCAGTTGTTCATAAATGACAATTGCACTTGACCTGAGATGGCAACTGCAGTTTATTCAGACTGCAGCTAAACAACCATGACAACTGTAGTTGTCCAGACATGACAACTGCAGTTCAGCAACCATGACAATTGCAATTAAACAAACATGGAAGAGGGTCCGGACAGGTTCGGAGGTGAGGGTGAATGCTAAGTGTCACCCGGGTGTGAGGACCGTGGGGTAGGAGACCAGACGTGCAAGCGTTTGTGCGTTATATGTTTTGCCAACGCGTAGGCGTTTGGACGGGACCGCGAGACAGAAGGCCAGACGTGTGGGAATTATCTGGTTGGCCCACACGTAGACGTGTGGGCTGGTTTTCTTGCATACCATACGAGACGTATGGCAAGACCCATTAACGCTCACACGTATGGGCGTTATCGCGACCCTAAGTATTTGGACAGTAAATATACTAGACACCCCTAAAAGTGTAAAATGTAATTATACTAGACAAACAACTTAAATACATCACGAATCTTAGCGACAACGAATTCGACGAGATTTAGCAAAACCATCACACACTCTATCGTACCAACTTACAGCGAGAAAAGGGAATGGAAAGAAGATACATAGTACAACTTTATACTAAAACTAGTACAGTATAAAGTTGAGACAGTTATTTTAAAACGAAGAGAGTATTAAAGAATCGTTCTATCTGCAATTTGTATGACGGAAATGAAGAAAATAATAATGGATTCGCCAATCATCCTGGTGGACCGATCCAAGCTGTCCTGTCCGCGAGTAGCTAGTGGCCGGCGCCCCTTCGGCTGGGCCCGGCATGCAGCCTCGCCGTGAGCATCTCCACCGTCTCCGCCCACACCACCGCCGCCGGGTACACCGCCAAGTACGCCGCGCCGTCTCCCCTCCCCTCCGCCGGTGCCGGCCGCGCTGCACCGACAAGGCTCGTGCCGGCGATCAGGACGATGGCCACGAGCACGGGGATAGCCAGGCGCCGGGCCGACGATGCCATCACAGAACCCCCGAGAAGTTAAAAGCTGGTGTTTGGTGTAGCTTACTAGCTTTGAGGCTGAAACTCAGCTGTGAACGTACGCGAGGAGAGAGAGAGAGGGAGTGCCCTGCGACCGTATTTTGCAGCGCTGGTTGTGTTGTTCTTGGTTCGGTTGGTTGGTTCAGCTGGTGCCCGAGCGAGTGCGAGCGTGTATTTGTGGAGGCGGTGGTGCCGGGGATGGGTCGGTGAGACGGTGAGGGCGACGCGTTTGCTGACCTCTCGCAGAATTAAGGTGTAAAGCGGAAAGGGAATTCTAGTGGCGCGTCAGCTGAGCCCATGGAAAAAAGACGTGTAGATGTGCTGACCGATCGAGCATGCTGCATGCTGGCTGCTGCTCGATCGAATCCAGCGCTTTCCTTCTCACCGGCTGGTGGTGAGCAAACATGATATGTCCGATCGCTGACGCAGAGGAAAGGAATGAGGAATTTTTACAAATGGCGATTCTTTCCGTGAGGATGGCCTCGGTCCTGACCGTGAGTAAAGTGGCCACGCGTGCGAATCTGACGACCGGCCGGGTCGTTGTTACCCAGACACCGAAAGTTCCAGTTCCAGGAGCCTGCCGGATGCCTTGGGGTCGTATGTACTTGCTCGGGGTCTCCCTGAGAAACGCTTTAACTTCTCACCTGTTCCCATCGTCGAATGCTGCAACGCTCTAGATAGAAGTGAGTTTAGTTTCAGTCATGGTGTCAACGAACAAACAGAACTTCGCGTTGCACCTTCATGGAACCGCATATGCTGATATGGACGCGCACGACCGGATTCTATCCAATCCAAATATTCATGGACAAGATCTCCGACAGCAGTTTCGGAACACGTCAACGACCAAATCTAGAAGGACCGGTCATGCAGATTGTTGCAGTGATGCGACATGAGCACTAGGACCGCCACCACATCGTTGCCTCCACCGCCGCCGCCATCGCCTCGCGTGGGAGGTACTGTTGGAAATATGCCCTAGAGGCAATAATAAATTAGTTATTATTATATTTCTTAGTTCATGATAATCGTTTATTATCCATGCTATAATTGTATTGATTGGAAACACAATACTTGTGTGGATACATAGACAAAACACTGTCCCTAGTAAGCCTCTAGTTGACTAGCTCGTTGATCAAAGATGGCCAAGGTTTTCTGGCCATAGGCAAGTGTTGTTACTTGATAACGGGATCACATCATTAGGAGAATCATGTGATGGACTAGACCCAAACTAATAGACGTAGCATGTTGATCATGTCATTTTGTTGCTACTATTTTCTGCGTGTCAAGTATTTGTTCCTATGACCATGAGATCATATAACTCACTGACACCGGAGGAATGCTTTGTGTGTATCAAACGTCGCAACGTAACTGGGTAACTATAAAGATGCTCTACAGGTATCTCCGAAGGTGTTAGTTGAGTTAGTATGGATCGAGACTGGGATTTGTCACTCCGTGTGACGGAGAGGTATCTCGGGGCCCACTCGGTAATACAACATCACACACAAGCCTTGCAAGCAATGTGACTTAGTGTAAGTTGCGGGATTTGTATTGCGGAACGAGTAAAGAGACTTGCCGGTAAACAAGATTGAAATAGGTATGGAGGATACTGACGATCGAATCTCGGGCAAGTAACATACCGAAGGACAAAGGGAATGACATACGGGATTATATGAATCCTTGGCACTCAGGTTCAAACGATAAGATCTTCGTAGAATATGTAGGATCCAATATGGGCATCCGGGTCCCGCTATTGGATATTGACCGAGGAGTCTCTTGGGTCATGTCTACATAGTTCTCGAACCCGCAGGGTCTGCACACTTAAGGTTCGACGTTGTTTTATGCGTATTTGAGTTATATGGTTGGTTACCGAATGTTGTTCGGATTCCCGGATGAGATCATGGACGTCACGAGGGTTTCCGGAATGGTCCGGAAACGAAGATTGATATATAGGATGACCTCATTTGATTACCGGAAGGTTTTCGGAATTACCGGGAATGTACCGAGAATGACGAATGGGTTCCGGGTGTTCACCGGGGGGGGGGGGGGGGGACCCACCCCGGGGAAGCCCATAGGCCTTGGGAGTGGCGCACCAGCCCTTAGTGGGATGGTGGGACAGCCCAAGAAGGCCCTATGCGCCATAGGAAGAAAATCAAAGAGAAAAGAAAAAAAAGGAGGAGGTGGGAAAGGGAAGAAGGACTCCACCTTCCAAACCAAGTTGGATTCGGTTTGGAAGGGGAGACCTTCCCCCCTTGGCTCGGCCAACCCCCTTGAGGCTCCTTGAGCCCCAAGGCAAGGCCCCCCCTCTCCCACCTATATATACAGAGGTTTTAGGGCTGATTTGAGACGACTTTTCCACGGCAGCCCGACCACATACCTCCACGGTTTTTCCTCTAGATCGCGTTTCTGCGGAGCTCGGGCGGAGCCCTGCTGAGATAAGATCACCACCAACCTCCAGAGCGCCGTCACGCTGCCGGAGAACTCTTCTACGTCTCCGTCTCTCTTGCTGGATCAAGAAGGCCGAGATCATCGTCGAGCTGTACGTGTGCTGAACGCGGAGGTGCCGTCCGTTCGGCACTAGATCGTGGGACGGTTCGCGGGGCGGATCGAGGGACGTGAGGACGTTCCACTACATCAACCGCGTTCACTAACGCTTCTGCTGTACGGTCTACAAGGGTACGTAGATCACACATCCCCTCTCGTAGATGGACATCACCATGATAGGTCTTCGTGCGCGTAGGAAAATTTTTGTTTCCCATGCGACGTTCCCCAACAGTGGCATCATGAGCTAGGTTCATGCGTAGATGTCTTCTCGAGTAGAACACAAAAGTTTTTGTGGGCGGTGATGTGCGTTTTGCTGCCCTCCTTAGTCTTTTCTTGATTCCGCGGTATTGTTGGATTGAAGCGGCTTGGACCGACATTACTCGTACGCTTACGAGAGACTGGTTTCATCGCTACGAGTAACCCCGTTGCTCAAAGATGACTGGCAAGTGTCAGTTTTTTCCAACTTTAGTTGAATCGGATTTGACCGAGGAGGTCCTTGGATGAGGTTAAATAGCAATTCATATATCTCCGTTGTGGTGTTTACGTAAGTAAGATGCGATCCTACTAGATACCCATGGTCACCACGTAAAACATGCAACAACAAAATTAGAGGACGTCTAACTTGTTTTTGCAGGGTATGCTTGTGATGTGATATGGCCAACGATGTGATGTGATATATTGGATGTATGAGATGATCATGTTGTAATAGTTAATATCCACTTGCACGTCGATGGTACGGCAACCGGCAGGAGCCATAGGGTTGTCTTTAAACTAACGTTTGTGCTTGCAGATGCGTTTACTATATTGCTAGGACGTAGCTTTAGTAGTAATAGCATGAGTAGCACGACGACCCCGATGGCGACACGTTGATGGAGATCATGGTGTGACGCCGGTGACAAGAAGATCGTGCCGGTGCTTTGGTGATGGAGATCAAGGAGCACGTGATGATGGCCATATCATGTCACTTATGAATTGCATGTGATGTTAATCCTTTATACACCTTATCTTGCTTAGAACGACGGTAGCATTATGAGGTGATCTCTCACTAAAATTTCAAGACGAAATTGTGTTCTCCCCGACTGTGCACCGTTGCGACAGTTCTTCGTTCGAGACACTACGTGATGATCGGGTGTGATAGACTCAACTTTCACATACAACGGGTGCAAAACAGTTGCACACGCGGAACACTCGGGTTAAGCTTGACGAGCCTAGCATGTGCAGACATGGCCTCGGAACACATGAGACCGAAAGGTCGAGCATGAATCGTATAGTTGATATGATTAGCATAGAGATGCTTACCATCGGAACTATTCTCGACTCACGTGATGATCGGACTTGACATAGTGGATTTGGCTCATGTACCACTCAAATGACTAGAGAGATGTACTTTTTGAGTGGGAGTTCTTAAGTAATATGATTAATTGAATTAATTGTCATGAACATAGTCTAATGGTCTTTGCGAATTACGATGTAGCTTGCGCTATAGCTCTACTGTTTTTATATGTTCCTAGAGAAAATTTAGTTGAAAGTTGATAGTAACAAACTTTGTAGAGGATTGTCCTCGTTGTTGCACAGAAGGCTTATGTCCTTAATGCACCACTCGGTGTGCTGCACCTCGAGCGTCGTCTGTGGATGCTGTGAACATCCGACATACACGTTTCTGATGACTACACGATAGTTCAGTGCAAAATACTTAATGGCTTAGAAGCAAGGCGCCGAAGACGTTTTGAAACGTCACGGAACATAAGTGATGTTCTAAAGAGATGAAATTGTGATTTCATGCTCGTGCCCTTGTTGAGAGGTACGAGACCTCCGACAAGATTCTTTGTCCACAAAGTAAAGGAGAAAAGCTCAATAGTTGAGCGTGTGCTCAGATTGTTTGAGTACGACAATCACTTCAATCAAGTGGGAGTTAATCTTCCAGATGAGATAGTGATGGTTCTCCAAAGTCACTGCCACCAAGCTGTGAGAGCTTCGTGATGAACTATAACATATCAAGGATAGATACAATGATCCTTGAGCGATTCCGATGTTTGACACTGCGAAAGTAGAAATCAAGAAGGAGCATCAATAGTTGATGGTTTGTAAAACCACTAAGTTTCAAGAAAGGCAAGGGCTAGAAGGGATACTTCGTGAAACGGCAAAACAGTTGCTGCACTAATGAAGAGACCCAAGATTAAACCCAAACCCGAGACTAAGTGCTTCTGTAATGAGGGGAACAGTCACTGAGGCGGAGCAACTCTAGATACTTGGTAGATAAGAAGGCTGGCAAAAGTCGAAAGAAGTATATTTGATATACATGATGTTGATGTGTACTTTACTAGTACTCCTAGTAGCATGAGGGTATTGGATACCGGTTCGGTTGCTAAGTGATTAGTAACACGAAATGAAAGCTACGACATAAACGGAGACTAGCTAAAGGCGAGGTGACGATACGTGTTGGAAGTGTTTCCAAGGTTGATATGATCAAACGTCGCACGCTCCCTCTACCATCGGGATTGGTGTTAAACCTAAATAATTGTTATTTGGTGCTTGCGTTAAGCATGAACATGATTGGATCGTGTTTATTGCAATACGATTATTCATTTAAAGAGAATAATGGTTACTCTATTTTCTTGAATAATCACCTTCAATGGTTTATTGAATCTCGATCGTAGTGTTGCACATGTTCATGATATTGGTGCCAAAAGATACGAGGTAATGATGATAGTACCACTTACTTGTGGCACTGCCGCTTGAGTCATGTTGGTATAAATTGCATGAAGAGGCTCCATGCTGATGGACCTTTATACTCACTTGATTTTGAATCACTAGTGACATGCAAATCATACCACATGAGCAAGGCCTTGTTTTCATTGAGATGAAATAAGATAGTAACTTGTTGGAAGTGATACATTTTGATGTATGCAGTCCAATGGGTGCTGAGGCACGCAGTGGATATCATTATGTTCTTACTTCAATGACGATTTGAGTAGATACTAGAGTATTTGCTTAATGGATCACAAGTCTGAAATATTGAAAAGTTCAATTCTGTTTCGGAGTGAAGTTCGTCGTAACAAGAGGATAAACTGTTTACGATATGATCATAGAAATGAATATCTGAGTTACGAGTTTTGGTACGCAGTTAAGACAATGTGGAAATTGTTTCGCAGTTCATGCCACCTAGAACATCATAGTGTGATGATGTGTCTGAACGTCATAGCCACACACTATTTGGTATGGTGCATGCTATGATGTCTCTTATCGAATTACCACTATCGTTTATGGGTTAAGCATCAGAGACAATCACATTCACTTTAAATAGGGCACCGCGTATTTCCGTTGAGATGACACAGTATAGACTGAGGTTTAGAGAAATCTAAACTGTCGTTTCTTGAAAGTTTGGGGCTTCGACACTTATGTGAAAAAGTTTCAGTCTGATAAGCTCGAACCCAAAGCGGATAAATGCATCTTCATAGGATATCCAAAACAGTTGGGTACATCTCCTATCTCAGATCCGAAAGCAAAGTGTTTGTTTCTAGAAACGGATCCTTTCTCGAGGAAAGGTTTCTCTCGAAAGAATTGAGTGGGAGGGTGGTAGAACTTGATGAGGTTATTGAACCATCACTTCGACCAGTGTGTAGCAGGGCGCAGGAAGTTGTTCCTGTGGCGCCTACACCAATTGAAGTGAAAGCTGATGATGGTGATCATCGAGCATCGGATCAAGTTACTACAAGCCTCGTAGGTTGACAAGGTCGCGTACTACTACAGAGTGGTACGGTAACCCTGTCTTGGAGGTCATGTTGTTGAGCAACAATGAACCTACAAGTTATGGAGAAAGCAATGGTGGGCCCAGATTCCGACAAATGGCTGGAAGCCATGAAATCCGAGAGAGGATCCATGTATGAAAACAAAGTGTAGACTTTGGATGAACTACTTGATGGTCATAGGACTATTGAGTAAAGATGGATCTTTAAAAGGAAGACAGACGATGATAGTGATAAGTCACTATTAAGAAAAGCTCGACTTGTCGCAAAGATGTTTCCGACAAGATCAAACAGTTGACTATGATGAGACTTTCTCACTCGTAGCGATGCTAAAAGTCTGTTAGAATTATGTTAGTAGTTGTTGCATTATTTATGAAATATTGCATGTAGGATGTCAAAACATTGTTTCCTCGACGGTTTCCTTGAGCAAACATTGTATGAGATACAACCATGAGGTTTTGTCGATCCTAAAGATACTAGCAAGTATGCAAGCTCCAGCGATCCTTAAATGGACTGGTGCAAGCATCTCGGAGTTGGAATATACACTTTGATGAGATGATCAAGGATTTTGGGTTTGTACAAGGTTTATGAGTAACTTGTATTTCCAAAGAAGTGAGTGGGAGCACTATAGAATTTCTGATAAGTATATGTGGTTGACATATTGTGGATCAGAAGTAATGTAGAATTTCTGTAAGCATACAAGGTTGTTTGAAAGGAGTTTTCATAGGAATACCTGGATTGAGCTACTTGAACGTTGAGCATCAAAGATCTATGGAGATAGATCGAAAGCGCTTAATGGAAGTTTCAACAAGATGCATGCCTTGACAAGTTTTGAAGGAGTTCAAAATAGATCAGCAAAGAAGGAGTTCTTGGTTGCGTTGTAAGGTGTGAATTTGAGTAAGACTCAAAACCCGATCACGGCAGAATAAAGAGAATAGACAAAGGTCGTCTTCTATGCCTTAGCCGTAGACTCTAAAGTATGCCATGCTGAGTACCGCACTCGATGTGTGCCTTGCAGCAAGTCTGTTGAGAGGTACAGAGAGTGATCCATGATTGAATCACTAGCAGCGGTCAAAATTTATCCTTAGTAACTGATGGACTAAGGATTTTTTCTCGATTATGGAGGTGGTTAAAGAGTTCGTTGTAAAGGGTTACGTCGATGTAAGCTTTGACACTAATCCGAATAACTATGAGTAGTGAAACGGATTCGTATAGTAGAGTAGATATTTGGAGTATTTCCGAATAGCACATAGTAGCAGCATCTATAAGATGACATAAAGATTTGTAAAGAACACACGGATCTGAAAATTTCAGAACCGTTGACTAAAACCTCTATCATGATCAAGACGTGATCAGACCCCATAACTATATGGGTGTTGGATTCGTTGGAATCACATGGTGATGTGAACTAGATTATTGACTCTAGTGCAAGTGGGAGACTGTTGGAAATATGCCCTAGAGGCAATAATAAATTAGTTATTATTATATTTCTTAGTTCATGATAATCGTTTATTATCCATGCTATAATTGTATTGATTGGAAACACAATACTTGTGTGGATACATAGAGAAAACACTGTCCCTAGTAAGCTTCTAGTTGACTAGCTCGTTGATCAAAGATGACCAAGGTTTCCTGGCCATAGGCAAGGGTTGTTACTTGATAACGGGATCACATCATTAGGAGAATCATGTGATGGACTAGACCCAAACTAATAGACGTAGCATGTTGATCGTGTCATTTTGTTGCTACTGTTTTCTGCGTGTCAAGTATTTGTTCCTATGACCATGAGATCATATAACTCACTGACACCGGAGGAATGCTTTGTGTGTATCAAACGTCGCAACGTAACTGGGTGACTATAAAGATGCTCTACAGGTATCTCCGAAGGTGTTAGTTGAGTTAGTATGGATCAAGACTGGGATTTGTCACTCCGTGTGACGGAGAGGTATCTCGGGGCCCACTCGGTAATACAACATCACACACAAGCCTTGCAAGCAATGTGACTTAGTGTAAGTTGCGGGATCTTGTATTACGGAACGAGTAAAGAGACTTGCCGGTAAACGAGATTGAAATAGGTATGGAGGATACTGACGATCGAATCTCGGACAAGTAACATACCGAAGGACAAAGGGAATGACATACAGGATTATATGAATCCTTGCCACTAAGGTTCAAACGATAAGATCGTCGTAGAATATGTAGGATCCAATATGGGCATCCAGGTCCCGCTATTGGATATTGACCGAGGAGTCTCTCGGGTCATGTCTACATAGTTCTCGAACCCGCAGGGTCTGCACACTTAAGGTTCGACGTTGTTTTATGCGTATTTGAGTTATATGGTTGGTTACCGAATGTTGTTCGGAGTCTCGGATGAGATCACGGACGTCACGAGGGTTTCCGGAATGGTCCGGAAATGAAGATTGATATATAGGATGACCTCATTTGATTACCGGAAGGTTTTCGGAATTACCGGGAATGTATTGGGAATGACGAATGGGTTCCGGGTGTTCACCGGGGGGGGGGGCAACTCACCCCGGGGAAGCCCATAGGCCTTGGGGATGGCGCACCAGCCCTTAGTGGGCTGGTGGGACAGCCCAAGAAGGCCCTATGCGCCATAGGAAGAAAATCAAAGAGAAAAGAAAAAAAAAGGAGGATGTGGGAAAGGGAAGAAGGACTCCACCTTCCAAACCAAGTTGGATTCGGTTTGGAAGGGGAGACCTTCCCCCCTTGGCTCGGCCGACCCCCTTGGGGCTCCTTGAGCCCCAAGGCAAGGCCCCCCCTCTCACACCTATATATACGGAGGTTTTAGGGCTGATTTGAGACGACTTTTCCACGGCAGCCCGACCACATACCTCCACGGTTTTTCCTCTAGATCGCATTTCTGCGGAGCTCGGGCGAAGCCCTGCTGAGATTAGATCACCACCAACCTCCGGAGCGCCGTCACGCTGCCGGAGAACTCTTCTACCTCTCTATCTCTCTTGCTGGATCAAGAAGGCCGAGATCATCGTCGAGCTGTACGTGTGCTGAACGCGGAGGTGCCGTCCGTTCGGCACTAGATCGTGGGACTGATCGCGGAACGGTTCACGGGGCGGATCGAGGGACGTGAGGACGTTCCACTACATCAACCGCGTTCACTAACCCTTCTGTTGTACGGTCTACAAGGGTACGTAGATCACACATCCCCTCTCGTAGATGGACATCACCATGATAGGTCTTCGTGCGCGTAGGAAATTTTTTGTTTCCCATCTGACGTTCCCCAACAGGTACTAGATGCGATTTGAATATGGATGGTCAGAAAAAATTAAAGCTTGCCAGCAAAATTGTTGAAGTCACACGTGTTATGCATGAATTGTCCCTCCTTGTACAGCAAACCGCGATCATGGTGTCATACTGTCATTCAAAGCAAACATCGATAAAAGAATTTTGTGTACTCCATTAGATAATATACCCACTACAAGAAATAAGCTCGTTTATGACGAAAAATAATGACGACGGTTTTATTGGTCATAGATCTATGACTAAAATCTACAAAAAGGTCATGAGGTGTCTAAGAGGGTCCAAACCGTAGAAATTTTTGACCATCTCTATGAAGAAGGTCATAACCCCATTGCCTAAAATGGTCACTGGCATGTGCGGCTCTATTTGTGCCCGCCTTGTAGGTCCTCCATGACAAAATTAAGAAGGTCATAGGCTTAAATAGAGGTGACTGGGCAGAAACTCAACAATTTCACCTACGTGTCTTGTATAGGTGTCGACAAGGCTACAAATGGAAAATGAATTTTACGTCCAAAGAAAATGAAAAATCCCTTTAGCAACATTGTTTGTCATTCCAAGATGCACCCTTGTGCAAAATTGTTCGACCGATTTTCTTACAATTCCATCTGATTTCCTTCTTATTCGACAGAAAACCGTTTAAATGAAGAAAAATAGCTTTAAAGATCAAAATTGAATAAGTTGGTTATCGTCCATTAAATGTGGTATTCTTGAGTGAAACATTTAGTGATGTCATTTGGGAAAATATTTTCGTACATGTTTCACAAACCCCTTCTATTTTTAGCACTTAGAAATTATTTTAGATAGCACCTTTCTCTAACCAATCAGGACGCAGAATCCCTCTCCTTCGGATCACACCACTACATGGCATGTGAGCCGTTCACGCGATACGTATCCAACGTATCTCACCCACCTATCCTACCTATGATAAAGACATGTAGATTGGTTTCCTAGTGACACATGAATCCGCAGTACTACGAGATACATTCGAATTGAAAAAGGTTTCAGAGGTCGTATGCTACACGTGAATATCCTTTCCAAAAATCAATATTTGCTTGTCGTTCACGTACATGTGCATGACGATTTTTTTCTTTTAAGAGGAAATGTGAATAAACAAACTTGGTATGCATCTGTCTATGTACATGTTAAATCTCGAACCAATCAGGACGCATAAAACTTTTCCCACGGATCACCCCGTGTAGCCAATCTGAGCCGTCCACGTCTTACCGATCTAACGTCTCTCATTCACCTCTCTTGGAATAATTGGAATATGAAAAAAGAGAGAGAGAGAGCCCCTTCTCCCTCGCGTTCTCTCTGTGTCTCTCTCTCCCCTCACGCGACTCCTCCGCCGCCGCCACCTCTGCCACTCGATTCCGGTGTGTTGAGGCGGCTCTCGCCGGCGCGCAGCTCTTTACTCCCCGGGCTCTCGTAGCGCCGCTCTTTACCCCCCTCTCGTTAGATGCATCTCCCGAGCCCTCCAGTGCTCTCCCGCAACACTCATGCATGGCTAGGGTTTTGGCCTCCACCCCTAGCTTCGTCGGGATCTGCCGCATCCGGCGATGGCAAGTCCAGAGGTGGCCGGATCTGGCACCGGTAAGCCCCTCCCTTCCTTCTTTGCGCAATCGATCCTCCCCATCTCACCTTCTCTTGTCTTCCCTTTTGGCAGGTCGCCATGGTTTTGGACGGGACGACAACGATGGCAGGAGGGGTGAACCTCCGTGCGACGGGCCGCCTCCATGGAGATGGAGCTCCTTCTCCATCACGGCCACCTGGACTCGCCTCGCCGCTCCATGGACTCGTCTCGATGCCGCTTGGTGTGTGTGCCGCCGTCGTCGCCTGTTGGCCCTCACCAGGAAGGAGATGATAGATTGGGCCAGGCACGTCCGCGCGGAGGAGTGCCACCGGCTAGCGCATGCGGCTCTACGTCTGCGACACCATCCTTGGATACAATAAGTGAGCAACTCCCTTCGTTCTTTCCCCCTCGCGTGGGTCTCTAAATCACTGAACCACACATGTTGCTGTCGCCACTAAAAACACTGGTAACATTCAGCTACTATCATATCCTAGCCTTCGTAGAATCACTGAACCACACATGTTGCTGCAAGCACTTGAGACATGAGTAACTGATAAATTTGTAACCATACACAATTTAAAACCATCCAAAGAAACGATGTCGCTCCTGGCTGCTGCTGTGTCCACATCCTACTGGAGTCACTAATATCCTGTCCGCATTGGCAAGCGCCCACCTGTTGAAATCCGGCGAGGACAGTAACTGTTGCATACCCTTTCTTGTTTCTTCTTTGGTGAATGCTTCCTATTCCTCTTTCCTAAACTTCCTCCTCTCTAGGGTAGTGTGGTAGGTCGAATAGTAGATGTCCCTGTCAAGAACTTGTGACGGTGTTTTTTTTTGTGAGCCTGGAGAAGTAAAATGAAGTGATACACTGAGACAACAATAGTGAATTTGGGAAATCATGCGACAGAAGGATGGCAAATCTGAAAGAGGTGAATTTCTTCTTGGTGTGTGTTTCAGGTATTCACCATGAAGCTTGCTAAACCCATCTTTGTGAGCTCCATTTGTGTTGGAATACCCTCCCAAATCTTCATAGCGGGAGAAGCCTCGTGTGATGCCCTTGGAAAGTCCACTGCATAGAGATATTCATTCAGTCCCTTTCTTTTCAAGAGACAATATATTTGTTCAAGTTAGTTGTTACTTTCCAGCATATGCAAATAGTTCTTGTCGTGACAACTCACAATAATGTTTATCAAATGAAAAAGGACCACTTATCAAACCTGACCTATTAAACACCATTTGAATTTGAACCTCCAACTATTTACACTATCCAGTTTATCAATCAGGTCAATTCATTAATGATAATTAGGTGGTGTGGTCAACATCCCTGCCACATCGTTCACATATGGTAATTAAAATTTCATTCTGTATCCAATTTCTACCGCGCTTCTTTCTTCCGTTCCTAGCATTTCTTTTTGTGGAAGTAGTTTTATCTGAATAGTATATTTTTTTTGTACGTGGGCCTCAATTGCTTCTGTTAAACTGTGTTGGCCATGTCTAGACCCAGGAGCTTGCTAGGTTGCTCCTGGCTGATACCACCACACTAAGATATTAATATTAACAGTTAACATTACTGATGAGAAGGAGTATACCACTATACCAGCTTCTGCTTAGCGATATTACATAGGATTAAAATCGCGTGGGTCTCTAAATCCGTGGGTCTTGCCTGCGTGTGTCTTGCCTGAATATGTGCGGAATACCCTCTTCAAATAATATAGGAGTCGGTGTCTTGCCTGCATGTGCAAGTTTATTTAACTGTACTCGTATTGAGCTTTTCCGTCGAACTTTTTACATCAACAGGAGAAAAGACAATGTGGGCAATACTGTGTGCCGCAAAGAAAAATAATATTGAATGCTCATATAAGCAGTACTACATATAAGTGATGTATTACATCAAGATGACACATATATCTGATTTTCCATATTCTACATGAGTTGGCTTCTGTATGTTCTAACGGATGTTGCCTTGTTTTGTGCAGGCTTATTCCGTGCTACACTGGTGCAACAAGTAGTGTATTGGTTTCATATCAGCATAGCTTCCCAATTCATATATGGAGTTCAGCATATCAGGAAATAAGTGACCTTTCCCAAATAATGCAGTTGAGGGGACTTCTGAATGTTACTTTTCGAATAGCGAGAAGGAGGATTATTGATATATGCACCGGACCATGGAATGATTCACGTCGTTCATCAATCAATGCTAGGCTCTGTATTATCCAAGATATTAGTACTTGGATGTGTTCTTTTTTGCTGCCTATGAGGCAATTTAATTTAATTTAGTTCTCAATTAGGAAATCTGCCACATGTTCTTGTTTTCTATTTAGTTCTTAAACTATGATTTTGTAAATTGAGTTGTTGTGATTTTTTTCATAATTGGATATGAATTTGGCTCTAGGTAACTATAACTTTAACAAATGCATTCTGATTAGGAGGACAACATTGGGAAATATATGTTTGTTCTTATTCTTCGATATTATTAATACAATCGATTTACTTTTGTTCCACAATAGCAGTGGACCACCTAAATCATTCATGTGTTTCATGTTATACTTCTATCTGTACATTGCTTGATTTGCTGCTATTTTTAGAATTTATGTGGCTTGATGTATACTTCCTTTGTAAACATATATGAGACGTTTTACAAAGGGAGTAGAAGCTATGCTTTAGTATTTGTTGATCTATCATGTTAGTCTGCTTGGGTCTGCCTTTTAGGCTTACCATTCTGTTTTTATATCTTGTTGTGCGCAGCAAATGTGTCAGAGCCACAAGAGGTTGATGAAGATGGTGATAAGGGAAAGGGATAGAGTGGGCGCTATGCGGAAGCGACGACAGCCTACTACCTAAATGCTTCAAGGCATCGTGTTCTATTCGAGTAGCAAGTACATTGACTTTCACACGTCTAGCCCCTTACCTGCAGGTATTTGGCACCAACAACGAACACATCTAGCTTGCTTGTATAAAATGTTGCGACTCTACACTATCATCCCGTTTATTTATGTAGAATGGAGATTTCAATTTTTTTGTTGCCGGAGGATGAGTCTGGTTGAGCCAGCAATAGTCTGGATTTAGTATGCCTAACTTTGTCTATCTTAATCAATGAAAATTGTTGTTCTCCCCTAGAAAGCTTTGTGATCGATTAATAAATTACTTGACTAAAATATGTGTTCTTCTGGTTGGTCTCGTGCAAAAGTTATAAACTTTTTCAAGTAGTACTGCTCATTATATTTCGCCAAGTAACACTGATTTGCACTTGTATGTTAGTTTAGTTACTAGATTGGTTTTAGAATGTCTCCAAAATTTTGTTGATCTACTAACAAACACCTTGCATTACTATAGAAGTCCTTCAAGACAAGAGATTTAAGTGTCGTCTTGTAGAACTCTTGCTGAAGATTGACGTGCTGACTAGCAGATCAAGAAAAAAAATTCATTATGTTGTTTATACATATCTGATTGTAGTTACATGCGACAACAAGTTTTATGTATGTCAAAATCTCTGTAGGCATCCGTTATTTCAGTTGGATTTATGTATGACAACATCTGTAGTTACGTGTCACTCGTATTTATTTATACAACAATTAATTTCAGTGAAAAAACAGTGTGGCCAAATAATTCAATTAGACGGATCAAATATTGTCTTTGTTACTTCATTCAAAGGCACTCAATTTTACCAAGTAATGTCCAATTAATACCTAACGGACAATACCAGTCCTTCCCAAGAACTGTGTGTAGCATTCCTATGTAAAAATAACTAGCTCGTTTTGTGTTCTTTTCTGCCGTTTCTCACATTTCTTTGTTCCCAGCTAACTTCTATTCAGATTTTTGTGTTCTTCGTTCCCAGCTAACTGCTACTAGCCTCACCTAGACTCAAGGTTTTTTAGTCGATGAGTCGTACTGGGGTAGCGACTCTTCATTCGTCGTGATTATTGAAGACTCGTGGTTGATGAGTTGACATGCGATGAGTCGACACGAGTTAAGAAATAGGTCTAATGAAATTACAAACCTGGGCATCAATAAAATTACCATAGTATATCTATATAGTTAATAATAGTCTGTATATACTTATTAATAGTCTATAATAAAACAAATTTGGATGTAGATCTATTTCTACAGGTTATTCTGATTCACTACTTGCTTTTCGACATTTAATCTGTCATTTAAGAAAAATAAATCTAAAAAAGTTGAATTGAATTATCAGTTCTCTTTGTTTTGACTAGGTTGAGAATCGCACGAATTAGTCTAGTTTTTATGTGTTATTTAGTTTCATGTTTTAGTCCTGCTTGACTTTCAACCGTTGTATACTAGATTGTTTAATTACCAATGGTTTATATTTGTTATTATTTTAAATTATCATTATAATTCAGTCATTAGTATTGAATTTTGTTAGCTCTTTTCAGCACCCTTAATCTGGTCTGTGCAGGTAGTTGTTAGCTCCGGCAGCTCCAAATACTCCTAGAAGTTTCAAGACCACCAAGTACTCCTGCGGAGTCATTAATGCTCTTGGACACCGTTATTTCACCAAGAACATGATCATTGGGACATGCCAAGCTGATTGTAAATTATTGTATTTTTTGTGATACGATGTAATTGTAAATTATTTTATTTTTGTGCATAAATAATTGATTGATCGGCCTATCTTAGAAACATGCTTTTGTGCACCAGAACTTTGCAAATTAAGGCCTAAAACTAATTCAACTAGACTATTTAAACCAAATTATTTGTCCAAATAGATTATGGACACTATTTGACCAAATAATTGCGTTGAACAGATTATTTCCGTAAAAATAAATGGGCTCGAACCTAATCATTGGGCCGAAATGATTATGGCCTTAAAAATAGATGGGCCAAACTATTAGGCTTGGCCCATGTAGAACTGATCGGGAAAATCATGCCATGTCAGATCCCATGTGGATTCCATGTCACCACAAGCGACACTTCAGCATGCCACGTCAGATCATACGTGGTTCACTTGTGCCACGTCGTCTTGCCATGTAAGATCCTACGTGGTTTAGGCACATGGCCATGACCAAAAATTTGGTCACACATTTAACGACCAAAACATTTTCGTCGTAGATCTAATGACCAAAATATCATAAAGGTCATGTTTCTACATTCTTGACGGCCAACTGTTGACCTTCCACATTTGGTCATAACAAGGTCATAAAACAATAACAATGACCTTCCGGTGACCAAAATGGGGCGTCATGATTGAACAAATTCCTTGGAGTGACCATTAGATTCATGCGGGGATGTAGTTTCTGAATATGTAATTTTGACCGCATATAATATATATTTAGCTAGTTGAATTGATAACCTAGAACTACCACTAGTGGAAAATGGGCCTTTGGCCGGGACCCTTTAATCCCGGCTTGCCTCTGGGCCGGGACTAAAGGCCCGGCCACGTCGCCCCAATTCTCAATGCCTCTCTCGAGGATTTAGTCCCGGCCTATAAGGAGCCCTTAGTCCCGGTTCGTGTCCCAAACCGGGACTAAAGGGCTACGCAGTGGGCAGTGGTGGTGGCAACCGTTCGTATCCCCCTTTAGTCCCGGTTGGTGGCTCAACCCGGGACTAAAGGCCTAACACGTGGCCTGCCGTAGTGGTGGCAACCGTTGGTATACCTCTTTAGTCTCGGTTGGTGGCTCAACCCGGGACTAAAGGCCCAAAACGGTTTGCATCCCGCGTCGTTTCGGGCGATGAAAAGCACGAACCGAAGCACACTTGCCATTTCTCTGTTTCTTCTTATCTCTCGCTCTCCCTCTCTGTTCTTCTCCTCTCTTCTTCCCTTCTCTTCTTCCACCATGCCAACTCTATTTCTAAAGGTGCTCGCACAGGGCACGACCATGCTCGATGTCGTGTACACGAACGAGAGCAGGGAGGTGCCGTTTTTTCTTGAACAGTTGAAGGAACGATGGCTTGACGCCGCAATGGATCATGAGAAGTTCTTGGGGCTTGATCTGGAGTACACGACCGATCAACGCGGTGTTGTCGTCATCCAACTATGCTTCGCACGCCATGTCTTGATCTTCCAATGGGCGAGGTAAGTTTTGAGGCTTTCTTTGATCCAAGATAATGACATTGTAAGTTTATTTGTTTCAATCATAGTTGGTTCCCTTCAAATAGCTGTAGTGAAACAATTTTGATTAGTTGAAGGGGAACACAATCTAATTGGAATAGTGTTCCATAATCTAGAAAATCGTATTAGAATCAACTAGTGTTTAATATGTTCCATTGGAATCATAGTTGGTTCCCTTCAAATAGTTGTAGTGAAATAATTTTGATTAGTTGAAGGGGAACACAATCTGATTGGAATAGTGTTCCATAATCTGAAAAATCGTATTAGAATCAACTAGTGTTTAATATGTTCCATTGGAATCATAGTTGGTTCGCTTCAAATAGTTGTAGTGAAACAATTTTGATTAGTTGAAGGGAACACAATCTGATTGGAATAGTGTTCCAAAATCTGAAAAATCTGATTGGTTCAATATGTTCCATTGAAATCATAGTTGTAGTGATACAATTTTATGCGGTGTTCTTTGATCCAAGGTTATGAAAATTGCATATAGCTAGTGATCTCTCTAGGTTCCATTGGATAGCAATATGATATGTCATAGTCATGAAAATTGCATATAGCTAGTGATCTCTCTAGGTTCCATTGGATAGCTATAGTGATCTCTCTAGGTTCCATTGCATATGTTCTATTTGAATCCTAAAGATAATTTTCTCTTTAGTTGTAGTGAAACATGTTTCCTTATTGCAGAAGTATGTAACATTTGTTCCATTTTAATTTTTTTCTGTTGCAGAAGTGACAAGCATTGTCCAGAACTCATGGACTTCCTTCGCAGCGGCATCACTTTTGCTACCGTTGACATAAGGAACGACAAGCTGAAGATGAGGTACAGCTTCGGTATTGAGATACCAACTGGTTGCCTCATTGATCTCCAAACGGTATTCAGGCTTCGACATGTCAGGACTTCGATGGCTCATATGGCAGTTTCCTTGATCGACGAGGAATATGGTGATATGAAGACCAGTTTCCCAAAGTCTCAGCACAAACTTTGGGAGAAGGGCCCACTTGATCCTATCAACATTGAGTATGCAGTAAAAGATGCATGCGTTTCATACGAGTTGTACCGCAAGATTCGAGTCGTTAACTATGGCCAGCGTCACCTCGAGGAAGGTGGACATTCTGATTCAGACGATTCAGACGAGTAGTATTCTAAACGTCGAAGACTTGTATATATATCTATGGTAGCTATTATTATGTACTGTTTGGACTAGTATCATGTACTACTTGGACCAATTTATATATGCCTAGTTTTTGTTTGTGCCATTATAGTTTCCAAATTTGAATGGTTTAGCCCTTTCTAACTTCATTTGCTACTTTTGAATGGTTTAGCCCTTTCTAACTTCATGGTATCATGCATTTCGACCACATATATATACAAAAAGTCTTCAGTTCAAATAAGTTCAAAAAATGAAATCCCTTTTGTAACAGATCTGTTTTTGATTAAAACGGTCATTTAAAAATGAAAGACCATTAGTCCCACGTGGCGTGCAGCGGAACCACGTGGCGTGCCGCGGAACCACTTTTGTTGTGGGGGTCGCTTTTCCTTCTTCTCCTTGTGCTAGATATTTGTTATGCATTAGGGAAAGAAGGAATAGCGACCATCATCGACGGTCAAAAAATCAGGTGAGGGAGTGTCCACCATACATGAGAGAACAAGAAAGCCGACTGTTGTTGTGGGGGTTGCTTCTCCTTCTTCTCTTTGTGCTAGATATTTGTATGCACTAGGGGAATAAGGAGTAGCGACCATCATCGACGGTCAAAAAATCAGGTGAGGGAGTGTCCACCATACATGAGAGAAGAAGAATGTTGACTCTTGTTGTGGGGGGTCGTTTCTCCTTCTTCTCCTTGTGCTAGATATTGGTTTTTAACACATGCTATGTGGGTGAAATGATGATAGCATGCCAACTTTCAACATTTTCATAGTTCATTTGTAGTGCTTTTCAATTTCAGGGTCAACTAGCTCAAAAAAGTAAATGCACGAAGAATACCAAATGAAGTCAGAAATTGTTGAAATTTTGTGATGTGCCTTTGAATGGTGCATTTTTAACACACAAAAAGTATGGAGTTCAAATAAGTTTAAAAAAATGAAATCCCTTTGTAAGAGATGAGTTCTCATTCGAAACGCTCATACTTCGAGAGAGATTGTCCGTTATGTACACGAAGTGCATCCAGTTTTTGTCGTAGCCCTCTCAACTTTTTAACACATGCTATGTGGGTGAAATTATGATAGCATGCCAACTTTCAACATTTCCATAGTTCATTTGTAGTGCTTTTCAATTTAAGGGTCTCCTAGCTCAAAACAAATAAGTAAATGCACGAAGAATACCAAATGAAGTCAGAAATTGTTGAAATTTTGTGATGTGCCTTTGAATGGTGCATTTGGAACACACAAAAAGTATGGAGTTCAAATAAGTTCAAAAAAATGAAATCCATTTGTAAGAGATGAGTTCTCGTTCGAAACGCTCATACTTCGAGAGAGATTGTCCGTTTTGTACACGAAGTGCATCCAGTTTTTGTCGTAGCCCTCTCAACTTTTTAACACATGCTATGTGGGTGAAATGATGAAGTATGCCAACTTTCAACATTTTCATAGTTCATTTGTAGTGCTTTTCAATTTAAGTGTCAACTAGCTCAATTTTTTTTTAGTAAATGCACGAAGAATACCAAATGAAGTCAGAAATTGTTGAAATTTTGTGATGTGCCTTTGAATGGTGCATTTTGAACACACAAAAAGTATGGAGTTCAAATAAGTTCAAAAAAATGAAATCCCTTTGTAAGAGATGAGTTCTCGTTCGAAACGCTGATACTTCGAGAGAGATTGTCCGTTTTGTACACGAAGTGCATCCAGTTTTTGTCGTAGCCCTCTCAACTTTTTAACACATGCTATGTGGGTGAAATGATGATAGAATACCAACTTTCAACATTTTCATAGTTCATTTGTAGTGCTTTTCAATTACATGGTCAACTAGCTCAAAAAAAAGTAAATGCACGAAGAATACCAAATGAAGTCAGAAATTGTTGAAATTTTGTGATGTGCCTTTGAATGGTGCATTTTGAACACACAAAAAGTATGGAGTTCAAATAAGTTCAAAAAAATTAAATCCCTTTGTAAGAGATGAGTTCTCGTTCGAAACGCTGATACTTCGAGAGAGATTGTCCGTTTTGTACACGAAGTGCATCCAGTTTTTGTCGTAGCCCTCTCAAATTTTTAACACATGCTATGTGGGTGAAATGATGATAGCATGCCAACTTTCAACATTTTCATAGTTCATTTGTAGTGCTTTTCAATTTCAGGGTCAACTAGCGCAAAAAAAAAGTAAATGCACGAAGAATACCAAATGAAGTCAGAAATTGTTGAAATATTGTGATGTGCCTTTGAATGGTGAATTTTGAACACACAAAAAGTATGGAGTTCAAATAAGTTCAAAAAAATGAAATCCCTTTGTAAGAGATGAGTTCTCGTTCGAAACGCTGATACTTCGAGAGAGATTGTCCGTTTTGTACACGAAGTGCATCCAGTTTTTGTCGTAGCCCTCTCAACTTTTTAACACATGCTATGTGGGTGAACTGATGATAGCATGCCAACTTTCAACATTTTCATAGTTCATTTGTAGTGCTTTTCAATTTCAGGGTCAACTAGCTCAAAAAAAAAAGTAAATGCACGAAGAATATCAAATGAAGTCAGAAATTGTTGAAATTTTGTGATGTGCCTTTGAATGGTGAATTTTGAACACACAAAAAGTATGGAGTTCAAATAAGTTCAAAAAAATGAAATCCCTTTGTAAGAGATGAGTTCTCGTTCGAAATGCTGATACTTCGAGAGAGATTGTCCGTTTTGTACACGAAGTGCATCCAGTTTTTGTCGTAGCCCTCTCAACTTTTTAACACATGCTATGTGGGTGAACTGATGATAGCATGCCAACTTTCACCATTTTCATAGTTCATTTGTAGTGCTTTTCAATTTAAGGGTCAACTAGCTCAAAAAAAAAGTAAATGCACGAAGAATACCAAATGAAGTCAGAAATTGTTGAAATTTTGTGACGTGCCTTTGAATGGTGCATTTTTAACACACAAAAAGTATGAAGTTCAAATAAGTTCAAAAAAATGAAATCCCTTTGTAAGAGATGAGTTCTCGTTCGAAACCCTGATACTTCGAGAGAGATTGTCCGTTTTGTACAGGAAGTGCATCCAGTTTTTGTCGTAGCCCTCTCAACTTTTTAACACATGCTATGTGGGTGAACTGATGATAGCATGCCAACTTTCAACATTTTCATAGTTCATTTGTAGTGCTTTTCAATTTCAGGGTCAACTAGCTCAAAAAAAATAAGTAAATGCACGAAGAATACCAAATGAAGTCAAAAATTGTTGAAATTTTGTGACGTGCCTTTGAATGGTGCATTTTTAACACACAAAAAGTATGGAGTTCAAATAAGTTCAAAAAATGAAATCCCTTTGTAAGAGATGAGTTCTCGTTCGAAACCCTGATACTTCGAGAGAGATTGTCCGTTTTGTACACGAAGTGCATCCAGTTTTTGTCGTAGCCCTCTCAACTTTTTAACACATGCTATGTGGGTGAAATGATGATAGCATGCCAACTTTCAACATTTTCATAGTTCATTTGTAGTGCTTTTCAATTTCAGGGTCAACTAGCTCAAAAAAAAGTAAATGCATGACGAATACCAAATGAAGTCAGAAATTGTTGAAATTTTGTGATGTGCCTTTGAATGGTGCATTTTGAACACACAAAAAGTATGGAGTTCAAATAAGTTCAAAAAAATGAAATCCCTTTGTAAGAGACGAGTTCTCGTTCGAAACCCTGATACTTCGAGAGAGATTGTCCGTTTTGTACACGAAGTGCATCCAGTTTTTGTCGTAGCCCTCTCAACTTTTTAACACATGCTATGTGGGTGAAATTATGATAGTATGCCAACTTTCAACATTTTCATAGTTCATTTGTAGTGCTTTTCAATTTCAGGGTCAACTAGCTCAAAACAAATAAGTAAATGCACAAAGAATACCAAATGAAGTCGGAAATTGTTGAAATTTTGTGACGTGCCTTTGAATGGTGGATTTTGAACACACAAAAAGTATGGAGTTCAAATAAGTTCAAGAAATGAAATCCCTTTGTAAGAGATGAGTTCTCGTTCGAAACCCTGATACTTCGAGAGAGATTGTCCGTTTTGTACACGAAGTGCATCCAGTTTTTGTCGTAGCCCTCTCAACTTTTTAACACATGCTATGTGGGTGAAATGATGATAGCATGCCAACTTTAAACATTTTCATAGTTCATTTGTAGTGCTTTTCAATTTCAGGGTCAACTAGCTCAAAACAAAATAAGTAAATGCACGAAGAATACCAAATGAAGTCAGAAATTATTTAAATTTTGTGATGTGCCTTTGAATGGTGAATTTTGAACACACAAAAAGTATGGAGTTCAAATAAGTTCAAAAAAATGAAATCCCTTTGTAAGAGATGAATTCTCGTTCGAAACCGTGATACTTCGAGAGAGATTGTCCGTTTTGTACACGAAGTGCATCCAGTTTTTGTCGTAGCCCTCTCAACTTTTTAACACATGCTATGTGGGTGAAATGATGATAGCATTCCAACTTTCAACATTTTCATATTTCATTTGTAGTGCTTTTCAATTTCAGGGTCAACAAGCTGAAAAAAAAGAAAAGTAAATGCACGAAGAATACCAAATGAAGTCAGAAATTGTTGAAATTTTGTGATGTGCCTTTGAATTGTGCATTTTGAACACACAAAAAGTATGGAGTTCAAATAAGTTCAAAAAAGTGAAATCCCTTTGTAAGAGATGAGTTCTCGTTCGAAACCCTGATACTTCAAGAGAGATTGTTCGTTTTGTACACGAAGTGCATCCAGTTTTTGTCGTAGCCCTCTCATGTTTTTAACACATTCTATGTGGGTGAAATGATGATAGCATGCCAACTTTCAACATTTTCATAGTTCATTTGTAGTGCTTTTCAATTTCAGGGTCAACTAGCTCAAAAAAAAAAAGAAAAGTAAATGCACGAAGAATACCAAATGAAGTCAGAAATTGTTGAAATTTTGTGATGTGCCTTTGAATGGTGCATTTTGAACACACAAAAAGTATGGAGTTCAAATAAGTTCAAAAAAAATGAAATCCCTTTGTAAGAGATGAGTTCTCGTTCGAAACGCTGATACTTCGAGAGAGATTGTCCGTTTTGTACACGAAGTGCATCCAGTTTTTGTCGTAGCCCTCTCAACTTTTTAACACATGCTATGTGGGTGAAATGATGATAGCATACCAACTTTCAACATTTTCATAGTTCATTTGTAGTGCTTTTCAAATACAGGGTCAACTAGCTCAAAAAAAAAGTAAATGCACGAAGAATACCAAATGAAGTCAGAAATTGTTGAAATTTTGTGATGTGCCTTTGAATGGTGCATTTTGAACACACAAAAAGTATGGAGTTCAAATAAGTTCAAAAAAATGAAATCCCTTTGTAAGTGATGAGTTCTCGTTCGAAACCCTCATACTTCGAGAGAGATTGGCCGTTTTGTACACGAAGTGTATCCAGTTTTTGTCGTAGCCCTCTCAACTTTTTAACACATGCTATGTCGGTGCATAACAAAATAGTTAATAGTTTGGATAGTCAAAATAATTACTTTTGAAAATAGAAAATAGTTTTGAATTATTTATTCAATTTCAAACACTTTTCATTATCATAGTTTTGTCAAATTCTCAAATATGCAATAAGAATTTTAATAAATATAGTTTTTAATTGAAAATAACAAAATAGTTAATAGTTTGGATAGTCAAAATAATTACTTTTTAAAATAGAAAATAGTTTTAAATTATTTATTCAATTTCAAACACTTTTCATTATCATAGTTTTGTCAAATTCACAAATATGCAAAAAGAATTTTAATAAACATAGTTTTTAATTGAAAATAACAAAATAGTTAGTAGTTTGGATAGTCAAAATAATTACTTTTGAAAATAGAAAATAGTTTTGAATTATTTATTCAATTTCAAACATTTTTCATTATCATAGTTTTGTCAAATTCTCAAATATGCAAAAAGAATTTTAATAAACATATTTTTAATTGAAAATAACAAAATAGTTAATAGTTTGGATAGTCAAAATAATTACTTTTGAAAATATAAAATAGTTTTGAATTATTTATTCAATTTCAAACACTTTTCATTATCATAGTTTTGTCAAATTCTCAAATATGCAAAAAGAATTTTAATAAACATAGTTTTTAATTGAAAATAACAAAATAGTTAATAGTTTGGATAGTCAAAATAATTTCTTTTGAAAATAGAAAATAGTTTTGAATTATTTATTCAATTTCAAACACATTTCGTTATCATAGTTTTGTCAAATTCTCAAATATGCAAAAGAATTTTTAATAAACATAGTTTTTAATTGAAAATAACAAAATAGATAATAGTTTGGATAGTCAAAATAATTAATTTTGAAAATAGAAAAAAATTGAAACTATATGAGAATTCATAGAGAAAATTCAATCTAAATTCAAAGTGAACTCACTTTGAATTCAGATTGAATTTTCTCCATAATTTCAAATATAGTTTCAATTTTCAGTGAGTTTAGGTCCGTAAGCCTGCTTTAGAGAGGAGCTCGATGGACAAGCTGCGACGGGGCTTATAAACAAGGTGGGACTAAACTTATCGTGCAGCCGAGGAGGGGCTTTAGTCCCGGGTGGAGCCACGCCCCGGGACTAAAGACCCACTTTAGTCCCGGCTGGAGCCACACACCGGGACTAAAGACCCCCTGCTTCCCGCCTCCTGGTCTGCCCGAAAAGAGGCCTTTAGTCCCGGGTCGTGGCTCCACCCGGAACTAAAGGGGGTCTTTAGTCCCGGTTCGAGCCACGCGCTGGGACTAAAGATCCACCTATATAAGCGGGACTTCAAAAAATTCCAACCCAAATCGTCCATTTCTCTTCTTCTTCCTCTCGTTTTCCTGCCCGACGCGGCACAACGACGAACTCGATGACGCCGTCAGGCTGCCCGCCGTCCTGCTCGCCGCCGCGTGCCGTCGCGCCGTCCTCCTCGCCGCCGCGCCGTCCTCTTCGCCGCCCTCCTCGCCGTCGCGCCATCCTCCTCGCCGCATGCCGTCGACACCTCTGACCGGTAAGCCCCCCGCCCCCTCCTCCCCAACACTCCGACCGGTAGAAGAATAGAAGAAAAAGGAGAAGAAAAGAAGAAAAAGGAGAAGAAAGGAAGAAAAAGGGAAGAAAAGAAGAAAAATATTTTTTTGTCATTTAATTCCTATTGTTATTAGGTTTGTGCTAGATTATTAGGGTTAGTAATATTTAGAATTAGGAAAAAGGAAAATAAGAAGAGGAGGAGAAGAAAAGAAGAAAAAGGTGAATAAGAAGAGGAGGATAGGAGAAGAAGAGGAAAAATAGAAGAAGAGGAGAAGTAGAAGAAGAGAAAAAATTAGAAGAGGAGGAGAGGAGAAGTAGAAGAAGAAAAGAGGAGAAGTAGTAGAAGAAGAGGAGAAGTAGAAGTAGAAGAAGAAGTAGAAGAAGAGGACAAATAGAAGAAGAGGAAAAATTAGTTTAGGGTTACAAGAAGAAGAAATATTGTATAGTGTATATGCTTAAGTGTTAATAGTGTTTCTTAGATTATTGCTTAATTTTGCTATTGTATATGCTTAAGTGTTAATAGTTCAATTTTGCTATTGTATATGCTTAAGTGTTAATGGTTTATTTTTAGCAAGAAAATTAATAGAACTAGTTTATTTTTTTAGTTCATTTTACGATGCCTATCCCGCATCCTCGTCGTCGACTCGGCGGAGGACACCTGCTTGATCAGAGGGGCCCTGTCCGGGACTGGGCTCCGCCCGGCTGGTATTAGGAGGTGCTACCTTCCGGGGGGCGTAGGTTGGTGAGGAGCCAGCCCGTCGTTGACCCGATCCTTGTTTGGTGGCGCTCGCGTGGGCCAGTGAGGGTGCCGAGGCTTCCGGACACCGCGGAGGTGGTACGTCACCGTGTCAGCGAGGAGGATGAGCACGTCCGTCGCTACATGGTTGCGTTGGAGGGCAGGTTCGAGCATACCTGGCAGGTTCTTCGGGGATCTCACTGGAGCTATGATCCTGTGATGGTTCCTTCTATTTGGGTGTCCACCGCCCGCGCCGATACCCGTCGGGCGCTACGGTTCTAGATGTATCAGTGATGCTATATGTATGATAGTATTCGAGGAGTATTAGTGATAATATTCGATGATGTACGGACAAAAGAGATGATGTATTTGCTTATAATTGAATGCATGCTAATTTGAATACTACTTTATTTTACTCCTACTTTGAATACTATGCAGAAATCTAAGAGTCCCGGGTGGAGCCACGACCCGAGACTAAAGTTGTTTTGGAACGGAGTTCCTGATAGAATAATTCTTTTTTGGTACAAAGGTTAAGAGAATCCGTTTTTTGCAGAACTATGGATCCACATATCAGGAACCTCGAAAAGGAAGAACTTCTCGAAGATATGATCAAAGACGACCCCAACGTTGAACCAGCTGAATCTCCGTCGTCATATCTAAACCCCGACGTTGGAATGGAGGTCGAGCAACACGAAGATGAAGCCGATGGGGCAGGAGATAGGTCCAATGACGGAGAAGGTGATAGCTCCACTGATGGAGAAGCCGGTGGAGAAGCCGGTGAAGAAATAATAAAGTCCGGCGAGGTATACATATGAAGTTCGACAATCACTTGTAATATGTGAAAAATATTGGAGATAGCTCTATATTGTATACATATACATTCATTTGACGAATGTTTTTCCCTCTTAGGCCTCCACATCGAGCAAAGCTATGAAACGAGGCCCGACTAGAAAGTTGGATGCACGGACGCATTACACCTTTGAGGTGATATTGCCTACGGGCGAACCCAAGCTTCCTAAGAATGCTGCTGACACATTCAAGAAGCAATGCGGAGTTCTCGTTAGGGATCACGTCCCGATCAGCGTTCGGGAGTGGAACAAGCGCAAAGGGGCAGCCGATAGTGACTATGTCACCGAAAGGTACAAAGATAATCTTTGGAATGATCTCATGTCACATTTCAACCTGCCAGAATGTGAGAATGAAGACCCCACAGACAAACTGAGGGCCAAACTCAAGCAGTGGACTCTAAAGAAGATGGCCGAACTGTTCCGTAGCTGGAAGAAGAAGCTATGGAAAAACTATCTGAAGACAAAGAAAGTGCGAGTATTCGAGGGGTATCTAGCCAAGCAGGCGAATCACTGGAAGGCATTTCAAGAGTACAAGGAGTCAGAAGATGCCCATGCATTATCAGAAAAGAACAAGATAAATGCCGACAAGAAGAAATATCACCACAAGCTGGGGCCAGGGGGCTATGAGACTGCCATCCCAAAGTGGGATAAGAAAGAGCAAGATCTGCTAGATAAAGACATAGTACCTGAACCACTCCATGATGAGTGGGAATTGAGAGCAAGAAATTGGTTCCTTGCGCATGGTGGGTCGTACGACAAAAAAATAGGGGACCTCATCTGCAGTGACGGTCTTAGGATACCCAGGGAGAATTGGAAAAGGATAGTGAAAGAAATTAAGGAGGGAAAAAGAAAGTTCACTGCAGATAGAGAGAAAGATTTGCTCACACTGGTCCTCGGCAATGACGAACATGGAGGACGAACGTGAGGCTTCGGTCCTTCTTACCCGTGGTGGCTTGGGTTTTCCAGAGACCAAGACACTTACAGAAGTCGAGAGAGAGCAAAGAAGCGGCAACAGGATGAGGAGAATGACAACTTCAACCAGTTGCTTGCCAGGATTAACGAGCAACAGAAGCAGATTGATGAGCTTAGAGGAGTAGCGCGCCAGGAAGATCCTACACTTGATATTACCGGCGCCCCATCTAAGCGGAAAAGCAGCGTGGCTGAATCTGAGGCCCCACCCGACGATGTACGAAGAATGATAGAGGGCGGTCCTGGCTACCCCGTGGATGGAATCAAGGAGTCAACATCATGTGAACTCCATCAGAAATTCAAGAACATATCCATGAAGGTGGCCGTCGGACAAGCTTTACCTTCTGGCCCTGATGCACGCTGGCATGGCCGTGAGATTCCAGCTGGCTTTGCTAAAGTCGGGGTGGATGAAATCATGACGGGGTTTCATGATATGGAGCTCGACATAGCTGGACCCGAAGATGAGAGGACACTCGGAGAAGTACTGGGTGGAGTCATCCTATGGGACAAGAACTACATTAAGCTTCCAGGCTCGGCCCCAAGGACAACACCGCCTCCGAGTCGTCGCAGGTCACCTACACCTCCATTACCTCCAAGCCCTCCACATGACGTCGGCCAGCACAACACGAGTCCATCTCGATCAACGCCGCCGGACTTGGGTCGTCCGTCTCCGCCGCCGCCCGCACAAGATACTAAGCGGAAGCGTGCCACCAAGAACGCTCCGCCGAAGCCTAAGCGACGGAGCCCCCCAAAGCGCAAACGGTCGCCCCTCCCAAAGGTACCTAATGCTAATCTTCCTATCAGACCTTATGATCATACCCCCGAGGAAAACGCCAGGATAGCAAAGGAACACCATGATGCGCAGATGAAAAAGAAGGAACCCGAGTGCCGCCCGGAATACACCGAGAAGCAAATAGCATGGGCAAAAGACTTCATGACCCTTCCATCACAGTATGACTTACACCATAAGCCTGATGACTATACACGCACATTGCAGAAGGAAGTGAAAAGAGTAGATCACGTGCAAGTGCAAGTGGGAGCAAATCAAGTT
Organism: Hordeum vulgare subsp. vulgare; assembly: GCF_904849725.1. Lineage (NCBI taxonomy): Eukaryota > Viridiplantae > Streptophyta > Magnoliopsida > Poales > Poaceae > Hordeum > Hordeum vulgare. The sequence continues at coordinate 492,145,950 of NC_058522.1, forward strand.
CAACTACAAGCAAGAAAAAATCAGACGTTCCTCAGCTTGGACAACAGGCCAAACAGTCGATCCCACCCCTCAAGGTGTTAACCGAGAATGTTCCCCCTCCGGTGCAGGGGCAAGCTTTTGAAATAGCAAAGGAGTGGGCGGCTGAATGTGGTGTCTCGGTTGAAGATTTGCTGGCTTCCCAAGACGACAGGATACCCAAGGCTGTGGTAGCCCCTAAGCCACAGTTTGTCATGGGAGAGTCTTTGGTCAGCAAAGATGATCTCCCAACAAATATGCGTTACTTGCATCAATGGTACTTAAGTGAATCAAAGAATGGGAGAACGATGATCGTGCTGAGTGTCCCACGGGAGTACTACGACCGCCCTGAAGAAATCCATATCGACTTTGATGAACTCTTCCAGATGTACAATGGCGACGCCCTCGACAAATCGCTTATGAGTTGCTATTGTCTGTAAGTTTTTCAATTCGTTGTCTACATATAACTTGTTTAGTTATTTCAATTCATTGTCTATATATAACTTGTACTCTATTATGCAGAATCAAGATTCTGGATTGTAAAAGTAAGAACATCCTAAATATTGGGTTTATTGACCCAGATAAAATACATATAGCAACGCTAACTGATAAACCCAAGGAGACGGAGGAAAACCTTCTAAGGTTTCTAACAGATCAAAATTTCTGTGACCACATACTGTTTCCATACAACTTCAGGTGAGGGTCTTTACTCTGTTGTGTCCATTCACTTATAAGTGTAATTGATAAGTTACTCACACACACACACACACACACACACACACACACACATATATATATATATATATATATATATATATACATGTGCAGCTTCCATTGGATTCTGTTGGACATTCAAATTGATAAGGGAAGAGTTGATGCCTTCGACCCATTATCGAGACCCTTGGAACAGTTCCAAAGCCTGCAGGACATGCTCCAAGGGTAATTTCAATCATTCTTGCGCTCTATCGGTCTCTTTCGATGATTTTCTGATATATCAATTAATGAAAAACTTAGCAAATCATTATCCTTGTCGGGCAGGGTTTGGAAGCGGTTCAAGTGCGTGACTACCGGTAACTTTCCTGAGAAGCTAACCTTTAGAGCGGCTCAGGTAAGTAGTAGTATGATATACTTCTATTTTCAATACATTTATGATGCTAGATTATTATTTTGATTATATATATTCTATTCTCGTAAAGTACGACCAGCAGCCATGGGGAACGCATCTATGTGGATACTATGTTTGCGAGACCATTCACACGTTTACCTCTGAGCACAAGGATCACAGATTCGACATAAGCAATGAACATTCATACCTCTATTTTTACCTGTCATTCTTTGTTATCATGATTGATATGCATATTCATCTCCTCTTCTTATATAGCACACGGCCATGAGGACGAAGGTCCTACCAGAGCAACGCTCGATTGCTGTTGCAGAGGAGCTTGCGGGATTTCTGAGGACGGAAGCTATAGATGACAAAGGACGATTTAGTGTAGCTAGGGGCCATTACTGATGTTCGTCCATGTAATCGAATAGACGGGCTCTAGTCCCGATAATTCAGATCTCCATATAATTGTGTAAGTGCATCTAGTGCCCCTTAGTGATTTTGCTGGTTTGAAGACTTATAGGTTAAGTATCTAATGTGTTTGTGAGTGTACACATGATCTATAAGTCATTGAGGAGTTTGAGATATTTGAAGAATATCGACCCCTAAAAATATATGTCTTCAGTTGAAGAAATTGGTCTGAAGCTGAAGAAATGAATCGCGAGGAATCTGCGATGAAATTGATATTCCTCATGAAGATATTGATATTGAGAAGATCGGTGGTTCTTGAAGAAAATCATTCTGAAGAAATTGAAGCGTGAATATTTACGTTTTCTGTTTTACTTTCTTCGCATTTGATGAATAGGAACACCGTACTGTTAAAGGGGGTCAAAGTAACACTATGGAATGAATTTCCTCATGATGCTCAACCCAAGCCTAATCCTACCAAAAGCCTCAAGTGAGGAATATGAGTGACATTAGGACTCTCACAGTTGAGGGTTCCGACCGTTTAGATAACCACGCCAAGTCATTGGTCTTATCCACTCCAACGGTTATACTATTTAAGGGCATTAGTGTCAAATCATGTCGGGATGCTCCCAGGCTATAAATAGCCGCCCCCACAACCACTAGCTGGTTGGCTGCTCCATTAGAAACTGACACTTGTCATAAGAGCAACCCAAATTCCTCAGAGCCTTCGAGAGTAATTCATCAGTGAGGAAATACCCCATACACCGAAACCACGAACCAAACCTAGTGATTGAGCATCACTTAAGAAGTTGTTCCTGTGTGGGACTAAAGCCTTTTACCTTTGAGGACTGTGCATCCTCCAGACGGTTAGGCGTCATGGTCTAGAGCAATCCAGCAGTCAATTGTGGATCGCCGGGTGACCAAGTTTGTGAGGGTTTGGAAGTCTTCCCTGAAGACTTACCACGAGTGTTGGGCGAGGACTGTGTGTCCTTAGCTCAAGGAGAATACGGTAGGGACTGTGTGTCCCGGGACTGGGTGTCCTTTGGTTTCAATACCAAGCCGCTCCAAACCAGATGTACAACTGTCACATCAGTTGGAACTGGGTCATCAACAACAGTCTTCACTGAGAAACGGGTTCTAATTCCTCAACTCTTTACTTTTCTTGTATTGTGTGTTGATGACTTTCACTGTGACTGTTTGAAGAATTTGCTGAAGACTTTCTCCGAATTTCCTCAACCCCAAGTTCTTCACAATACTTAATCATCATCTGTATTCTGCGTGCGTGCTTACCGTGCAATCTGTTTTCACATTCTTCACTCTGTAATACTGCTGTTGTGAACGTTTGCACGTCTGATCCTTTACTGTTTCCGCTGTAAGTTAGTCATCAGTGAGGAATTTCCTCAAAAGGAATTTCCTCAGTGATGAAATTCTAAAAATCTCCTATTCACCCCCTCTAGTCGATATAACGCACTTTCAATTGGTATCAGAGCAAGGGACTCCCTTGTTCTGTGTGATTTTGGTTTAACCACCTCGAGTTTTAGTTATGTCGACTGCAGACATGTTTAAGGTGACTGCAACATGTCCTACCTACGAAGGAAAGAACTTTCCCTTCTGGAAGAACAAAATGCAAATGCATTTACAGGCTATTGATAATGATCTCTGGCATATTGTGGAAAATGGAGTCCCCATCATCTCTGCCAGTGTCACTACGGCTGATGTGAAGAAATTCAAGCAACTCGATTCTCAAGCGAAGAACATCATCTGTGGTCATCTGAGCCCTGGCCAGTTTGGAAGAGTAAGTGCCTTGGGCTCTGCAACACTGATCTGGGAGAGACTGTGCAAGGTAAATGAAGGAGTATCAACCCAACGTGACTCTCGTGTTGATATTCTTCGCAATCTCTTCAATCGCTTCAAGAGACATGACAATGAAAGCTGCCAAGACACCTTTGATCGTCTCACTGACGTATCAAATGAACTGCAAACACTGGGAGCTCGAGACATCACTGATCACGAAGTTGTGAAGAAACTGCTGAGATCTTTGGATTCTTCATTTGATACTTTAGTTCTGATGATTCAAGAAAGACCAGATTACAAGATGCTTGATCCAGCTGATATACTAGAAAGGCTAAATACTCATGAATTCCAGCTAGAAGAAAAGAGAGATCTATATGGACCAAGCTATTCCAGACCATGTGCACTTAAGGCTAGAGCAATTTCCTCATCTGAAGACGAAGACACAGACGACAACATTTGTGATCCTGAAGAATTTGGACAGGAGCTTGCAATGCTTGTGAGGAAATTCCAGAGATTTACACGACGAGGCCAATTCGTTAAATCTTCAAGAAGAGACATGAGGAAATCAGAATCTGCATCTGAGGACTACAAGAAACGAACCTGTCACAAGTGCAAGAAATCAGGTCATTACATTGCTGATTGTCCCCGTTGGGGAAAGGAATCAAAGAAGAAGAAATACAAGGATGACAGTTTTGATGACTCGAAGAAGAATAAGAAATCTTCAAAATCCTCATCCTCAAAGCCCTCATCGCACAAGAAGACCAGTTTCAGAAAGGCTCGGGCACTTATTGGCAAGGAAATGGACTCCGAGGCGGAATCAGAGGAATGTGATGAAGAAGAGGGTTCTGATGAAGACTCAGAATCAGGACATGCTAGTCTTGCACTAGCAACCACTTACGTCAGCAAGTCAATCTTCAATCTTGAAGAAAATGATTGCACCATCCATACTGATGACTATGCTGATGACATCGCTCCAACCTATTGCTTCATGGCAAAAGGTTCAAAGGTATCAAATAATGCCTCCTCCTCTGATTCAAGTGACTGTGAACCTAATGATTATAAGAAACCCAGTTACAGTAAACTTGCTATTATTGCCACTAAACAACAAACTGCTCTTGAAAAGCTTCAAAAACTGCTAGACAAAAGTGATGATCTGTTGAATGATGAAATGAACCTTACCCAAATCCTCACCGATGACATGAAAAGTCTTCAGTCTAGATTTGACAATCTTCAGGATCGTTATGATACACTCCTCACTGATCATGAGAAGCTTTCCTATGAATTTCTTCAAAGGAAGCTAGATCTTGAGAAGCTGAGGATGTCTCATGATGAACTCCGTATAGAAAATGATTCATTACTGGCTCAACAGATCAACGCTAGTCAAGTTGAATTTATTCCTCCATGTCTTAAATGCATTGAACGCGAAACTGCTGATTCTTCACCAGAATCTTCAAATGCTACCATTGCTACAAATTCTTCAACTGCACCTGTTGTGTCTATTTCCTCACTTGAGGAAAACACAAATGTCAGTGATGAAAATGCAGGGTTGAAGGAATTGTACGTGACAGGCATGTACAAAAGCCTCAAAGGACATCAAATCCTTTGTGATGTGCTCAAAAAGCAGATCTTGAACAGGAACCCGAGGAAAGAAGGAATTGCCTTTGAGAGGAAACTAAATGCTGATGGATCTTATTGGAAACCTGAGCAGTATCCCAAAACCTCATGGGTTGCTGCTACTGGGCCTCCTTTTGATCCATCTAATCTGACTGGCTTTTCATGTGAACTATCCTATTCCTCAGATGAATCATTTGATTCCAACTATAAACTGTTCAAAAATCAATCTGGTGAAGTATTTGCTCGATATGTTGGAACTAACTGCAGGAATGGCCCTGCTCTGAGGAAAATCTGGGTTCCCAAAAGCTGCATTGAAAATCTTCAGGTGAATGTCCTCATGACACCACCACTGAAGAATCTGAACCCCAGATCAAATTCCTCAGGAGGACCAAAGTCTTCAAGAGGATCAAAATCCTCAACTGGTCAAAACTATGCTCGTACCCATGCTTATGCGTCTAACATGCAGGGAAACTATAAGGAATATGAATATGAGCGTTACTCCTCAAATCATTATGTTCATAAATCCTCAAACCAGTTCTCTGCATATCCATATGAGTACTTTAATCCCCTACTGTTAAGAGAAGTGCATTAGCTTCAATGCCACCTTTCTCATATGGTGCTCGCAGGATGATGAACGCTTTGCCACCCCTTCAGATGTGGGTGGTGAAGAAATCAAACTAATCACTTCTGCAGGACAGGTCTCCAGATGAAAATCATCATCTGAAGAATTTGCTGGAGACCTGAAGAAATGCTTGATAGGACGCAAGCTAATGATTGATGAAATAGAAATATTTCACACGTCCTTACATTTCTGCTATGATGAAATTACTGATCTGATGAAATTAGTATCATATTCTTCAAATCTGAAGCATATGAGATGGTAAGCTGTACTAATTCATCTGCAGGATGACAAACCCAAAAATACTGAGTGGGTTCTCGATAGTGGTTGCACACATCACATGACTGGTGATAAAAGCTTACTGATGAATATGCCACTAACTCCATCACATCTGAAGCAAATCACATATGCTGATAAAGGTAAAAGCAAGGTATTGGGACTTGGCAAAGTTGCTATTTCCAAGGATAGGCATATGGACAAAGTGATGCTTGTTGAATCCCTTGGTTTTAACCTTATGTCAGTCTCAATGCTTTGTGATCTGGATATGATTGTTATCTTTGGTAGATATAGATGTGTAGTCATCATGGAATCTGACAGATCCTAAGTCTTCGAAGGTGTAAGAAGAGGGGATTTGTACATTGTTGATTTCTCTACAGGTCCTCAACCAGCCTCTTGCTTACTAGCAAAAACCTCAGAAGGATGGCTGTGGCACCGAATGCAGGCATGAGGAATTCGCACACGCTCGCGAAGAAGAAGCATGTCATCGGCATCGAATCAGTCAAATTCCTCAAGGATCATCTCTGCGGTGCTTGTGAATCTGGGAAGATGACCAGATCCAAGCATCCCTCCAAAACCATCATGACCACTACACGACCATTTGAATTGCTTCATATGGATTTGTTTGGACCTACTCACTATGCCACACTAACCAATGCAGCATCTCTATATGGCTTTGTCATAGTTGATGATTATTCCAGATACACTTGGGTGCATATTATAGTGTATAAAACTGAAGTGCAGGAAATCTTCAAACGATTTTCTTCAAGGGCCTCGACGAACTTTGGCATCAAGATCAAACATATCAGGAGTGATAATGGAACCGAGTTCAAAAACACTGATCTTGATGATTATCTTGATGAACTTGGTATTACTCACGAATTGTCTGCTCCTTATACTCCTCAGCAGAATGGTGTCGTCGAAAGGAAGAACAGGACTCTGGTTGAAATGGCGAGAACCATGCTTGAAGAATATCAGACTCCTCGTCGTTTCTGGCCTGAAGCAATCAACACTGCATGCCATATCATCAACAGGGTATATCTTCACAAATTCCTCAAGAAAACCTCATATGAACTCCTCACTGACAAGAAACCCAATGTAAGTTATTTCAAAGTCTTCGGTGCAAAATGCTGGATTAGAGATCCTCACCACAGCTCAAAATTTGCACCTAAGGCACATGAAGGTTTTATGCTCGGTTATGGAAAGGACTCGCACACTTACAGAGTCTTCAACAACTATCACAACAAAGTTGTTGAGACTGTAGATGTGCGGTTCGATGAAACTAATGGCTCGCAAAGAGAGCAATCGCCTTCTGATCCAGATAAGCTGTCTCCTGAGGAAGCAATAAAGCTCAAGCCTACCGAAGACATTGTTCCATCTGAGGAATTTGATGAAGAAACGATCCCCATCGCTGATAAAAACCAAGAAGATGTTCCTGAGGAAATTGCATCAGCACCACTTCCTCAGCCCAGACAAAATCCTCAACCAGCTCATCCGAGGATTGCAAACAAAGTTGAACTTGACAAAATCCTCAATGACATCAACGCGCCAGGTCCTCTCACTCGCTCAAAAGCTTCACACTTAATTAACTTTTGTGGGCATTTCTCCTTTGTATCCATCACAGAACCCTCAAAAGTTGCTGAGGCTTTTCTGGAACCGGAGTGGATCCAAGCTATGCAAGACGAACTTCTTCAATTCAAGCTGAATGACGTATGGGAGCTCATCAAACGACCAGATCCTCGCAAGCACAACATCATCGGCACCAAGTGGATTTTCCGAAACAAGCAAGATAAGGACGGTCAAGTGGTGAGGAACAAGGCACGACTTGTAGCCCAAGGCTACACCCAGGTTGAAGGAATAGACTTCGATGAAACTTTTGCACCTGTTGCTAGACTTGAAGCTATTCGAATATTACTTGCTTATGATAATCATCATAACATCACCTTATATCAAATGGATGTGAAAAGTGCATTCCTCAATGGTAAGCTTGAGGAAGAAGTATATGTTGCTCAGCCCCCAGGTTTTGAGGATCCAAAGAATCCAGACAAAGTATTCAGACTCAAAAAGGCTCTGTATGGCCTCAAGCAAGCCCCTCGGGCATAGTATGATACATTGAAGGAATTCCTCATGAAGAAAGGCTTCAAACCTGGTTCACTCGATCCAACTCTTTTCACTAAATCCTATGATAATGAGCTATTTGTGTGTCAAATATATGTCGATGATATTATATTTGGCTGTACTGACAAAAGATACAGTGATGAATTTGCCTACATGATGAGTGAGGAATATCAGATGTCCATGATGGGGGAGCTGAAATTCTTCTTAGGTCTTCAAATTCATCAACAAAATAATGGAATCTTCATATCACAGGAGAAATACCTCAAGGATGTTCTGAGGAAATTCGACATGCACGAATGCAAAGGTGCCAAGACTTCGATGCCTACCAACGGCCACCTCGGCACTGATGAAAATGGTAAAGATTTCGATCAGCAGGTATACCGTTCTATGATTGGCTCTTTATTGTATCTATGTGCATCTAGGCCAGATATAATGCTTAGTGTTTGCATGTGTGCATGTTTTCAAGCAAAACCGAAGGAATCACACCATAAGGTTGTGAAACATATTCTTCGATACTTAGCTCACACACCAACACTAGGATTATGGTATCCCAAGGGCTCCATGTTGGAATTATGCCCTAGAGGCAATAATAAATATAGTTATTATTATAATTCCTGTATCAAGATAATAGTTTATTATCCATGCTATAATTGTATTGAATGAAGACTCATTTACATGTGTGGATACATAGACAAAACACCGTCCCTAGCATGCCTCTAGTTGGCTAGCCAGTTGATCAATGATAGTCAGTGTCTTCTGATTATGAACAAGGTGTTGTTGCTTGATAACTGGATCACGTCATTGGGAGAATCACGTGATGGACTAGACCCAAACTAATAGACGTAGCATGTTGATCGTGTCATTTTGTTGCTACTGTTTTCTGCGTGTCAAGTATTTATTCCTATGACCATGAGATCATATAACTCATTGACACCGGAGGAATGCTTTGTGTGTATCAAACGTCGCAACGTAACTGGGTGACTATAAATATGCTCTACAGGTATCTCCGAAGGTGTTAGTTGAGTTAGTATGGATCAAGACTGGGATTTGTCACTCTGTGTGACAGAGAGGTATCTCGGGGCCCACTCGGTAATACAACATCACACACAAGCCTTGCAAGCAATGTAACTTAGTGTAAGTTGCGGGATCTTGTATTACGGAACGAGTAAAGAGACTTGTCGGTAAACGAGATTGAAATAGGTATGCGGATACTGACGATCGAATCTCGGGCAAGTAACATACCTAAGGACAAAGGGAATGACATACGGGATTATACGAATCCTTGGCACTGAGGTTCAAACGATAAGATCTTCGTAGAATATGTAGGATCCAATATGGGCATCCAGGTCCCTCTATTGGATATTGACCGAGGAGTCTCTCGGGTCATGTCTACATAGTTCTCGAACCCGCAGGGTCTGCACACTTAAGGTTCGACGTTGTTTTATGCGTATTTGAGTTATATGGTTGGTTACCGAATGTTGTTTGGAGTCCCGGATGAGATCACGGACGTCACGAGGGTTTCCGGAATGGTCCGGAAACGAAGATTGATATATAGGATGACCTCATTTGATTACCGGAAGGTTTTCGGAGTTACCGGGAATGTACCGGGCATGACGAATGGGTTCCGGGAGTTCACCGGGGGGGGGGGGGGCAACCCACCTCGGGGAAGCCCATAGGCCAGAAGGTTGGCGCACCAGCCCTTAGTGGGCTGGTGGGACAGCCCAAAAGGGACCTATGCGCCAAGGATAAGAAATAAAAGGAAAAAAGAAAAAAAAGGGAGGAGGTGGGAAGGGAGGGGGACTCCCTCCCACCAAACCTAGTCCAACTCGGTTTGGGGGGGGGGGAGAGTCCTCCCCCTTGGACTCGGCCGACCCCCTTGGGGCTCCTTGAGCCCCAAGGCAAGGTCCCCTCCCTCCCACCTATATATACGGAGGTTTTAGGGCTGATTTAAAACGACTTTTCCACGGCAGCCCGACCACATACCTCCACGGTTTATCCTCTAGATCGCGTTTCTGCGGAGCTCGGGCGGAGCCCTGCTGAGACAAGATCATCACCAACCTCCGGAGCGCCGTCACCCTGCCGGAGAACTCTTCTACCTCTCCGTCTCTCTTGCTGGATCAAGAAGGCCGAGATCATCGTCGAGTTGTACGTGTGCTGAACGCGGAGGTGCCGTCCGTTCGGTACTAGATCGTGGGACTGATCGCGGGATTGTTCGCGGGGCGGATCGAGGGACGTGCGGACGTTCCACTACATCAACCGCGTTCTCTAACGCTTCTGCTGTACGGTCTACAAGGGTACATAGATCACTCATCCCCTCTCGTAGATGGACATCACCATGATAGGTCTTCGTGCGCGTAGGAAATTTTTTGTTTCCCGTGCGACGTTCCCCAACAGTGGCATCATGAGCTAGGTTCATGCGTAGATGTCTTCTCGAGTAGAACACAAAAGTTTTGTGGGCGGTGATGTGCGTTTTGCTGCCCTCCTTAGTCTTTTCTTGATTCCGCGGTATTGTTGGATTGAAGCGGCTTGGACCGACATTACTCGTACGCTTACGAGAGACTGGTTTCATCGTTACGAGTAACCCCCTTTGCTCAAAGATGACTGGCAAGTGACGGTTTCTCCAACTTTAGTTGAATCGGATTTGACCGAGGAGGTCCTTGGATGAGGTTAAATAGCAACTCATATATCTCCGTTGTGGTGTTTGCGTAAGTAAGATGCGATCCTACTAGATACCCTTGGTCACCACGTAAAACATGCAACAACAAAATTAGAGGACGTCTAACTTGTTTTTGCAGGGTATGATTGTGATGTGATATGGCCAACGATGTGATGTGATATATTGGATGTATGAGATGATCATGTTGTAATAGAAATATCGACTTGCACGTCGATGGTACGGCAACCGGCCGGAGCCATAGGGTTGTCTTTATACTAACGTTTGTGCTTGCAGATGCGTTTACTATTTTGCTAAGATGTAGCTTTAGTAGTAATAGCATAAGTAGCTCGACAACCCCGATGGCAACACGTTGATGGATGATCATGGTGTGGCGCCGGTGACAAGAAGATCGTGCCGGTGCTTTGGTGATGGAGATCAAGAAGCACGTGATGATGGCCATATCATGTCACTTATGAATTGCATGTGATGTTAATCCTTTTATGCACCTTATTTTGCTTAGAACGACGGTAGCATTATGAGGTGATCTCTCACTAAAATTTCAAGACGAAATTGTGTTCTCCCCGACTGTGCACCGTTGCTACAATTCGTCATTTCGAGACACCACGTGATGATCGGGTGTGATAGACTCAACGTTCACATACAACGGGTGCAAAACAGTTGCGCACGCGGAACACTCGGGTTAAGCTTGACGAGCCTAGCATGTGCAGACATGGCCTCGGAACACATGAGACCGAAAGGTCGATCATGAATCATGTAGTTGATATGATTAGCATAGGGATGCTTACCACTGAAACTATACTCAACTCACGTGATGATCGGACTTGGGATAGTGTAAGTGGATCATGAACCACTCAAATGACCAGAGAGATGTACTTTTTGAGTGGGAGTTTAGCATATAATTTGATTAAGTTGAAATCTAATTATCTTGAACATAGTCTAGGTCCACTTTGAATATATTTGTGTTGTAGATCATGGCTCACGCGACAGTCATCCTGAATTTTAATACGTTCCTAGAGAAAGCTAAGTTGAAAGATGATGGAAGCAACTTTGTAGACTGGGCTCGTAATCTTAAGCTGATCTTACAAGCTGGGAAGAAGGATTATGTCCTTAATGCTGCGCTAGGAGATGAACCACCCGCTACGGCTGATCAGGATGTTAAGAACGCTTGGTTAGCACGTAAGGAGGACTACTCAATAGATCAATGTGCAGTCTTGTATGGCTTAGAACCGGGACTTCAACGTCGCTTTGAGCGTCATGGAGCATTTGAGATGTTCCAGGAGTTGGAGTTTATCTTTCAGAAGAACGCCCGGATCAAGAGGTATGAGACCTCCGATAAATTCTATGCTTGCAAGATGGAGGAAAACTCGTCTGTCAGTGAACATGTGCTCAAAATGTCTGGGTACTCAAACCGTCTAGCTGAGCTGGGGATTGAACTCCCACAAGAAGCTATCACTGACAGAATCCTTCAATCACTGCCGCCAAGCTATAAAGGCTTTGTGTTGAACTACAACATGCAAGGGATGAACAAGTCTCCCGGCGAGTTGTTTGCGATGCTGAAAGTCGCAGAGTCTGAATTCCGTAAAGGGCATCAAGTGTTGATGGTGAGCAAGACCACTAGTTTCAAGAGAAACGGCAAAGGCAAGAAGGGCAATTCGAAGAAGAGCGGCAAGCCTGTTGCCAATCCGCCGAAGAAACCCAAGGCTGGACCTAAGCCTGAAACAGAGTGCTTCTATTGCAAGGGTATGGGTCACTGGAAGCGCAATTGCCCCAAGTATCTGGCAGATAAGAAGGCGGGCAAAGAAAAATCAGGTATATTTGATATACATGTTATTGATGTGTACTTAACCGGCTCTCGTAGTAGTGCCTGGGTATTCGATACCGGTTCTGTTGCTCACATTTGCAACTCGAAACAAGAACTGCGGAATAGACGAAGGCTGGCGAAAGACGAAGTGACGATGCGCGTAGGAAATGGTTCCAAGGTTGATGCAATCGCCATCGGCACAGTGTCACTTCAGCTACCATCGGGATTAGTGATGAACTTAAATCATTGTTATTTAGTGCCTGCGTTGAGCATGAACATTATATCTGGATCTTGTTTATTGCGAGACGGTTACTCTTTTAAGTCTGAGAATAACGGTTGTTCTATTTCTATGAGTAACATCTTTTATGGTCATGCACCGAATGTGAGAGGATTGTTCATATTGAATCTTGATAGCGATACACATATACATAACATTGAGACCAAAAGAGCTAGAGTACACAATGATAGCGCCATATTTTTGTGGCACTGCCGTTTAGGTCATATTGGTGTAAAGCGCATGAAGAAACTCCATGCTGATGGACTTTTGGAGTCACTTGACTTTGATTCACTTGACACGTGCGAACCATGCCTCATGGGCAAGATGACTAAAACTCCGTTCTCCGGAACAATGGAGCGTGCAAGTGACTTGTTGGAAATCATACATACCGATGTGTGTGGTCCAATGAGCATAGAGGCACGCGGCGGATATCGTTATTTTCTCACCTTCACTGACGATTTAAGTAGATATGGTTATGTCTACTTGATGAAGCACAAGTCTGAAACATTTGAAAAGTTCAAGCAATTTCAGAGTGAAGTGGAAAATCATCGTAACAAGAAGATCAAGTTCCTACGGTCTGATCGTGGGGGTGAATATCTGAGTTTCGAGTTTGGTGCTCACTTAAGACAATGTGGAATTGTTTCACAGTTAACACCGCCTGGAACACCACAGCGTAATGGTGTGTCCGAACGTCGTAATCGTACTTTGTTAGAGATGGTGCGATCTGTGATGTCTCTTACTGATTTGCCGTTATCATTTTGGGGTTATGGATTAGAAACAGCTGCATTCACTTTAAATAGGGCACCATCAAAATCCGTTGAGACGACACCATACGAACTGTGGTATGGCAAAAGGCCAAAGTTGTCGTTTCTTAAAGTTTGGGGATGTGATGCTTATGTCAAAAAGCTTCAGCCTGAAAAGCTGGAACCCAAAGCGGAAAAGTGCGTCTTCATAGGTTACCCAAAAGAGACAGTTGGGTACACCTTCTATCTCAAATCCGAGGGCAAAGTGTTTATTGCTAAAAACGGAGCTTTTCTCGAGAAGGAGTTTCTCTCGAGAGAATTGAGTGGGAGGAAGATAGAACTTGACGAGGTTGTAGAACCTCTCATCCCTCTGGATGGTGGCGCAGGGCAAGGGGAAACCTCTGTCGTTGCGACGCCGGTTGAGGAGGAAGTTAATGATGATGATCATGAAACTCCAGTTCAAGTTTCTGTTGAACCACGCAGGTCGACGAGATCACGCACTGCTCCAGAGTGGTACGGTAATCCCGTCTTATCAATCATGTTGTTAGACAACAATGAACCTGCAAATTATGAAGAAGCAATGGTGGGCCCAGATTCCAACAAATGGCTAGAAGCCATGAAATCCGAGATAGGATCCATGTATGAGAACAAAGTGTGGACTTTGGAGATACTACCTGAGGGCCGCAAGGCTATTCAGAACAAATGGATCTTTAAGAAGAAGACGGACGCTGACGGTAATGTGACCGTTTATAAAGCTCGACTTGTGGAAAAAGGTTTTTTCACAAGTTCCAGGAGTTGATTACGATGAGACTTTCTCACCCGTAGCGATGCTTAAGTCCGTCAGAATCATGTTAGCAATAGCTGCATTTTTCGATTATGAAATCTGGCAGATGGATGTCAAAACGGCGTTCTTTAACGGTTTCCTTAAGGAAGAGTTGTACATGATGCAACCCGAAGGTTTTGTCGATCCTAAAAATGCTGACAAGGTGTGCAAGCTCCAGCGATCCATTTATGGACTGGTGCAAGCATCTCGGAGTTGGAACAAACGCTTTGATGAGGTGATCAAAGCATTTGGGTTTATACAAGTGGTTGGAGAATCTTGTATTTACAAGAAAGTGAGTGGGAGATCTGTGGCGTTTCTAATATTATATGTGGATGACATATTACTGATTGGAAACAACGTAGAGCTTTTGGAGAGCATAAAAGGTTACTTAAATAAAAGTTTCTCTATGAAGGACCTAGGAGAAGCTGCTTACATTCTAGGCATTAAGATCTATAGGGATACATCAAAACGCCTGATAGCACTTTCACAAAGCACATACCTTGATAAAGTTTTGAAGAGGTTCAAAATGGAACAATCCAAGAAAGGGTTCTTGCCAATTTTACAAGGTACGAGATTGAGTAAGACTCAGTGCCCAGCAACTGATGAAGATAGAGAGCATATGCGCTCCGTCCCCTATGCTTGAGCCATAGGTTCTATCATGTATGCAATGCTGTTCCCAAGACCGGATGTTAGCCTGGCCATAAGTATGGCAGGTAGGTTCCAGAGTAATCCAGGAGTGGATCACTGGACAACGGTCAAGAATATCCTGAAGTACCTGAAAAGGACTAAGGAGATGTTTCTCGTGTATGGAGGTGATGAAGAGCTCACCGTAAAAGGTTACGTCGATGCAAGCTTTGACACAGATCCGGACGACTCTAAGTCGCAAACCGGATACGTATTTATTCTTAATGGGGGTGTAGTAAGCTGGTGCAGTTCCAAGCAAAGCGTCATAGAAGATTCTACATGTGAAGCGGAGTACATGGCTGCCTCGGAGGCGGCTAAGGAGGGTGTCTGGATGAAGCAGTTCATGACGGATCTTGGAGTGGTGCCAAGTGCACTGGATCCAATAACCTTGTTCTGTGACAACACTGGTGCCATTGCCTTAGCAAAGGAACCACGGTTTCACAAGAAGACCAGACACATCAAACGACGCTTCAACCTCATCCGCGACTACGTCCAGGAAGAGGACGTGAATATATGCAAAGTGCACACGGATCTGAATGTAGCAGACCCGCTGACTAAACCTCTTCCACGGCCAAAACATGATCGACACCAGAACTGTATGGGTGTTAGATTTATTACAATGTAATTCACATGGTGATGTGAGGGCTAGATTATTGACTCTAGTGCAAGTGGGAGACTGTTGGAATTATGCCCTAGAGGCAATAATAAATATAGTTATTATTATAATTCCTGTATCAAGATAATAGTTTATTATCCATGCTATAATTGTATTGAATGAAGACTCATTTACATGTGTGGATACATAGACAAAACACCGTCCCTAGCATGCCTCTAGTTGGCTAGCCAGTTGATCAATGATAGTCAGTGTCTTCTGATTATGAACAAGGTGTTGTTGCTTGATAACTGGATCACGTCATTGGGAGAATCACGTGATGGACTAGACCCAAACTAATAGACGTAGCATGTTGATCGTGTCATTTTGTTGCTACTGTTTTCTGCGTGTCAAGTATTTATTCCTATGACCATGAGATCATATAACTCACTGACACCGGAGGAATGCTTTGTGTGTATCAAACGTCGCAACGTAACTGGGTGACTATAAAGATGCTCTACAGGTATCGCCGAAGGTGTTAGTTGAGTTAGTATGGATCAAGACTGGGATTTGTCACTCTGTGTGACGGAGAGGTATCTCGGGGCCCACTCGGTATTACAACATCACACACAAGCCTTGCAAGCAATGTAACTTAGTGTAAGTTGCGGGATCTTGTATTACGGAACGAGTAAAGAGACTTGCCGGTAAATGAGATTGAAATAGGTATGCGGATACTGACGATCGAATCTCGGGCAAGTAACATACCGAAGGACAAAGGGAATGACATACGGGATTATACGAATCCTTGGCACTGAGGTTCAAACGATAAGATCTTCGTAGAATATGTAGGATCCAATATGGGCATCCAGGTCCCTCTATTGGATATTGACCAAGGAGTCTCTCGGGTCATGTCTACATAGTTCTCGAACCCGCAGGGTCTGCACACTTAAGGTTCGACGTTGTTTTATGCGTATTTGAGTTATATGGTTGGTTACCGAATGTTGTTTGGAGTCCCGGATGAGATCACGGACGTCACGAGGGTTTCCGGAATGGTCCGGAAATGAAGATTGATATATAGGATGACCTCATTTGATTACCGGAAGGTTTTCGGAGTTACCGGGAATGTACCGGGAATGACGAATGGGTTCCGGGAGTTCACCGGGGGGGGGGGGCAACCCACCCCGGGGAAGCCCATAGGCCATAAGGGTGGCGCACCAGCCCTTAGTGGGCTGGTGGGACAGCCCAAAAGGGACCTATGCGCCAAGGATAAGAAATAAAAGGAAAAAGAAAGAAAAAAGGGAGGAGGTGGGAAGGGAGGGGGACTCCCTCCCACCAAACCTAGTCCAACTCGGTTTGGGGGGGGGGGGGAGAGTCCTCCCCCTTGGACTCGGCCGACCCCCTTGGGGCTCCTTGAGCCCCAAGGCAAGGTCCCCTCCCTCCCACCTATATATACGGAGGTTTTAGGGCTGATTTAAAACGACTTTTCCACGGCAGCCCGACCACATACCTCCACGGTTTTTCCTCTAGATCGCGTTTCTGCGGAGCTCGGGCGGAGCCCTGCTGAGACAAGATCATCACCAACCTTCGGAGCGCCTTCACGCTGCCGGAGAACTCTTCTACCTCTCCGTCTCTCTTGCTGGATCAAGAAGGCCGAGATCATCGTCGAGTTGTACGTGTGCTGAACGCGGAGGTGTCGTCCGTTCGGTACTAGATCGTGGGACTGATCGCGGGATTGTTCGCGGGGCGGATCGAGGGACGTGAGGACGTTCCACTACATCAACCGCGTTCTCTAACGCTTCTGCTGTACGGTCTACAAGGGTACGTAGATCACTCATCCCCTCTCGTAGATGGACATCACCATGATAGGTCTTCGTGCGCGTAGGAAAATTTTTGTTTCCCGTGCGACGTTCCCCAACACTCCAATCTTCATGTGGTAGGGTATTCTGATTCAGACTATGCTGATGACCGTGTGGATCACAAGTCAACATCTGGCACATGCCATTTCCTCGGAAGATCACTAGTTTGCTGGTCCTCAAAGAAGCAGAACTGTGTAGCACTCTCCACTGCCGAAGCTGAGTACATTGCTGCTGGTTCTTGCTGTGCTCAATTGCTATGGATGAAGCAAACCCTCAAGGACTACGGCATCAAAATGAAGAATGTACCTATCTACTGTGACAATGAGAGTGCTATCAAGATTGCATACAACCCAGTACAGCACTCGAAGACCAAGCACATCCAGATTCGTCATCATTTTCTTCGGGACCATGTCCTCAAGGGCAATATCCTCATCGACCATGTGAAGACTGATGATCAACTGGCAGATATCTTCACTAAGCCCTTGGACGAGAAAAGGTTTTGCAAGTTTCGGTGTGAGCTAAATATCCTAGAGTCTTCAAATGTTTTGTAAAAACATGCACACATCCTAACACTTATGCAAAGTTGATGACTTAGATGTGCAACACATGATGAAACGATTTTCTTCAACTGATGAAGAAAGTCACTCTGAATGTGAAGAAATTAACGAAGAAATTGATTCTCAGGGCCCTACGACAATTGTACGCGGCGTCTGTAATCAACATTCTTATATGGTGGGTAACGCCACCGCCCAATGTGAAATTCCTCAAGTTGATTTTCTTCAAATGATCAATTTTCTCACAATGCATTTTTCTTCAAAACAGCTGTTCTTCATTGTGATGATCTATTACAAAATATTCAAAAACACTTGATGACTTTCATTTGACTAGGTAGACTGTGATTTCTAGTCCTCAACAGCATTCACTTATAGCTATTTCTTCAAGTTGATGTTTCTGCTAAGTGAATGTGATCGGACCCTACTTTCCCTCTATTCTATACTTATCCACTCTATTCAATTCTTCATATGCGTTCTATTTGAAACTTTGTTCAAAATCCTCACTGCATCCTTGTCAGCTGATGATTTTGTAACAAAAATCCTCAAATCTTCAAAAATTGTTTTCCTTAAAGGCATAGTAACTGAACCTCCACTTCCCACGATCGGATAACCACGATCTCCACTATCTCCACCACATCGTACGGGAGCTACACGTGTCTTGCGAAGACGTAGAGGTAGGGGCTATTTGGTCCGAAACTTTCGCGCCAAAGAGTAACTTTCGGGCTATAAATATGTCCTTATCCCCCTCGGTATCCTCTTTTTCGCCTCATCGCTCTCCTACCATCGCACACTCCACCGAACCCTAGCGCCACCGCTCGTAGTCTTGTCGCCGGTAAGGAAGAGCTTCATTGCCTCGACCTTTTCGTCGCCAGGATCACGTCGGAGTCGGACCATCTACGTCCGCCGCTGCCGTAGACGTCCTCTGTCGCCAAGTTAGGGTGCATTGGACACTCGACCGAAGAGCCTCTCCAACACTACTTTCTGTGTTCTTCGTTCGCACCTTCCAGGGTAAATATATCCCATTTTTACAGCAGATTAGATCTGAAATTTTACCTCTTCTATGTGAAATCTGTTTTTCCTCAAGATACGATGCGCACATGATTCCTCAAACACTACCTATCACCGCAATCATTGATGAACTAGCTAAGCATCTAAGATTTTCATGAGATTCCTCAATTGTGCAAATTTTGGGATCTATACAACTCTGGAACCCAAGAACAGTATGCTTAGCCAAATTCCTCAACCACTGGTTATATTCCTCAAACTGTCAAACTTTTTCATTTTCTTCAAATCTGAGAACGCATATGACCTCTCCAAATTCCTCGCAACTATACTCTGTTCACAGGTACACACATGTCAGCTGATGAATCTCTCGGTTCTCATCACATTAACTCATTTGCAGCGTTTCTGGAGTTAACTCTTCAAGGCTCATCAGAATCCTCAAGAGTTCAAAATCATCAGCAAAGTCCTCAACTGAAGAAAATGGAGGAAGAGAGAAAACAGAAGGGAGGAAAGAAACTGGAGCAGAACACAGCTGCTGATATCCCTGAGGACATATACTTGGACTATTGTACGCCTGATGAAGAACATGAGACAATGGCCAAGAGAAAGATAAGGCTGCAGAAGATTGAACGCAGATGGGCGAAGGAATGGAAGGAGTACAGGTTTGTGACTCCAAAATATGCGAAGAAATTTGCTTTGAAGCCTCCTGGCAGAAGGGCCCCACTTGAGGATCATCAAGTAGCACATCCCTCAAGTCTTATGACAATTGATGACTACCAAGATGAGAAAGAAAAGCATCTGGCCAAGCTCAAGAAGCAAGCAGAAGCTGCAGTGAGGAAATTTAATGAATCCTCAGCTGCTGCCTCCGGTGCTGCTAATTCCTCAGCGGCAAAAACCTCAGGCTCAGAAATTCCTCACACGCAGTCTATGCCAACAAAGCAAAGGGCTCCAAAGCCTCAAGAGAAGTTTGTTCAGGCTTCTGTCACAAAACCCTCAGCTCCAAAACCCTCAGTTCCAAAACCTTCAACACCAAAACCATCAGCGCCAAAACCCTCAACACCAATCTCCTCTGCACCAAAATCCTCAGCTCCACCTCCAAAGCCTCAAGAAAAACCAGTACAAAAGCATGTCGTGAAGCCTACGACCGCCAGCTCCAACTCCTCACTCCCAGCTGCAACTAGCTCGGAGACAAAGTCTTCAACACCACTTGTGAAGACTTTGGCAACTACTGAACGTGCACCTCTGCCCAACCCCAGCAAAATCATCGCAATCCCGTCTGCATCAGAGGGAAGTGATGACTATGATGATGAAACCCTGCAAGCCATCATCAGAAACAAGCAAGAAAGGGTAGCACAAGCATCAGGCAGTGCTATTCCTCTGGCCATGGACCCCAAGGTCCTCCTCGACTACATCAATATATGGTATGAGGACCCAAACACACCCATTGATGATTTGAAACTTCCTCCTGGCATCAGCCACATGGTGGCCACCTTCATAAATGAAGCCAAGTGGAAGGAACAGCAGGCCAGGCAGGCAAAGGTTGCAAAGGCCAAAAAGGAGAAATTCCTTAGGCAGAATCTCCTCAAGCTGACTCCTGATGCACTGGTGTCAACCCAGGCAGAGCTGCAAGTATTGGCTGACAAGTATGACAAGCTGTCAGATCGCAAAAGCATCAAGCGAAATTTCATCAAGCTAGCCACTAGTGCTGTTGATGACTACAACAAGAGAAAAGCACCACCAGCACCAACTCCTCAGCCCCTGGTTGAACAGCCAGCAGATGCATCTCCTGATGAGGAGGAAACTCCTCAAGCTGAGGAAGAACACCAGGAGCGCCGTGCTGATGAACCGGCCATTGAAGAAATCATCACGGAGATTGCAACCACTGATGAGAGTTCTCCTGATCCAGCTGCTTCATCAAAGCAGGCTGATGACTCTGTTCCAGCTGGTTCCTCACTACCAGCTGAAGAATCTGCGGAAAAAACACCTTCACCAAAAGCTTCAAAGGTGAAGAAGATAATCCCGTCTGCATCAGACGCGAAGAAGACAAGGGCTGCTGAAAAGGAAGCAAAGAAGAGAAAAGCCTCCTCAGCAGTAGAAATGACAGAGGCAAAGCGCCTCAAAGAAACTGAAGAAACTGCTCCTCTGGATCCAGTACCTCTAAATGTCGCCCCCTCCTATGAGATGGTCGTCATTGATGACCCAGCTACAAGGGCTGATGAGGAAATGAAGGATGTCGCCTCTGAGGAACACACTGATGAGGAAATCCAGATTGATGACAGTCCTCAACCCCTCATTCCTCAGACAGAGACCACTCAAGCATCAGCTGCAGCAGCTGATGAGACTCCTTCTGCCACAAAGCCAGCTAAAGAAAAACAAGCTGACGAAAATGTACATTCTGAGCAGATTCCTCAAGATGAGGAACAGGTTGACCCAACTCCTCAAGCTGAGAAAGAAGCAGAAATTCCTCAGCCTGAAGCTCAGCCAGAACAATCATCATCTCCCAAGCAAGAAGTACCAGCTAATGAAATTCCTCAACCTGAGGAAATTGCTGAAGAAAATGTACCCGACCAAGACAATGAATTCATTGTGCTCAACCCAGAGACTGCCATGGTTGTCTCCCCTCCCATTCCTCAGCAGAATCTTACGCCAGTCCAGCGCCAGCCGTTCTCCAAGCGTCCAACGTTTCAGAAAGAAGATTTCTTTGAAGAACGCATGCATTTCATTGGAGAGAATCCTTATGACAAGCCTCAAATGAGGCATCTGAAGTTTTGGACAAGGACTCAGATGAACTACTATTCCTTAGTGCTCTGTGGCCGCAACAAGATATTCCAGCACAGGCACATTCCTCATGTTGAGCTTGAAGCAATACCCTGCCTGGAACCAGTCCTCAGTGTACTCCACGATGCAGGTTTGCTCCCTATGTGCTCAGACATATCAGACTGGAATAGTGAGCTTATTCTTCAGTTCTATGCAACTCTGCACATTTCTGGCAACGCTGATGACATCAACACTTGGGTGTTCGACTGGATGTCCCAAAATACTCACTACAAAGCTCCGGCTTCTGAACTCCTCAGAGAACTGCCCGTACCAATTCCCTCAGATGGGGCAGTGAAGCTTTATGGTGAGCGTGAGCTGTCAAATGGAATGATGGAAGTCCTCATGAAGCCTTTGGCTGCAGGAAAACCCTCAAGAACCACATTCCTCATCCATGAGCTCAAGTACACACCCCGCTCTGTCTACAGAATCCTCTGTAGTGTGCTCGCGCCAATCAAAGGGCATGATGATGAAGAAGATGTGGTAGGCCTCATGAAGAATATCCTCTTCAACATCATTCACGGCATTCCTATCAATATTCATGATTTCTTCTTGAGGACTTTGGCTGACAATGCCATGTGCCCCTATGATCACAAGATTTATGCCCCATGGATCATGAGATTCATCAGGACAAGGACATGCATCAACTTCCACGCTGATTTCCAAAACCATGTTGGTTATATGCCTCCTATCCGGGTCAACAAGAAGACTCTCGAGCCCATTGAAGGAAAAGGAAAATCGGTGATTGAAGAAGGCAGCAGGCCCCTTGATGGCCAGTTTAAAGAACCAGAAGCTTATTCCTCATGGGACGATACTGAGACTCGTCCAGCAAGCCCAGTTCCTCCTCGCGTGCTGAATACCAGAGAGCTCCTCCTCAGTCTTCACCAGAAGGTGGATCGCAATCACAAATGGGTCAAACGCCAGTTTGGTGCCATTGTGAAAACCCTCACTGAGACTCAGAACTCTGTGAAGCTTAATCATCACTATCTGCATGAGGTTTTCGATCGCACCTGGGCTACACTTACACATCTAAGACTCAGACCAAGCTTGAAGAAATGAACTTTGAGCAGGACTTTGACTGGTCGTGGCCTCCCAAGAGGAAGTTCAGGCCCATTCCAGTGCCAGACCTTGAAGACAGCTCCTTTTCGTCACTCCGCACTGCTGAATCTGATGAGGAACAACTCGACACTGCAACTGGCCCCAGGAAGAAGACTACTCCCAAGAAGCATCATGGCTCTTCTTCGACCGCCAAGAAATGAAGTCTTCACGGGCGTTAGTCCTCAGTTTGTCCCTTTTTGTCACTTGATGACAAAGGGGGAGAAACTCGAGAGTTAGTCTTCAAGCAGGATATTTTTGGGGCTTATAAACTATATTAAGTTACAAACTCTTGGCTCTTCTGAAGTTTTTATGTAATGAGTTGTAACTTAAGCCCGATGGTACTCTGACGTTTTTGAACATTTTTCTTCGCATGCTTATTCCTCAAAGTTTTAATGCACGCATGCTGGAATTCATCAGATACCATTTGCCATCATGCATCTTCATTTTCTTCATATGATATGTTATATGTATGCATGATTTACAAGACTCAGGGGGAGATCTCCATGATATAAATCATCAATGTGCATCTGCTATAAAAGAAAAATCCTCAAGGTATGCACATCTTCAGGGGGAGTCTCTCTGAATCTTGTTTTCAAATTCCTCAAATGAGTATTTACACTTTATATTTTTGATCCCTGTTGAAGACTTAACCTAATTGTCATCAACCACCAAAAAGGGGGAGATTGTAAGGGCATCTAGTGCCCCTTAGTGATTTTGGTGGTTTGAAGACTTATAGGTTAAGTATCTAATGTCTTTGTGAGTGTACACAGGATCTATAAGTCATTGAGGAGTTTGAGATATTTGAAGAATATCGACCCCTAAAAATATATGTCTTCAGTTGAATAAATTGGTCTGAAGCTGAAGAAATGAATCGCGAGGAATCTGCGATGAAATTGATATTCCTCATGAAGATATTGATATTGAGAAGATCGGTGGTTCCTGAAGAAAATCATTCTGAAGAAATTGAAGCATGAAGATTTACGTTTTTTGTTTTACTTTCTTCGCATTTGATGAATAGGAACACCGTACTGTTAAAGGGGGTCAAAGTAACACTATGGAATGAATTTCCTCATGATGCTCAACCCAAGCCTAATCCTACCAAAAGCCTCAAGTGAGGAATATGAGTGACATGAGGACTCTCACAGTTGAGGGTTCCGACCGTTTAGATAACCACGCCAAGTCATTGGTCTTATCCACTCCGACGGTCATATTATTTAAGGGCATTGGTGTCAAATCATGTCGGGATGCTCCCAGGCTATAAATAGCCGCCCCCACAACCACTAGCTGGTTGGCTGCTCCGTTAGAAAGTGACACTTGTCATAAGAGCAACCCAAATTCCTCAGAGCCTTCGAGAGTAATTCATCAGTGAGGAAATACCCCATACATCGAAACCACAAACCAAACCTAGTGATTGAGCATCACTGAAGAAGTTGTTCCTGTGTGGGATAGAAGCCTTTTACCTTTGAGGACTGTGCATCCTCCAGACGGTTAGGCGTCATGGTCTAGAGCAATCCAACAGTCAATTGTGGATCGCCGGGTGACCAAGTTTGTGAGGGTTTGGAAGTCTGCCCTGAAGACTTACCACGAGTGTTGGGCGAGGACTGTGTGTCCTTAGCTCAAGGAGAATACGGTAGGGACTGTGTGTCCCGGGACTGGGTGTCCTTTGGTTTCAATGCCAAGCCGCTCCAAACCAGATGTACAACTGTCACAACAGTTGGAACTGGGTCATCAACAACAGTCTTCACTGAGAAACGGGTTCTAATTCCTCAACTCTTTACTTTTCTTGTATTGTGTGTTGATGACTTTCACTGTGACTGTTTGAAGAATTTGCTGAAGACTTTCTCCGAATTTCCTCAACCCCAAATTCTTCACAATAGTTAATCATCATCTGTATTCTGCGTGTCTGCTTACTGTGCAATCTGTTTTCACATTCTTCACTCTGTAATACTGCTGTTGTGAACGTTTGCACGTCTGATCCTTTACTGTTTCCCCTGTAAGTTAGTCATCAGTGAGGAATTTCCTCAAAAGGAATTTCCTCAGTGATGAAATTCTAAAAATCTCCTATTCACCCCCCTCTAGTCTATATAACGCACTTCAAATTGTATATATATGCTCGCTTGTAAGATAAGTTAATCTTATATATATGCATAATTATTTCTATTTAAATTATATGAAAACTAATTCCCGAACACCAAACGAGGCATCACGTTAATCTCCCGAACACCTAAACCCTAAAACCCTAAAACCCTAAAATAATTTCATTCAAAAAAACCCCCAAAATAAGCAAAATCTGAAACTCTTTAGTCCCGGCCCGTGTTACGAACCGGGACTAAAGGTCCTGCCCCTGAGGCGGCTACGAGGCGCCCACGTGGAGCACCTTTAGCCCCGGCTTGTAACAGGGCCGGGACTAAAGGTTAGGCCTTTAGTCCCGGTTGGTGAACCGGGACTAAAGCCCCTTACGGATCGGGGCTAAAGGCCCCGTCCCCACTAGTGTACGCGTATGCCCTATACACTTGGACGAAGGTAGTACCATTTCTGCTCGATGGACTTCTTAATTAGTCGCATCATTGACAATCTTATAAAAGTGACAACAATGTTCGTCAACACCTCGTAATTCGGGGCCCTTGTTAGTCAATGAGGCCACTAGCATAACAATCTCCTGTGAGAACGACGAGTGCAAATACTGACCACCTGTTCATCTTGAGAGATCCACAGATATGTGCCAGATTGGGGATCATCTATTTACACCTTCAGTGATGGGCTGTGTCCTCTATTTCTCAGTCCGTGCAGGCATAATCCTTATTTTCTTCCTTATATGTCTGATTACTTGCACGTGATTGATAAAAAAAAGAAAGAGAAAGAAGAAAATGAATAAAGAAAAGAAAAAAAGTTGTCCGGTGTGGGATCGTGTCTTATGTGACAGATTGACCGAGTTTGTTCGGACGCGTCCGCAAGCCCTCGTATCCTCCCCATATTTGAGATGGATATGAGGGTTTGTAGACAGCCCGGACATATAAAGACGATACGAGAGATATGGTTTGATCACTTTTTTCCTTCTCTCTTCCGTCCGATCACTGATCGGACGCGTCTACGGACATATAAGTGATTATTTGAAAGGTCCGCTTGTAATGCTCTAACAGAGTGCGGTCGTCCTTTCTCTGGTACAGCAATGGGACATGTCGGTATCTCGATTTCCATGGCATAACAACGGTGGAGAAAGACATGGTGACTGAGATCAGAGGATCAGTAAGGCGAAGGGGGCCTTGCAGGCGATGGATTCAGCGAGGTGTTTGATAACTTTCAGAAGCAGCAGTGACAAGTAGGAACGACAGCACTGGAGGATTTTGTTTTTGGCGGTGCCGAGTCATGACTTTCAGGGTGAAAACCTAAGGAATGACCTTGATTGGTTGTGCTTCACAATTGCCTTGCTAGAGGTATTGTTTTGAGAGCTCGAACTTTTTTTTAGGGTGAAATCTAAGATCTTAAATTGGGCGACGACGGCGTTTGTGCACTGTTTTCTTCTTGAAGGCTTCTCTTTTGGAGACCTTCTAATTTTTTGGGTGTTGTTTTTGGTGGTGATTTGTGTGCGGCTGCTGAAAGGAGTTGACCATTATGGCAAGGCCTTTATTGTTTTTTTTGGGGCTGTGTGTATCTTGTGTGTCTTTTAGACATCTTGTTGGTGCAGAGACTGAGTATAATTGGTATATCCATGATATTAATATATTTCCATTAAAAACTTTATTTTTTATTGTATATACACTTTAATTAACAATTGAACATGACTGTTCTATACAGCCTTGCTAGGAGGCCGAGGCTGGCTATCGAGAGAAAAATATATCTAGTATGCTCTTATTTTTTTTCTTTTTCTGAAGATGAAAGAAATTAGACAACACTTCTAAAAAAGAAATAATTAAGTTGATAAAGTTTAAAAAAATGAGAAGGAGTTACGGCTCGAATTACTAATGCGTCTCAGCAATAAAACACATTACAATTTTGTGCACCACTCTAAGGTCTTTCTTGTACAAACTGTGCACTAATAATTGCCAATGGCAAAGAAAATGGGGGAAGATAACAAGGAGACATTTCAGCCTTTTTTCTTGACAAATGGTGAATTTTGTTGGCTTGGAATGTAGCATCAATTGGATATAAACATAATGAGTATATACCCGACCTCTGCATAGTTACGATGCACACATTTAACACCTATTCACGCACAAAAAAAAGAACGCCAGCAAATAGCAAAGTGATATACCCTGCAATTTTTTTGGCAAAGTGATATAAGGTCAAAGTTATACGTAGGCAAGGAAAAAAACAAAGCACTTAGATCCGCGGTCGACAAATTACAACAATGATCATATCCTCATCAATCATCTCATGACACCACCACACTGACGAGGAGGTTTTTCAACAACAACGTCATCAGGAAGGGAACGACGCTCAAGATTTTGGTGATGCTTTTGATGGACTATGCTTGATTATTTTGTTTGATCTATGTTTTAGAATGTTGAATGGACTACTTATGATATTTGTTGACATTTTCTATTAGGATATATCATCTCTATGTTAAAAAACTGAAATTTGATTGTGCCAATTGTAGATGTGAATTCGAATCAGATCGATTTATATACTATATAAATATGTATGTCTGAATTATCATGGTGCGAAACTAGGAGTAAGCATAGAGTATATGTGAAAATATAAGAGAAGCAATATGGGCTAAAATCCTAGGGCTTTTGATGAAGTTGGTCGCATTGTTTGACTGCATAGTAAATATGAGCATGTGAAGAATCTATTGGAGATGCTTTTAGTTCATTTCTGTCCTTTTGAAATAGCTATATTTCTATGACTAATTTCATGTGAAGTCTCTTCTTTGATCGGTGCGTGTGAAGTACTGCGCATGCACACCAATTTGGTTCACCAGCTTTAAATGTTATGAGTACTTAAATTAACAATTGAGCATTTTTTTCTTCAGAAAGGAAGATTACTCTGGTCTCTGCATCAATTGATGCGCACAACCATCTTTATTATTACTAGTACATATGCCCATGCGTTGCAACGGACGAAAAACAAAAAACCTTCACCTTGTGTCACTATGTATCGTCTTTTGTATCCAACTCCTGCAAGCATGACAAATAAGATTACTATCATCCCTAGAAACTTTGTGAAAGTAAACTTGTTTATTGGAAAGTAAAACTACAAATATCTAGATTGAAAAATGGAAGGAAAACTTTGGCATACTTAAAAAAACTGTCATGTTTTCTTGATTTTAGCAACTTAATGTTACTTGTGTGAGGTGTGTAGATTATCTGCAAACTATGACTCCTATGACATGAAGACATAGAAAATTTTGATTCGAGATGGAGAAAACTTTTATCAATTAGGCGGCCTATAGACTTTTTAGCCGTCCATGGGGTTTTTGCACTAACAAGTTTTATATTCCGCTAATCTGAACGGCTTAATCTCTTCAATTGGCTGGATTCTTTATTTAATTCGAAAAAATGAAATCCTTTTCCATAGAATCGATAGATAAAAAATGTCGATTGTCGGATTTGAACCGATGAACCTCGCATTACAAATGTGCAAAAAAAATAAGAATAGACCGCTAGCTCACCTTGTTTAGCATTTGAATCACCCACTCGTTTTCTTTATTCAGTCTGTCGTTAGGCGGAGCATCGGCTCTTATTTTATACTCAATCCATTCAGTATTATCAAGCAACGTCGAGTCTGCATACATATTTTGCAATAGAATAATATTTGGCATGTATCTATTATTAGGGCGATTCATTGACACTAAATTAGTCATCAAATATTTTGAATTATAGTGCCAACAAATATCTTATATCTGATATGCAGGGAACTTATATATTATTAGGGAAATCATCGACCCTAAATTAGCCATCAAATGTTTTCAATTATTTGAAAAGTGATACATGCGTGTGAGATTAGTATGGAGGTTTCACGGGTCTCTCTTCGCATTAGTTCACCACTACAGGCATGGCTGCGTGCATGATCAATGCCAGCATGGCTGCGTCCATGATCCCAAAATCAGGGGTCACTCTTGTATTAATTCCCATCATACATTTTGGGTCTCTTCTTTTCATTAATGTCACCATGCATTTACAAAATGGAGGAATATCCCTGGCCTCTACAGATGCATGCAACCCCAAATGTCACCATGCATGTCTCACGGGTTTCAGATCCGTTCTTTCGTTAGTTTGGGCAGATTTTCTTTAGAAGTGTATCCATTCTCCTTACTAATTCTCGAGGGGTTTATTGAGTTTAACTGCAGACCTATATAAATAGATGGATTTGTGTGTAAGGCGTCAACGTGGGATTATGTATACGAACCCTTTTTTTACACGAGCATGCTGTACGCAGCCTCACAAAACCGGTTTGTTGGCCCACGTTAGAAGATCGGGACACTGGATTAGCTAAAAAACAAAATAAATCGGGACACTCATGCACGAAGAAAAAACGGGTGGGCCGTTGGACTCAGTCTTTATAGTGCTCATCACGCTAGTTAGCTCAGTTGGTGGCGACAACGGTTATAGTACCAGTCGATTGTGTGTTTGAATCCACTAGTTAGCATGCACGTGTAACGCACGACTAACCGAATAATTTATAAATTGCTTTTTATATTAAAATTTTAGTATATATATATATATAGCTGTAAAAATATTAAAGCACACACAATATACACATTACTTGCATTCATTGAAAAAATTGAAAACAAATGTATTCAATGGTATAATGAAAAAAAAATGTTTGAAGTAACATATGACAAGGAGAAACATTGGGCTCACTTGAAGGTTGCAGCAAGCTGTAATAAATCCTAACGTCTTCACTTGATGCATCATATCTAGCTTCGATGTTTGGAAAAAAGACTTAAAATACACATAATCTGGCATTAGAACAGGACACAACCTGGTATTTCAAAGAAAATATGTACAACCTGAGATCTTTTGGCACTTGCATATAAGGTTGAGGTATCACCTGCAAAAACTCCAAAAAATCAAACAGAAATCCGTTGTGTGTAACTACAAATCACAAAAAATATCAACAGTCCCAACATATATAACCAGTGAACGAAAACGGTAGTGTAAAATCATAATAATAGGTAGGTCCTTTGCTGAGCACAAATCATAATAATCGGTTGACGTGAAATTAAAGATTCTAGAGCTACCTCACAGGTGAAGAATTGTGGCTTATTAATGGGGTATGCCGGTCTTGTGACATCCTCAGCTTTTGCTACAGTGAGCATTGTAATTAAGCTACAGTGATGACCATGATCAACAACTAATCATTTTGCTAAATTGGATATAATCAAGTTGAAATTCATATCTCTTTTCAAATTCCACGTAAAATGACTCCGAATTCTATGGAAATAAAATAATTCCCCAAACAGCATCGGAAAAATGTTGTACAATTGTGGAATAATCCAAAACAATTATTATTAAGGAAAACAACATCACTCTCGATGTTGGTGTGGACCCCACCATCAAAACAGAGTCATTTTTGCATTTAAAAGTGCTCTTAAATTCCATGGAAAAATCCAAACATATTCCAATGGGCCCAATTATTTTTGTGGTCATTCAAAATACTGTAAGATATGTGTTGGACCATGTCACACATTTTTGCTATAGGGAATAGTTGCTGGAATTAAACAAAGCAGAAAATAGTAGTATAGATATAGAAAAATAGGCATACCTTGTTTTCCTTTCCTTCTCCGTCCTTCTACTCTGCAAGTACTATCCCACAAATGAGCTTCATACTTCCCACTCCACCTATGCCTGCACAATTGATGAAGTCTGATAAGCAGCTCTATCAAGCATTTATTTAGTTAATATAATGAACCACATTGTTCTGTTTCTTTCCTCTCATCAAAACTAAGCCTACCTGATCACGCCATGGTAACAAGATGACCGGGAGCTAGGTGCTCGCACCGCAGTAATTGCAGAAGTAGAACCGGCGGCACCCTTCTCCTCTCCATATTCCGCAACTGTTACACGATTAATATAATCAACAATTTCCTCAGGCTCATCCTTTTTGACAACGCTGAGAACTTGAACTCCCTTATAATTATCGCCACTATCCGCACACCCCTCATTTTCTAGCACACTTACCAAAGCATCCTTCTCCCCAGCATGGTTCTCGTTGTTCAAAGGGTCAACCGAGTCGCTCTTCATGTCTGCATGTGCCTGAATTTTGCCTTCATCAACTTCCTCATTCTTCGGGAGCTTCTTCTTATCAGTGCCACTGGACTCAGCATCGTTGGCGCCTGACTCCATTGCACCGTGCAAGACAACAATCTCCACAGGAGCAGGGGCCATTGTAGGCAAGGAATTCAGATTGATAGAAAGGCTCGTCTTGATCTTCCGGCCATCGCTCGATTCCCCAGCAGCTTTCTCCTTCACAAAACCGTCCATTTGCTGACCCTGACTAACTTCCTCCCCAGATTTCATCATCTATCACGAACCTAACCTGCCTAGCAGCCGTGCTATTCATGAACTATCTGAAAGAGGGGACAAAGACAGAGCATCCCAAACAAGAAAAAATAATCAAAGGTTAGATCCCAACCAGGCAATCATTCTCTTCGGAAGTATCGGCGGCGGGAAGGAGGGCGGCGGTGGTGCGGCGCGGGGACGTCCGTGGCGGGTCTCGGGGACGGGAGATGAGGGCCGCGGTGGCGCGGCGCGCAGCTGGCGGTAGCGGGGCTCAGCGACGGGAGAGGAGGGCCATGGTGGCGGGGCGCGTGGCCGGTGGTGGCAGGGCGAGGGGCCGACGGTGAGCGCGAGGGGGCGATGGGCCGATTGAGGGCGGGAGATGAGGGTCACGGTGGCACGGCGCGCGGCTGGCGGTAGCGGGGCTCAGCGGCGGGAGAGGAGGGCCACAGTGGCGGGGCGTGTGGCCGGTGGTGGCAGGGCGAGGGGCCGACGGCGAGCGCGAGGGGGCGAGGGGCCGATCGGGGGCGGGAGATGTGGGCCGCGGTGGCGCGGCGCATGGCTGGCGGTAGCGGGGCTCGTCGGCGGGAGAGGAGGGCCACGGTGGCGGGGCGCGTGGCCGGCGGTGGCGCGGTGCGGGGCCGACGGCGAGCGCGAGGGGGCGAGGGGCCGATCGGGTGAGAGGGGATCTGTGCGAGCGGTTTCAGCGGAGTGTTTTCACAGCGAGCTATTAACGTTGTGTGTTGGATGTGGAGCACGGTCAGTCATAGGAATTTGCTAAGTGCACACATAGATGTATTAGGTAAATGCTGGTTGTTGGATTAGGATTTGTGAGACTAATTGTGTGGTGCTGATTGCTTCGTGTATTTTGTTGTACTAATTGCTGGGTGCATGTAAGAAAGTTCTCGTTTGATTGTTTAATAGTAGTATAGATATGCCCGCACATAATTTTTCCTCCTCTCTCCAGGTCAGGCTGGGCCGCGACCCCACACGAAAAAAAGTTTGGCTTGCGGGTTTTATTCAATAAAATCCCATGGTGTTTACTGTAAAATTGTATGACGGACTAAGAATACATATTTCCTTTATTATTAGGTATATAGATTCAACAGAATCTGACAACACAAATACATAGATCAGTCCGAAGCCTCCAACGAACAAAATTACCACATATATGCTCTTAATAATGTGCCCAAACCGCATTAGACTACCCATAATGAAAAATAACATAAAATAATAACATGTATATGTTATTAGTTTAAGTTAATACCTTCATAATGGATATTAACATAAAGATGATAACACATATAGATTTTCATTTATTAGGTTATAGACTCATCTGTTATGTTATTCATAATATGAGTTACTAGCTATGTTACTAGCTCTATCTATCTATCTCTTCACTAGCAAAAGGGCCCGTGCGTTGCAACGGGAGAAAAAAAATACCACACGCTTTTAATCTTTTTATAATCATTTTGGTTTATTAAAATAGTAAGCTAACTAACTAATGTAGTCAGCCCTATCCTATTTTGTTGAGAAATTAACCCGTTCATTGTTAATTCCACCATGATGAGAAATTGAGCGGGACAAGCAAAGCAAAACGAAGAGGCTACGTGAATTGATCAATGGACTGTTATCTTATTTCACTCATGGGGTAGAGAATGTGGGATCAGAAACTGAAGGTGGTGTTCCATTCTCTGTCTCTACAACAATACACTCTTACATTCAATACATTCATTCATCAGCAAACAAATCCCCACAAAACAAAATTTCTTGCCGGTGCTTGGCACACGGTTGGAGGCATGGGGAGGGGGTAACACCAGATGATGAGTTCCTGCCGGAGGAGGGGATACGATGAGGGGAGCAAGGGTTAGGCGCCTCTATCTGGTCATAAGGAGTCTCCGTTGCCGCGCCATAACCTCGGAGTTCCCCATGTGAGCCATGGAGGCCCGCCTCCACCTGCAAGTACTTTGCTCCGCCGCGCCTTATCCGCGCGCCGCCGCCGTTCTGCATCGAGCAGACGCATCATCCCCAGTTACTGTAGCTGTCGCGTTGATTTGATCCAGAAGCTGTGCTCGAGCGCCGAAACGGGGGCAGCAAGCGGGCCGAGGTACTGTCGCGGAGGCGGGTGGGTCGACAACAGTGGTGGTTGAGGTCGGCCGCGGCGGCGAGTGGTGTGGCAGCGACCTGGGCACAGGCAAGGGTGGACCAGGGTCGACGCGATGCGCTCGAGCGCCGCAACGGGGGCAGTGAGCGGGCAGAGGTACGGCCGCGGAGGCGGGTGGGTTGAGATCGGCAACGGTGGCGGTTGAGGTCGGCCGCGGCGACGAGTGGTGTGGTGGCGGCCTGGGCACATGCCAGGGTGGCCTAGGGTCGACGGGAGGAGACGATGCGTACGGGTATAATTTTTGCAGCGAATCGTTTTTTCCTTTTGCGTTGGAGATAAACGGTGAAGCGCGGATTGAATAACAAAAATTACAGAAGCTTTTTTATAAAAATATCGCGATGGGTTTTCCGACGAAAGCAATAGCCGTTTTATTAGGTATAGATTAATTAACTGCCACATCATGTCTTTTGTTTAGATGGCATCTATGTTAGTACATATGTTATTTTCACTATGGATATTATTTTTTTAACAATTGAAATGACCGACCTATGTGCCCTTGCTCGGAATCCTGGGCCGACAGTTGATAAAAGAAAATTCCATTGTGGTCTAGTTTTCTCCCTTTAATACCTTTACAAGCGCTGAAGAAAAAAAATTAAAGAACAAAGAATCATAGCTCGAATAAGTCAGTAAAGGGAACTACTAAGTAATTAACAAAGGAATTGCGCCTAGAACATATTACAGGCGCGTGTACTGCTCTTGGTCA
The DNA here is from genome assembly GCF_904849725.1 of Hordeum vulgare subsp. vulgare. Classification (NCBI taxonomy): domain Eukaryota; kingdom Viridiplantae; phylum Streptophyta; class Magnoliopsida; order Poales; family Poaceae; genus Hordeum; species Hordeum vulgare. Next base: position 492,180,128 of record NC_058522.1, read on the forward strand.
CATTTATCAATTTATGCAATCTCTCCTAACAAACTTCCTAAGATAGAAGGGAACAGAAGGAATATGTATCAAAGAATCATTCTATCTTCAATTACGCGAAGAGCCTATATATGGGTTCACTAATCATCTCCGTGTGTGAGGTGTCTACAAAACACTGGAAGCCGATCAACGGACCCAAGCTGTCCGTCCGAGCGTAGCTAGTGGCCGGCGCCCCTTCGGCTGGGCCAGGCCGGCAGCCTCGCGGTGAGCATCTCCACCGTCTCCCTCGCCCTCTCCGCCGCGGGGTACGCGAGCAAGTACGCTCCGCCGTCTCCGCCCCTCTCCGCCGGCGTCGGTCGCGCCGCGCCGACAAGGCCCGCTCCGGCGACCAGACCGACGAGCACGAGCACGGCGAGAAGAAGAACCAGGCGCCGTCCCGCAGATGCCATCACAGAACTGAAAGGTGGCGTTGGTGTAGCCCTGCAGCTGAATTCGGGACAGAACGTACCCGAGGCGCGCGAGTTTGCACTCCTGGCTATGTTCGTAGTTTGGTTTTTGCTGGCCTGATCGTGTTTGCGACGGGTGTTGGGCAGGCGTGAGTGTGTGCGACCGAGTATTTATAGAGGGGATTGACGTGTTTGCTGACCTCCGAGAACGTACGTGTAAAGTGGAAGGAAAGGCAGATTCCAATGGCGCGTGAGCTCAGCTCATGGAAAAAGACGTGTAGATGTGTGTTGACCGACCGTGCTGCTGCTCGATCGATCGATCGAATCTAAGTCATTTCCGTGAATTCATCTTGGCCGGCAAAGCCAAGACCTAGCAGATGCGGTTTCCAGCTAGTCTCGCATGCAGCTGGAGGTGAGCAAACACTGCTCGGTCCGTTGCTTGAGAAGAAGTGGAAAAGTCTTCTGCTTTGAGGAATTGCGATTCCTTTCGTGAAGATGGCCTCGGTCCTGGCCGTACAGTGGGCGCGCATTCGAATCTGACCACCGGGTCGTTGTTGCAGGCAGCCCGAGGAACCCGAACTTTCGGTAGGAGTAGAGTGGTATACTTTCAGAGTTTAAGTTCTAGATTTGATATTGGTGTTTGTATTTTTTTGAAGTAATTTCAGTCTCTTTGGTGATGTGTGTTTAATGAAAGAATATGTTTTCGTCAATTATAAAAGTTTATGTGATGACTTCGTAATTCTTAAAATGATGTGCCAACTCAATCTTTTAAAGGTGCTTGTAAGGTTAAGATTTGTTGCATCTAGTGATAGTTCTGAACGGACGTGTTGAGATACTCTGCGTGCTTGGGTGAGTCCAAGAATAAAACGCGCCAGAGTGGTTAATCAGAATGACATGCTACATAGTCTTAAACGAGTGGTTAGTTAAAATGACATGGTTCGTGAGCTAGCCGTGGTGTGGCTTTGGTAGCAAGGGCGGAGCTACAATAGCTTTGCTGGACGGGCCAGTAGAAGGAAAAGTCCAATACTTCTGCACTCATGTCCCAGTCTACATCCAATCCTCTACTGCATTTGCCATGTGCTAGTCGGGCCACAACCACTTTTGGCAACATGTAGCTCAACCAGTGCTTGGTAGTGCTCTGCCTCTAAAAAGATCGAGCAAGTGTCCTTTTATCATGAAGCCCCATTCAGGTCTCTGAGCTTGGACACTATGATCCACCTCGATCCTCACTTTCTTGAGGTGGTTGTAGATTAGGGTGGAGGTGACCTTCTGTCCATAAAACTCAAACACGTGCTTTACAACATCATTCAAGTACACCTCCTTGGAACCCTTATCGGTCTTCACCCCATTAGTTATGATCTTACACATTTTCATAAGCACAAACGTTGACTTAAACAACTGTCATTTCATGGAAGTCCCATGCCATTCTTCTTATCCGTTGCAGCTGCCTTTTGAGTTGGAACACGAGCTGCGCCATTGGACCGATCCAGCACAAATGCAAAAGCAACAAATGATGGAACCATACCTGGCGCATCGAAAACATCTGATTCAGGAGGCAACTAGTTGATGGAAGGATGGGAATCCTCGACGTACGACGCCAGGAGCTGGCTCTGGGACAAGACAAGGGGCTTACTAAACTCGTGTGTGCTCATGTCCTACAAGCGTAAACATCAGCAAGAGCACAACACACTACATATGAACAGTAGGAGCTACAAGTAAACATGAACAGTAAGAACGAACACTAACATATGAACTGGTCAACTGATCACTACGACATGCACTGACGGATGATCTAGTTCAACACATCAGCTCAAGTCATAGAAAGGAGTTCAACGAAGTAGGAAACATATTGCCTACTTGCATACTACATATCAAGCATAATACCAATCCATCCATCACCACTATCTATCAACCATGACGACGTGGAAACATTTCTTAGCATTCTTCAAATCCATCACCGCCAGCCAACATAACATTACACTCACGCAGATAGGTGGTGTACAATGGTACAACATGGTCACAAGTCTAACCCTACCACGTGCTCACATATCTAGCTAGAACTAGTAGATAAAAGGGGGTGAAAAGAATTCACACACGTCATCGAAGCAACCGTGAAGCAGGAACTGAACACGTCGGACAAGAGGAGGAGTCGAATCGCCGCCTCCATCAACTGGTGGCGGAGTAGTAGCGTCGCTTACCTCGTCATCGATGTCGATCCGCGCCGGAGGGAAAGCTCGAGAGAAAGGAAATGATGGCGGGAGTTTTGGCGTTGCGGTGAGGCTGGCTAGACAATCAAACATGTTGTTTTCTTTCCGCATAGGTCTGATTGGACTTGATGCCAGCGACCAAATGTGTCCTTTGTCTCACAGCTCATCAGGCAAGTTCTTCAGTATACTCTGTCAATTCACATATGGTACTTTCCTTTTAGGAAACATCCTCGTGTACTACCTAGTACCGAGGTGGCCCACAATCTTGTACATATGTTTGGTTCTTTCAAGAGTTTTAGTGGAAATTGGTGAAACCCATGCAGAAACGATATTATAAAGTCACAAAATAATACTCAAAAGAATACAAGAGGTTAAGAGTGAAATTCCTAAGTTCACACACATTGGCAATTACAAGGTGCGAAGAAAACAAAATCAATATTGAATAATGATGAACAGTAACATTACTATTCATTGCTGCATTGGTTTTTTCATGAGCAGTTTTAACATACTCCCTCTTAACCCATATTTTCACATGAAAGGTAAGAATATATAATAGATATGAGCTGTTGATTTCTTTAATGAGTGATCTGATTAACTCTTACCTTCTCACCTCACAAGTAAAAAGAGGGGGTAAGAAGAAGCATGCATGTTAAAATTTGCCTTTTTCATAGCTCATAAATAGTAATGTGTTTTGGAAAATTATAACATGATCCCTCTTACACCTTAGTTTTAAGTGTGATATAAGAATGTGAGAGTTAATCAAGACACTAATTAATGAGATCAATGGCGGAGATCTATTATATGCTCTTATCTCCCAAGACAAGGCACGTCGGAGAAGAGGAGGAGTCAAATAGCCACCATAGTCAACTGGTGGCCTGAGTAGCAGCGCCATTTACATCATAGTCGATGTCGATCCATGCTGAAGGGAAAGCTCGAGAGGGAGGAAATGGTGGTAGGAGTTCTGGCGTTGCGGTGAGGCTGGTTACATAGAGTGGCCGAACCGGTAGGCGGTGACACCAATTCCTCCCGCCACATTTTTGGAGACACACACAACCTCCATCCATCTCCGTGTGCGCGTGAGTTTAGCGTCGTGTCTCTCCTACATCGCTCGAGTCCGGCTCGGTGAAAATTGTTGATTCGGTTGTTCCTAGCGAGTCAGACCGAGCAATGTTTTAAGGTTCGTACGAGCCAAGATTCTCATGCAAACTACACAACCAAACATGTTGTTTTTCCCCGCGTGAGCCTGGCTGGGCTTGATGCGAGCGATCAAACGCGTCCTTATCTCACAACACATGGTACTCTCCTTTCAGAAAACATCCCGGTGTTACAATCTCGCACATATGTTTGGTTCTCTCAAGAGCTTCATTGGAAACGATATTTTATTGTTGCAAAAAAACTCAAAAGAATATGAAATGTTAAGAGCGTGAAATTACCAAGTTCATACACATTGGCATTTACGAGGTACGAAGAACACAAAATTAATATTGAATAGTGTCAAACAATAAATGATCACTATTTATTATTGAATTTGTTTTTTCATAGCTCGTAAATGATAACATGTTTGGGCAAATTTTAGCATGCTCCTTTTACCCCTTATTTTTTGCATGTGAGGTAAAATAGGAGGAATTAATCGACCCACTAATTAGTGAGATCAACGGTTAAGATGTATTATATACTCTTATATCTCATGTAAAAAAAAAGTGGTAAGAAGGAGTATATTAAAACTGCTCGTGTGTTTAAACTTGGACTTTTTCATGCTAGCAGAACAACACCCTCTTAACATCTTATATTTTTTTTAGTTTTTTTTTCTTAAAACTTACAAACATGGTTTCCATGCAAAAAATAAATAAATCTGAAACTTGGTTTTCATTGATATTCTCTCCTCTCAAAATGATCATGCCATGTGCGCAGTTAATTTACTCTCGTCGTTGTCACTGGAGATCATCGTGTAGGTTGGCTCTGTGACAAATTCCTGCCCAGAATGAGGTTGTTCTCAAACATTATTTTAGGATTGTCAACAGTGCAACTTGAGAAGTTCATCGAGCATAAATGGTAAACATTTTGATTCATTTGTTTCCTTTTGGCACTATCACATTCTAGGGCCAATAGAACGTGCAAGATTTAGTGACTGAGGTTCGTCGTGCGGGCACAAGCCATCAATAAAAATTATGATTTCCTTTTATTACAGGAAAATAATTATGATATCCAATATTTCGCTAGCAAGCTCTAACTTTAATCGTACATATAATATTGTAAAAATAATCACAGCTCGTGCAAGTCGAGTATGTGTTCAAACAAATTGAAGAAGAATCAGATCAGCTCGAATAAGTTCAAACAAATTGAACAAGAATTACAGCTCGAATAAGTTCAAACAAATGGAAAAAATTAATCAGACAACGTGGCATGCATGGGTGGTCAGCGCCATCTTCAAATCATTCAAAGAAAAACTGAAAAGGAATCACAACTCGAATTACTAATGTGCTTCAGCTAAAACATACTCTCTGCATCCAGCACTAAATCTACAACACTTATTTTGGAACGGAATGAGTACATTACAAGTATTTGTAATCTTCGTATACTAATAGTTTCCAATGAGAAATGAAAAAGCAAGGAAGATATCAAATAGTCATTCTATCTTCAGTTATTACGACGTGAAGGGCCGATGAACTCACTAATTAACCTTGCAAGCCGATCAACCGATCCAAGCTGTTAATGCCGGCGACGTCCGTACGTAGCTAGTGGCCGGCGCCCCTGTTGCTTGGACCGGCCGGCAGCCTCGGCATGAGCATCTCCACTGTCTCCCTCGCTTTCTCCGTCAGCATCACCGCCGGAGCGTACACCGCCGAGCCGTCCCCGCTCCTCTCCGCCGGCTCGGGCCGCGCCCCGCCAACGAGGCCCGCCCCGGCGACCAGAACGACGACCACGATCACGGTGAGAGCCACCGTGCCCCGCCCCGCCCCGACGATGCCCATCATGGACAGAGCTGGCGAGGATCGATCAAGGTGATGTAGCTTTGCGCCCGAACTCTGGAGGAAACGTATTTGACGCGTGCGAGTTTGCAGCCGGCGGGTATTCATAGCTGTGCTCTTTGGCTGGCTGGTGTGCGTTGTCGTAGGGTATTTATCGAGGTGGCGGCCGGCGTGTGCGCTGAGCTAGAAGAAGGGAGGCGGGTGGAACGGGAAAGAGCTTCAATGGCGCGTGAGCCGAGCAATCGGCATGTAGATGTGCTGCTGACCAAATCGGCATGGAGAAATTGAAGGTCAGAACAGAACAGGGGGTTCAAACCGGAAGTGCACTGATTCTGTTCCCGTGTGCTGTGGACGAAGAAGAGGAAATGTGCATCGAAGACGTAGCTAGCGGCTGCTGCTGTGCCCGCTCCAGTTGGGGTCAAATGCCGGCAGCTAGCCATTTTCAGCCACAGTCACAGCTGTGTCGAGCCAGTATAAATAGAAAAGGTTTGCACGAACTCTGTATCGATCGGTTGCCTCGGTGGCTTTGCCTTAATTTGAGATTCTTGCCGTGAGGTCCTGACCATAGCGTGGGCGAGCGAACATGACGAGCGCGGTACTGTGTTCTTAAGACGAAACACCCAAAGATTGGTTACTTAAATGCGACCAGCGTGTCAAGCTGCAGCGAATCTCGTGCTCGATCCGTTCTGCATGCCGGCTACGCTTGGCCGTATGAGAACTCCACAAGTTATTGAGACCAAAGTTTTTCTTATGAGTCAATTACGCCACATATGCTTAAACTTGACAAGAAAATTCAGTTTGATACGAAAATTTGGGGCATACATTTAACCAATGACAAAACTTGATTTGGACGTGCATTTACGGTGCTAATCCTGTTTTACCTATGCACAACATGCTGACGAGGCATGCCAATATGGCGTGAGACCCAGTGTCAGTGCTCGGAAGGTAGGGAGTGCGTGTTGCCTGATTTTTTTACGAAAAACACTCTTATTTTTCTTCTTTCTCACAAAAAAACGCCTCAACTATTTTTTTTAAATAACCGTAAACCTTAATATGACAATTGGACCCCACCCATCTGGACACAAAGGGAGATATGAGGCAAAATTTAGCAGCGTCCAGGTTCAAACACACAACATTTAGCGTTAACGCTGACAGGCTAGCCATCATACAACATATTACTTGTTGTACAAATGGAATTTCTATCCTTAATGACGTAAAGACAACAGGGCCGGTCCTGAGATTTTGGGGGCCCGGGGCAAAACTAAAATTTAGGGCCCCTAAGTATAAATAAATAGTGCAGATTCCGTGGGAGATGAATTATGGTCATGATCACTCACATTGTTATCGTCCGCGTCGATGTTAACATTGTCTTATGTATGGATATCATCTTCTAGATTCACATTACTTGGTTCTTCCACAAGAACTAACGCCATCTCGTCTGGATTTTTTGAAGTGGTTGGGTTACTCGTCAAAAACTTACGAAGAGATCCTCTTTGTGAATCTACCAATTTTTAATCTGCTTTCCTTTTTTTTCTTTTGACAGCACCAGATTCAGGCTTCATTACTAATTCTGAAAATAAATAAACCTTAATCAAAAATAGGCCATTAACTACCCAAAGATTTAAAAGGAATCACTAGAAGTAATTGCAGGTCCAGATCCATCAGGCATCAGTAAATTGCAAACTAGAACGAGAACTGATCTACGAATCAAACTAGAACAAGATCCATCAGGAGACACACGGCAGCTTATTCCAAGGGTTTGCTTATTCCACTAGAACTCTTATCTACTAGACTATCGGAGCTTATTCCAAGATTGCATGGTAGGGCATAATGTAAGAACGATTGAACGAATCAAACTAGAACGAGATCCTCAGGAGAAGTAGAGAACAGACAGACTGACGGACATTACGGAAGAAGCAACCGGCGAGGACCCTTCCGCGTGCTGACGTGCGTGCCTGCGTGGCAATGAAGCCGGCGTCCAGGGCCTCCCGCAGCCCGCGTCGTAGTCTCGTACTCCTATAGATGAGAGTCGCGGCATGCAGGGAGACGAGAGACAGGCCTGACGAGAGACTTTACAATACCTAGTACAAGCCTGACCTAATATACGTATTATATATGCAGCGGGCCCCCAACAATTTTGGGCCCCGTGCGGCCACCCCCGCGGAACCCCCCAGGGCAGGCCCTGAAAGACAAGTACGCACATAGGGCTTAAATGGCCTGTAGTCACCGTGGACCATTTCATATGTTATTTTTTTGTTTTTCCCAGCATTTTGTAAGAATATGTAAATTTAAAAAAATTATACATACAAATAATTAAAAAAATTAATATAATGTTTTTGTAAATATAATGAAAATATTTAAGATAATGTTCATAATTCTAAACATTATTACTATTTAAAATAACGTCCATTTAACTCTAAAACTATTATTACTTAATATAATGTTCAAGTAATTCTAAAAAAACTTATTTAAAAGATTGTCAATTTTATCCTACTAAATATTCAAGTATTATTTCATAATATTTATATGGTTAAAATAATATATATGAATTGCAATAATTTTCGTAAATTATAAAAATCATGCATTGTTAATGTATTCAAAAAAATATTAACGTACTTTTAGGCTGTATTCATGCATTCAGATAAATATTGATGTATTGACTTTATGAGAATTATTATTACTTGCAATACTATTCATGTAATTATAAACAATATTCAAGAAATATTTGAAAAAATAATGATATAATTTAAATAGTAAATATGGATTATAATCATATTTATAATATGATAAAAATAGCAATAGTAGCTAGATTAAACCATAGAGTAATCATCTCGTCTGAAAAGGTCCTTCTAAAATCACTTCTCAAAATTTTAACGAGGTCATGTGGCAAAATCAACATTTTTCTCGTCATAAGAGGTCGACTAGACGAATCTGGACTCATGGCAATTTTTTGTAAAGTCCTTCCGAAATGTAGTTTATTTGATTTGGGTTACCAAGGCATTCCATGGACTTATAACAATAAACAAGATGGCAACAGAAATGTAAAGGCGTGTCTTGATCGCGCGGTGGCTTGTCCTCGGTGATCTTCTTTATTCCCTCCCTGCAAGATATGTCACATTCTGAGCTCAAGGCCAGGCCACTGTCCTATTATTATTCACTTGTTGGGAGATCCCCAAGTTGGTAAAACTATAAAGCATTTGAGGTATGAATCATATTGGGAGAGGGAATGGTTAGCGTTGGACGATCAAGTTAAATCTTGTTGGACTAAAGGGATTCATGTGGAGGATTTAAGTGATGCCGCGAATAATATGGATAGTGTTATGAAACCTCTGCACAGATAGAGTCGATTTCATATTGGTTATCTTCCTAACAAACTCAAGTCTACTCGTAAAAGGTTAAATGTGCTTTTCTCAACTCATAATCACTATGCTATTCGAGAGAGAGAGAAGATTCTCAAAGTGATGGATGAATTACTTTTAGTAACGGAAGAGATTATGTGGAAGCGAATATCGTGTCTTGATAAAATGAGATGAGGGGATCAGAATACTTTTTTTTTTCGTCGAAAGGCCTCTTGGAGAGCAAATAGGAATATTTTTTCTGCTATCAGAAGGATGATGGTTCTCTTACCAAAAATGTGGCACAAATTCAAGGTATTGCCAATTTTTTCTTTAAGCAAATGTATACTTTTGTTTTGATGCCATGGTTGACCCATATCTTATTATGCCGCTTGTGAGACCTCTTGTAAATGATGATACGCGTGATGATTTATGCAAACCATTCACTGATCAAGAAACAAGAGACGTCCTTCTCCAAATTGGGCATCTAAAAGCTCCGGGTCTGGATGGCTTTTCGGATAGGTTCTACCAACGAAACTGGGGATTAATTAAGAATGATATTGTCCAAGCAGTGCAACAATTTTTCATTTCTAGATGGATTCCGGATGGGATTAATAAAAAATCTATTGGTTCTATTCCTAAATGAAGAATCCCCAGTCAATGAAAGATCTTCGGCCTATCAGTCTCTGCAACGTTATATACAAGATTATTTCCAAATGTCTTGTTAATAAACTGAGACCTCTAGTGGATGGTATGATCACCCCCACTCAAAGTGTGTTGATTCCAGGCAGGTTAATCTCCGATAATGCTCTTATATCTTTTTAATGTATGCATTCTTTGAGTTCGTTAAAAGATTAAAGGGGGCAGTTTTGCACTTATAAACCTTATCTTGCTAAAGCATATGATCGGTTGGATTGGCACTTTTTGAGGAGTATGCTTGGTGCATTGGGTTTTGCACTTGTGTGGATTAATTATGACATGTGTTACGACTATGAAGTTTGTTGTGCGATTGAATGGTCTGTTGTTGGATACATTCTCCCCGTCCCGTGGACTCACCAAGGTGATCCGTTGTCTTCATACTTATTCTTATTTGTGGCGGAGGCACCTTCCTCGCTGCTCGAGAATGCTTGCGCGAATGGTGCTCTTGGGCTGAACAGAAAGGCTCCAGGTATTTCTCATTTATTATTTTCTGATTATAGCCTATTATTTTTCAAAGGACTCATTGATCAAGCCATGACCATAAAAAATATTCTAAATGTGTACGAGACAGGACTGATCAGTTACTCTGTCTAGATAAGTGTCCGATTATGCTTGGGAAGCCGTGTAGTATGAAAAACCAAGTGTCTACAATGGGCATCTTAAACATTATTGCGAAGGTTTTGAGGACCAGTACCTTGGCCTTTCTCTTTCTGAGGAAAGAAAGAAAGCTAGTCGGTTCGAGTCGACCATGTAAAAGACTTTGAAATGATTTTATGATTGGATTGACAAATATGCTTCAAGCTCGGTGAAAGAAATCTTATCAAGTCAGTAATTCAGGCTCTTCCGGTGTACAACATGGGTATTTTCAAATTTCATGCTTCTCTTTGTGAGGAATTATTGCAGTTTATATGAAAAAATTTATGTGAGGGGGGTGGGGGTGTGGAGAATAAGAGGAAAAATCATTTGTTTGCCTGGCATAAATTAACTAGACCAACAGGTGAAGGTGGAATGGGTTTCCGGTTCTGAGGTTATTTATGAAACTCTTCGGGCAAAATAAGGTTGGAGTTCAGTGGTTTCTTGTTGATGTTTTTATTTATTTTCTCCTGTTTTTGTTTTCTTTGAGTTTTCTATAAAAAAATTGTCGAAACCTATATACATGAGATTTTGTTTCAATGATGTTGACATGAAAAATCCGACAGTAAAAGTGGTTTGATATTTGGACACATGGTTTAATAAAAAATGAAATGATTTGAATAAACGAATCTAGAGAAAATGAAAAACTATCATGTCACGATAAGTAACACACAATAAGTGACACACATACACTGAATCAATCAGTTATTAATGTGTGAAAAGATGAAAACTAACATTTACAAAAGATAACCTTTAACTAGTGATTTGGTTTAATCAATCCATTGATCCATCAGCTCAGTTGTAGATGTGTACGCATCGTAGAACCGTATAATGTAGGTTCTTTCTTGTCTGGACATATAGGAATGATATGAGGGGTTTGATTTGATCATTTGTTTCTTCTTTCTTCTGTCCGGTCATTGACTGGGCGCATTCACGGACGTATGAGCGATCGTTTGAGGCGTCCGGTTGATGCGGACGTGTACGGGCGCGTCCCATCAATCCACTATGTAGAACGCGACCCCATCCTAAACCACCTGTTCTCTTTCCCTATTAATGTTTTTTTCTCTCTTCTTCTTCATCAATCACGTGTAACTTCATCAATCACGTGTAAGTAACCGGACATATGAAAACAAAAAGTATGTCTGCGCGGATGAAAAAATAAAGGATATATCCGATCACCAATTGAACGCGTGAGGATAATATTTGCTATGTCTGGTTGTATATGCTCTTAGTTTTCAACTTCCAACGTGGGTGAAACATGCTAGAGCGGTCGCATACAACTAGAGAAAATAGAGACACGCGAAGCAGCAATAACGACAAACGGCGGCCACGCCACAACATGGATCTGCCCATCGCGTGGTCGCATGATACTACTAACACGACCTGTTAGCGCACTGATGCTCGTTTCGCCGGTAGCAAGGTGCCAAGGTGCATGTTTCACAAATCTGAATCCCAGCCAGTCTAGTCCAGTCAAAGATGCGGCATGTCACACACCCCCACTTTGCATTTCCATGTTATATACGAGATGCAAATTACACTAGAACTAGTATGAGAAAGTGCCATGATCGAAGTATCCCCTGCTGCTCTTCTACTGTATTTGCCTTTGCATGCAAACGTTGTTTTGTTCTGCCCACACTTTCTGCAAACCTTCGGCCATTTGAATGTTTTATTCGAACCCAGTCGAATTCTACTCCGTGGTCCTCGTCGACCTAATCAATCTCAAGCTATGGCTACGCGCGGCGTACTTGCACATGGCAAGCAAGCGATCGGATCGGCGCCACATCTACTAGTACATGTGAGCTTGCATACGACGGGCTCCATGAATAATTTTGTTTTATGGAAGTGGCACCACACTTAACCGCATAAATCTACATGATCATCGGTTTAATCTTGGATCCAGATCACTGCAGGCCTGACCATTAAGCCCAAATCTCATCCATCCTCGCCTCGGTCTTTAACCACTGTCCACTGGCATCCTCTGCTTGCTCACACACAGACACACACATCCACCTCACCAGCGAATCGACCGATCACCGTGGTAGTCAACAGCAATGGCCAGATTCCGATCTCTGCAGTCTGAAGCTCTCCTGCCAGTCTTCATGCTTCTTCTCCTGCTGCTGCTGAGCTTGTCGCCGGTGTCGGCGGCAGCGCACCGCTCCTCCACGAAGCTGTTGGTGACCGCGGCGCGAACGTCGTCGTCGGAGGGGCAACAAGACATGGACGTAGGCCGCCGGCGGACGGTGGTGCCGTTCAGGGGAGCGGGGGCCGACCTCGGGCGCCGTCGGGTGCCGAAAACCCGTGCAAATCCGTCTCACAACTAGCTAGTGTAGCAGCAGGCAAGTACCATGACTCTGAATCATGTCTGTTTTTCAAGACAGTCGGAAAACTGTAATGTTCCCGATTTCTCTGCCCAACTGATCTGATTTCCTGGTGATTTCAGTAGGACCAAAAGTTGAGTGAGATCGGCCTGATCAACCCTGCGGTAGCGGAGAAGGATCATCAACCTAGGCAGAAGTTGAGCAACCAGGTAGCTGGTTGTAGATGGCAGACTTTTAATGTAGCTAGCTTCCTGGTTGCACATCAGATTGTACTTTTTTTTGCGGTTATTTTTTTTTAGAAAAGGAGGATGACCCCCGGCCTCTGTCCAGATGCATGCAGCCATTTTATTAATTATTTACAAAGATTTTACAAAGCAATACATCAATATATCTGAAGCCGTCCTCTTGACAATATCTGTCGCTACTCCTATCCAATGATGAAGGGGTGCAAAAAGTGTGAACCACGTACCCAGACCTCTCACCTAGCCTAACATCTAAAGCCGGAGGCCCCCGACCGAGCCACATACCGGGTCAGGGGCACAAACCGGTCCAACGCACCCTCATAGGTCGTCGCCGCCGCTTTCCATCAATCCACCTTCAGAAGAGTTACTGACGCATCGACCTTGCAAGGCCTGCCGTCGATGCCCCCACGGCGCCAGACAACGCCTCCTCCCTACGCGCGCTCATCATCACGCATCCGTCGTCGAGACTTTGCTGCGCCTCGCCGCCAAGACTCCACGACGTCGATGTGTCACAAGGAACGCCGCTCCATCGTTGATGCCGACCAATGATCCCTCGAGCCCGTGTGTACCTCCATGAATGACGCCCCCAAGAGGGAAACGACACCAGAGCATCGCCGTCATCCGATCTACTGATCTAGGGTTTTCCCCGGAGGTAGCAAAGAGTGGCCTTGAACTTCTCCTCGGCGATGCCTTCAGGAAGGAAACGACGTAGACAACGCCGCCATCGCCGGCTTTGGCAGTAGCCGAAAGCAAGCTTTTACCCAGATCTGTTCGAAGAACCCATCTCTCCTGCACAGGCCACCACATCCTGCGACGTCCCCGGGAGCGGGATCCCAAGATCCGCCGCCACCGGCAACGCCACAAGGACCCACCACCTGACCGTCATCCCTGACGAAGGGGATGGCGCCACCATGTTCAGATCCAGCATCATCCGAGAAGGAGAACCGATCTGGGGTTGTGAACCCCAGATCCGCCGGCAGCCCCCACAGCGTCGCCTGGATCCCATCGGGCCGCCGCCCGAGCGCGCCAACTCCGCCTTCATGCCGTACGCCCAGGAACGCCGTCGCATCTCAGCCAGAGGATCCCTTCGTGAAGAAGGGAGGAAGGCCCGCCGTCCGCCGGGCGAGCTTCGCTCGCCGGCCTCCTCCGGCGGCGGCGGGGAAGCAGGGGAAGAGGGAGGTCGAGGGCGGCGGCGGCTAGGGCGCCCGAGTCGCCCCCTGGAGGCGACGCGAGCGGTTCTGCGATTGGGGGCGCGAAGATCCGGTCCTGGTGTTCCTTTTTTTGCGGTTAATATAGTGATTATTACAAGTTCGGTAGCTAGCTTCTTGGTTGTACATCGGATTGTACATTTGACTGGTTCATTTACGTGTGGATGGATGGATGTAAGATTAAGTTAATTTAACACAATTTTCACAAGCAGAAGAATCACTTTGAAATTACCAAGGTCATGTAACAGTTAATTTTGAGTGTACTATATAATGACCTGATTGTTTCTTTTATCGAAAAATCTGTTTGGTGAGCATCCGACTCCCTTTGGACTGGGTCTGGTTCTCTCTCTACTTTTTTTCCCAGCTGTGGTCCTGGTTCTCGGATATATGTGCAGCATGCATGACTCTACTATCTGCACTACCCTCCGTTTCGGAAAAAAAAATGGCTGCACTACAGGGTGAAAATAATTCTAAGAGTAACTCAGAGTGGTCATATTGGCCTAATCACCATAATAACTGCCAATATATAATGATTCTGACCAAAATGGCACTCTAGCAGAGTCGTCACATTTGAGAGAATCGCCATAATTTATGATGTGCCCTTCATATATGGCCTCTCAGTCTCCATATTTGCCTTTTGGATTGCATGCCATATGACAATTGCATGTGGACTATATGTGGTGCAAGAAAAACTTTAGATGGCAGTTCACCTCACTTGGGATGGCAGAGAGGTTGGAGAAAAAGGATAACCCGTTTCCAACTGGGTTCCAAGATTATGGAGGTAGAAAATATGGATACTTTAAGTTTGCGTGTTATCTCTCGACTTCCATATTTTTCTGGAGTGCGCTCCACAATGATCATGGATATGCCAGTTTGATGCCTCTACTATATTTGCTCTAATGGACCACGATTATGAGTAGCGGAGTGTCCTCAACAAATCGACAGGTTCCAACAATCGAGGAATCTTCCCACCTAATCAGTATTCCTATCATTTCCCAAATTACTACTTTTAAATTTTTTATTAATAAACATGTAAATAGAAAAAATAACAATCAAATTATGTTTTTGCGCGAAATAAATATCAGTTTCAGGACTTCAAACACATTCAAATGCTTGAAAACATAAGACACAAATAATTTCCTAGATACAACAATATTTTTTAGAAATTTAAAATACAAGTTCCAAAGTTCTTCTTCTTTCGGTGGGTTAAAAATAATCTCACTAATCTCCAACAAGTTGTCGCTTTTAGATTTTATCTCAATGAAGTTGTCTTTTCTCTCAACAAAGTTTCAATGACTGTTTAAATAAATTTAAGAACATTCAGACATATTTAATACATTTTTGAAACATTGAACCAACATTCCACCAAATTATCAATTTTGTTCGTCATATTTGTCCTCTTACAAACAATCAACATACATTTCAAACAAACGCCACACTCGTTTGGTTTCACAATCATTGCAATGACAATTCAGATAAGATTGTTCAAATATTTCTTTGTTTGATAAGACATGGTCATTATTGAAAAATTGGTGTGATATCTTCGTGATATTTTTAGAAATGGACTGAAGTGTGACTATAGTAATTGAAGTTTGTGTGAAATATAGGTGTAATGTTTATGAAAATGATTGAAATAATTAAATTTTCTATGTATTTTTTGAAATATATTGAAACTAAGAATGAAGTTAGTGAATATTTTGTGAATCTTATTAAAATACTTTGTAAAAGTATTCAAACAATAATCTCACTAAAATAGTAGAAAAGGTGAAAAAATGTCATTTTTGTAATGCACCAAAATAATTGAACAAAACTGCATTGAATATTTCAATGGAAACTTAAAAAAACATCGACAGTTATACGTTTGGTACATGTATGAAATGTTCTAGAAAATTATTCGAAATGATCAAAATAATTAACTATAAACTATTTAAGACTTACGCGTGACTTCTTATTTCAAATGTTTTGTCATCATGCATAGTTGAATGTGCATTGTTCCCCAATGGTATTTGGTGTTCATGACAATGGGATTAGTGTGACTAATGTCATTCATCAAGTATATGTCACGACATTGATTGCCCGGTGGTTATTGAGGGAGATGGATAGCTCCCTTATTGAAAAAGGGGGAAATGCGACAGTTTATTTGAGTCATTGGGAAGCCGCACTGTAGTGTGTATTGGAATGACTATCTTTTTTTTCTTGTATTCATCATTTCCAAGCATCATATGAGCACAAAAGAAAAAAAATGGTTATGTGAATGTTGATGATGTAATCAACATCATATTGTGATCCTCCTTGAAGAGTTGTTGTTGGAAAATCATCCTTCGAGCTACAAGGGAGGGTAACTAACAATGTAATGGAGTCTAAAGAGTGGCATACCATATTTTGGCTACCTTATCTTAACTGTTAAAGCATATATATGAAAGATTTCACTGTAGGTGCTGATCTCATTCCCTCGTTAGGCTATGAAACTAAATGTGAATTTCGTGTATGAAAGATTAATTATATTGTGTAAACACTAGTAGGTGATGCTAACAAATGTTCTAACTTTGGTTTATAAGTGGACAAACTAACATTATAACAGTACTTAGAGTTTCATTGTTGGTTGCAAGACTGTTTAAAATATTTGGGATTGTCTTCTATGCAAGAGGTAGCTAGTAGCAAATGACTAGATAGCAACATTAATTTTTCTGCTTGGCCCTTGCTTCACGAGTGTAATCAAATATATAATGCACAAACTAGAGAACCCACTATATGATAGCAAACACTATGCTAGGTGTTTCCAAACAATTTGTTAGATATTTATAAATCTGAGAATGATTTTTAGAAACCACGGGAGATGGTTTGGTTTTATGTTAGGCATAATTGGTTCAGTTTATATTGGGCTAAGACTTCTTTTAGTTCGGTTTGGTTTGGGTATGTGAAGAAACTAGTTTGGAGATAACTGGTTATGGGCTTAAACAGTTTGGGTATTAGAGGCTACAAACTACTGGTCCGTACTGGTTTCTACATTGGTTCATCATCGGCACAACACCCAGCGAGCAAGCGGTCGAGAAAAAAAAGTGAAATCCATCTTTCTTCCGTCTCCCCACCCACCCGGCCGCCGCACCACCCCGTCTCGTCCTCGCCGGTCAGACCGAACTGAAGTCTCAGTGTGCATGTACATGGGGCAGGAAGAGGTTGGCCTAACCTTGGGCCTCTCCTTCGTCTCTGGCACCAGGGACCGCCACTTGCTTCAGCAAAAAGGTAATGGTGTGTCCAGAGATCAGGCATAAGAAACCAAGCTAACTAAGGACCTCCTAGGATTAAACCAAACGCGTCGAGAGTCTACTCCCATATATAACAAAAAGTTCATTGTTAGATATATATGAGCATTGCATGATACAGTGTGTGAATCTTGCATGGAAAGATGCAGCAGTATTGCTCCTATATATATAAGAAGAAGGCAAAGCTTTGCCTCATCTCATTAAATAAGAAGAAGTAGGACAATGATTTCTAGTTGCAGGATGACACATGTCCAAATCAAAAGGATCACTCTCCTAGAATTAAGAATCCCAGTAGTTTAGCCCCATCAGTCACCCACGTCTTCGCCTCATCTTTAATCATCGCTACCACTATGCACGGAAGGGAAGCTTTGGAGCGGAACACCTCAGCGTACCTCTCCTTGCAGATCTCCCATCATACGAGATTCTGCAAGGAATTGTTGGCCTTCCTATAGTTTGGCGACATACCCTCATTCGAGCTCCACCATTAGTTAATAGACCGTAGGTTAGTCCAGCTGTCGAAGTCTGCGAGTGAGCGCCCAACCAATCAAAGACCATGTTCCACGCTCTGATCGTGTAGTGGCATTTGAACATGAGGTGAGAAGCCGTTTCGGGTTCCCTCTTGCATAGTTGGCAAAGATCACAATTTGACCAACCTCTCGAAGCAATATGTCTTTTGTACAGATCCTTTCATGAAGAAATAAGCCATGATAAGAATTTAATCTTTGGTGGATCCCAGATCTTCTAACCTAACCGCGACATCTCCAATTTGATTAATCCTACAAATTGCATCCTATAAGCGATGGTGGCGGAATAGCATCCATCAGCAATGAACTTCCATTGGAGTGCATTACCGATGTCTGGCGAGAGGTGAACCTCTTGACATTTGCACCAAAGGTCGAAGAATTGTTGTTTGAGGTGCACAGAAAGGCCACCGCATAGAATTGTTGTATTGCTCCTATGTAATAAAAATGTACATCCATTGTTAGATATTCTAATGTACATACATCTAGATATGGGGGGTATCTCTAGAGGCCACATCTTGTTCATTGTGAGAGTTATATGGTGTTTTTTAGGGGAAAAGTTGCCAGTATTCAAGTGAGAAAACAATTTGGTACCTAAAAGTTCAGTCAAAAGCAAACACTTAAACATTTTTTTTAATTTGCATGTCAAGCTTGGTCTGTGTATGTATGTGTTGAAATAATTTTTTCGCATCAAAATACTTCATCATGCCTCAGGTGTTACAAACTTTATTTTAGTCCTATGGACAAATGATCTCAAAACTGAACAATATGTCTTCTGTATACACATCCCATCATCTAGTCCAAATAGCATGGCCGGTTAAAATTAAGAATTCTTGAGTTTGCACCAGTCAAGGGTTTAAATGTGTCTAAAGCTATATTTTTCAGTCATGATTTATGCTAGAAAATGGTCAGGGTACTTACCTTTGTTTTTGTTGGAAATATGCCCTAGAGGCAATAATAAATTAGTTATTATTATATTTCTTTGTTCATGATAATCGTATATTATCCATGCTATAATTGTATTGATTGGAAACACAATACTTGTGTGGATACATAGACAAAACACTGTCCCTAGTAAGCCTCTAGTTGACTAGCTCGTTGATCAAAGATGGTCAAAGTTTCCTGGCCATAGGCAAGTGTTGTTACTTGATAACGGGATCACATCATTAGGAGAATCATGTGATGGACTAGACCCAAACTAATAGACGTAGCATGTTGATCGTGTCATTTTATTGCTACTGTTTTCTGCGTGTCAAGTATTTGTTCCTATGACCATGAGATCATATAACTCACTGACACCGGAGGAATGCTTTGTGTGTATCAAACGTCGCAACGTAACTGGGTGACTATAAAGATGCTCTACAGGTATCTCCGAAGGTGTTAGTTGAGTTAGTATGGATCGAGACTGGGTTTTGTCACTCCGTGTGACGGAGAGGTATCTCGGGGCCCACTCGGTAATACAACATAACACACAAGCCTTGCAAGCAATGTGACTTAGTGTAAGTTGCGGGATCTTGTATTACGGAACGAGTAAAGAGACTTGCCGATAAACGAGATTGAAATAGGTATGTGGATACTGACGATTGAATCTCGGGCAAGTAACATACCGAAGGACAAAGGGAATGACATACGGGATTATATGAATCCTTGGCACTGAGGTTCAAACGATAAGATCTTCGTAGAATATGTAGGATCCAATATGGGCATCCAGGTCCCGCTATTGGATATTGACCGAGGAGTCTCTCGGGTCATGTCTACATAATTCTCGAACCCGCAGGGTCTGCACACTTAAGGTTCGACGATGTTTTATGCGTATTTGAGTTATATGGTTGGTTACCGAATGTTGTTCGGAGTCCCGGATGGGATCACGGACGTCACGAGGGTTTCCGGAATGGTCCGGAGACGAAGATTGATATATAGGATGACCTCATTTGGTTACCGGAAGGTTTTCGTGCATTACCGGAAAAGTTTCGGGCTCATCGGTAGTGTGCCGGGAGTGCCGGGAGGGGTGCCGGGGACCATCGGGAGGGGTGTCACGCCCCAAGGGGTCTCATGGGCTATGTGAAGAGATAAACCAGCCCCTAGTGGGCTGGAATAAGTTCCCACTAAGGCCCATAAGGTTTGAGAAGGAAAAAACACAAGGTGAAAAGAGTTTCCAAGTGGGAAGGTGGAATCCTACTCCAAGTAGGATTGGAGTAGGACTCCTCCACCTCCAATTTCGGCCAAACCTTTAGGTTTTGAGGCTGCCTCCTCCCCTCCCTCCCACCTATATATACGGAGGTTTTAGGGCTGATTTGAGACGACTTTTCCACGGCAGCCCGACGACATACCTCCACGGTTTTTCCTCTAGATCGCGTTTCTGCGGAGCTCGGGCGGAGCCCTGCTGAGACAAGGTCATCACCAACCTCCGGAGCGCCGTCACGCTGCCAGAGAACTCTTCTACCTCTCCGTCTCTCTTGCTGGATCAAGAAGGCCGAGATCATCGTCGAGCTGTACGTGTGCTGAACGCGGAGGTGCCGTCCGTTCGGTACTAGATCGTGGGACTGATCGCGGGATTGTTCGCGGGGCGGATCGAGGGACGTGAGGACGTTCCACTACATCAACCGCGTTCACTAACGCTTCTGCTGTACGATCTACAAGGGTACGTAGATCACTCATCCCCTCTCGTAGATGGACATCACCATGATAGGTCTTCGTGCGCGTAGGAAAATTTTTGTTTCCCATGCGACGTTCCCCAACAGTGGCATCATGAGCTAGGTTCATGCGTAGATGTCTTCTCGAGTAGAACACAAAAGTTTTTGTGGGCGGTGATGTGCGTTTTGCTGCCCTCCTTAGTCTTTTCTTGATTCCGCGGTATTGTTGGATTGAAGCGGCTTGGACCGACATTACTCGTAAGCTTACGAGAGACTGGTTTCATCGTTACGAGTAACCCCGTTGCTCAAAGATGACTGGCAAGTGTCGGTTTCTCCAACTTTAGTTGAATCGGATTTGACCAAGGAGGTCCTTGGATGAGGTTAAATAGCAACTCATATATCTCCGTTGTGGTGTTTGCGTAAGTAAGATGCGATCCTACTAGATACCCTTGGTCACCACGTAAAACATGCAACAACAAAATTAGAGAATGTCTAACTTGTTTTTGCAGGGTATGCTTGTGATGTGATATGGCCTACGATGTGATGTGATATATTGGATGTATGAGATGATCATGTTGTAATAGAAAGTATCGACTTGCACGTCGATGGTACGGCAACCGGCAGGAGCCATAGGGTTGTCTTTATACTAACGTTTGTGCTTGCAGATGCGTTTACTATTTTCCTAGGATGTAGTTTTAGTAGTAATAGCATGAGTAGCACGACAACCCCGATGGCAACACGTTGATGGAGATCATGGCGTGGCGCCGGTGACAAGAAGATCGTGCCGGTGCTTTGGTGATGGAGATCAAGAAGCACGTGATGATGGCCATATCATGTCACTTATGAATTGCATGTGATGTTAATCCTTTTATGCACCTTATTTTGCTTAGAACGACGGTAGCATTATGAGGTGATCTCTCACTAAAATTTCAAGACGAAATTGTGTTCTCCCCGACTGTGCACCGTTGCTACAGTTCGTCGTTTCGAGACACCACGTGATGATCGGGTGTGATAGACTCAACGTTCACATACAACGGGTGCAAAACAGTTGCGCACGCGGAACACTCGGGTTAAGCTTGACGAGCCTAGCATGTGCAGACATGGCCTCGGAACACATGAGACCGAAAGGCCGAGCATGAATCGTATAGTTGATATGATTAGCATAGAGATGCTTACCACTGAAACTATTCTCGACTCACGTGATGATCGGACTTGAGATAGTGGATTTGGATCATGTACCACTCAAATGACTAGAGAGATGTACTTTTTGAGTGGGAGTTCTTAAGTAATATGATTAATTGAACTAATTGTCATGAACATAGTCTAATGGTCTTTGCGAATTACGATGTAGCTTGCGCTATAGCTCTACTGTTTTTATATGTTCCTAGAGAAAATTTAGTTGAAAATTGATAGTAGCAAACTTTGCAGACTGAGTCTGTAAAACCGAGGATTGTCCTCGTTGCTACGCATAAGGCTTATGTCCTTAATGCACCACTCGGTGTGCTGCACCTCGAGCGTCGTCTGTGGATGCTATGAACATCCGACATACACGTTTCTGATGACTACACGATAGTTCAGTGCAAAATACTTAATGGCTTAGAAGCAAGGCGCCGAAAACGTTGTAAAACGTCACGGAACATAAGTGATGTTCTAAAGAGATGAAATTGTGATTTCATGCTTGTGCCCTTGTTAAGAGGTACGAGACCTCCAACAAGATTCTTTGTCCACAAAGTAAAGGAGAAAAGCTCAATCGTTGAGCGTGTGCTCAGATTGTCTGAGTACGACAATCACTTGAATCAAGTGGGAGTTAATCTTCCAGATGAGATAGTGATGGTTCTCCAAAGTCACTGCCACCAAGCTGTAAGAGCTTCGTGATGAACTATAACATATCAAGGATAGATACAATGATCCTTGAGAGATTCGCGATGTTTGACACTGCGAAAGTAGAAATCAAGAAGGAGCGTCAATAGTTGATGGTTTGTAAAACCACTAAGTTTCAAGAAAGGCAAGGGCTAGAAGGGATACTTCGTGAAACGGCAAAACAGTTGCTGCACTAATGAAGAGACCCAAGATTAAACTCAAACCCGAGACTAAGTGCTTCTGTAATGAGGGGAACAGTCACTGAGGCGGAGCAACTCTAGATACTTGGTAGATAAGAAGGCTGGCGAAAGTCGAAAGAAGTGTATTTGATATACATGATGTTGATGTGTACTTTACTAGTACTCCTAGTAGCACGAGGGTATTGGATACCGGTTCGGTTGCTAAGTGATTAGTAACGCGAAATGAAAGCTACGGCATAAACGGAGACTAGCTAAAGGCGAGGTGACGATACGTGTTGGAAGTGTTTCCAAGGTTGATATGATCAAACGTCGCACGCTCCCTCTACCATCAGGATTGGTGTTAAACCTAAATAATTGTTATTTGGTGCTTGCGTTAAGCATGAACATGATTGGATCGTGTTTATTGCAAAACGATTATTCATTTGAAGAGAATAATGGTTACTCTACTTTCTTGAATAATCACCTTCAATGGTTTATTGAATCTCGATCGTAGTGTTACACATGTTCATGATATTGGTGCCAAAAGATACGAGTTAATGATGATAGTACCACTTACTTGTGGCACTGCCACTTGAGTCATGTTGGTATAAATTGCATGAAGAGGCTCCATGCTGATGGATCTTTGTACTCACCTGATTTCGAATCACTAGTGACATGCAAATCATACCACATGAGCAAGGCCTTGTTTTCATTGAGATGAAATAAGATAGTAACTTGTTAGAAGTGATACATTTTGATGTATGCAGTCCAATGGGTGCTGAGGCACGTAGTGGATATCATTCTGTTCTTACTTCACTGACGATTTGAGTAGATACAGGAGTATTTACTTAATGAATCACAAGTCTGAAATGTTGAAAAGTTCAATTCCGTTTCAGAGTGAAGTTCGTCGTAACAAGAGGATAAACTGTCTACGATATGATCATAGAAATGAATATCTGAGTTACGAGTTTTGGTACACAGTTAAGACAATGTGGAAATTGTTTCGCAGTTCATGCCACCTGGAACATCATAGTGTGATGATGTGTCTGAACGTCATAGCCACGCACTATTTGGTATGGTGCATACTATGATGTCTCTTATCGAATTACCACTATCGTTTATGGGTTATGCATTAGAGACAACCGCACTCACTTTAAATAGGGCACCACGTATTTCCGTTGAGATGACACAGTATAGACTGAGGTTTAGAGAAATCTAAACTGTTGTTTCTTGAAAGTTTGGGGTTTCGACACTTATGTGAAAAAGTTTCAGCTGATAAGCTCGAACCCAAAGCGGATAAATGCATCTTCATAGGATATCCAAAACAGTTGGGTACATCTCCTATCTCAGATCCGAAAGCAAAGTGTTTATTTCTAGAAACGGATCCTTTCTCGAGGAAAGGTTTCTCTCGAAAGAATTGAGTGGGAGGGTGGTAGAACTTGATGAGGTTATTGAACCATCACTTCGACCAGTGTTTAGCAGGGCGCAGGAAGTTGTTCCTGTGGCGCCTACACCAATTGAAGTGAAAGCTGATGATGGTGATCATCGAGCATCGGATCAAGTTACTACAAACCTCGTAGGTTGACAAGGTCGCGTACTACTGCAGAGTGGTACGGTAACCCTGTCTTGGAGGTCATGTTGTTGAGCATCAGTGAACCTACCAGTTATGAAGAAAGCAATGGTGGGCCCGGATTCCGACAAATGGCTGGAGGCCATGAAATCCGAGAGAGGATCCATGTATGAAAACAAAGTGTAGACTTTGGAAGAACTACTTGATGGTCATAGGACTATTGAGTAACGATGGATCTTTAAAGGGAAGACAGACGATGATGGTGATAAGTCACTATTAAGGAAAGCTCGACTTGTCGCAAAGATGTTTCCGACAAGATCAAACATTTGACTATGATGAGACTTTCTCACTCGTAGCGATGCTAAAAGTCTGTTAGAATTATGTTAGTAGTTGCTGCATTATTTATGAAATA
Organism: Hordeum vulgare subsp. vulgare; assembly: GCF_904849725.1. Classification (NCBI taxonomy): domain Eukaryota; kingdom Viridiplantae; phylum Streptophyta; class Magnoliopsida; order Poales; family Poaceae; genus Hordeum; species Hordeum vulgare. The sequence goes on from NC_058522.1 coordinate 492,204,602, forward strand.
TTGCACATAGGATGTCAAAACATGGTTTCCTCGATGGTTTCCTTGAGAAAACATTGTATGTGATACAACCAGGAGGTTTTGTCGATCCTAAAGATACTAGCAAGTATGCAAGCTCCAGCGATCCTTCAATGGACTGGTGCAAGCATCTCGGAGTTGGAATATACACTTTGATGAGATGATCAAAGATTTTGGGTTTGTACAAGGTTTATGAGAAACTTTTATTTCCAAAGAAGTGAGTGGGAGCACTATAGAATTTCTGATGAGTATATGTGGTTGACATATTGTGGATCAGAAGTAATGTAGAATTTCGGTAAAGCATACAAGGTTGTTTGAAAGGAATTTTCAAAGGAGTACCTGGATTGCGCTACTTGAACGTTGAGCATCAAAGATCTATGGAGATAGATCGAAAGCGCTTAATGGAAGTTTCAACAAGATGCATGCCTTGACAAGTTTTGAAGGAGTTCAAAATAGATCAGCAAAGAAGGAGTTCTTGGTTGCGTTGTAAGGTGTGGATTTGAGTAAGACTCAAAACCCGACCACGGCAGAATAAAGAGAATAGACGAAGGTCGTCTTCTATGCCTTAGGCGTAGAATCTAAAGTATGCCATGCTGTGTACCGCACCTGATGTGTGCCTTGACTCAAAATCTGTTGAGAGGTACAGAGAGTGATCCCTGATTGAATCACTAGCAGCGGTCAAAATTTATCCTTAGTAACAAATGAACTAAGGAATTTTTCTCGATTATGGAGGTGGTTAAAGAGTTCGTCGTAAAGGGTTACGTCGATGCAAGCTTTGACACTAATCCGAATAACTATGAGTAGTGAAACAGATTCATATAGTAGAGTAGATATTTGGAGCATTTCCGAATAGCACATAGTAGCAGCATCTCTAAGATGACATAAAGATTTGTAAAGAACACACAGATCTGAAAATTTCAGAACCTTGACTAAAACCTCTCTCATGAGCAAGAAGTGATCAGACCCCATAACTATATGGGTGTTGGATTCGTTGGAATCACATGGTGATGTGAACTAGATTATTGACTCTAGTGCAAGTGGGAGACTGTTGGAAATATGCCCTAGAGGCAATAATAAATTAGTTATTATTATATTTCTTTGTTCATGATAATCCTATATTATCCATGCTATAATTGTATTGATTGGAAACACAATACTTGTGTGGATACATAGACAAAACACTGTCCCTAGTAAGCCTCTAGTTGACTAGCTCGTTGATCAAAGATGGTCAAAGTTTCCTGGCCATAGGCAAGTGTTGTTACTTGATAACGGGATCACATCATTAGGAGAATCATGTGATGGACTAGACCCAAACTAATAGACGTAGCATGTTGATCGTGTCATTTTGTTGCTACTGTTTTCTGCGTGTCAAGTATTTGTTCCTATGACCATGAGATCATATAACTCACTGACACCGGAGGAATGCTTTGTGTGTATCAAACGTCGCAACGTAATTGGGTGACTATAAAGATGCTCTACAGGTATCTCCGAAGGTGTTAGTTGAGTTAGTATGGATCGAGATTGGGTTTTGTCACTCCGTGTGACGGAGAGGTATCTCGGGGCCCACTCGGTAATACAACATCACACACAAGCCTTGCAAGCAATGTGACTTAGTGTAAGTTGCGGGATCTTGTATTACGGAACGAGTAAAGAGACTTGCCGGTAAACGAGATTGAAATAGGTATGCGGATACTGACGATCGAATCTCGGGCAAGTAACATACCGAAGGACAAAGGGAATGACATACGGGATTATATGAATCCTTGGCACTGAGGTTCAAACGATAAGATCTTCGTAGAATATGTAGGATCCAATATGGGCATCCAGGTCCCGCTATTGGATATTGACCGAGGAGTCTCTCGGGTCATGTCTACATAGTTCTCGAACCCGCAGGGTCTGCACACTTAAGGTTCGACGATGTTTTATGCGTATTTGAGTTATATGGTTGGTTACCGAATGTTGTTCGGAGTCCCGGATGGGATCACGGACGTCACGAGGGTTTCCGGAATGGTCCGGAGACGAAGATTGATATATAGGATGACCTCATTTGGTTACCGGAAGGTTTTCGTGCATTACCGAAAAAGTTTCGGGCTCATCGGTAGTGTGCCGGGAGTGCCGGGAGGGGTGCCGGGGACCATCGGAAGGGGTGTCACGCCCCAAGGGGTCTCATGGGCTATGTGAAGAGATAAACCAGCCCCTAGTGGGCTGGAATAAGTTCCCACTAAGGCCCATAAGGTTTGAGAAGGAAAAAACACAAGGTGAAAAGAGTTTCCAAGTGGGAAGGTGGAATCCTACTCCAAGTAGGATTGGAGTAGGACTCCTCCACCTCCAATTTGTTGGGGAACGTCGCATGGGAAACAAAAATTTTCCTACGCGCACGAAGACCTATCATGGTGATGTCCATCTACGAGAGGGGATGAGTGATCTACGTACCCTTGTAGATCGTACAGCAGAAGCGATTAGAGATCGCGGTTGATGTAGTGGAACGTCCTCACGTCCCTCGATCCGCCCCGCGAACAATCCCGCGATCAGTCCCACGATCTAGTACCGAACGGACGGCACCTCCGCGTTCAGCACACGTACAGCTCGACGATGATCTCGGCCTTCTTGATCCAGCAAGAGAGACGGAGAGGTAGAAGAGTTCTCCGGCAGCGTGACGGCGCTCCGGAGGTTGGTGATGATCTTGTCTCAGCAGGGCTCCGCCCGAGCTCCGCAGAAACACGATCTAGAGGAAAAACTATGGAGGTATGTGGTCGGGCAGCCGTGAGAAAGTCGTCTCAAATCAGCCCTAAAACCTCCGTATATATAGGTGGGAGGGAGGGGAGGAGGCAGCCTCAAAACCTAAAGGTTTGGCCGAAATTGGAGGTGGAGGAGTCCTACTCCAATCCTACTTGGAGTAGGATTCCACCTTCCCACTTGGAAACTCTTTCCACCTTGTGTTTTTTCCTTCTCAAACCTTATGGGCCTTAGTGGGAACTTATTCCAGCCCACTAGGGGCTGGTTTATCTCTTCCCATAGCCCATGAGACCCCTTGGGGCGTGACACCCCTCCCGATGGTCCCCGGCACCCCTCCCGGCACTCCCGGTACACTACCGATGAGCCCGAAACTTTTCCGGTAATGCACGAAAACCTTCCGGTAACCAAATGAGGTCATCCTATATATCAATCTTCGTTTCCGGACCATTCCGGAAACCCTCGTGACGTCCGTGATCTCATCCGGGACTCCGAACAACATTCGGTAACCAACCATATAACTCAAATACGCATAAAACAACGTCGAACCTTAAGTGTGCAGACCCTGCGGGTTCGAGAACTATGTAGACATGACCCGAGAGACTCCTCGGTCAATATCCAATAGCGGGACCTGGATGCCCATATTGGATCCTACATATTCTACGAAGATCTTATCGTTTGAACCTCAGTGCCAAGGATTCGTATAATCCCGTATGTCATTCCCTTTGTCCTTCGGTATGTTACTTGCCCGAGATTCGATCGTTAGCATCCGCATACCTATTTCAATCTCGTTTACCGGCAAGTCTCTTTACTCGTTCCGTAATACAAGATCCCGCAACTTACATTAAGTTACATTGCTTGCAAGGCTTGTGTGTGATGTTGTATTACCGAGTGGGCCCCGAGATACCTCTCCGTCACACGGAGTGACAAATCCCAGTCTCGATCCATACTAACTCAACGAACACCTTCGGAGATACCTGTAGAGCATCTTTATAGTCACCCAGTTACGTTGCGACGTTTGATACACACAAAGCATTCCTCCGGTGTCCGTGAGTTATATGATCTCATGGTCATAGGAACAAATACTTGACACGCAGAAAACAGTAGCAACAAAATGACACGATCAACATGCTACGTCTATTAGTTTGGGTCTAGTCCATCACATGATTCTCCTAATGATGTGATCCCGTTATCAAGTGACAACACTTGCCTATGGCCAGGAAACCTTGACCATCTTTGATCAACGAGCTAGTCAACTAGAGGCTTACTAGGGACACTGTTTTGTCTATGTATCCACACAAGTATTGTGTTTCCAATCAATACAATTATAGCATGGATAATAAACGATTATCATGAACTAAGAAATATAATAATAACTAATTTATTATTGCCTCTAGGGCATATTTCCAACACAATTTCGGCCAAACCTTTAGGTTTTGAGGCTGCCTCCTCCCCTCCCTCCCACCTATATATACGGAGGTTTTAGGGCTGATTTGAGACGACTTTTCCACGGCAGCCCGACCACATACCTCCACGGTTTTTCCTCTAGATCGCGTTTCTGCGGAGCTCGGGCGGAGCCCTGCTGAGACAAGGTCATCACCAACCTCCGGAGCGCCGTCACGCTGCCAGAGAACTCTTCTACCTCTCCGTCTCTCTTGCTGGATCAAGAAGGCCGAGATCATCGTCGAGCTGTACGTGTGCTGAACGCGGAGGTGCCGTCCGTTTGGTACTAGATCGTGGGACTGATCGCGGGATTGTTCGCGGGGCGGATCGAGGGACGTGAGGACGTTCCACTACATCAACCGCGTTCACTAACGCTTCTGCTGTACGATCTACAAGGGTACGTAGATCACTCATCCCCTCTCGTAGATGGACATCACCATGATAGGTCTTTGTGCGCGTAGGAAATTTTTTGTTTCCCATGCGACGTTCCCAACAGTTTTGTGTGGTTTATAATGGTTGGTTAAAATCAAACATTCTCAATTTTTCATCAATATACGATTTACGTGTATCTAAATTTATGTTGTTGTATCATAATTCATGTTAGAAAATGATGATAATAGTTACCTCTGTTTAGTGTGGTTCCCAATCTACGTAGATTGATTTCAAATGTTACATACTATGCTTTATGCAAAATCCATAATTACTTAATATTAAGAATATATCTCCTAGATAGCATTCATTTCTAACCATTATAAAAATATATTTTCACAACTATATTAAGCTTGTACTGCTGACGGCTATATCAAAACGTCACAACTATTGGATAACAAGTATCATTAATTATATACAGTTTTACACCCTTAAACATATCACTAAATCTAAACACATGTTTAACAATTTCTGTATATTTACTTTTCATGTAAACATGATAATAATGTGTAAACAACATGGTAATTGTGTAGAAAACTAAATATTTACTTTCGGGGCCTCTTAATTTTGAAGTTAAGTGGAAAAATCAGAAACACTATTTTAAAAACCTTAATAGATATCTCTAACAAGCATGTTGACACATTGTATCATCTTATCTTTTAAAATCTAATTGCGCCACATATTTATTTTATATTAAGCATTTTTACTTATGCATAACACATTACCCTAAAATTGTTGTCTTAATAATTATTTTTTCTATATCTATTTACATTAACCACATATAAATATGAACATTTATTAAGAGATAATATTAGTCATATAGGGCTCTAGTATGCTTCAAATGCTAATACATTCCATTTAATTATTTAGGAACCACAATTTTATAACTAGATGTATGTTATTTATCATTGCCCTGAACCATATTTTGCAACAATTTTATCTTATTTAACATTGTTCTTCATAGTTTTATACATTTCCCTTTAATAGAATCATCACTTGATGGAATTTACATAGTTGTAAGTACATAAAGTGCACTGGTATGTATGGAGGTGCATTTGACGATCTTTCAAAAAATTATGGTATAGAAACGAGAGTACATTTTGACAAAATATCTTTATAGGGTTTTCTAGAGTTTATGGTTTTTTCTAAAAATAATCTTTGTGTATGTTTGGCCTATAAGTAGTTTGCCCATGTATTAAACATTAGCTCGTTTTTTGTTCTTCCTATATTTTTAAAATATGTCATTCATGTGTCGTGATGTTCATATCGTTATCATGCAAGGCATGACGTTTGTACATGATATTAAAAAATCACTGGCAACAAGCACTATGAGAATTTATTACAAGAAAAGGTTACAATACTAGTTGTCTTGGTTTTTCCTAGGTTTGACCCGCAATTTGCACAAATATATGCAAATATACATTTCTATTTCATCCTATTCGTAGTTTTAGTTTAACCATTAGTAATCACAAATAATGTTCCTTGTTGTTGTTGTTCGAGGGCCAGTTTTCGTGTTATTTTTTGAAACAAAAAGAAAATGTTAAAGAAAAAATACTAGGGACATTTGTGATGGAATTTTCAGACTAGGTCATGTAAAGATTGAAGGATGTAGGCTATCTCACTCATCAAGTTTATTTATGTTCCATGATGCGCTTGGTTAGGTGGATGAGGTGAGCCTTATATAGATAGTACTTTGGTTGCTTGTATGAAAAGTGCAGAAGCAAAGGGATGGTTTCTGCGAGGCTTGCTTCGGCACACCATGTTTTGAGAAGCTTGCAAACCTTTGAATAAAAAATCTATGGTGGAGATAATAAAGTACTCCTTTAGTGACAAAGTGTAGTTTAGTGTATTTAATATGTAGATATATTCAAACACGTCCAATTAGTCAAAATACATTGGTGGATATTGATTACTCCTTATTTATTTTTATGGTACCCTAGAATCAATTTGTACATATCATGTTCTTTGATGGCCTTGTCGATTCTTCTTCTAGAGACCACCCTTCATTTATGTTTGTCTCGCATTTCTTGATGACACATCATCAATTATAGGAACAATCTCAATTTGATGAGAAATCAAAGAACAAATAACACACATGTAAACTAATAATAAAGATGAAACACTATTTGATGCCCCATATCCTCGCCCACTAAGAGATTGTTGGAAATTTGAGGTGAGTTTCAAGTCTCAACTCTGTATTTGGTAATTGTCGATCTCTCTTAAGTCTAAATTTCTCAACTATGTGTAGAATTTTATTTTATTTTCAATTTCTGTTTTCCTAATTGTAAGTCTAGGGTTTTAAAATTTAAAGGTATACAATTGGAAACAATTCTCGGTGATTCATATCTAACCACTGGATGATTATTTCTGCACAGCAGCAAGACACAATGACGTGTAAGTTTAACTCCCTAATCGTATCATTCAATCAATATGTTTTGTTTATTGATTCTATTCTTGCATATGCAAACACAAATAATGTAACATGTACATTTTTGCTAACACAATAATAATTAATAGCAAGAGAATTTATGGAAAGATTTCCTAAAAAATAAAAATCTCGGCACAAGATCATATAGCTAACCCATCACATAAACCAGATGATCCTCCAACTCCGCCACATGAACCGGATGATGCTCCATCACAAAAACAAAATAGTGCTATATAATCAACTAGTGTTTCAAATGAAAGTGAAAAAGTTCGTTTTTTAAAGAAATATCACTGCCATATAATATTTATTGGTTGGTCTGTTATTTTATTTATATTATGAAAAAAGATAACGCACACACGTATGGCACTTTGCACTTCGCCCACACGCCTCCATTATCATCCATTTTGTCGCGTCTAAACAAATGACATCTTTTTTTATTTTCGGCTTAAAAATGTTGTATCTCCTAATTCAAAAATCCAATTAAAAATTTGTTTTCATCATTAAATCTGTCTCGACGAGATCTTCGAAACTAGATTCCATGTTGATATGTTTTGATGATTTTTTTGCTAAAAGTTGTCATGATATCACTACAAGAAATATGTCAACTAACGACCTTTTGTGAGTGACACTCGCAGAATTGGTAGTAAATCTATGACCATTTGAGACCAATTAGTCGTAAGCTGTCCCAAGGGGTCCTAACCCCAAAAACTAACGACATTTTTCATTAGAAAGGTCGTAACTTCCTTACTGGAAAAGGTCGCAAAGCAGATAGCCCTGTTTCGCTGCCTAATTTGTAGCTAATTACGACCAATATAGATGGTCATAGCTATGACTAGGTGCCACATCATCAGTTTTGCCTACGTGTCATGTCAATGTGTTATTTTTTGCCTAGTTTGTGAAGTAACCTACTATTCTGTCATTCCAAAAATTCTCGAAAAATTCTCATAAATACTTTGGATCATATATTCCTCAAATATGTGAAAACCCTTCCTTCCATAGTTCGAAAATAATTCAGCAATGTTCATTTTGCTATTCTGTTCAAAATAGCACTTTGTGAAGGAAGTGTCACTTTGGCATGTCCAAATGGTATAATTTTTTTACAGTGCCTTCATATGCCCTAATTAACATTATACACCAAATACCAGCTCAATCCATTGATTCATTTGATCCCAGCTTCAACATTCATATTTCTGCACAGTGTGGTACTTTGCAAAGCAAGTGTCACCTAGGTTCATCCATTTGAGCTAAAATTTTGGCAAGAGAGTCTCCTTAGTAGATGATCATCCCCAGCCAAAATTTAGGCCCATTATCTATGTGCATTACCCGCACCGTTAATCAAACACTTGGCTGCTAATTCACGTTTGAGCTTAGTTCGGTATCCTCGTGAGATTCTTCTATTGTATTCTTCTTCCTGACACCTACTGAGGGAGTGTTTAACCCACCATACATGGCTATTCCACCCAGAATGCGTGGCAACGCAACGGTAACGCGGTGACCACGCGGCTCGCATGCAAGTTCACGCGCTCTGGAGTTGGGGCCCTCGATCACCATCCAAACCTCAGCGTCAAGTCACCACACCATGTAACTATTACTAAATAGATACTTATGTACCTATAAATAATTTTCGGGATAAATAAATAGCAAATTATAATGCAGCTGCAGTTTAAATTTGACCCGCTTTCGGCTGAATCGACGGCAATTTGTCTTTTTCACTAGAGGTGGATAAAAGCTTTTAACACCCAACCATTTTGTCAATTGAATATTAAATATGGCCTAGTATTTTAGAAAAATTATTTGGTACAATTTTAAAATAAATATATGGTAGGTCCTTCACAAAAAAACTCATTTCAGACACTTGAAAATGGAAAATGTTTTTTTCATACAAGGAAAATGAAAACTTCCTTAATCAACATTGTTTGCCATTCCAATATGCACCCTTGTGCATAAGAATAGATTGTTTCAACAAACTATGTCATAAATGTGGCCATAATATTGATCATTTGGCTTGAAAGTCATAAGTCTTCACACACGATAGCCCATTTCTGAGAACACTTTTTTAAAATAATCACCGTATAACAAGTTTATTATTTTTCCTGTTAACTTGGTCAAATATTATGACACAACGTGAAGGTTTTGCATTTTTTTGATTTTTTTAATTTGTTATGCCCGTTTCAAAATGCGGTCGAAACGGCGGGCATGACCGTTCATAGCTAGGGGTTGAATTTTGCCAAAATTTTGTTGGATCTCTTATTAAGTAGATACTTCTTTACCTAAAATTGATTTTAGGAAAAAAATCATGAGAAAACTATGAGGCACCTCTAGTTCAAATTTGACCCGCTTCCTACTGAATCGGCGACAATTTGTCTTTTTAACTAGAGGTGTATAAAAGCTTTTAACACCCAACCATTTTGTCAATTGTACATTAAATATGGCATAGTATTTTAGAAAAATGATTTGGTCCAATTTTGAAACAAATATATGGTAGGTCCTTCACAAAAAAACTCATTTCGGGCACTTGAAAAATGGAAAATGAATTTTTCATACAAGAAAAATGAAACTTCTTTAATCAACATTGTTTGCCTTTCCAATATGCACCCTTGTGCATAATATTAGATCGTTTCAACAAACTATGCCATGAATGTGGCCATAAGATTAATCATTTGGCTTGAAAGCCATGAGTCTTCACATACGATAGCCCAATTCTGAGAACACTTTTTTAAAAAAATCACCGTATTACAAGTTTATTTTTTTCCTCGTAAGTTGGTCACATATTATGACACTACGCGAAGGTTTTGTATTTTTTTGATTTTTTTTAATTTGTTATGCCCGTTTCAAAATGCGGTCAAAACGGCGGGCATGACCGTTCATAGCTAGGGATTGAATCTTGCCAAAATTTTATTGGATCTCTGGTTAAATAGATACTTATTACCTAAAAATGATTTTAGGAAAAAATCATTAGAAAACTATGAGGCACCTCTAGTTCAAATTTGACTCCTTCGTGCTGAATCGGCGGCAATTTGTCTTTTTCACTAGAGGTGGATAAAAGCTTTTAACACCCAACAATTTTGTCAATTGTACATTAAATATGGCCTAGTATTTTAGAAAAATGATTTGGTCCAATTTTGAAACAAATATATGGTAGGTCCTTCACAAAAAAACTCATTTCGGGCACTTGAAAAATGGAAAATGATTTTTTCATACAAGGAAAATGAAAATTGTTTGCCATTCCAATGTGCATCCTTGTGCATAATATTAGATCGTCTCAACAAACTATGCCATGAATGTGACCATAAGATTGATCATTTGGCTTGAAAGCCATGAATCTTCACGCATGGCAGCTCATTTTTTAGAACACTTTCTAAAAATAATTGCTATATGACAAGTTTATTATTTTTCCTAGTAAATTGGTCACATATAATGACACAATGCAAAGGTTTTACAATTTTTTGATTTTTTATTAATTTAAAATGCCCATTTCAAAATGCGGTCAAAACAACGGGCATGTCCGTTCCTACCTAGTGGTTGAATCTTAGAATTTTTTTTGGTATTTATGTGATTAAATGGATAATTTTATATCTATAAATTATTTTTGCTAAAAATAAAAAGAAATCTACGATGCACCTGCAGTTCAAATTTGACCCGCTTCATGCTGAATCGGGGAAACTTTGTCTTTTTCACGAGAGGTGTCTAAAAGATTTTGACCCTGAACCATTTTGTCAATTCTATATTAAACATGATATAATATTTTAGAAAAATGATCCGGTCCAATTTTACAACAAATATATGGTAGGTCCTTCACAAAAAATAATAATTTTGGACAATGGCTGACTCGTAGCGGCCTCCTATTATTAATCGATTACGACCAATTGAGATGGTCATAACGTCATCGAAGCCTATACTTCGTTCTGATTGGTCTATAAGAATGTCACGCGGATCAAGCATTAGAGACCGTCGGATACTCCCAGTGTTGGGAAACGTCGCATGGGAAACAAAAATTTTCCTACGCGCACGAAGACCTATCATGGTGATGTCCATCTACGAGAGGGGATGAGTGATCTACGTACCCTTGTAGATCGCACAGCAGAAGCGTTAGAGAACGCGGTTGATGTAGTGGAACGTCCTCACGTCCCTCGATCCGCCCCGCGAACAATCCCGCGATTAGTCCCACGATCTAGTACCGAACGGACGGCACCTCCGCGTTCAGCACACGTACAGCTCGACGATGATCTCGGCCTTCTTGATCCAGCAAGAGAGACGGAGAGGTAGAAGAGTTCTCCGGCAGCGTGACGGCGCTCCGGAGGTTGGTGATGATCTCGTCTCAGCAGGGCTCCGCCCGAGCTCCGCAGAAACGTGATCTAGAGGAAAAACTATGGAGGTATGTGGTCGGGCAGCCGTGGGAAAGTCGTCTCAAATCTGCCCTAAAAGCCCCATATATATAGGAGGAGGGAGGGGGACCTTGCCTTGGGGTCCAAGGGATCCCCAAGGGGTCGGCCGAGCCAGGGGGGAGGACTCTCCCCCCCCCCCAAACCGAGTCCTACTTGGTTTGGTGGGAGGGAGTCCTTCCCCCTTCCCACTTCTTCCTTTTTTTTTCTCTTTCCTTTGATTTTTTCTCTCTTGGCGCATAGGGGATTGGTGGGCTGTCCCACCAGCCCACTAAGGGCTGGTGTGACCCCCCCAAATGCCTATGGGCTTCCCCGGAGTGGGTTGCCCCCCTCCGGTGAACTCCCGGAACCCATTCGTCATTCCCGGTACATTCCCGGTAACTCCGAAAACCTTCCGGTAATCAAATGAGGTCATCCTATATATCAATCTTCATTTCCGGACTATTCCGGAAACCCTCGTGACGTCCGTGATCTCATCCGGGACTCCGAACAACATTCGGTAACCAACCATATAACTCAAATACGCATAAAACAACGTCGAACCTTAAGTGTGCAGACCCTGCGGGTTCGAGAACTATGTAGACATGACCGAGAGACTCCTCGGTCAATATCCAACAGCGGGACCTGGATGCCCATATTGGATCCTACATATTCTACGAAGATCTTATCGTTTGAACCTCAGTGCCAAGGATTCGTATAATCCCGTATGTCATTCCCTTTGTCCTTCGGTATGTTACTTGCCCGAGATTCGATCGTCAGTATCCGCATACCTATTTCAATCTCGTTTACCGGCAAGTCTCTTTACTCGTTCCGTAATACAAGATCCTGCAACTTACACTAAGTTACATTGCTTGCAAGGCTTGTGTGTGATGTTGTATTACCGAGTGGGCCCCGAGATACCTCTCCGTCACACGGAGTGACAAATCCCAGTCTTGATCCATACTAACTCAACTAACACCTTCGGAGATACCTGTAGAGCATCTTTATAGTCACCCAGTTACGTTGCGACGTTTGATACACACAAAGCATTCCTCCGGTGTCAGTGAGTTATATGATCTCATGGTCATAGGAATAAATACTTGACACGCAGAAAACAGTAGCAACAAAATGACACGATCAACATGCTACGTCTATTAGTTTGGGTCTAGTCCATCACGTGATTCTCCCAATGACGTGATCCAGTTATCAAGCAACAACACCTTGTTCATAATCAGAAGACACTGACTATCATCGATCAACTGGCTAGCCAACTAGAGGCATGCTAGGGACGGTGTTTTGTCTATGTATCCACACATGTAAATGAGTCTTCATTCAATACAATTATAGCATGGATAATAAACTATTATCTTGATACAGGAATTATAATAATAACTATACATCTATTATTGCCTCTAGGGCATAATTCCAACAGTCTCCCACTTGCACTAGAGTCAATAATCTAGCCCTCACATCACCATGTGAATTACATTGTAATAAATCTAACACCCATACAGTTCTGGTGTCGATCATGTTTTGGCCGTGGAAGAGGTTTAGTCAGCGGGTCTGCTACATTCAGATCCGTGTGCACTTTGCATATATTTACGTCCTCCTCCTCGACGTAGTCGCGGATGAGGTTGAAGCGTCGTTTGATGTGTCTGGTCTTCTTGTGAAACCTTGGTTCCTTTGCTAAGGCAATGGCACCAGTGTTGTCACAGAACAAGGTTATTGGATCCAGTGCACTTGGCACCACTCCAAGATCCGTCATGAACTGCTTCATCCAGACACCCTCCTTAGCCGCCTCCGAGGCAGCCATGTACTCCGCTTCACATGTAGAATCTGCTACGACGCTTTGCTTGGAACTGCACCAGCTTACTGCACCCCCATTAAGAATAAATACGTATCCGGTTTGCGACTTAGAGTCGTCCGGATCTGTGTCAAAGCTTGCATCGATGTAACCTTTTACGGCGAGCTCTTCGTCACCTCCATACACGAGAAACATCTCCTTAGTCCTTTTCAGGTACTTCAGGATATTCTTGACCGCCGTCCAGTGATCCACTCCTGGATTACTCTAGAACCTACCTGCCATACTTATGGCCAGGCTAACATCCGGTCTAGTGCACAGCATTGCATACATGATAGAGCCTATGGCTGAAGCATAGGGGACGGAGCGCATATGCTCTCTATCTTCATCAGTTGCTGGGCACTGAGTCTTACTCAATCTCGTACCTTGTAACACTGGCAAGAACCCTTTCTTGGACTGTTCCATTTTGAACCTCTTCAAAACTTTATCAAGGTATGTGCTTTGTGAAAGTCCTATCAGGTGTTTTGATCTATCCCTATAGATCTTAATGCCTAGAATGTAAGCAGCTTCTCCTAGGTCCTTCATAGAGAAACTTTTATTCAAGTAACCTTTTATGCTCTCCAAAAGCTCTACGTTGTTTCCAATCAGTAATATGTCATCCACATATAATATTAGAAACGCCACAGAGCTCCCACTCACTTTCTTGTAAATACAAGATTCTCCAACCACTTGTATAAACCCAAATGCTTTGATCACCTCATCAAAGCGTTTGTTCCAACTCCGAGATGCTTGCACCAGTCCATAAATGGATCGCTGGAGCTTGCACACCTTGTCAGCATTTTTAGGATCGACAAAACCTTCGGGTTGCATCATATACAACTCTTCCTTAAGGAAACCGTTAAGGAACGCCGTTTTGACATCCATCTGCCAGATTTCATAATCGAAAAATGCAGCTATTGCTAACATGATTCTGACGGACTTAAGCATCGCTACGGGAGAGAAAGTCTCATCGTAGTCAATTCCTGGAACTTGTGAAAAACCCTTTGCCACAAGTCGAGCTTTATAAACGGTCACATTACCGTCAGCATCCGTCTTCTTCTTAAAGATCCATTTGTTCTGAATAGCCTTGCGGCCCTCAGGTAGTATCTCCAAAGTCCACACTTTGTTCTCATACATGGATCCTATCTCAGATTTCATGGCTTCTAGCCATTTGTTGGAATCTGGGCCCACCATTGCTTCTTCATAATTTGCAAGTTCATTGTTGTCTAACAACATGATTGATAAGACGGGATTACCGTACCACTCTGGAGCAGCGCGTGATCTCGTCGACCTGCGTGGTTCAACAGAAACTTGAACTGGAGTTTCATGATCATCATCATTAACTTCCTCCTCAACCGGCGTCGCAATGACAGAGGTTTCCCCTTGCCCTGCGCCACCATCCAGAGGGATGAGAGGTTCGACAACCTCGTCAAGTTCTATCTTCCTCCCACTCAATTCTCTCGAGAGAAACTCCTTCTCGAGAAAAGTTCTGTTCTTAGCAACAAACACTTTGCCCTCGGATTTGAGATAGAAGGTGTACCCAACTGTCTCTTTTGGGTAACCTATGAAGACGCACTTTTCCGCTTTGGGTTCCAGCTTTTCAGGCTGAAGCTTTTTGACATAAGCATCACATCCCCAAACTTTAAGAAACGACAACTTTGGCCTTTTGCCATACCACAGTTCGTATGGTGTCGTCTCAACGGATTTCGATGGTGCCCTATTTAAAGTGAATGCAGCTGTTTCTAATGCATAACCCCAAAACGATAACGGCAAATCAGTAAGAGACATCATAGATCGCACCATTTCTAACAAAGTACGATTACGACGTTCGGACACACCATTACGCTGTGGTGTTCCAGGCGGTGTTAACTGCGAAACAATTCCACATTGTCTTAAGTGAGTACCAAACTCGAAACTCAGATATTCACCCCCACGATCAGACCGTAGGAACTTGATCTTCTTGTTACGATGATTTTCCACTTCACTCTGAAATTGCTTGAACTTTTCAAATGTTTCAGACTTGTGCTTCATCAAGTAGACATAACCATATCTACTTAAATCGTCAGTGAAGGTGAGAAAATAACGATATCCGCCGCGTGCCTCCACGCTCATTGGACCACACACATCGGTATGTATGATTTCCAACAAGTCACTTGCACGCTCCATTGTTCCGGAGAACGGAGTCTTAGTCATCTTGCCCATGAGGCATGGTTCGCACGTGTCAAGTGAATCAAAGTCAAGTGACTCCAAAAGTCCATCAGCATGGAGTTTCTTCATGCGCTTTACACCAATATGACCCAAGCGGCAGTGCCACAAAAATATGGCGCTATCATTGTTTACTCTAACTCTTTTGGTCTCAATGTTATGTATATGCGTATCGCTATCGAGATTCAATATGAACAATCCTCTCACATTCGGTGCATGACCATAAAAGATGTTACTCATAGAAATAGAACAACCATTATTCTCAGACTTAAAAGAGTAACCGTCTCGCAATAAACAAGATCCTGATATAATGTTCATGCTCAACGCAGGCACTAAATAACAATGATTTAAGTTCATCACTAATCCCGATGGTAGTTGAAGTGACACTGTGACGACGGCGATTGCATCAACCTTGGAACCTTTTCCTACGCGCATCGTCACTTCGTCTTTCGCCAGCCTTCGTCTATTCCGCAGTTCCTGCTTCGAGTTGCAAATGTGAGCAACAGAACCGGTATCAAATACCCAGGCACTACTACGAGAGCTGGTTAAGTACACATCAATAACATGTATATCAAATATACCTGATTTTTCTTTGCCCGCCTTCTTATCTGCCAGATACTTGGGGCAATTGCGCTTCGAGTGACCCATACCCTTGCAATAGAAGCACTCTGTTTCAGGCTTAGGTCCAGCCTTGGGTTTCTTCGGCGGATTGGCAACAGGCTTGCCGCTCTTCTTCGAATTGCCCTTCTTGCCTTTGCCGTTTCTCTTGAAACTAGTGGTCTTGCTCACCATCAACACTTGATGCTCTTTACGGAGTTCAGACTCTGCGACTTTCAGCATCGCAAACAACTCGCCGGGAGACTTGTTCATCCCTTGCATGTTGTAGTTCAACACAAAGCCTTTGTAGCTTGGCGGCAGTGATTGAAGGATTCTGTCAGTGATAGCTTCTTGCGGGAGTTCAATCCCAGTTCAGCTAGACGGTTTGAGTACCCAGACATTTTGAGCACATGTTCACTGACAGACGAGTTTTCCTCCATCTTGCAAGCATAGAATTTATCGAAGGTCTCATACCTCTCGATCCGGGCGTTCTTCTGAAAGATAAACTTCAACTCCTGGAACATCTCAAATGCTCCATGACGCTCAAAGCGACGTTGAAGTCCCGGTTCTAAGCCATACAAGACTGCACATTGAACTATTGAGTAGTCCTCCTTACGCGCTAACCAAGCGTTCTTAACATCCTGATCAGCCGTAGCGGGTGGTTCATCTCCTAGCGCAGCATTAAGGACATAATCCTTATTTCCAGCTTGTAAGATTAGCTTAAGATTACGAGCCCAGTCTACAAAGTTGCTGCCATCATCTTTCAACTTAGCTTTCTCTAGGAACGTATTAAAATTCAGGATGACACTTGCGTGAGCCATGATCTACAACACAAATATATTCAAAGTGGACTTAGACTATGTTCAAGATAATTAGAGTTCAACTTAATCAAATTATATGCTAAACACCCACTCAAAAAGTACATCTCTCTAGTCATTTGAGTGGTTCATGATCCACTTACACTATCCCAAGTTCGATCATCACGTGAGTTGAGAATAGTTTCAGTGGTAAGCATCCCTATGCTAATCATATCATCTATATGATTCATGATCGACCTTTCGGTCTCATGTGTTCCGAGGCCATGTATGCACATGCTAGGCTCGTCAAGCTTAACCCGAGTGTTCTGCGTGCGCAACTGTTTTGCACCCGTTGTATGTGAACGTTGAGTCTATCACACCCGATCATCACGTGGTGTCTCGAAACGACGAACTGTAGCAACGGTGCACAGTCGGGGAGAACACAATTTCGTCTTGAAATTTTAGTGAGAGATCACCTCATAATGCTACCGTCGTTCTAAGCAAAATAAGGTGCAAAAAGGATTAACATCACATGCAATTCATAAGTGACATGATATGGCCATCATCACGTGCTTTTCGATCTCCATCACCAAAGCACCGGCACGATCTTCTTGTCACCGGCGCCACACCATGATCATCCATCAACGTGTTGCCATCGTGGTTGTCGTGCTACTTATGCTATCACTACTAAAGCTACATCCTAGCAAAATAGTAAACGCATCTGCAAGCACATATGTTAGTATAAAGACAACCCTATGGCTCCTGCCGGTTGCCGTACCATCGACGTGCAAGTCGATATTTCTATTACAACATGATCATCTCATACATCCAATATATCACATCACATCGTTGGCCACATCACATCACAATCATACCCTGCAAAAACAAGTTAGACGTCCTCTAATTTGTTGTTGCATCTTTTACGTGGTGACCAAGGGTATCTAGTAGGATCGCATCTTACTTACGCAAACACCACAACGGAGATATATGAGTTGCTATTTAACCTCATCCAAGGACCTCCTCGGTCAATTCCGATTCAACTAAAGTTGGAGAAACCGTCACTTGCCAGTCATCTTTGAGCAAAGGGGGTTACTCGTAACGATGAAACCAGTCTCTCGTAAGCGTACGAGTAATGTCGGTCCAAGCCGCTTCAATCCAACAATACCGCGGAATCAAGAAAAGACTAAGGAGGGCAGCAAAACGCACATCACCGCCCACAAAACCTTTTGTGTTCTACTCGAGAAGACATCTACGCATGAACCTAGCTCATGATGCCACTGTTGGGAAACGTCGCATGGGAAACAAAAAATTTCCTACGCGCACGAAGACCTATCATGGTGATGTCCATCTACGAGAGGGGATGAGTGATCTACGTACCCTTGTAGATCGCACAGCAGAAGCGTTAGAGAACGCGGTTGATGTAGTGGAACGTCCTCACGTCCCTCGATCCGCCCCGCGAACAATCCCGCGATCAGTCCCACGATCTAGTACCGAACGGACGGCACCTCCGCGTTCAGCACACGTACAGCTCGACGATGATATCGGCCTTCTTGATCCAGCAAGAGAGACGGAGAGGTAGAAGAGTTCTCCGGCAGCGTGACGGTGCTCCGGAGGTTGGTGATGATCTCGTCTCAGCAGGGCTCCGCCCGAGCTCCGCAGAAACGTGATCTAGAGGAAAAACTATGGAGGTATGTGGTCGGGCAGCCGTGAGAAAGTCGTCTCAAATCTGCCCTAAAAGCCCCATATATATAGGAGGAGGGAGGGGGACCTTGCCTTGGGGTCCAAGGGATCCCCAAGGGTTCGGCCGAGCCAGGGGGGAGGACTCTCCCCCCCCAAACCGAGTCCTACTTGGTTTGGTGGGAGGGAGTCCTTCCCCCTTCCCACTTCTTCCTTTTTTTCTCTCTTTCCTTTGATTTTTTTCTCTCTTGGCGCATAGGGGATTGGTGGGCTGTCCCACCAGCCCACTAAGCGCTGGTGTGACCCCCCCAAATGCCTATGGGCTTCCCCGGAGTGGGTTGCCCCCCTCCGGTGAACTCCCGGAACCCATTCGTCATTCCCGGTACATTCCCGGTAACTCCGAAAACCTTCTGGTAATCAAATGAGGTCATCCTATATATCAATCTTCGTTTCCGGACTATTCCAGAAACCGTCGTGACGTCCGTGATCTCATCCGGGACTCCGAACAACATTCGGTAACCAACCATATAACTCAAATACGCATAAAACAACGTCGAACCTTAAGTGTGCAGACCCTGCGGGTTCGAGAACTATGTAGACATGACCCGAGAGACTCCTCGGTCAATATCCAACAGCGGGACCTGGATGCCCATATTGGATCCTACATATTTTACGAAGATCTTATCGTTTGAACCTCAGTGCCAAGGATTCGTATAATCCCGTATGTCATTCCCTTTGTCCTTCGGTATGTTACTTGCCCGAGATTCGATCGTCAGTATCCGCATACCTATTTCAATCTCGTTTACCGGCAAGTCTCTTTACTCGTTCCGTAATACAAGATCCCGCAACTTACACTAAGTTACATTGCTTGCAAGGCTTGTGTGTGATGTTGTATTACCGAGTGGGCCCCGAGATACCTCTCCGTCACACGGAGTGACAAATCCCAGTCTTGATCCATACTAACTCAACTAACACCTTCGGAGATACCTGTAGAGCATCTTTATAGTCACCCAGTTACGTTGCGACGTTTGATACACACAAAGCATTCCTCCGGTGTCAGTGAGTTATACGATCTCATGGTCATAGGAATAAATACTTGACACGCAGAAAACAGTAGCAACAAAATGACACGATCAACATGCTACGTCTATTAGTTTGGGTCTAGTCCATCACGTGATTCTCCCAATGACGTGATCCAGTTATCAAGCAACAACACCTTGTTCATAATCAGAAGACACTGACTATCATCGATCAACTGGCTAGCCAACTAGAGGCATGCTAGGGACGGTGTTTTGTCTATGTATCCACACATGTAAATGAGTCTTCATTCAATACAATTATAGCATGGATAATAAACTATTATCTTGATACAGGAATTATAATAATAACTATACATCTATTATTGCCTCTAGGGCATAATTCCAACACCCAGATCCAACGGCCCACAACCCCACCAACCGCAAGCTACCTGATACGTCTCCAACGTATCTATAATTTTTTATGGTTTCATGCTATTATCTTGTCAAAATTTGGATGTTTTGCATGCCTTATATATATATTTTTGGGACTAACTCATTAACTCAGTGCCAAGTGCTAGTTCCTGTTTTCCATGTTTTTGACCCCTTTCAGAGGAGATTTTGAAACGGAGTCCAAACGGAAGAAAATCCCCGAAAAAATTTCTTTTTTGGAACGGAAGAAGAGCGGTGAGCTTGGGAGCCAAGGCAGGGGAGCCCCAGGGGCCCCACAAGCCCCCACCCTGCGGCCAGGGGGGCCACGCCATCCAGGCTTGTGGGGCCCCTGGACGCCCTTTGCCCTAGGTCTTTCGCCTATATATTCAGATAAATTCCAGAAAAAATCAGGAGATAATCGCAATCACTTTTCCGCCGCCGCAAACTTTTGTCTCCGCAAGATCCCATCTGGGGCACGTCCTGGTGCCCTGCCGGAGGGGGGATTCGGACACGGACGGCCTCTCCATCAACACCATGACCTCTTCGAAGATGCGTGAGTAGTTCACCATAGACCTACGGGTCCATAGCTAGTAACTAGATGGCTTCTTCTCTCTCTTGGATCTTCAATACAAAGTTCTCCATGATCTTCATGGACATCTATCCGATGTAATCTTCTTTTGCGGTGTGTTTGTCGAGATCCGGTGAATTGTGGATTTATGATCAGATTATCTATGAATCTTATTTGAGTTTCTTCTGAGCTCTCTTATGCATGATTTCATATCCTTGTAATTCTCTTTGAGTTGTGGGTTTTGTCTGGCCAACTAGATCTATGATTCTTGCATTGGGAGAAGTGCTTGGTTTTGGGTTCATACCGTGCGGTGACCTCACCAAGTGACAGAAGGGGTAGCGAGGCACTCATCCTGTTGTTGCCATCAAGGGTAAAAAGATGGTGTTTTCATCATTGGTTTGAGATTATCCCTCTACATCATGTCATCTTTCTTAAAGCGTTACTCTGTTCGTCATGAACTCAATACACTAGATGCATGCTGGATAGCGGTCGATGTGTGGAGTAATAGTAGTAGATGCAGAAAGTATCGGTCTACTTGTCTCGGACGTGATGCCTATATGTATGATCATTGCCTTAGATATCGTCATGACTTTGCGCGGTTCTATCAATTGCTCGACAGTAATTTGTTCACCCACCGTGATGCTTGCTATTTTGAGGGAAGCCTCTAGTGAACACTATGGCCCCCAGGGTCTACTCCACACCATATTTTCAGCCTTACACTTTTTACTTCGTTGCACTTTCCGCCTTCAGAACTCACTTTGCAAACAATCTTGAAGGGATTGACAACACCATTGAAGTGTTGGGTGCAAGATTGTTTGTGTTTGCGCAGGCACTCTGGACTTGACGAGACCCTCCTTCTGGATCGATACCTTGGTTCTCAAACTGAGGGAAATACTTACTGCTCCTGTGCTGCATCACCCTTTCCTCTTCAAGGGAAAAACCAACACAAGCCTAGCCTCGGTCAACGTGTCAATTTCTGGCGCTGTTGTCTCTGGGATAGCAGAAGAATTTCTGGCGCCGTTGCCGGGGAGGATCAAGTCAAGAACTAATCCAAGTAGGTGTCACAAACTCATATCTTGCATTTACTTTGTTTGCCAGTTGCCTCTCGTTTTCCTCTCCCCCACTTCACAATTTGCCCTTTTCTTCGTTTGCCTTTTTCGTTCGCCCTTTTCTTTCGCTTGCTTTTTGTTTGCTTGTGTTGCCATGTGCCTTCAATATGCTTGCATCTTCGCTTGCTGAAAATCTATTGATATGGATCATCATCCACTTGCTAATCTCTTTAAGAGATCCACTTATGTGGAACCAATTGCTAGTGAGTTGAGTGCACTTGACTTTATCTATGGAGTTTTGCTTGAGATGCGTGAATCTGGAAATCGTGATGAAGAAATTTATGAAGTGATTCACGAGGTCTCCTTGAATGAAAAGCATGATTGCAATGGTTTCATTATAAATTCTATTAATGACAATCATGCTAAAAATATGCAAAACCCTAAGCTTGGCGATGCGAGTTTTTCTATGTCCACTACTTGTTGCAATGATCGTGATTGGGGTGATTTTTCTTATGATCTTGAAAATTTGTTTAACCCTCATGATCATTATGATGTTTGCAATAATATTGAAAGTGGGTTTGGAGAAGTCATGACTTTTTTTGATGATAATCCCACTATTTTTGAAGAGCGTCAACTTTGCATGCATGTGGATCATGAAAATAATATCCTTTGTGATAGATATATTGTTGAATTTGATTATGATCCGACATGTAATTGCTATGAGAGAGGAAAATATTTTGGTAGAAACTTTCATGTTACCAAATTACCTCTCGTTATGCTGAGATTGCTATTGTCTCTTTCTTCTTCCTTGCATATGGTAACTATTGGTTGTCTTGACAATCTGTTTTCCTATAAAATGCCTATGCATAGGGAGTATGTTAGACTTAGATGTGATTTTCACATGCTCTATGATGCTCTCGTTATGCTTCAGTTCTTGTCTTTTGTGTGAGCATCATTGAATTATCAATGCCTAGCTAAGGGCGTTAAACAATAGCGCTTGTTGGGAGGAAAAACAATGAATTTATCTTTTTCTTTCTGTTTTGTTGCGTCCACACTTTCATAATTTTGTTGTGATTTTGTTTTTTGTATTTCTTTTTGTGTTTGAGCCAAGAAAAACCTTTATGACTAGTCTTGATAATGGTTGTTTGATCCTGCTGGAAAAAGACAGAAACTTTTCGCTCACGAGATGATTTTTCATTTTTATTCAGAAAGAGCTTTTGAGTTGATTCTTCTTGCTGCTGGTGGATATGCTTTTTTTCCCAGGCCTTCGTAACTTTTCAGATCTTTTGGGGTACCAGAAGTATACAAAGTATACAGATTGCTACATACTGGTCTATTTTTTACAGATTCTGTTTTTGTTGAGTTGGTTGCTTGTTTTGATGAAACTATGGTTAGTATCAGGGTGTACTAGCCATGGAAAAGTGAGAATACAGTAGCCCAACACCAATATAGATAGAATTCAAGTTTTCTACAGTACCTAAGTGGTGGTAGTTTGTTTTCTTGTGCTAATGTTATCACGAGTTTCTGTTTAATTTTTGTGTTGTGAAGTTTTCAAGTTTTGGGTGATGTTCTCATGGACAAAGAGATAAGGAGTGGAAAGAGCTCAAGCTTGGGGATGCCCAAGACATCCCAAGCCAAATTCAATGACACCAAAAAGCCTAAGCTTGGGGATGCCCCGGGAAGGCATCCCCTCTTTCGTCTTCAATCCATCGGTAACATTACTTGGAGCTATATTTTTATTCACCACATGATATGTGTTTTGCTTGGAGCGTCTTGTATCTTAGGAGTCTTTTCTTTTTGTTGTGTCACAATCATCCTTGTTGCACACCTTTTTGAGAGAGAGAGACATGCACTCATCGTGATTTTGCTAGAATACTCATAGTGCTTCACTTATATCTTTTGAGCTAGATACTTTTGCTCTTGTGTTTCACTTATATCTTTTGAGCTAGATACTTTTCCTCTTGTGCGTCACTTATATCTTTTGAGCTAGATACTTTTGCTCTTGTGCTTCACTTATATCTTAAGAGCACGGCGGTGCGTGATTTGGTAGTTGTCTTATGCTATGAAAGTAGTCCCAAATGTGCTAGGTACCCAAAGAGGATACAAAAACCTCCATCTTCATGTGCATTGAGTAGAAAGAGAAGTTTCGATTCCTCTCAATTAGTTTTGAGACGTGGATTCGGTAATATTGAGGGTTATGTTAGTAGGGTGTTGTGAATCTAGAAATACTTGTGTTGAAGTTAGTGATTCCCGTAGCATGCACGTATGGTGAACCGCTATGTTAGGAAGTCGGAGCATAATTGATCTATTGATTGTTATCCTTTGTGTGGAGGTCGGGATCGCGTGATGGTTTACACCTACCAACCCTTCCCCTCGGAGTATGCGTTTAGCACTTTGTTTTGATTACTAATAAAAACTTTCGCAATAAGTATGTGAGTTCTTCATGACTAATGTGAGCCCATGGTATAGATGCACTTTCACCTTCCACCATTGCTAGCCTCTCTAGTGCCGCGCAATTCTCGCCGGTGCACAAACCCACCAAATTCCTTCCTCAAAACAGCCACGATATCTACCTACTATGGCATTTTCATAGACATTCCGAGATATATTAGCATGCAACTCCCACCGTTCTGTCTCATGACTTGTGCCGTCACTCTCATATTGCCATTGCATGATTGTAAGATAGTTAGCGAGATGTTTCAACGTCATACGCCATGCTAGGTCATTGCACATCCCGGTACACTGCCGGAGGCATTTCCTATGGAGTCATCATCATTGTGATCTTTAAGCTGTGAGTAAATAAAAGTGTGATGATCATCATTATTAGAGCATTGTCCCATGTGAGGAAATAAATAAAAAAAACAGAGAGAGGACAAAGAGCCCAAAAACAAAAAAAAGAGAAAAGAAAAAAGAGAGGCCTAAGATCCCAAATGAAAAAGAGAGAAAAAAGAGAGAAGGGACAATGCTACTATCTTTTTCCACACTTGTGCTTCATGTTAGCACCATGTTCTTCATGATTGAGAGCTTCTTGCTTTGTCACTACCATATGCTAGTGGGAATCTTCATTATATAACTTGGCTTGTATATTCCAATGATGGGCTTCCTCAAAATTGCCCTAGGTCTTCGTGAGCAAGCAAGTTGGATGCACACCCACTAGTTTTCCTTTTGAGCTTTCACATACTTATAGCTCTAGTACATATCTTGTATGGCAATCCCTACTCATTCACATTGATATCTATTAGTGGGCATCTCCGTAGCCTATTGATACACCGAGTCAGTGTGACCATCTCCTCCTTTTTGTCTCACAACCACCACCACACTCTATTCCACCTATAGTGTTATATCCATGGCTCGCGCTCATGTATTGCGTGATAGTTATAAAAAGTTTGAGAAAGTAAGAGTGCGAAAACAATTACTTGGCCAATTCCGGGGTTGTGCATGATTTACATTAGTTGTGTGAGGATGATGGAGCATAGCCAGACTATATGATTTTGTAGGAATAACTTTGTTTGGCCTTGTTAATTTGAAAGTTCATGATTACTTTGCTAGTTTGCTTGAAGTATTACTATTTTCATGTCAATAACAAACTATTGTTTTGAATCTTACGGATCTGAACATTCATGTCATGTGAAAGAAGTTGCAAAGGACAACTATGCTAGGTAGCATTCCACATCAAAAATTCATTCTTTATTACTTCCCTACTCGAGGACGAGCAGGAGTTAAGCTTGGGGATGCTTGATACGTCTCCAACGTATCTATAATTTTTGATGGTTTCATGCTATTATCTTGTCAAACTTTTGATGTTTTGCATGCCTTTTATATATTTTTTGGGACTAACTTATTAACTCAGTGCCAAGTGCCAGTTCCTGTTTTTTCCATGTTTTTGACCCCTTTCAGAGGAGATTTTGAAATGGAGTCCAAACGGAAGAAAATCCCCAAAAAGATTTTTTTTTGAACGAAAGAAGATCGGGGAGCTTAGGAGCCAAGGCAGGGGAGCCCGAGGGGCCCCACAAGCCCCCACCCCGTGGCCAGGGGGGCCGCGCCATCCAGGCTTGTGGCCCCCTTGGACGCCCTTTGCCCCAGGTCTTTCGCCTATATATTCCCATAAATTCCAGAAAAAATCAGGAGATCGTCGCAATCACTTTTCCACTGCCGCAAACTTCTGTCTCCGCAAGATCCCATCTGGGGCACGTCCTGGTGCCCTGCCGGAGGGGGGATTCGGACATGGAGGGCTTCTCCATCAACACCATGACCTCTCTGATGATGCATGAGTAGTTCACCATAGAACTACGGGTCCATAGCTAGTAACTTGATGGCTTGTTCTATCTCTTGGATCTTGAATACAAAGTTCTCCATGATCTTCATGGAGATCTATCCGATGTAATCTTCTTTTGCGGTGTGTTTGTCGAGATTCGATGAATTGTGGATTTATGATGAGATTATCTATGAATCTTATTTGAGTTTCTTCTGATCTTTCTTATGCATGATTTCATATCCTTGTAATTCTCTTCGAATTGTGGGTTTTGTCTGGCAAACTAGATCTATGATTCTTGCATTGGGAGAAGTGCTTGGTTTTGGGTTCATACCATGCGGTGACCTCACCCAGTGACAGAAGGGGTAGCAAGGCACGCATCATGTTGTTGCCATCAAGGGTAAAAAGATGGGGTTTTCATCATTGGTTTGAGATTATCCGTCTACATCATGTCATCTTGCTTAAAGCGTTACACTGTTCGTCATGAACTCAATACACTAGATGCATGCGGGATAGCGGTCGATGTGTGGAGTAATAGTAGTAGAAGCAGAAAGTATCGGTCTACTTGTCTCGGACGTGATGCCTATATGTATGATTACTGCCTTAGATATCGTCATGACTTTGCGCGGTTCTATCAATTGCTCGACAGTAATTTGTTCACCCACCGTGATACTTGCTATTTTGAGAGAAGCCTCTAGTGAACACTATGGCCCCTAGGGTCTACTCCACACCATATTTTCAGCCTTACACTTTTTACTTCGTTGCACATTCCGCCTTCAAATCTCACTTTGCAAACAGTCTTGAAGGGATTGACAACCCCTTTGAAGCGTTGGGTGCAAGCTTTTTTGTGTTTGCGCAGATACTCTGGACTTGACGAGACCCTCCTTCTGGATCGATACCTTGGTTCTCAAACTGAGTGTCGTGGGTATAAGTCTGACAGTAGATGTGTAGGGTACGAAAGGATGGGCAGAGCCTTAGCTACGGCGAGGTTGTATGAGTTCAAGACCCTCTACGGTAGAGGTAAAAGGCCTACGTCTCAGTGCTCTTGGGAGCTTAATGTCGAGTGTAATATGGAGTACAGTGAAATGCTAACCCCTGCACCAGCGGGGAAGGGCGGCTTATATAGAGTGCGCTGCCCTTCACAGCGGTCCGGTGCACAGGGGTGGAGTAGTGGCGAATAAATGCCTACATTACAGGTAACGTATGCCTTAAATGCTAATAATGGAGCATGAAAACGTATGACCGTTGCCCTCGAGGGAGGTTACGATATACAGAGTGGAATCCAGTCGGTAAGTTTAATACTCTCCGAATGCTCGTCCCCGACTGGATGATGGGGGAATCGTCACCCACTGGATGATGGGAAGTCCTTAACTCAGTCGGAACTGACTAAGAACCTTGTCCCTTATGAAGGGCAGTCCTTGGGTAGGACCTATAAGGCAGGCCTATGACCCTACCCTGGGACTATAACCCCATCATTAGTCCCCGAATGGATCGGGGTTGGAACGATGAAGTGATGCCTGGAGTACGGATCCGACTGGTATGGATGCGACTTTGGTGTTGTTCGCCTCGATCCATTTTATCCTCTTGACCAGTGATCCGAGTGGATATATCCGTGAAACGAACTGTCACAGACCGAGTGCTTCCGTGGAATCTTTCGACGTGACCGGTCAACTGACAGCGGCGGATTTTCCGGGATCCTCAAATTTCGGTTGTCGCGCGCTCAGCGGGGATGTCGACATCGTCATCGAGTAGTTTCTGCCGCCTCGATTACCGCGCCTTTATCTTCTCCACTAATATCGCAGCAGACGGACGGGGGATAAGATTTCGGGGCCACCTGTTAGTGACTCAGTTGGAACCTTATTTAAACCTCCCCAGCAGGGGTTTCTCGTTGTGTTCCCCTGAATACTCGTACTCGCCCCGCTCCTCCCGTAGCCCCCTGCGCGCTCCAAGCTTCCTCCTTCCTCTCCTCCTCTGCGGATCCGCTGCCTCCACCATGACGAAGGGGCAGACGAGCAAGCTCGAGTCGTAGAAGAAGAAGAAGAAGGCGGCCCCTGCTCAGCGGCGACAGCGGGCTCTGCCGGCGGGTTGGATCCAGGGGGATTTCCTCCCCTCCACTGTGATGATGGACGACCTGCTGGAGTTGGTGGAGCAAGGCATGATTGCCAACAAGTCGTGGAGGCTGCCGGCGGAGGGCGAGACGGAGCCGGCACCGCAGGAGGGAGAGCGCGTCTTGCTGCTCAGTCACGTGTACCGGGGCTTCTCTCTGCCTCCTCATCCCTTCTTCAAAGGTATCATGAACCACTTCGGGGCGCTGCTCCATCATTTTCCTCCCAACGCGATAGCTCATCTTTCTGCATTCGTAGTGCTTTGCGAGTGCTTTATCGGTTATCCTCCCCATTGGGAGCTCTTTAAGTACATCTTCTCCGCTAGATCTCAGACTGTCAAAAAACTTAGCCAGTCGAACGATAAAACTCATATCCTCCAGCTCTGCGGGGGCTTAGGCTTTCAGAAGAAAAACAAAAGTAGCTACCCCGCTCTTCAGTTGTTCGAGTCCGTTAGGAACTGGCAGTCGACTTGGTTTTATTGCCAGGACGTCGCTTGTCCGAATGCCGCAACTGGGCTGCCACCTTTTAGCCTAGACCGACCGGCTCCACCCAGGCAGCTTGCGCTCACAAAGATGGAAAAGATCCAGATCCAACCTCTGGTCGAAGCGCTGATAGATGTCGTCCGCAAGGGAGTCACCGGCACGGATTTGCTGGAGACTTTTCTAGGCCTGCGCATCCAGCCTCTGCAAGCTCGACACCACGCCATGTGGCACTACGCGGGGCCTGGGGACTCCACTCGGACTCATCCCGAATGCGTGACCGGGGAAGTTGTGACGGCGTGGGTCCGCAGCATCACAGGCGCCTGCGATAACCCCAGAGGAGTCTCGCGAGTGAAGCCCTTCCGCGTTGATAACCCTCCTCCGAATGAGGTGAGCATATCTTGTCGAGTGCTTTCAATCCTCTTAGATTTATCGCTTTTTCTTGTATCACCGTCTCACGTATGATGTTGTCGACTGTATTTTGTGCAGGCATGGACCAACTGGTATTCTCCCTTCTCGAACGGGAATCCGGTTGAGGAAGAGGAAGGCAGTCAGGAGGGCAGCATGGACAGCGTTGAGTACGTCTCCGACAGTGGGGAGACGGAGGAGGAGACCGAAGAGGAGGAGGGGGACGTTGGGGAGCAGAGCTCGCCACCCCCACCACCAGAGCCTCGAACTAAGCGCCGTCACGAACCCGTGACTCCGTCGGCTCCTCCAGCGGCCCCAAGTGCCTCGCCAGCTCCTCCCGTGGCTCCGAGTGCCCCGCGAGCTCCTCCCGTGGCTCCGAGTGCTCGGAGCATGAAGAGAACCAGGGACGCTGCTGCCGAGCCCACGGACCAACCTTCCAAGGCGGCCAAACCGAGTGGATCCAAGCCTCGAAAAGTTGTGCCTCGGATGAGGATCGTTGTTCCCATTGCCTCAGCGTAAGTGTCTTGTTCTCCTATCTTATTTCAGTATTTGATTGAACTCATGCTTATTGGTCGAGTGGATTTTACTCGACGGAGCTGCTACCTCCGCCACCTCTCTGCCACGCCAGGAAGATGATCCCATGGATACGAATAACGTTGCCACATCCCAGCAAGGTACGTTGAGACGACTCCGAGAGTTTGAATTATTGTTTCGTGAATTATGTCTTTAATCTTTCCCTTTTTATGTAATCTCATGTTGTTCAGTTGGGCTTCCTTCAGAGGTGATTCATCTGGAGGAGGATGACCAGAAGAGGTCAGGGCAAGCTTTGGCGCCTGTCCTTGAGATTGTTCCATCTGCTGCTGCTCCCGCCACGGATGCGCTGCCGACCGAGACGATGTCGTCGACTGAGACGGTGTCCCTCGCGGCAGAACCGACTGGAGCGGGACTTGGGATGCCCAAGGAGTCTCCTGTCTTGCCGGGTCCGTCGACTGTCCAGTACGACGACCGACACCTCCCGGAAGACCAAGTGGGAGCCGCCAAGGAGGCCATGGTGCAGGCGGAGTTGATGGTGGGTGATGCCAAGGGAGCGTACGACTCCATCGCGTCTTTGTACAAGAGATGCTTGGAGCTCCGGGACGATATTCGAGTAAGTGCGCTAGTAAGTGTTTACTTTCCTCTTGTAACCCACTCGGGGTTGAAGTGATAGACTCGGATACAGTAGGATTATTTTGCAGTGGGTTCACTCCGAGTGAACCCAGTGGGTGTAGTCCCCGAGACTTCTGTCGAGTGCTTGCACCGGCAGTTGTCTTTATATATATTTTTCGTGACTTGATCGGATCAGAACTGATCTTCCCGAATGGTACCAGTGGGGCACTCCGAGTGGTAATCCTCCGAGTGGATCTGTAGGATACACTTGAAGGAAGCTTTTTACTTAGGCGATTCTTAATCGCAGCTAAGTCCCCGAGCGCAACTGTAAGGTCGCACTCGGAGCGAGTTGCTACTCATGTAATTGTCAGTTGTCTTCACATCTACATGAGCCTTAATGAGGGTCTCCTAAGCCTCCGAGTGGATTTGTAGGATACACTCGAAGGGAGCTTTTTACTTAGGTGATTCTTGATCGCAGCTAAGTCCCCGAGTGTGACGTTTAGTACACACTCGGAGAGGGTTGCTATTCATGTAATTGTCAGTTGTCTTCACATCTACATGAGCCTCAATGAGGGTCTGCTAAGCCTCCGAGTGGATCTGTAGGATACACTCGAAGGGAGCTTTTTACTTAGGTGATTCTTGAATGCAGCTAAGTCCCCGAGTGTGACGTTTAGTACACACTCGGAGCGGGTTTGTACTTAGGCGATTCTGGATCGTAGCTAAGTCCCTGAGTGCGACGTTTAGTGCACACTCGGAGAAAGTTTGTACTTTGGCGATTCTGGATCGCAGCTAAGTCCCCGAGTGCGACGTTTAGTGCACACTTGGAGAGAGTTTGTACTTAGGCGATTCTGGATCGCAGCTAAGTCCTCGAGTGCGACGTTTAGTGCACACTCAGAGAGAGTTTGTACTTAGGCGATTCTGGATCGCAGCTAAGTCCCCGAGTGCGACGTTTAGTGCACACTCGGGGAGAGTTTGTACTTAGGCGATTCTGGATCGCAGCTAAGTCCCCGAGTGCGACGTTTAGTGCACACCCGGAGAGAGTTTGTACTTAGGCGATTCTGGATCGCAGCTAAGTCCCCGAGTGCGACGTTTAGTGCACACTCGGAGAGAGTTTGTACTTAGGCGATTCTGGATCGCAGCTGAGTCCCCGAGTGCGGCGTTTAGTGCGCACTCGGAGCGAATTTTTTATTTTTTTAGACCGGAGTCTACCAACGCGGAAGAATTTTGAATTTGCAAAAAATAAATCTGCTTTGTATTACTTCAATGATACTTGTTCTTTACATTGCCTCAGTCGGTGGTCACGTGTAGAAGCGCTTTAGGAGATCTCCGATCCATGCTCGCGGCTCGTCCGTTTCCCTGTCGAGGTTGTAGAGTCGATATGCTCCGTTGTTCAGCACCTTGGAGATGATGAAGGGTCCTTCCCAGGCGGGAGCCAACTTGTGAGGTCTCTGCTGATCCACTCGGAGCACCAGGTCGCCTGCTTGGAATGTACGACTCCTGACGTGCCGCGCGTGAAAACGCCGTAGATCTTGTTGATAAATGGTTGAGCGAGTCAGTGCCATCTCGCGCTCCTCTTCTAGAAGATCCACTCCGTCTTGCCTGGCTTGCTCTGCTTCGGCTTCGGAGAAGAGTTCGACTCGTGGAGAGTTGTGAAGCAAGTCACTCAGAAGGACTGCCTCTGCTCCATAAACTAGGAAGAACGGGGATCGCCCTGTAGATCTATTTGGAGTTGTGCGGAGGCCCCACAACACCGAAGGCAGCTCGGTGACCCATGCGTCGGCAGCATGTCCAACTTCCCGCAGGAGTCGAGGTTTCAACCCTTGAAGAATAAGTCCATTCGCCCGCTCTGCTTGCCCGTTTGTTTGGGGATGCGCCACAGATGCAAAATCCACTCGGATACCTTGGCCTGTACAGAAACCTTTGAATCTGTCCGAGTAAAAGTTTGTGCCATTGTCAGTGATTATGCTGTGCGGTACCCCGAATCTGGAGATGATGTCCCTGACAAACTTGATGGCCGTAAGGGCATCGAGCTTCTTGATGGGCTTGGCTTCAATCCATTTGGTGAACTTGTCGACTGCCACCAACAAATGTGTGAATCCCCCTTGGCATGTCCTGAATGGACCGACTGTATCTAATCCCCACACTGCAAACGGCCAAACAAGAGGGATTGTCTTCAGCGCAGATGTTGGCTTGTGGGATTTGTTCGAGTAGAACTGACAGCCTTTGCATCGGTCGACCATATCCTTCGCCATTTCATTCGCCTGCAACCAGAAGAAACTAGCTCTGAATGATTTGGTGATGATTGCTCTTGAAGAGGCATGATGGCCGCAGGTTCCCGAGTGAATTTCTTCCAGGATTAACTGTCCCTCCTCAGGGGAGATGCATCATGGAAGGACGCCTGAAACACTTTCCTTGTACAACTGGCCATCAATGACAGTGAAAGACTTCGACCTGCGGACGATCTTCCTTGCTTGGACTTCGTCCTCCGGTAACTCTTGCCTCAGGATGTACGCAATGAACGACACTGTCCAATCGGGGATGAGAGCAAGAATTACCATGATCAAATCAACCACAGCGGGGACCTCGACTTCAGTCAGATCTGTCGAGCTCTTTGGTTGTACTGGTTCCTCTGTGAAAGGATCTTCTTTAACTGAGGGAAGGTGCAGGTGCTCGAGGCAGACATCACTCGGAACTGGTCTCCGAGTGGATCCAAGTTTCGCCAATTCATCGGCTGCTTGGTTTTTCAGTCGCGGAACATGGTGGAGTTCCACACCTTCAAACTTCTTCTCGAGCTTCCTTACTGCGTTGCAGTACGAAGTCATGGTGGGGTTCCTTACATCCCACTCCTTCATCACTTGATTAACCACCAAATCTGAATCGCCATAAACCATCAGGCGACGGACGCCGAGTGTGATGGCCATGCGCAATCCATAAAGGAGAGCTTCATACTCTGCCTCGTTGTTGGAGGAATCGAAATGTATCTGCAGCACATACTTGAGTTTATCACCTTTTGGCGATATGATCACTACGCCAGCGCCGGAGCCATTCAACATCTTGGACCCATCGAAGAACATTGTCCAATGAGCCGAGTAGATGTGAGTCGGTTGTTGT
This sequence comes from Hordeum vulgare subsp. vulgare, assembly GCF_904849725.1. Lineage (NCBI taxonomy): Eukaryota > Viridiplantae > Streptophyta > Magnoliopsida > Poales > Poaceae > Hordeum > Hordeum vulgare. Next base: position 492,237,693 of record NC_058522.1, read on the forward strand.
TGTTCTACCCATTCTGCTATGAAGTCAGCCAACGCTTGAGACTTTATAGCCTTCTTGGCTTCGAACTTGATGTCGCAGTATAACATCTCCATTGCCCACTTCGCCACTCGGCCTGATGCGTCCCGATTGTGGAGGATTTCCGACAACGGAGCATCAGAAACGACAGACACCGAGTGGTCTTGGAAATAATGAGCCACCTTCTTCGCAGTCATGTAGATCCCGTAAATGAGCTTTTGATAATGGGGATACATCTGCTTGGAAGGAGTCAGGACTTCGGAGACATAATACACTGGCCGCTGAACCTTGTATGATTTGCCTTCTTCTTCGCGTTCGACTGTGAGAACAGTGTTGACGACTTGATTTGTAGCCGCGATGTACAGAAGAAGGGGTTCTTTACTGAGTGGGGCAGTAAGAACCGGCTGGGTGGAAAGCAGGGCTTTGAGGTCATCGAATGCAATTTGGGCTTCGTCTGTCCACTCGAAAGTATCTGATTTCTTCATGAGTCGGTACACAGGTAGCGCCTTCTCGCCGAGTCGACTGATAAACCTGCTCAAAGCCGCTAGGCAACCTGTGAGCCTTTGAACATCATGTATTCTGACCGGCCACTCCATTCGGACGATGGTCCCGATCTTTTCGGGGTTGACATCGATCCCTCGTTCAGAAACAAAGAAACCGAGTAACTTTCCGCTGGGAACACCGAATGAACACTTGGTAGGGTTGAGCTTGATATCGTACCTATGAAGGTTGGCGAATGTTTCTGCCAAGTCAGTCAGCAGGTCGGAACCTTTGCGTGACTTGACTACGATATCATCCATATACGCCTTCACATTCCGACCGATCTGGTCAAGGAGGCATTTTTCGATCATGCGCATAAAAGTTGCTCCTGCATTCTTCAAACCGAATGGCATAGTGATGTAGCAGAAGCACCCGAATGGGGTGATGAAGGCTGTTTTTAATTCATCGGGGCCATACAGACGGATCTGATGATAGCCCGAGTAGGCATCAAAGAATGACAAACGCTCGCAACCCGCAGTCGAATCGACAATTTGATCAATGAGGGGGAGCGGGAAATGGTCTTTCAGGCAGACCTTATTGAGATGCTTGAAGTTGATGCACATTCGGAGAGACTTGTCCTTCTTGGGCACCATGACTACATTGGCGAGCCACTCGGAGTGGTGTACCTCGCGAATGAAGTTGGCTGCCAAAAGTTTAGCCACCTCCTCTCCGATTGCTTTCCTCTTGTGCGCGGCAGACCGACGCAGGCGTTCTCGGACGGGCCGAGCAGCGGGATCCACATGCAGTCGGTGCTCAGCCAACTCCCTGGGTACACCTGGCATGTCAGCGGGCTTCCATGCGAAAATGTCCCAGTTCTCACAGAGGAATTGGATGAGCTCGGCTTCCTATTTTGGATCGAGGGTGGTGGAGATGTTCGTCGAGGCAGCGTTGTCGTCCGTCGGGTGGATGCTGACCTTCTTCGTGTCTCCCGCCGACTGGAATGCGGACTCCGAAGCTGGCTTCTTCGAACGCATCAAGTCAGCGGGGTCGGCTGTCTTCTTGTACTCGTCCAGCTCGAGGATAGCCATCTGTTGATCGGCGATCCTCGACCCCTGCTGCAGACACTCCTCGGCCCGCTGCCGATGACCCGTGACACTGATCACACCTTTGGGACCCGGCATCTTCAGCTTCAGATACACGTAACATGGACGGGCCATGAAACGCGCATATGCCGGACGCCCAGAATCGCATGGTATGCACTCTGGAAGTCTACCACCTCGAATATCAGCTTTTCCTTGCGGAAGTTCTTGTCGGAGCCGAAAATGACGTCCAACGCGATCTGGCCGAGTGACTTGGCCTTTCGTCCAGGGACGACTCCGTGGAACTGCATGCTGCTCTCGCTAAGTTTGGACATCGGAATGCCCATTCCCTTGAGAGTGTCGGCGTACATGATGTTCAAGCCGCTGCCGCCGTCCATGAGGACTTTGCACAGTCGGACTCCTTCCACCACCGGGTCGACGACCAGAGCCTGCCTCCCAGGGGTGGGTACGTTTGCTGGATGATCTGACTGGTCAAAGGTGATCACAGTCTGAGACCATTTGAGGAACGTGGGGTTGGTTGGGGTGGCCATGTTCACCTCTCTGTTCACCAGCTTTAGTCGACTCTTGCTTTCCACGTCAGCAAAAATCATCAGTGTTGCATGGACTTGGGGGAACGGATCCTCATTGTCCTCATCATCCTGTTCATTGTCCTTTTCACTCGGCTGCCCTTCGCCGAACCCTTGGATCAGGAGGCGACACTGCCGAGTGGTGTGCTTCGGGAATATGGCGTTGCCTTCTTCGTCCATCTTCGTGTGGATTGGACATGGCTGATCCAGGATGGTGTTTCCGAAATGCTTCTTTTTGGGGGTGAACTGCGCCTTCCCCTTGCCCTTGAACTTGGCATTGGTAACGGTTGCGGCTTCTGCCTGCGGAGTGGATGGAGCTATCTGCTTCTGCTTCCGAGTGTTGTTCCCATCTCCATCGACGACTACTTTATGCTTGCCGCTACGTATGTGGTCCTCTTCTTCGCCATTTGCATAGCGTGCTGCTATCTCCATCATCTTGCTCATGGAGATGTCGCCTGTCCGACCGAACTTCACGTACAGATCTCTATACCGCACGTCTGCCTTGAAGGCGCAGACTGCTTGGTGCTCTGTGACGTTCTCCACCGTGTGGTAGAGGGTTGCCAACGCTGGATGAAATCACGCACGGGCTCATTCTGCTTCTGGACACAGTGTTGGAGCTCCACGAGACCAGCAGGGCGTTTGCACGTGCCCTCGAAGGTCCTGATGAAGACTCGGGCCAGATCTGCCCAGCTATAGATGCTTGAAGGAGCCAACTGGTTCAGCCACGCTCATGCCGAGCCGTCGAGCATCAGGGGGAGATGTTTCATGGTGACCTGGTCATCTCCGCCACCGATCTGGACCGCCACTCGGTAGTCATCCAGCCACGTTTCTGGCTTGGATTCTCCTGTAAACTTGCTGATCCCTGTCGCCAATCGGAAGTTGGGAGGGATGTCAGCCGACCGGATGGCCCGACTGAAACACTCGAGGCCAGAGACGATGGTCCTGCTTCCACTCGGACGGTCTCTGTCGTGACCATCACGGTGAGCTCGACTCCTGTCGACCTTCCTCTGGGTGATGTACCCTCTTGCGTCGGGCCTTGGATCATACGTGTCACCAACTAAATGCCGATCATCATGATGTCGGGGCCCATAAGGCCCACCCCGCGGAGGGGTGCGTGAACGGCGACGATCTTCGGGATTCATGGAACGACTGCCTCCTCTATGTCGCTGATGAGAATCGGGGCTGAAAACCGACCGATGCGTGTTCGCGTGGACGGAACTGTTGTGGATCCTGTTGTGCGACTGGGAGACCGCCGAATTCTACTGCTACGCCGTGTGCAACAGGGCACGGATCTGCTCGATTCCTCTACCAGCCTCTGAATCAGTCGGTTGGAGGGAATCGGCTATCTTGGCAACGACAGCTAGGTTGAGGACGGGTGTGCGGAACACCTCCACGTTGCTCTGACGAGTGCGTCGACTGGCAGAACGGCGGGGCTGACGGCGAGTGCCGGAAGACTCGCCGACCTCGTGCTCGTTCCGACCAGTTTGGCGGGGACTTTAATGGGAATTGGCCATGAGAACTTCGGCCGCAGGCCCGCGACCCAAGTACTCGGAAGGCAACTCAGTCGGAACTGAGTCCAAGCACTGGGACGGCGGCACGACCACAACCGACTCGAGGACCGCCACTTGAGAGGACGCGTTCTGGCGTGCCTGGGCGTGTCGCACCCAACGCTGGAGCCGCGGACGGCGAGACCGCTTGTTGCGGCGCATGACGGGGGCGAGGATCGACACCGGAGCCGACTGCTGGAGAAGAAGGACGCCGCGGGCGCCGGCACGGAAGTGCGTAGCCCCGCGACTGGGGAGCGCCTCGACGTCGAGAGACGCATCCTGGAGCCATACCGAATCGTCGACGATGAAGGAGAGTGCACCGAAGAGGATCTCATGACCCATGCACAAATCTCCACCGGACGACATGATGAAAAGATGTACTCGCAAACTCGCCGGAAGTTGCTTAGACGCGTGCCCCACGGTGGGCGCCAACTGTCGTGGGTATAAGTCTGACAGTAGATGTGTAGGGTACGAAAGGATGGGCAGAGCCTTAGCTACGGCGAGGTTGTATGAGTTTAGGCCCCTCTACGGTGGAGGTAAAAGGCCTATGTCTCAGTGCTCTTGGGAGCTTAATGTCGAGTGTAATATGGAGTACAGTGAAATGCTAACCCCTGCACCAGCGGGAAAGGGCGGCTTATATAGAGAGTGTTGCCCTTCACAACGGTCCGATGCACAGGGGTGGAGTAGTGGCGAATAAATGCCTACGTTACAGGTAACGTATGCCTTAAATGCTAATAATGGAGCATGAAAACGTATGATCGTTGCCCTCCAGGGAGGTCACGATATACAGAGTGGAATCCAGTCGGTAAGTTTAACACTCTCCGAATGCTCGTCCCCGACTGGATGATGGGGGAATCGTCACCGACTGGATGATGGGAAGTCCTTAACTCAGTCGGAACTGACTAAGAACCTTGTCCCTTATGAAGGGTAGTCCTTGGGTAGGACCTATAAGGCAGGCCTATGACCCTACCCTCGGACTATAACCCCATCACTGAGGGAAATACTTACTGCTCCTGTGTTGCATCACCCTTTCCTCTTCAAGGGGAAAACCAACGCAAGCCCAGCCTCTGTCAACGTGTCAATTTCTGGCGTTGTTGTCTGTGGGATAGCACTACCCCTGAAAAAACCACCAGGACCTCCTCTCTCCCCTGCACACCACTCCTCTCTCTCCACCGTGCAGCTAACCCTAGCGGTCCCTGAACCAGATCCCTCCCCTCCCCCTCCCCTCGCCGCCATCCACCGCTACAAGCAGGTTCAGGTTGGCCTGCGCCATGGGCAGGTAGTTGCCGACCCGGGCGGCGGAGGCCTCCCCCGCCATCACCAGCGCCACCACCATCATCTCTGGCGGCGGCGCGAAGCTCCACATCTGCCCGAAGTCGCCCCACATCTTCCTCGCCAACTCCTTCCTCCCCTCTCGACCTTATCGCCCATCACACCACCTACCCCCGTCTGGACACGCAAGCGACCGCCCGGATCGACCGCCGGCCCCGGCCATGGATCCCTACAAGGTACCTACCTCCCCTTCTTCCCCTTAGTGATCCGGTTCCGCCAGCCGGACCAGATCGCCGATTCGGCCGTCTCTATTGCACCATCCGCTCATCTCACCGCTCGCTTTTCTTGTCTTGTTCGCAGCATCGGCCCACGAACGGGGCCAACTCCGGCTACTAGACCACCAACTCCGGCACCCCCGTTTGGAACAACAACAACACCCTCACCGTCGGACACGGAGGTCCATAACCCCACCCCATCCCGCCTGCCCGATCTGATCTTCTTGCCACTCCCGTCCGTCCTAACCATGAATAGCCCCGGAATACGCGTCGTACCCGCGTCCACCCGTTGCGACGTGGCGTCTTCACATTGGTCTGACCACAGTCAATCCGTCGGTTCCCGAGACCGCGCCATTAATCCCGCGCTGCGTCGTCAGTTCGCGTCGGTTCCCGACGCCGCCGCCATTAATCCCGCGCTGCGTCGCCAGTTCGCGCCGGTTCCCGAAGCCCCCGCCATTAACCACCGCGTCAGCGCCCCGTCGCCAGCTCGTCTCGTCGGTTCCCGAAGACGCCATTAATCGCCGCGTCAGCGCCCCATCGTCCGATGCCGCCGTTAGCCCGTTGGTTCTCCGGCTCCCAAGGCGACGCCATTAATGGCGGGCCCGTCATCACAGCCCAGTCGCGTTGGTTTCTGACGTCGTCGCCTCTGGCCCGCTGGTTCGACGGCTTCCGAGGCAACGCGCATTCACTCCGGGGGAGTTACGTCGGCCAGCTGCCCCGTCGCCTCCCCTCCCGTCGCTGCGCTATATATACCCGTCGTCCCGCGGCTCGTCGGCACACCCGCCGCTCCCCTGCTCTCCTTCTCTCCCCCGCTCTTCGTTGTCCCGCCACTGGTCCCGACGTTCTCTTCCTCCCTCCACCGTTCTCCGTCGTCCGAACGATGGATCACGCCGGCGGCAGCAGCTCCGGCGGCGGTGGCGGCGGCGGCGTGTCGGAGAGCAACTCGCCCCAGAGCCTCGACAAGCCTCTAACGCAGGAGCTCTACGGCTTCGGCCTCCTCGTCCCGCCGGGGTGCCGCCTTGCAAAACCGTGGAGGATTTGCAAGGACGGCTATCCGACGCTGGACAACCCCGCGACGCCGGAGCAACTCCGGGTCCATCCTGGCGGCTGCTACAACACCCGCGGCCGGCACGACTTTTGGGACGGAAAGAACTACAACGACGTCATCCGGCGTTACCGGCAGGCGGCGCCGGCAGCATCCCGCGTCGCCGTCGGGCGGCGATCCCCCACCCACCTCCGGCGGCCCCGGTGGTGGCCCCGGCTGTCCCGGCGGAGTACGAAGTGCCGCCGGAACAGTTCGTCCTCCGCGAGGACGGCGACCCCGACGACTCGCCGGGGCTACTCGTTGCCATGCGGGCGTCTCAGGCGACGACGGCGGCGGCCGCGGCGGCAAGGGAAGAGGCGGAGAACGCGGCGGTGATCCAGGCGACGGCGGCAGTGGGGGCAAACCTGCCACCCGTCGGCGATGACGACGACGTGACTGGGATGCCCTCGCCAACAGCTCCGACGACGACGACGACGACGGCGGGGACGGCGACGGCGCGGTGGACGGGCCCGCCGTCATCTACCTGGACTCCGATCAGATTAGGATTTATTAGAATTTAGTAATGTTTAATTAAATTTTATTTTTAGTTTTTTAATTATGTTCAAATGTAATCGGGAACTATGAAATTTTATGTAAGTTTATTATGAATCTAAATTCAGTGTTTACATTGTTATTATTATTATTATTTATTTGAAATATTTAAATTGTTTACATTAGTTAACTAAATATTTAAATTTTATCTAACATATAAATTTTACAAAAATGAAAAAAAAACCTAAAAATAAATAACTTATAATTTTTCTTAAATGATATAAACATTCAAGAAATTATATTAAGACGTAAAATTTTTCTTAAACGATACAAACATTCATGAAATTATATAAAATAATTTTTATTAAATAATATATAAATAACTTATAATTTTTCTTAAATGATATATAAACGTAAAATATTTGCCCAACTTTTGCCGGCATCGGAGAATGGACATGCAATGATTTCACGCAAAATTTCGACGGAATCGGAGACTAAACGCACGTTGCATCACGACCGGCATCTGTTTTTGCCGGTTTTTGAATGAAAATTCATAAAAAAGCACGGATTGTCAGAAAATTCTAAAATTTGACGTGCCGCCTTATGAAGTTCATCGTGAAACGTGGAAAAAATGAATTTTTTCATGAAGGAGAGTTGCAAGATGGCGTTGTAGCACCCCTTCCGTCATATCGACACCCATGGGTTGCACATGAAGTACATGGATGCATTCATGAAATTCACTCAACTTTTGCCGGCACCTGAGAATGCACATGCAATGATGCCACGCAAAATTTCGACGAAATCGGAGACCAAACGCACGTTGCGTCACGTCCGGCATCTGTTTTTGCCGGTTTTTGAATGGAAATTCATAAAAAAGGACAGATTGGTGGAAAATTCGAAAATTTGACGTGCCGCCTTGTGAAGTTCATCGTGAAGCGTGGAAAAAAATGAAAAAATTTCATGAAGGAGACTTGCAAATTCATATGGAAAGATTACATGTAGGAGACTTGCAAATATTCATATGAAAACAAATGAAAAAAATACACCCGACGTCGTCATATTGTTTTCCCATGACGGCGGGATTAACGACGTTGCATACCCTAGCCACATCGACGTGATCTCGCCGCCGCCGCGCCCCCGACGCCTCGCTGTGCACCCGACGTGATTTCGCCACCCCCTCTCCCCCGACGCCTAGCCGTACGCCGACGTGATCTCGCCGCCCTCCATCCCTTCTGACGTCGCGCCATCACAACTCCGTCACCGTGGCCGTCACCGTCCATCCGCGCGTCACCGTCCGTCACCGTCACCATCAGTTCGCCGTTGGTCGTCACCGTCCGTCCGCCGTCGTCCTTCACCGTCCATCGCCGTCGGCCTTGACCGTACGTCAGTGCGTCACCGCGGCCTTCACCGTTCGTCCGTCCGTTCTTCCTTCATCGGCATTATAATTGGGTAAGTATGTTTATAATGTTCATGTTATTATTAAAATATCAAATAAATTGCATCGTATGTGACAAATTTTTTAAATTATGAAGGATGGAAATCGACGGTGTGATTTCATTTTCTGTTGAGAAGTGGGTTAGTCTTGTTGATAAACTTTCAGCAAGTAAAAAATTTACGTTTTATGAAACGGATTTGCAAGGCATGTTACAAATGTCGTCCGTTAAGATGCGTGAATTTTTACTTCACTTTTTGATCCAAGGCTACAATCGCCATAACAAAAAATTCATGGTTCAAGAGTCAGCTGGTAGTAAAGGCCTTATTTCAATAGGGCATGATGATGTGTTATCTATTTTTGGATTCAAAAATCAAGGAGTTGATGTAGTTGGTTTTCTTAGAACAGAAGAACAAAAAAGTATGAAAATAATACCAACTAATTTTGTGGACACAAAAAAAGGTAAGATCATGATTGATGATCTTATCAATAAAATTGTGAAGAATGAAAACACGGATGATGACTTTGTCCGAATGACGTTTCTAATTTTGTTGGAAACAGTAATCGCACCAGTCTCCCATGAATATATTCTGAAGGAATATTATGCCTTAGTTAAGGACAAAAGGATGATAAGTAAGTTTAATTGGAACGAGTTTACTTTGAAATTCTTTCTTTCGGAGATTGGAAAGATTCTAGAGGATGGCCGTGTGAGGGAATGGCCACATGGAAACCTTGCCCTTTTACAGGTATGTATTATTCGATTTATTACTCACGTATTGTTAGTCAAATATATATTATTTAAATTATTTGGTGTATTGCAGTATGCCTATTGGGAGAAAGTACAACCAATTATAGGTCCAAAATATGATTCGTTGTCACTTATGAGCCCCTTGATGAGGAACTAGACGGAACCTGTCGCGGAAAAAAGAGACAAATACGACTATGATTATGGTCGTGGTGTTGGAATGGTAATCCATATTCTCTAAATTTATTTTTTAATGTTACATTTCCATGGTTTGACTTATTGTCTAAATTAGACGTATAATTATCGGTCTCTAATTATTGTTTTTGTAGATTGATGACAATATTACATATGAGTATAGGGTGAAAAAAATTGCTCAAGAACAAGCTGAAAAACATAAAAAATCAAGTACTCAAAAATCTACAACGACGTGGAAAGAAGAAAGAGAGCAACACATCGGAGGCTTCCACGAGTAATGTTATGGACCGCATTTGACATGAGTTGAAGGAAATACGCAAGGAAATGTGTCGCTTGCCAGAGTTATGCGCACGGGTAACGACGCAACACTATTTTACTATCGTGCATAATGTATTTCATTCACTTAAATAACTCTTGTTAATAAATATATTTTTAGAAGATGATTGAGAAAATGAACAAAACCGCTGTGTTCTATAGAACTGGTAACATGGAGGAAGAAGAAGAGAATCTATATGGTGACATTAATGAATCTACAAATGATGGTGCATTTGGTCATAAGGAGTTTGTTTATCAGTCTGATAAGGACAACTATCGCACACCTTCTCAAGGTAAAATTAATAAGCAAAAGGACGATGATGAAGGTAAGGTACCTTATTATTGCACTCCAGAATATCTGAATAGTTTCAAGGGTGATTGGAGTGATCCTATCGAAGTACCTGAGGTATCAGATGAGAAGGCGGTCACGTCTTTAAATACAAATGAAATTTCATCACACGAATCGGGTTATTATAATGGAGTAGATGAGCAAGTGGAAAAGGGGATTGGCAAACGTAAACGCACTGCATCAAGAGCCATAAAGTCTCCTTTTGTTGTTGTTAAACCCATCAAGCGTGCAAAACGTTCTGCCAAAGCGAGTAAGATTGTTATAAATCAATATTGTTTTCGTAGAACAAAGTTTATTGTAGAGTTACGCTTACTAATTTTAATTTGTGATTTGCAGAACTGTTTAATAAAGTAGATGGTAAGAAAAGTAGTGCTCACGTCGATGTGATAAAATCGAGTCTTATGTTTTTACGCGCATGTGAGCGCTCAAAGAAACATAAAGCTACACAAATTTTCAATGATGGTGTGACCGACGCTTTGACTGCAGAGAGAGCTTGTCAGATTCTTAACCGCCAATGGATAAGCGGCGATGTAAGTTATTTATATTTTTAACATTATATTTGAAAACAAAGTACAATCATTACATTTGTTATATTATTTTCAGGTTATGAATGCGTACTCATATTTTTTGTTGGGGAAAGCTAAAAACAAACGTTACATAGTACCTACTTGGAGGGTGACGTGGCTACTTGAATATAGAAAGGATAAGAATGTAAACGGTAATGAGTATGAAAAAGTGTCAAATTCTAATGAACCCATAAATAGGTGTATCAACGAGTATTTCAAAGCACCTAAGGTATGTTCTTGTGGTTGTAATGTATACAAATAATGCAGTAGTATTAAAAATGTTGCATGCAGTCGGCGCGACGTTTACTGCACTCGCGTGGCGTCGGGACATGCAGTCGGCGCGACGTTTTTAGCCCAGAAAACGACGGGATCAACGGCCCCGCGTGACGTCGGCGCATGCAGTCCCCGCGACGTCTTTTTTTGCACGAAAAAACCAACGGGCATCTGCGTTCTCGTGGCGTCGGGGGATGCAGTCAGCGCGATGTTTTTTGGCCCAGAAAACGACGGGATCAGCGGCCCCGCGTTGACGTCGGCGCTACAGGGAGACCAACAAAAGGGATTAATGGCATTCCATACCTATTCATCTTATACATACTGTCGAACACAGTGACATCACCATAGTCAAGATAATCCCGACGTGATTGTGAATCACACCAGAACAGGTTGTTCAGCCTACCTTCAGCGTCAACGATATGTTCAAAGAAGAAATCCGGATCCCTGTACTTTCTAGCCAACTTGATTCCTATAGCAGTGTCAGCATCACCTTGGACAAGCAGTTTCATCTTCTCCTTGTAGCACATATTATACAATTTCCTCCTTCCAAACCCTGTCTTGGCGTACGAACCGTACCTGCTGACAAAGTTATCAAAAATGATATGCTTTCTTATCCCAGCTCCTGCCATAGCTAAAATCTCTGCTTTTTGGAAATCTTTGATTATATTGTGAGACCGGAGGAAAGGGACTTCGTCCGGTTTTGCAAGAACATGGTTGTGATCATCGAAGAAACTGCTGACATACCAAAGTCCACTCTTTCTATCAAGCTTCACTTTTAAATGGGCTTCACAGAAACATCGACTCTCCGGTCTCAGTCTGCGGGTCCGGCCTTCCATGGTTAAAAATTTTGCCTGTCGTTTTCCTGCCCTGGAATAGAGATACCTCCTCATGCGTAAAACTTTTTGAGAACCTTTTCCAAATCTTTTCAAGTCCCTCCTGATACTGAATCCATGATCTTTGGCGTACTGGTTATAGAACATGTACGCCTCTCCTTCTGACCTGAATGTCTTGGCCATGACTTCTCAATGCCTATCCAATGTCTCTTGCTGATATTCATCATAGCCGATGTCAAGGTCAAAATCAAGATCGCCAACATGCTCATCCTTCCCATTAGAACCATCAACACCCCCCCGCAAAATAAGACATATCACCATGTTCGTCAGTCTTTTGATATGTTTTCAGTTTTCATGAGTAATTTGAACATGTAATTTAACTTACTTCGCTCATATTTCCTTCATTAGATGCATTGTCATCATCCTCATCATTATCATCATCCTCATCATTGTCATCATCCTCATCATTATCACCATCCTCATCATTGTCATCATCCTCATCATTGTCATCATGTAAGGTTCTTGTCTCAGCGGCACCATCGGTATTTATCTGTGCAGATTTAAAAATGTAAGTGGTAACACAATTCGTATGTTAGTAATAATACAACAACATATCTAAAACATACATGGGTTCCACTTTCAGCATAAGATTGATCATCGTTGTCATAATCGTCATTGTCATCATTAGCATGCACCTATTTAAATTCAATAGCAATTGTAAGTGTTAATGTAATAACTTATATTTTCATTATTTATAGTCAACGTACACAACACTTACATTACCACTATATGATTCATCCTAACTCATATAGTTGTGTCCGAGTGATTTATTTGCATTCAATGACGAAGATTCATCCTCACTACTAGAGTCATCGCCAGCATATCCGGTGTTGTCTTGATCTATTAATAAACTTTCAATAGGTATTGTGTCAATGTACAATGAAATCATGAAAAATTGTATGGATTAAATGAAAAAAAACTTACTGTCCGTCGTCGAAGGGTTGATCGACATCGTTCGACGTCGGTGCCACGTCGGTCATTGCAACCGCCGGCGCCGAAGCGGAGGGAGAGGGTCACGTCGCCGATGGAGACATGTGCGGCGGCGTACCGGCGGCAGCGGAGACGAGGCGGTGGGGGTGTCCTGTCGGCGGTGGAGGCGACGTGTGCTGGACTCGCGGCGTCGGCAGAGACGTGCGGGGGGGTGGAGCCACGTCGGCGCCGGGGACGGCGGTGGAGACGTCGCGGCGGCGAAGTCGCGGCGGCGGAGTCGGGCGTGATGAAGCTAGGTTTTTTTTTCAACCAAACCGCCGACGCGTGGGTGACGTGGCGTATGTACGACAGGCGGGCGGACGGACGGGGCGACAGATATGGTACAGAACGTGCAATAACCATATTGTCCTTCTACGTTTAGTGGGAAGTGAGTTGTACCGAAGAAGACCTCTTCTAGAAGAAGCGGAAAACCAAGGAACTGTATATCAATACATCATGCTATATGCAATCACCTGCTAAAATTAACGTCAAAAATCAGAACGATCAGCCGGCTATAGCTAGTGGCCGGAACCCTTGGGGCTGGGCCCGGCCGGCAGCCTCGCCAAGAGCATATCCACCGTGTCCCTCGCCTTCTCAGCCGCGGCCACCGCGGCCGGGTACACAGCGTAGTACGCAGCGCCGTCTCCACTCCTCCCTGCCGGTGCCGGCCGCGCCGCGCGTGCGAGCCCGGCTCCGGCGACCAAAATGACAACCACGAGGAAGAGAATAGCCACCGCACGCCGCCTCGACGATGATGCCATGACAGAACTACGAAGAATCAAAGGTGGTTGTTGGTGTTGTCTGCGCCTGAACGACTGAAGAAACGAGCGAGTCTGCGTCCTGCAATGGTTGCTTGGTTGGTGTGGTTCGTCGTGTGTGCGAGTGTGTTTTTTATAGAGGTGGTGGCCGTATGGGGATAGGTCGGTGACGGTGAGGTTTACTACGTGTTTGCTGAGCTCGCACAATGTCGCGTCAAGTGTAAAGGGAGATTCCCATGGCGCGTGAGCTTAGCTGAGCTCGTGGAAAAAGACGCAGACATGTGCTGAGTGCTGACCAATCGGCCATGGAAAACGACGTACGGGCTCAGCTGCTGACCGACCGACCGACGAGCTGAGAACTGTTGCATCTTGTTGCCCTGCAAGTCAACAAGGCATGTCATTTAATTTCCAGCTAACGGACTCGCATGCAGCTGCAGGTGAGCGAATTTGATATCGCTGATGGGGAAAAATGGAAGGTCAGAATCGAGGGCTCGAGTTCTGTTGCGGTGTGCTGTTTGTTTGGGAAGAAGAGGAGGTACGTACGTGTGAATGTGAGGTCACCGGCCTAGAGCTTGCCAACCGGCTCGCCTCGGTGGATTCACAGAATTGAGAGAGATTCGTTTCGTCAAAGGCATTGCCTAGCTCCTGACTGTAAAGTATTCTGAGACTGAGAGACCAAGTCGTTGGTACCACGCAACTTTCTCAGGTACCGAAAGTTCCAGGCGCCACCCTGCGGAAAATCATGATTCATGCGTCGTCACTCTGGCTCAGCTTCCGTTGCTAGGGGATCTTCAGCCCTTGAAACGAGTCCGGATCTAGTTGTCCGGACGATTCAAATTACCTAACGCGATACTCCCTTAATCTTAAAATAAATGTCTCAAGTATAGACCGTTTTTACGGTACCCTATACTGCAGCCAGGGGAGGGAGCGGTATATTAAAATCTGGCAATTGACTTTCTAAGGGTGGGATGGACATTCTATGGTTTCAAATTTATTAAGGATATAACCAGCCGTTGTAGGATGACTGGATGACCATTCTGTAGACTATGGTCTCGTCTGGCCTGCACAACTAGCCGCTATAGCGGATGGGCAACATGCATCGGAAGGCGCCAGATGTCCGGAAGGCCTGGACACCGGAAGGCCGGACCAGCCGTTCTCAGCGGGTAAAATCAGCGGCAGTCTAGTCCCCGAGGCTAAGATAGCGGGGCTGAAGTTGGCGTATGTGGTCAAGCCGAGTTGAGGCTGTGCGCGCTGCCGGTTGGGAGGTCGTCAGAGTAGACGGGCGCACAGCTCCAGCATGGGGAGCCGGTAGGAACCTCCGTGGAGATGAAGACGAGGCAAGAGTAGTCTCGAGTAAGTGCCGACCGGTCCTGACTCCTGAATGTCGACGGGTCTCAAGGGAGCAGCGGCGTGGGTGACGAGACCTCGAGGGCCTCACGGCGGGAGGAAGAGGATGAAGGAACAGATGGGAGAGAACAACGCAACATAGATAGCGAGGTAGAGGGGCCGAGCTCGGCATCATGCTGATCTGCCATACGGGCTGAATGCTTACCTCCCAAAATACCTTCGGGACATGTATACTGGAGGACCAGAAGCGAAGCGGTCCATTCTATACTGCTTTGCAATTCAATTAGTCAATTTAAGCAGCACATGTTACTTGCCACCGTAAGATTTTACGAACGAACGATCCTTATTTATTGCTGGGTACCATAAAAGAGCTTCAAGTATAATATAATTTTATACTAAAACTAGTATAAAGTTAAGACACTTATTTTGAAACAGATGAATTACATCATTGATCCACAAACTTGGGAATCCCACAATCTGGACCCAAATTAAAGGAAGGTTTGTGGATATCCGTATCCTGTTAAAGATATCTTATGTTTGCAAATGTGATCTCATCCCTGGAAAGGAGAAGCATTGAGACAATGAGGGATCATTGTTCAAGAAATCGGTAACTAGTAGCTACTCGGTCGGCGGGAGTAGCGATTAATTGGTGAATCGGCCTATTAACTAGATTAATCGGTCGACCATTAATCGGTAGATTAAACAGAAACTTGCCAACTTATATTTGAATTTTCTATGTATCATACCATAATTCCATGCACCTAGCTATGTAATATATCAAATATTCTATTGTAGGCATATAGAAAATAGATAAGAGGTAAAATTAATAATCATTATACATCTAAATATATAAAATCTCAAAATTCAAATTGAGCAATTAAACATTTAAACTTATCCATATACTTGCTAACATACATCACATAATATACTACAGATAACAATCAAAACCAACAATTCCATCCATCCATCTACAAAATTGTAATTCATAATCTACTAATATATGAATGCTGGATTCTTCAGTAAGGTATGAGGGAAAGATGGTAGTACCTTGCCTGTAGGTGACGTCATTGAGGAAGAGATTGGGGAGCATCCCATGGGAGAGGATGGGAATTACCCAAGGGGGGTGGGGTCGAGGCAAGCGACCAGAATGACGGAGCAACTAGATCTTCCACGTATAGTGTGAAGGCCGGCACTGGTGAGAACACGACTAGCCACCAACAAGGTTAGGAGGGGATGAAAGGAGCATGAGGAAGCGTGAGGAGGGCCAAACCCTAGGTATTTAGTAGAAAGAGGGTGTGGGAGGCATTATGTGCCAAAATTTTAGAATTTGTTTGCCCACCAGTTAATAGGCCAGTAGTGATTAATCGGTCTGGCAACTAATTAATCGGTATGACAACTCATTAATCAGTCTAACTGGTCAATTAATCAGCATGGCAAGTTAACACGATGAATAGGTGTTATTTGATTCGATCACCCTAAGAGTAGCGATTAACTAGCAAGTTAACTGGTTAATCGAATGAATTCTTGAACAGTGTATGGGATTATGAATCAACAAAGAACAAGGTATGCGATTATAGTGAAATGTGATTTTGTTCTTAATTTATTTATTGTTAAGCTACTGTTATTGTTGAGTTACTGTGTGATTTAACAGTCTCAAAGTTATTATTTAGCTTCAACTTAAATCACTTGCAGAAAAGGATGATGGTACGACGCGGAGGCATTTATGTAAAGATATTACACCTTGTTGTACGCCTAGCGAAAATTGATGTTATGATTATTTTATGGACGAGTCTTTATGTATTGTTATTTTGATTATAATTAATTATTGCATAAAATGCATGAAATTCAACATGAACAAGCATCTGAGACCGTTTAAGTTGTTGGTTGTTGCCCCATTTTTATCATAGGGTGATGAGGTGATTCATTTCATTTTATAAAAAAACAATCCGCAGAAAGAAAACTATATTGGTGTTTTTTCCAAGGTCACCAGGTGATCCATTCCATTTTTATTGTGTTCTTTGGAGATGCTTGTGAGGTGTTTTCTTTCATTAATTTAGTTGGGAGTTTAACATGAATTCATAGTGCTTACTGATATTTCACGAAGTTGTTGCTGTCATACTTGCATGCTGAAATGGCCTCTAAATTTTTATCTATATTTCTAAGAGAAAAAAAGACATCTCTAGGAATCTCATGCTTCAATAGCTTATAAATTAGATTTGTTAATAAAAGTTAGTCAGATACATTTTAAAGATTCTTCGATGCAGCAAAGCGCGCAGTGCTTATTATCTAACATCAAATAGTTTTGTTTTTATACTAAACATGTTTACATGTTATATATTTTCTAACCATAAGATAAAATTTCGCAAAAAATATCATCATGCACAATTGAATGTTACAAAGTTCTAACATGTAGATTTACATGGATTAGAACCATCTTTTTGCAACATGGTTTATGTTATTAGTTTCATACATTCTTATTTAATAAAACATACAATGCAATTGAAATCTCCATAGATAGAAGGTTAACTTTTGCGAAATGTGTATTGTTCGGTAGATTAGAATAAATAGTTTACATAGATTATAGTGTAGCTATATGCACTAATATTTTAAAATATCTTTGTACAGAAACATGCAATATACATGCATACAATGTATCTTAGGAGATATTTCTAATCATTTTAAGATTGATGAAGTCATCACAGATGCAAACATCGATGCCAATTCCAAGACTTAAACCCTGATTAGCTGGATCCACCACAAAGAACCTAACCACCAGAACGAGTCTAGTATATCCCAAGGCTTTTCTCTCACCCGCCTCATGTCTGCTCACGTGTTTCCATCATCAAATGCTGCAAACTTTGACGTACAGTTTGGGATGTCGTAGTTCCATCGACTGAAGACATGGTTTAATGTTGTTTGAGGAGTACTTCGACAGAGCCTTCCAAGGGTCACTTGAGATGGGCCGGGAGGATGTCACTTGGCGCGCCCTCTTAGCCGCCGCCATGTGTCGCATTTTTAAAACTTCCTTCAAATTTTATTTATTTTATTTTTTATACGTGTTCGTCTTTTAGATGATTTTTCGGGGTTTTTTCCTGCTTTTCGGTTTTTTCTAGGGGTTGGAACAAAAAATAAATTACAAAATGCGCGAAAAGGCACCGGTATGCATCTCACAAAAGGAGGAAACGCGTTTTTTTCACTAGAGGCACATATTTTCTTCCGCGAGAGGTAAGGTCGTGCCTCAGCCTGGACACGGTCCGGTCCGGTCCGACGTTTGGACCGGCCGCCAGCGGTCCCCTTTTCCTGCACCGGACCGTCGGAGGTAAAGCTGGGGCCGGACCGAGAGGACCAACCATGGCGGCGGCGACAGACGACTCCGGCGAGCTTCTGGTAACGATGGAGACAACTAGATGGTCAAGATCTGCGACGGTTCACACATAGCAGCGATGAGACGCTGTGGCGCCGGTTAGGGCGCAACTGTTAGCCGCGCATGTTTGTTCCTGCAGGTTTTCTGTTACATGTAAGTAATTTCACGCGTGCATGAGCCCATGATTTTGTGTGTGCGGGCCTTTCCGTGATTAGCGGATCAATTTTAACGTGGAGATAATCATGGATGACGCTTAGGTTAACGGATCAAACCTCGTTTCTTTTGCTGTTTCTGTTTTCTGTTCGGCGGAATAAAAGGAAAGGAAAATCATCCACGATTTTCTACATGCAGGCAGCCACACAAGCACGATCACCGTCCTCATCATTGCCGAAACTAATGATTAAAATTCTTACTGACGAAACTGAACTTTTAACATGACAGTCACGCCTGACGAAACTGAATGTTTCTGAAACTTTGGCAACAACTTTTAACTGCGGTCATCGCAGGGACGACATATGGTGCGTGTGCGTGTGCGTCGACCCCGACCGTCGCTTCCTTGTGTGTGTATCTATCGACTACGTGTTGGGTCATCCATCCGATCACCTCGCCGTCATGGACGTAGAGCCACTCGCTGAGCGGGCTGCACTCGGCGAATTACAAGTCTACAACAACATGTATGTGTAGCCGCCGTGCATGCAGTGATGCAGATATAGACAGGCGAATGAGGTTTGACTGGTTGACGCGGCCCATGATGCTCACCTCCACGCAGTGCCCACATCGCCGTGATCGAGCGAGGAGAGGAGGAGGCGTCTGTGCTAACCAGGAGGAGGAATCGAGCGAGGAGGAGGAGACACCGAGCGAGGGCCAAGAGAAGACACCAGATCAACCCTTGTTGGGCTTGGTCTGCTCGTTCGGCCCGGTTAAAGACCGGACCGGATCGAACTTTTTTCGGTCTGGATTACTGAGTCCAGACCGGCCTGTTTTGTTGTCGGACCTGGACCGAGCGGGCTAAGACCGAACGGGCCACGAGCGGACCAAAAAGCCCGCTCGGTACGTCCAGGCTGAGTCGTGCCTATTCAAAAGGGGAAAAGTGTTTTTTCCTTTCATGAAAGTCACGGATTTGCTTTTCGTGAAGGCATGGTTGTGCTTCTCGGACTAACATTGTTCTGCCAGGGGCTACAGAGTGAATAAAATCTCCATAGCGTCTGGAGCGACTAAACTGTTAATTTCTTCTATAAGTGTCTGGTGTTACAATCTGTCTGTCGTGGGTGCTTTGAGCACCGCCACTCCCTCCGCACTATTCATATTAACGATGACAGGCATGCCTTCTTGCAAGCTAGGAGGTCCTATTCAAATTGGATGGCTATAATCGGGTAATCTCAGTCCACTGAGATTTAGCACAACCGATAAAAAAGGTCTTATTCTTGTATTGGAAATATATTCTGTTACAAGTTGGCACGTGTTGTGGGAAAGGGACAACATTCGAGTTCAGACTTTGACAGTTTCAGAGTTTAACAGCCTCAGCAATGTCCATATATATATGGGGTATCAGGGTATGCGTCCGATTAATTAAGAGACGTGTGGCAGGTATCATCAGGCAGCAAAGCAGATAATAACACGTGTAACATGAACCTTGAGCAAGTTTTAACCGTCAACTGCCACAACCCATCAAGAACGAGCTAAGTTGCTAACTAATGAGCCGGGACAAGAATCCATCGAGTGTGCCACTCTAGATCATAATCCATATGCAATCTCCGTATGAACAATTTCCAAGAAGAGAAGGGAAAACAAGAAGAAAGGTATCAAAGATTTTATCACAATGCTATGTACAGTAGGAGCATGTGAAATCAATACAACTTTCATGTGTCTATACCCTGAACTATTCACAGGCAGATCAGATCAACCGATCAGCCGACAGCGACGCCCTTGCCGCCCGCGCGTAGCTAGTGGCCGGGACCCTTGGGGCTGGGCCCGGCCGGCAGCCTCGCCATGAGCATCTCCACCGTCTCCCTCGCCCTGTCCGCCACCACCACCGCGGCGGGGTACATCGCGCCGTCCCCGCTCCTGTCCGCCGGCGCCGGCCGCGCCGCGCCGACAAGGCCCGCTCCGGTGACCAGAAGGACGACCACGAGCGCCGCCAGAGCCACCGCGCGCCGCCCCGACGACGATGCCATCACAGAGAACTGCCGAGAAGGCGAGAGACGAAGATGCCGCCGGTGTAGTCTGCTCGGTGTGCCTCGACGAGCTCTGAAGAAACTACCAGCGAGTCTGCTTTCGGACGGTTGGTTGGTGTGGTTCGCCGGGTGTGCGAGCGCGTATTTATAGAGTGGCGGCGATAGGGTCGGGTCGGTGGGGTTGACGTGCTTGCTGAGCTCGCAGAATGTGTACGCATGGTGTGGTGGAAAGGGGGACTCCAATGGCGCGTGTACATCTGCCGAGTGCTGACCAATCGGCCATGGAAAAAGATGCAGCAGGCTGCCGAGTGGCCGGCCGACGAGCTGAGAATTCTTGCCTCTTCTTGGCCTGCAAGTCAAGGAAACCTGGCATTTCCAGATGACGGTGTGACGGCTGGAGGTGTGCAAATACTATACACGTACCGCTCATGGAAAAATGGAAGGTCGGAATCGAGGGGCTCAGGTTCTGTTGCGTACAAGGAAGAGAGTGCATGCCCGCCTGCGGATCGTGCGACGTCCTCACTCTGGCTCAGGTTATTCGTTAGAAAAGAGTCACGGTTCACAATGCAACTTCATATCGAGTCGTCGGCACGTACGGGGGACAAATGGAGGGTTGCCGGCTGGATTGTGTTTGGATTAAACATGTTTCTTTTCGTGTTTGGATCATCCAACTGCTCTTCTCGTCAAGGAATTAGTATTTCGATGCCAGAGGAAACGAGTGACGGCTCAACAAGTCCAACATGGGATCGGGACGACGACGGCCAACTAACAAACAATGGGCAATGGCGTAACCATAGATTAAGATGTAGGAAATTGATTACATGGCCACTAGATTCAGATGTAGGAAATGGATTACATGGCCAATTGGGTTAGCAACGCGGAGCACCATTGATGGAGGGCGGATCAGCAAGACTTCCAGCTCTACTGAACATGCATGTAAAATAAGGCATGCATCATTGGATCGCCAATTTTTATTACTCCCTCCGTTTATAAATATAAGTCTTTTAAGAGGTTTCACTAAAAGGACTACATACGGATTTATATAGACATAATTTAGAGTATAGATTCATTCATTTTGCTCCGTATGTAGCCCTCTAGTAAAATGTCTAAAAAGATTTATATTTAAGAATGGAGGGAGTATTTTTTTCGGGGTAGTTGGATCAGCAATTTGATACCTCTGCGCGGCTGCTAGAAAATCGGAGGGGTCAGAATCAAGGGCTCAAACTCTGTAGCGGTGTGCTGTCTAGGAAGATCGACGAGGAAATTGCATACGTGCATGCATACGTGCGTGTGAACGGTGACCACCGTCCGATTTTCGCCTGGATGGCTTTTGTAGACTTGAGAGATTCTTTTCATCGGATCGCCTGCGGAAAGTACGTACTTCACTCTAGCTGCCGGACTCGGGTGTCGCCGCTATCACTATCATTATTAATAAATAAATAAAAGAAAGAAAGATGGCATCACTTTTGACGTACTACGTGTTCTCATCGTCCAACCAACCCTGCAACGCGCTTGCCAGGCTACGAGTTTTAGTCATGGTTTAGTAGTTGCAGTCATGCTTTGCTTGGTGTATCGACTAAACACGGTATTTTTTTCACTACGGATCATCCAACTACTCTTCTCGTCAACAGATTAATACGGATCATGCAACGAGCAACGACTTTTCAAGTGCTTCAGTCCAACATGGATTGGGGCAACGGCTAACTTGCAAACGACATGCCATACGACTCTGTTGTCTTTTTTTTTTTTCATTTTCCCCTAAAAGAACAACAGGCAATGGAGTCATATTCTTGTCGCGGAGGGATATTACCTGACTTCCCTTCGAATGTTAAGAGTATCTGTGGTGGTGGCGTGAGGCTGGGTGCTAGTCCAGACAGTTTCAGGATTCAGCCTCAGCAAAATGCAATGCTTTAAAAGATACATTACATAGCAAAGCATTCTCTCACAACAATAAGATTCATTAATCTCTTTTTTTATACGATCGGTCCATGTTAGTAGATACGACCAAAATTTTATTCTAATAATGTTTAGACCATACCAGAAGCCCATTTGTTCGGTTGTAACCTGAGTATGTTTTAGCACGAATAGGATGATGTATAGAAGACTCGCGGGCATTAGATCAAAGGTGACCACCTCAGGTTGTGTATTATGGCTAACAATAAGCTGAAAATAAAAGCATACGCATATGAATGTAGACAGCAATAACCTCTGATAGAAAGTGGGACAACACTTACCCATGCGTAACAGAGAAACCTCTATCAGGCCATTGTCCACTCATTACTGTAAACATCTATCAGGCCATTGTCTGGCTCATTACTGTAAACGGTCGATTGATGTACTGAATTAGCTAATGAAAAGCAAGATGACAGCAGTGGAAATATTGTATCAATTCACAAGTTCACATATGAACACCAAGTGAAACAGAAATGAGTGAGTGATGGGACCAAATTCACTTGGCTGAACAGATGTACTAGAGATGGAGAACAGTTGTTTACCCAGTACACCCCAAATACCGCCCTCCTTCGTGCAGCAAAAGCCCCTGATCCTCTCTTCCAAGCAGTAAGGCCACAACTGACAGCAGCGACACACAGAAGGACCTGCGAAAGGCAAAGAAAGAGAGCAAAGCAGCCTGGCAACTGTGGCCTGCACCAACCCAACCAAAGAAATGTGGCCAGGAAATCAAAGCAGAACGAACAGTGAGCTTTTTTTTACTGTTAAGTTAGATTGAACACCTTTAAAAAATAATCTTACAATGGCATCGAAGCAATAAAGTGAAGTGGTTCAGTATCAGCTTCTATCTAAACTCAAAGCAGGGGAAAACCCTTGGCTTGATGTGAAAACTAAAAAGAAGGCATGTCATGGAAGGTTTTGACACTCTACGAACTATAGTGATGAACTGCTGGTTAGGACAGGCGTCAATACAAAATGCATACCCATTTCATGTAAACCTAAAGGCACCACCACCAATAGTGCCAGGATAATGTTGGTTAAGCGCAGTGTGATTCTAATGATGGCGGAAAAAACAGGGAAGAATAAAAGAGAAGGCAATTGACGAAAAGTTCGCAACCTGACTTATTAAATAATACACATGGATGCTTATGAGATAATGGGCTACATGAATTTTGCTTGAGGAATTTGTATAGCTGAAGGGATTCGCTACCCAAATACTCCCTCCTTCCGGAATTACTTGTCGCACAAGTGAATAAAAATGGATGTATCTAGAACTAAAATACATCTAGATACATCCATTCTTATGACAAGTATTTCCGGACGGAGGGAGTATAATATAAATGAAGTTGTCATGCACTTTAAATTATGATCAAGCAAAAGTAAGGTGTAGATGAAGCTGAAATTAATACATCAGCAACTCGTAACAAATTATCACAAAAACAGAGATCCAACCAGATAATTGTTTTTCCTAGTTGCCAATTTAAAAAATGTGCTCCTGCTTTGCTGTATATCCCAGCTTGTCATTTTTGTGTGTATTGTCAATGCAAATAATCTAAGAGCAATCTCAACCTATCGTTGACCTGTTCCAAACCATGGTTCGTCTATCTATGGCTGTAGATGCTAATGAGAAGAATAATAAGCGTTGCACAACTTTCACCATGCATTTTGTAAAGGATTTGGTTATCTCATCTCACCAGCTTAGCTGAGCTTGTTCAGTGCAAATGAATTTAACTAGGCAAGTCCCTGATCATATATTGATGCTACTGAAACTAAATTGGCCTTCATAAAACATTATAAAATTGAAAGTAAATGTTAATGTTGAAGATCAGCACTTCTGAAGTTCTCGTTGTTACTACAATTTGATTGAGCTACACTGTTTTCTAATAGCCAAAAGCCATATGCTGCGCTGCAAATCATTTGCATGATTCCTCAACGACGCATAGGTGTTTTCCGTAATTCATCCAACTTCAAAGCCATCTCCTGTGCCAGACTAATTCTTCCTCCCTCAATAAGAGCTTCCTTCAAATTACTGAAAAGCTGACCAGGTGGCCTAATCCCTCTGTCCAACATCTCCTGGAAATATGCACAAGCTTCTTCCAACCTGTTCTCAAAGCATAACCCGTTGATCAATGCGGAAAACATGTGCATGCATGGTAGAACACCCTTCTCCTTCATTTGGTTCCACACCTTCAAGGCCACATCAACCCTTTCATTACTGCAGAACATACCAACCATCATTGTATATGTATTGAGCTGAGGTTCACAGCCATCCTTGCTCATTCCCTGGAAAACATTATAAGCCTCTTCTATCTTCTGAGACTTTATAAGATGGTGAAGAATAATATCATAAGTCCGGGAATTCGGACCAATTCCACTCTTTCTCATCTCATCAACCATCTTGAAGGCATGCTGGAATTTTGAGGATCTGCAGTAAGCCCCAACAACTGCATTGCATGTAGGTACCTCCATGGGAAACCCACTGGCCTTAGAAAGCTCGAAATACTTCAAAGCCTCATCAAGCCTCTCCTCTGAACCAAGCCCATTGATAAGCATACAATACACATGAGGGCTTGGCATGCAACCATTGGTTTCCATCTCACGGAACACCTTGATGGCCTCGTCACATTTGCCAGACTTGCAAAAGGAACTAATGAGCATCCCGTATGCCACGACATCAGGCTGCAGGCCTGCATCTAGCATTTCTTGGTACACCGACTTGAGCATCAGCAAGTCCTTCTCATGGCCCCAGCCTTCCATGAGGACGGTGTAGGTCTTCAAATCAGGAACAAACCTTCCATTCCTCTTCATCTCCTTGAAGATGGCATGCGCCTTCTTGACTTGCTTGGATTTGCTCAGGACGTCGATCAACCAGTTGTAATCTGACAAGTCTGCTTTGAGCCCAAAACCGGCCATCTTCTCAAACGTCTCGACGGCTTCCTTGACCTTTCTTGCCCGGGCGTACCTCCTGACGATGAGCCTGAACGTGTCCTTGGAAAGCAAGCCGCGGCACCGCATGGCCTCCACCAGGCTCCAAACCAGCCTGAACTGCCTAATCTTACCGAGCGCTTCGATCAGGTTGTGGAAGCTGTCGGCCGTGTACACGAAGCCCTGCTGCCTCTCCGCCCACCGGAAGAAGGCGAGGGCGAGGATGCCGGCGTTGCTCAGGTTCTTGAGCACCTCCGCCACCAGCTGGGGCGACACGGAGGCTCCGAGCGCGTCGAGGGCCGCCGGCACCCTCGGCTCCGGCAGGGTGGACAGCACGCGGCAGACCCTCTCCGCCTCCTCGGAGACGTCGAGGCCCGGGCCGGGCACCACAGTGAAGTCCTGGTCCACGGCGAGATCGTGGGCGCCGGTGAGCCCCGCCGCCTTGGAGACATCGGGGCCCGGTCCGGGGACCACGGTGAAGTGCTGGTCCACGGAGAGGTTGTGCGCGCCGGTGGGGCCCGCCGCCGTGCAGAGCCACTGGCCGCGCATTCCTCCGAGCAGGTGGTGGGCGCGCGCGCGACACGGGAAGGCAGCAGGCGGCGGAGTCATCTGTTCGAGGGCCATGCGAGCGTGCTTTTCGGGGCAGCTCCTCGCGGAGCGGAGCAGGTGGGCGGCCGCGCCCGCGGGGCGGAGGCAGCGCATCCTGCCTTGGAGGTGGAGCGTGGCGGCGGCGAGAGATGTTTTGGTGGGGATCGACAAGGCCGGCAGCTGGGACCCCGGACGGATGTTTTGGCGAGGTCTGTGCTCCCGCAGCCGCAGGGCGGATTACGGACGATGCGGCGGCGAGCCTGGGCGGCGCGGCGGCGAATCCTATCGGTGAAGTGAAGAGCCGAGCACGTCGAGGTGTAATACGCTGGACCGTTTGCTGTACGGACAGACTTACTCCCATCCTTTGATTACCCATCAAGATATTACGTTGCATGCATTTAATTTACATTTTTAGAATTTCAAAATTATACTTCCTCCGTCTCAAAATAAGTGTCTTAAGCTTAGTACAGTTTTGTAGTAGAGCTAGTATAAAGTTGAGATGGTTATTTTGGGACGGAGGAAGTATAAGGTTTGAACCAACTATCGTAATTAAGATTTGTTTTCAGGTTTCTTGGGAGGAGCTCTTCAAAAATATATCCGATATGAATATTTTTGCCTAATTTTTTTGAGCAACTTTGGATAAAACAAATACAACTTTAGTGTTATAGAAGAACAACTTATTATTAGTACGTGTAAAATGATTGTGTGCTGTTGAAAATCTCATTCAAAGTTAACTAACATGACTATCAAGTTAACTAGCTTCATTTTTATGATTTCTACCATAACTAGCTTTGCCTTCAAGTTGATAGTATTTGTAGGCAACCTAGTTTTTGAGTTAGGCTAACATTTATCCTAAGATGCCCGCCATGACTAGTGAGTAGCTTAGCATCATCCTTGGTTGCATAAAAAGAATGAAACTTAGTTTCATAGGTATGCAACTTAGCACCACTTATGGACAACTTTTCAATGTATTTTATGCAACTGAAACTTTAAAAGAGTAATGGCATGCAACTAAGCATCACTGGTAGGCAACTTCAGAGTGTTTATAGGCAACTTAGAAAAATAATCATAAGCAACCTCACAATATTTGTAGGCAATTGATAAGCAATGGTAGGCAACTAATTATCAATAACACGCAACTGTGTGGTAGGAAATTCATACTATTTTATAGGCAAGTGAGCAGCGGCGGTAGAAAAACTAATTACCAATAGCAGGCAATTGAGAATTGATGATAGATAATTTCATAGTATTTATAGACAACTCACGTAATTTCATAGTATTTGTAGACAATTGAGCATTAGTCGTAGGCAATTGAGCAGCCATGATAGGCAAGTTGGGATAATATATTGTAGGCAACTGAAAGTATAATGACAGGCAACTAAGGATCACTAGTAGGCAACTTCATAATGTTTGTAGGCAACTTCATAATGTTTGTAGGCAACTTCGAAAACCAAAGATAAGAAACTTCATACTATTGTAGGCAACTAATTTACAAAGTTACGGAACTAATGAGCAATGGTAGGCAACTAATTACCAATAGCAAGCAACTAGGCTTCTTTACAAACTATACTAGGCAATTTCAAAGTCTTTGTAGGCAACGATGGTTCAAATGTACGCAACTGACGATCAATGATAGGCAGGTTGGTGTAAAATTAGCAAAAGTTCACATGTAAAAAAAGCCCAGCGAAGTTGATTGCATGTAGCACCAAAGGCGACTTATGTTTCGTGTGATTTTCTCGTTTGTACACAAACCAACCTAACAGGTAGCCCTACTAGACCAAAAAGAAGGAGTTGATTCACTACAGCACTGAAGTCGTCTCCATTACATCCAAATTTGCCCATGAAAAAAGTTTGTCGAAACATATCCATATGGGATCTGGTTTTAAAGCATTCATCGCGAGAAACTCAAACGTGAAAACTATTTTGAATTCCAACAATCAAATCAAAAGTTATGAATTTTAAAATTCTATAAAATCTTAAATAAATGTATGCACGTAGGATCTTACTGAGGAATTGTGGGGCGGGAGGGCACGAGCAGACACGGGGGATCAGGTGCTTTTTCTATTTTAGTATGTGAGGTGTGATTGGATTGTACTTGTCCTTTATGAGAGGAGTGCATGAATGTCTCACCGAGCTCGCGGGCGCTGCCTAGCCACGTCCTTTAAACTTATATGATCAAATTTATCCAGAAAAATATTTATATCCAGAAACTAGGCTTTTGCCCGAAAAATGCTACTTATGGCCAAGCACCGCATGTCGCTATGTGTGTGCCATCCCACCGCCACGGGAATTTGCGTTGACAAAGTATTTGGTCGGTATTTGATTTATTTTTGTGCCCTATTGAGTCACAGAGGTCCCACCCACGTACAAAGAGGAAAAATCTAGTGTTTTACCCTTTTCGAAACCTAGAAAGAGATCTGC
Organism: Hordeum vulgare subsp. vulgare; assembly: GCF_904849725.1. NCBI lineage: Eukaryota > Viridiplantae > Streptophyta > Magnoliopsida > Poales > Poaceae > Hordeum > Hordeum vulgare. The sequence continues at coordinate 492,265,788 of NC_058522.1, forward strand.
CCCTGGTTTCAAAAAATCAGGATATGACCATTTTTTTTACTGTCAAGGTGGACGGCGGTAGGATATAGCCACCTATTGTCGAGGCCCTCAGCGTTAGGGGGGCACGGCAGAGGCGGACAGTCATTGGGTGTTGCTGACGTGGCTAAAGTGCCTATTGTCATCAACAAGGAACGGTAAATTGTTATAACCTACCGTCATCTACCCCGGCAATAGGATCCACACCCCTCCCCTCCTTCCCAAAAAACCCTAAGGCGGTTCTACTTTTGAAACAGGTTTTTATTTTACGATAGGTCGTGCAATCCTACTGCGAGAGATCCTAACGGTATGTAGTTGCGCAAATGGTAGCGGCCCTGCTCTCGGGCCGAAGCGGACGTCGTATGCCATATGGTAGGCCTTTCCTCTGAGCTCTCGTACACACTGGTGGCAGCATGTGCCAAAGTTTCAATGATAATATTTAGTAACTTACTTTTGTAAAGCCAAATAAATATTTGCAACAATATGATCATAGTTGTTGCCACTTCATTCTTGATAAAACCTGCACGATGACCCTTGTCGAAGACAGGGTCAGACATAGCATACCGAGAGATGATGTTCGGATCAAAGGCCCTCCTAAAACAAATGACAATTCAAGTTAATTTTTTGAGAACAAAAATCATTTCCCAACATTTCATTCTATATGTGCATTTAATCCACTAGTGTACTATTATGTACTAACTAAAGAAAACTTCAAACTACCATATGAGTCATTTACCAACATCCATCATTCATTTACCACCATCTTTCCTATTCACTAACATCCATTCATATTCAACCAAGGTAATCATTTACCAACATCTATCAATTTCACTAACATTTGTGCATATGAGTTATTTACCAACATCCATCATATTTACCCAACATCAATGATATTTAACCAACATTCATCATATTTATCAAACATCAATCATGTTCAACCAACATCAATCATATGAACTAGGGTTCACTTCAAAATAGATAGAATCCACAAAAGTTCAAACATGAATATGAACTAGGAAATGCCTCCTCGAGCCTCCACCAAGCTCACAACCGTCTCGACCTTGGGCGCATCACCCTCTTGATCTCGTCGTATTTTCCCTAGTCATCGACAATTGATCATTACCCACGTTTACTCTGTGTGGGCAAAATACCGAGCCATATATTGCAATTGTGTACATGTCACATCTTTGCTAGGTCACTTGACAAGATGTCCCATAGTAAACATAACCATCCGTTTCTGGTTGATATGGGCAAGGGACACCCCCAACCTCAATCAGAATTCACCAAAGGTACGCATGCAACACACAACTTCACTCTACACGCACACGCATCTCTTTATTGGTCGGGTCGCTGTAATGATCCTCCAGTAATAGCACCGTATGTATGACATTTTCTTGGCTATAGTTGTTTTGAATTGGTTAAAAAAATGAACAATAATGTCATCCCATTATACTCGATTTTCTGCATTTTCAGTTTTTTCCACACAGTTAAAATTGAACAAATCTGCAAAAAAATGTCGTTTTCTCTTTGGTACTTGTTCACAATTGTCTATTTTTTTAAAAAACCTTATTATGATTATTATTGTTCTTATCTAAAAAATATATTTTCCTAGGCTGTTTAACTTTTTACCCCAAATGTAAACAAATCTAGACAAAAATTTAAAATTTGGTTTTATCTTTGGGTCGTTTTCTAGAATAATATGAAATTTGAATAGAACACCACTATGATTATTCTTCATTTCTGTTAAAATATCAGATTCTTATGCAGTTTATTGGACACGATTGTAATTTGGGGGGGATTCATAGGAGATTGCATCTGATACAATCGTTTTGTTTTTTATTCAGGGGTATTTTGTTCTTGTCGACCTTCTTATTTCTGGCATCTGATAAGATATATTATGTTTATTTCTAATGTGTGGCATTTCGTCTAGCGGCATGGCATATGATTAATTGTAGTACAAGTCGGGGCATTTTGACATTGACAAAGCAAAGGTGGGGTAAATGATCAATTGGCCCCAGCCGTCATGTCTCCACGATTCATACGGGTCAACTAGTTGTTCTCTCGTCATTGTTTATGTATTGAGAAAGAGTCATTCTTTGCTTTTTGGGTTATTATTATTTGTTACTTATTGCGTCTCACTATTCAGTTTTGCCATCACGAGTTTCAACTGCTCAAAAATGCCATCGTTCTATTAGACGCGTGTCCAAAAGTACCATTAATGTAGCTCGAATTTCGTTTAATAAGTTATATGGCCAAGATAATCCTAACATGCCAGCTCTATCTCTATCTCGTTATGATAAAGTGTGGGTCCCACTCAAACCACACCATTGTTTTTATTTTCCTCTAAAATTATTCATTTGCTTACTCCTGAAAAAATTAGGCTTACACTTATCATTGTGAGATAGAGATAGTTGACACATGGGTCTAGGGATATTCTGGTCATATAACATGGTCTAACAGGTTTGACCTGACAATAACGATTTTAATAGCATTTTTAGCAAACACTTAATGGAATAATGGCGTTTTCTAGGTGCATTTATAAAGAAGCATCTCATGAAACGATGACATTTTCTAGCAGTCATAATTTTTAATGACAAAACTGAATAGTGGGACACAACCTGTTGTTCTTGGAAGAAAAAGAACATAATGGGCTACAGATGAGCCTAATGGGCTGCCAGCCCAGTCGAGCGCTAGCAATCGAATGCTCCCGAACGGTTTTCCAACTCGGCTGGGGACTGGGGAGTCGGGCTGAGCAGTTGAGGATTTAGGTTTCTAGAAGACTAGACTTGGCGGAGAGATCCAGGGAAGATGGGGCTCAAGGGGAACAAGCGCTTCGGCGGCGGCGGCGGTGGCGGCCAGCCGCCGGCCAAGCGCCAGGCGGCCGGGAAGGACGGCCCCTCCGAGGAAACCGACGACGGCATCGTCGTCGCGCAGGTGCCGGCTCCGTACACCCGACCAACCCACCGCGCCCTCTCAAAAGGCAGATCCCTAAGACCCTAGACCCGTGGATTTTTCGCTCTTGCTCTTCAGATATCGAAGAACAAGAGGGTGGCTGTGCGGAGCTGGAATGGCAAGGTCATGGTCGACATGCGCGAGTTCTACGTCAAGGACGGCAAGAGCCTCCCGACCCGCAAAGGTATCCTGCCATTTCCTTCTTGTTCCGTAGTGTATGTTCGAAACCTGAATGTTTGCCTGTGCGCTTGCGGATTGTACTATTACCCTGCCATAATCCATGTGGATCTGAAATATGTTGTTATCTGAATGTTAGCACATTGCATTTCTTTCGCCTACATGGAAGGTACAGATACGTTGAATCTTGGGGACACCTGACGTATCTAGTGGTGAAGCACATAACATGTGGCCTGTAATCGCTCTTTTGTTGTTTGTACTTGGTATTGGTTCCGTCACGTGTGAAGCACTCTATTAAGTGAATGGTTTATGAATGAGCCAGTAGGAAGTACAATAACAGATTCTTCCCTTTAACAATTAGTTGGATTACGCCAATGAAACATCTTCAGCGTTGATACGGCTTCGCCGCCCGCCTAACACTATAATGGATGGGTGTCCATATCTTGAAACAGACATACAAAAATGAGCATCGTTATGTAATCTTTAGCATGCTATGCTGTAAACTCAACCAGGTGATGAATATGGTATTCTGCAAAATTCATGGCTGTAGGTAGAGAACTTGTTGAAGGTGAATCTAACCCCATTTAATCCGCGTCTCACATGTTGACGTTAATCCTTGATTAGCTTTCGTCTCTGCGCTTCTTGGATCAGTTGGAAATGCAATATTTGGTCAAATGATGAAGTAGGGATTCGTACTTCCAGTTACAAATATTTCATTACCCTAGTGATAGATATAAATGAGTTATAGTCCCGTTCTTAGATTTTGTGGGGTATAATAAAGTCTGAATGTGTACCTATGCAGCTGATATCGTTTTTAAACCCAGAACACGGTTCCAAGTTCTACTTATTCAGTATCATTAAATACCAGTTGCCAGAAATGATACCTTTGGACGTACACACGGTGGAAAGAATTTGCTTATTTCCCTCCAGCTCATGTACTATCTGTAATGTTTTCAGTTAAAAGTAATTTACTATCTGTAATAATTGTTCAAGATGATGATATAGCTTCTCGGCTTATTATTTCGTTTGCCTTCTTTTTCAGGTATATCGCTCTCAATGGATCAGGTAAGATGCATTTCTACATCTGTTTGTATCGTATACGCATAAAGCAAATCTGTTGCCCTGAAAAGATAGATCATGATTTGTTTCAAACGTGAATGATGCATTGGAATATCTAGTAGCCCGCGCGAAAATTTCTTGGCAAGCTTTGACATCCTTTTTTGAGCATGAAGATATCACAAACACATCAGAAGATACTCCTGCCTTAAAGCTGAATAATTGTAGTTTCAGTACCCATCTCTCATGCTGTCTGTTACAGGAACATGATCACAAGTATCTTAATATGTTAAATCATCGTGCACGTCAAGTTCGTGCCTGTTACCGCACTTGCCACATATATGCCATGATTCTCTTTGTTGGCTGTGATTGACTTACTGTATAGGTTGTACTCTAGTAGCAACTGATCTTTTACTTGGGTTTGCGGCAGCAAGTCATCACTTCCTTCTTATAACAGCTTGTTCTGTACATGTGCAGTGGGAGATACTGAGGGACAACATCAAAGCCATAGACGAGGCCGTCAAGGAGAACACCTAATGGAAAAAGCGGTTAAGGAGATATTGCTGGGCAAAGTTTTGCTCATTCGCTGCTTAAGTATGCTATAGTACCAGTAGTCTAGGGCTGTTTCTAGTCCCACTGTACCTGGAATGTCGTACTTATGGTGGGCTCTAAGTACTGTTGTCTCAAAGGTGACCTAATGCTAATGGTAGAATGGTTTAGTTTAGTACCTTATCTGCCCTTTATCCAGTCTTTGGTGTGCCTTATTTTATCAATGCGGTCATTGCTAGTCGTTTTAGCTCAAAAACTCTTGTTAATTAGTTTGTTGCTTTTACCATCATTCTGGGTCATTTTACATGTACCTCTAGCTCAAGATGTTGGGCCCACCAGAGTGATCATGGTTTTTGGTGACCCTAAAGAGCTCTTATGAGTTGACGATGCCAATGTGGCCATTGCTGAGACCTTGATCGTGACTGAGGAGTTAGAGTTAGCCGAGATCCAGAAGGATGTTGACGTCGAGCAAGTGCCACCGTTAAGAAGCCGGCCACTGAATCCTCCTTCCAGAGATGGCTGAGTGCCGTGGTGTGGGGCAAGGCAGTGGCTGTAGTGTAGTGTGATGAAAATGTTGTTTATCAGCACTTCCCTTAGGAGTACATGTAGTACTACGTAAAAAAGCGACGAATTTTATGAGTGTGAAGTTTTGGTGCTCGGGCACCTTGGTGCCCTTTTGTTGAAAAAAATCAAAAAACATATTTAAAAGTTTCAAAAAAAAATTCAAAAATAATTCTTTGAAAACTTCTATGTATTCATTACGAATCAATGAAATTTCGTTTTGAAAAAAATGTAATTTGTGAGCTGTACAAAAATAACAAAATTTTGGCCCAATAACAAAAAACAGAAGCCCATTTAAAAATATATATTTGTTATTTTTTGTATGCCACATGTGAAAGTAAAATGATTTGAATATTTGCAAATACATACTATACATGTTTGCGTGTCTCTTCAAAAAGTTTTATTTTTTTTACGTTGTGAAAATATGATTTTTGAAAAAGAGCATTTTATGTGCCTCTCCAAAAAGTTTTATTTTTTTACATTGTGAAAATATGATTTTTGAAAAAGGGCATCATGGTGCCCGTGCACCATTGCTGATTTCCGCGAATTTTATCCCATATATGAACCATATTATTATGGATTGTTGATGTGATTTCACTGGGTGTTGTGATGCCTCTAGTTAGAAGTAGAAAAGTTGAGGGGGTGGTGAACGGGGTTAGCTGGTACGAGTACTTCATTTAGTACCCACGTAGTAAGAGCAACTCCAACATGCCGACCCAATCAAACGACGCTTTTGTCCGTTTGGGTCGGTAGCCCGTCCGGTGTTCGTTCTGTTTTAGATTTGAGTCGATATTGTACCCAACACCAACCCATTTCATGCCTGCACATAATTTTTTTTAAAGGTCCGTGGCCATAGATCATGCCGGCATACAATCACCACACAGTTCATGTTGACACACTCGCTAGCGGCCGGCACACATGCCAGCACACAAAAAAGGGATGGGACTTGAGTTCGACCACGCCATCGCGGCCCCGTGGTCATGCCAGCACACCTGCTGATATAAAAAAAAGGTTCGCGACCATAGATCACTCCTCGTCGAACTTGACCATGTTGGCTTGCATCTTCTCGAACCACGACCTCTTCCTTGGCGACACGGTGTTGAGATTTACCTTCATGATCTCCACCCCGGTCATCATGCCCGCGAGAGCCACTTCTTTCGCCTTGGTCTTGGTGTTGGCGGCCTCGATCTCTAGCATCTTGGCATGTTTCTCCGCCTCCATCTCAAGCATCTTGGCTTGCTTCTCCGCTTCCATCTCAAGCCTCCTCCTTTGGATCTCCATGAAGGCGTTCATTTGCTCTTGTTTGTAATGTCGGCGTTCCTCCTCCCTTGAGTCCTTCTTGCTCATCATGCCCTCCACCCTTGCGATCAAGGCGTTGGACGCCGCATCCCGCTTGTCCTCCTTCTTGGAGTTGGTCTTCTCCCGCGACCGTGCGTTCTCGCTGTCCCCAACCTCCTCCACAGCTTGCTTCCCCCCACGCGACTTGAGGGTGGCATATTACGCCTTGAACTTCTCCTCGTCTTTGATGACCCTAAAGCAATGGGAGAGGTTGAAGCACTTGCCATTGTGTTGGGCCTTGAATGCCTCCAAAGCTTGAAATGCCTACAAATGTATTTCATGCAAGCATATTGGCAAATGGTATGCAAATGAACACACAAGCATAAAACTTGATGACACAAAAGAGGGCGGCTTGCTAGCATACCATGTCTTGCATGTCGATGCCGCTCACGGGGCGAGCCTTGACGCTCTCAAGAGTGACACAAAACTTGTTGCACTCATGGAACTCACAGTGGACACGAATCCCAAAAGTTGAATGCTTTTGTTCGACGCCCGTCTTGGGGTCTTGCCCAATGTCTCTCCAACACTCGCAAAGAAGCTTGTACTCGGCCGTCGTGTATGGCTTGGTCCGCTTGCTCTTGCGCTTGGGCTGCTTCGCCCAAACGGCTTGGTTGGCGAGCTCGTCCTCGAAAAAAGGCTCCCCTTCGATGTCGCACTCGTCCTCTTCCTCTTGCTCGTAGTCCTCCGGAAACTCGTGGTCGAGTGGGAAGCCGTCCGGGTCCATGCCGACCTGATCACGCATGAAGGCCGCCTGATCTTGATCAAAGGTGGACGACGTGAATGCCCCTCAGGCGTCCTGACTTTGTGTCTCGTCGGGATCGTAGCCAGCGGGATCGTCGGTCGGCACACCACCCTCGAAGATCAAGTTCTGCATGTAGTCCTCGTCGCCGGCAACCGACACTCCGTCGAACAGGTTGCATGCACCCGGCAGCACGTTGGCTGGCATCTGTTGCGCGCGTTTCCTCTCACCTCCGGATGATGAGCCATCGGCCACCGGTGTGGTGTTGAGGTCGATGGGCGCGGGCGCGGGCGCGAGTGTGGAAGGTGCCACCACGCTCACCTCCGGCGAGCACTCCCCGGAGAGGCGGGAGGCCTGCGGGTAGACGTAGAAGCCGGGCATCGGATTGCAAGCCGACGCGTGGGGCGAGTCGGGCAGCACCATCCGAGGGAACGCGTATAGGCCGGTGTTGGCCGCAACCATGGCGGCGTTGACAAGGCCGTGCTGGTTAGGGTTTAACCCTAGCATATAGAGCGCCTCCCTCGTTGCCGCCGCGACGCGGGCGTTCGTGACCTCTTGCTGCGCAGCGGCGGCGACGTTGGCCGCCGCGATGGCTTCTTCCCTCGTGCGCGTCGCGTGCCTGCGGCCCTTCCTCTTGGTCGACTCTCTTGCGTGTTGTTCGGGCGTCGGTGTCTTCTTCGGCTTGGGCACGGCTGCGGTCTTGCGCTTGTCTTTGCCGGAGGGGGCAGTCGTCATGCCGGACGAGGCGAGGGAGGCGAGGCCGGCGACGGCGTCGAGGTCGTCGTCCATGGCGGGGGTGGGGCGGGAGGGTTTTTGGGGGAAATGGAGAGAAATGGTGGAGGCTGCCACCGACCAGCGGGCCCGGGGGAGGAGAAGGCGTGCGCACGCGCGTCCGTCTCGTGTTCGCGCCGATGAAAATCCTGCTCAAAAATGGGTCGGGAATGGGTCGACAGGCGGACGCCAAGCGGACGCGTGTCTGTTTGGGTCGGCGCGTTGGGCCGACTTTTGTGTTCGGGGCGACCGAAACAAACGCCACTCGACGAAATGGGTCGCCCCGTTGGAGTTGCTCTAAGGGCATGTACAATGGGTCACCTCTTAGCCTTACCTTCAATAACTAGTTATTCCTAAAAATATGATAAGACATAGAGGTGACCTTTTGTTCTCTCTTAAATAAAAGAAGACAAACCTTATTTTATGAGTTTTCTCTCATCTACCTCATCATTTATCCTAAATGGCATTACTAAGATAGCATCATTATACATGCCCTAATGGGAAAGCCTCTCCTGTCTGATTTCGTTTTGAGAAGCCACTGATACGTTTCGGAATGCTGCCGAGAGTTGCTCAATCCACCGCGTGCTTCAGCCTCAGCCCTTCGCTGGTTGACCATTCAACGGCCCGAACAGTCTGATCAGGTACGGTACGGTACCGTACGGACAGGTGTTCCTCCCTTTCGTTATCTCCGGAATACCAAATGTTTTTTGAAGCAAAGTTTTACTTCAAGATCCAATGGAAGCACCCTGCAAATTTAAAGACCCCTTCTATTACTAGAGATACGCCGGGGATGATGTTGATCTCTCTCTCTCAAATTTCTTCAAGTGCATAATCTTCGGATTTTTTTTATTTCTTCTATTCAACCACTTTCTACTTTCTGTCATCCAGTTTCAACACTAGCATCTCTAACCAGCATTCAATACTTTGACAACAAGTTCCTTCCAAACCTTACTTTAGGAATTGCTATGCTTTCCATATTGCAGTAGTAAAATTTGACCAGTGGCTTCCACTTATTTGATAGAGCTTATTTTGAAACTATGCAGGTGGAAGTGGAACTGTGACCTAAAATGGGATGCTGATTTACCATTGCCCGTCGCCATGGCTGAGACTGCTATTCTTCTAGCCGTGAAGGAAATAACCATAGCTATGGCAGGGGAAATATTGAGCCTAGCAAAGCCCATGTTTAGAAAGAAATCTGGATTAGCCGCAGCCCTCCCGACTAACATGGACTTGGTGAAAGAAGAACTTGAGATCATACATGCATTTATCAAGAAAATTAGCACAACTCAATGCAATGATATAGTCTTGGAAACATGGCTAAGTCAAGTTAGGAGGTTGGCTTATGACATTGAAGATCTTGTGGATCAGTTTATCTATATTGTCGGTGAAAGCCAGGTGACATCATTCTTGAGTAATTTGAAGAAACTTTTCAAGAAACCCCAGTCCTTGTTTTCACTGGATAGGATGGCTACCGAGGTTGAGAAAGTAAAGCATAGACTGAGGGAACTGTCGGCTCGGCGAGACCGCCGGGTGCAATCAAACTCTAGTGCACTCGATGTTGAGATACTGAACTATGACAACAAACAAGAAGCATACCAATTCAGACACAGCCAATCAGACAACGAGGATGACTTTGTAGGTGTTGACAAATATAGAGAAATCCTGAATAAGTTGTTGTACTCTGAAGATTGTTCTCTGAATTTCGTTGCTGTCTATGGTATGGGTGGATTGGGCAAAAGTTCTCTTGTTCACAGTGTCTACAAGAGGGAACTGTCCCATTTTGATTGTAGAGCATGGATTTCTGTGTCACAATCATGTAAAATTAATGATATTCTGAGAAACATGTTAAAACAACTCCGTGGTAACGATGACAAAGTACAATCTGAGGTTGGGAAGATGAACATTGAGGACTTAAGAACAGAGTTGAAGACATTTCTAGAGCAAAAGCGCTTCATGATTGTACTGGATGATGTATGGAGAGGTGCAGTTGCTTTGGAAATCAGGAATCTCCTTTCTAATTGTGGGAAGAGAAGCAGAGTTGTCATCACAACTAGAATTGATGAGGTGGCTTCTATTGCTGAAGATGCATGCAAGATCAGTCTTGAGCCTCTAAACAAGCACGACGCATGGATTTTATTCTGCAGAAAGGTGTTCTGGAGAATCCAAAATCATGTTTGTCCTCCAGAATTGCTGAAGTGGGGTGAAAAGATGGTGAACAAATGTGCAGGCTTGCCATTAGCACTTGTGGCATTAGGGGGCTTATTATCACTAAGAGATAAGAGTGAGGCGGAATGGGAGTCTTTGTACAGTAAACTAACATGTGAATTGCATGACAATCCAGATATAAATCATGTGGAGTGAATTCTGAATTTAAGTTACAGGCATCTACCGGATTATTTGCAAAACTGTTTCTTATTTTGTGCTATGTTCCCGGAAGGCCGTCTCCTTAAGAGGAAGAAGTTGATTAGACTGTGGATTGCAGAAGGGTTTGTTGAACAAAGAGGAACAATCAGCTTGGAGGAGGCCGCTGAAAGCTATCTCATAGAGCTCGTCCATCGAAGCATGCTTCAAGTTGTAGAGAGGAACAGTTTTGGTCGGATTCGACGTTTCCGTATGCATGATCTTGTACGTGAATTGGCCATTAAACTCTCCTAGAAGGAGTGTTTCAGTTCGCGTTATGATGACACCTCAGGAGTTACACAGATCGTGCCAGATTCACGCCGAGTGTCAGTACTCCGATGCAACACCAACATCAGATTGACCTTAGAATCATCGATACTTCGCACCTTATTAGCATTTGACAGGACCATGCTGCATTGTTCTTGGTCTCATTACATTCCATCCAAATGTAAGTACCTTGCTGTGTTGGACTTGTCAGGCTTGCCTATTGAGACTATCAGCCATTCAATTGGGGAATTGTTTAATCTCAAGTATTTGTGCCTCAATGACACCAATGTGAAATCACTCCCAAAAACTGTCAGCAGACTTCAGAATTTAGAAACCTTAAGTCTTAAAAGGACTCAGTTAATAGCTTTCCCTCCTGGGTTTGCGAAACTAAAGAAGCTGCGGCATGTACATGTCTGGAAATTGCTAGATAATGCACAGTCAAGTTTCAGTCAGTCCTTGGGTGTTCGGACAACTGATGGCCTTTGCAATTTGAAGGAACTGCAAACCTTGGATGAAGTCCAAGCAAATGAACAATTTGTGAGCAGAATGGGAGATTTAGCCCAACTAAGGAGTCTTTACATTTCAGAGGTAAGGAGTAAATACTGCTCACAATTGTGTTCGTCTACATCAAAGATGCAACATCTCATAAGATTGCATGTGAAAGCAAGCAACCATGGCGAGGTGCTCCGGCTGGAATCGCTGTCGTTGCATTCTCAGCTTCAGACACTTGAGCTGACAGGACAGTTGTCGGGAGGGGTGCTGCAATCTCCATTCTTTTCGGCTCACACAAACACCCTTGTCAGATTAAGTTTGTGTTGGTGCAATTTTGCAGAAAACCCAATGCCGCATCTGTCTAAGTTATCAAATTTAACAAGCTTGCGCCTGAGAATGGCGTACACCGGGCAGCAACTGGGGTTCGATGCAGGTTGGTTCCCAAAGTTGAAAGGGATGGCCTTGATAGACATGGCATGTGTTCGTCGGATATGCATAGAAGAGGGAGCTTTGATCAGTCTCGAGTATCTGAACATTGGTGGTCTCGGTGAATTAGCTGGTGTCCCTGATGGCATCGAATTTCTCCGGTCCATACGGGAGGTACATTTCGGCACCATGCATCCTGATTTCAGTGCCAATTTGCAAGAAAGCGCTAGAATAAGAAGGCTGAAACACATCCCTGTCATGTATAGGCGGTAAGAAGGTAAAGCTACTTCCGCTGTTTTTTAATTCTTATCGTGGGCATCGACATTGTCTTGGGATACACTTTTCACCATTAGACCATTACCTTCCTTTTGTATGTTAGTGAAATTATTTTCTACTAAAAGAATCTAGCAATAACATTTGCACATGACAAGAAAATACTTCCATATAGATATTGGTGGTCAAAAGTTTGAACTAGAGTTATGTCTCGAAAGAATGGAGGGTGGCGGGAGACATTCTGTTGCACGTTGGCGCATGGTGTGAGACCGAGGCTGTGTGGGCTCGATCGCACTCCACGGTTTTGGACTTCGTTCGCCAGTGCAGAAGTCCAAAGCTTGGAGAAATTTCCCGTTCCATATTTCTGTCCTAGCTGTACCTTGATCTTGTTATTGGTTTACTGTTTCGAAAAACATTGAGGTTGTTTATCTCCTGTCTAACTGCCTCAATTTTTCCAATCCAGTCAACGGTGAGCTCCGGACACGGTCGCCTAATAGTTCTCCTCTTCAAAAGTGTCGCCGCCTAATAGTTCCCCTCTTCAAAAGTGTCGCCGCCTCCGGACACGGTCGCCTAATAGTTCTCCTCGCTAGTTGAACTTGGTTTGATCAGAAGTTCAGAACTGCAGTTTAGTTTCTTGCAGATGCAGCAGCATTGGTATATGGGATCAATATTCAATGTGTAGTACATTGCATAATGCTAATGCTGTACGTTGAATTCTTGGCCTTGGTCTGAAGAATGTTGAATATTTAACCGAAATGCTGCAATTCAGCTTCACTGTACAGAGGGTTTAGCCACAGATGATAAAACGTCGGCACATGGGAATGCGGTAACATACGCCTAATCAAGAACACAGTCGCTAAATTCCTAATCAGCGTTCAGCTTGACAGTTTCAGACATTATTGGCACAGTAGAATACATGTTCATGGAAAGTAAAAGCAGATAGAAATTAAGCTGTTGTTCATCGAGCAAGTTTATGCTGTGGACCAGGAACATGCCACCAAATTTGCGAGCAATGCAAGGAAATTGAGATCCAATGCCATCTATTTCATTATCACCGAGACAGTAGTTTCACATCGAGATATAAAAATCCGAGCAAATATTGATAATACAGCACTCAGAACAAACAAAAACACTACTCCATGGTTCCTCCCTGGAGGGAATATGTGAGTCTACTTTACAACGGAGCAGGGGCGAGCTTCCATGTATGATCCGCAGCCTCATCCTAGCTAGCGAGATGGCTGGGCGAGCTCTTGAACATCGTGTGCCACATGTACGCCCTGGAGAGGACCATCTCCAGCTTTGGTCGAGAGGTGCTGGAGGAACATGACCATCTCTCGAAAAACCAGCTTCTGTGGCTGTAAATTTTTAAAGAGAACATCACCACAAGTGAGAAAAATAGCTGCCAGTGGAAACAACAAACAACTAACTTGATTTAGATTGTTACTCGAGGAAAAATTTGCATTCTTTTCCATTTGGGTTGCAATCAAAATGACCTAATAGAAGCTACATACAAATAATAAATTTCCGAACCATGAAATAACTTCGATGCTGATTTCAAAATTTAAATCCCTGCACACTTAACAACTCATTGATTCAATCCTATGTAGAAATTGTGCATACCTAATATAACAGCTGGCCTAGAGAGTTCATTTGTGAATTTGGTAATCCTTGCGGAATCTATTACTCTCTTCTCCAGATTATTGCTTTATGGGAAGAATAAGCTGTGCTTGAACAGCATCAGCAGCCGCTGCAGGTAGTAATTGGAGCAGAAGAATAAACACTAACGTGTGCAGAAAAAGTCTGATGGGCCATGTGACTAGTTTGTGTTCTGGCCACCAGAGAACATGAAACTGCCATAGATAGCCACACCAGTTAACAGAGAAGGTACTACTGTCAACATCGAAGCAGATCCCTCGTCTTGCTCTTGAAGACTCACAAGCACTTACACCAATACGAGACATTAGTATCTTCCAACAGTGCATAGATCTGCCTTATCCGGGGTGTAATTCATGGAGCCAATCATTTCACTCCATGAAGCTAAAACCCAACTCTTTCCTGGCTCCCTTCTCCACCATCATCTGCCGAATGGCTCTTGCATCTTCCCATCGACCATTGACAGCATACAAGTTGAACAGAACAGCATAACGTCCACCATGTTGTGGCTCTAGCTCAATGAGCCGCTTCCCTACACGTTCGCCAACAGTAATATCATTATGCATCCGGCATGACGACATCAGCGCACCCCATTGCGACGCATGGGGCTCCATCGGCATGTCCAACAAGACAGCCTCAGCCTCCTCAAGGCGCCCCGCACGCCCAAGGAGATCAGCTAGGCACCCATAGTGCTCTCTCTGTGGCTCGATCCCGTGCTGCCGCATCGACTGGAAAATTTTCCTCCCTTCATCCAGGCGACCCGTGTGGGTGCACGCGCACAAAGCAGCAACAAACGTCGACTGATTTGGCACAAAACCATTCTCGAACATCCTTTGGAACAACTCGAGTGCACGCTCGCCATGGCCATTCATGGCAAGCCCCCCGATCATCGAATTCCACAGCACGACGTCACGGCAGCGAACAGAGTCGAAAGCACGCCACGCCTCCTCCATGCACCCACACTTGCAGTACATGTCCACCAGCGCGGTCTCGGCCATGACATTCCTTTGCGTGCCTGCAAGCCCCTCTGTTTCCAGATACCGATGGACCCCCCGACCCCTCTCGACGGCACCGAGATGGGCGCACGCCTTGAGCACGCTCACCAGCACCACCACGTCCGGCTTGAAACCCTCCCCCATCATCCGATCAAACACCCGCAGCGCCTCGTCGAACTCCGCCGCACGCACAAGCGCGTCGACCATGGCGCTCCAGGACACCAGGTTCCGCCCGGGCATTCTGCCGAACACCTCCCGCGCCGCTGCCAGGTCGCCGCTCTTGCCGTAGCCGGACACCATGGTGTTCCAGGAGGCGGCGTCCAGAGCGGCGCCCGAGTCGTCGAACACCCTGCGCGCGTGGGGCAGGAGGCCGAGGGCGCAGTAGAGCTTGAGGAGGGAGTTGGTGACGACGGGGTGCGCGAGCGCGCCGCACTTGAGCGCGTGCGCGTGGGCGACAGGCGCGGCCAGGCGGGTACAGCCGCCGCCGGAGGCGGACGAGGCGAGGGCGGCGAGGAGGAGGGAGAAGGTGTAGGGGGTGGGCGGCGCGGCGGCGCGGATGCGGGAATAGAGGGCGAGCGAGGCGGCCGCGGGGGCGCCGCGGCGCGCGAGCGAGGCGTGGAGCGGGCAGCCGTGGGAGGGCGCTGTGGAGAAGAAGGCGGCGGCGACGACGAGTCTGCGGAGGCGGCCGGGCGCGGCAGCGAGCAGACACCACGCCATGGCTGAGGTAGAGCCACAACATGGTGGCACCATGCAGTGGTGAAAAATTCGGTGGTTATCAAAAAGGGACTGATCTGCGCGGGCGCGCCGGCCCAAACTTTCGACGGGCCGTGTATGAACCGCAGGATCCACCAACCCCACGTCGTCTGCATCGTTGGATCCGCATGGAACATTTTTCTTCCTGTGCAGCAAACTTTCGATACGATGCAACAATTTTTTCAACGATTGCAACAAAAAACAAAATTTGTAGCAAAAAAAAATATCTACGTTATCGTAGCAAAAAAACCGAAGCTGATGGTGCGTAGTAGCAAAAGTCAAACGCGGTTATAGCAAAAATATTTACGTGAATGCAACTTTTTTAGTGAACAGTTGCAGCAAAACATGATGTCGGTTGTAGCAAAAACTGACACGGTTGTAGCAAAAGTAAAAAAACATCGATTGTAACGAAAAATCCGACGAACTGAACTTGCAACCAAATGTATATGCAGTTTTTTTACTGGGGCAAAAAATAGTAAAAAAACGCTTGCAGCAAATATGACGCTGGTTGCAACATATTTAGACGAAAAATGTTGCATCCACTGACCAGCGAAGCACGCAGATGGAAAAATGTTGCATGGGTCCAAGCGCGAGAGGGGACGACCGGCGCACGGGTGGGAAACGGTTCCCTATCAAAAATTCAAAATATTTGTAATCCCAAAACTTTGAGCCAGATTCAAACATATTTAAATTTAGTCGAAAATCGTTAAAAGTAAATGAATTTTGATATATCAAAATCTGAAATGATTTCCAAAAGTTCGCATACTTCTGTGAGGACTGGAATTTTTCTGTTTTTCTGTATTTTAAAACCTCGATTCTACCTATGAAATCTGGTGCCTGGCTCCTCCTCGGACCCCTTTCATAGTTGCACTCTTTGCAGTTTTTTTTTTTTTTTTTTTGTAGGATCCAACTATTCTTCTCATCAACAAAGATCAAGAATCAAGATTTGGTGCTCAGGTCCAACAAGGGATTATAACGGCGGCCAAACACTATCCTAGAAGTCTTAGAGTGCTTGATACGTTTTAGTCTCATGACTAAAAGTAATGGGACTAAAACTTGCTAGCCTCATCCATGTTTGGATCCAAATACTAAAGAGACTAAAATCAAGTTAATAATTATTTAGTATCCTTCAAAGCCTTCAATCCAAAACTCGTCTGTGTTAAAGGAGAGGAGTTAAATAAGGAAAGAGATGATTAATTCATATTTTAGTAGGGATATCCCTGACTAAAAAAATTTAGTCTTAAGTTTTAGCCCCTCTTTAGTCAAGGATGCCTGGAACTTTAGCCTCTTAAAAGAGACTATTTTTAGTCAGACTAAAATAAGTCCCTTGGATCCAAGCACCCTCTTATATCTTTGTTGACATTCTATAGTGTAACACACTGCACATGGTGCGAGACTAGGCCTGCGTTTGCGTGTTCAGACTCGTAACAGTTTCAGAAAGTTTCGTCTATGAACTCTAAATAACTCAACCACAAAATGTCAAAATGGCCACCAGATTTTGAGAAGTATTGTAACTGCATCCAAAACCGATGACATATATTCATTATCACCGAGACGGTAGTTTCACAGCGAGATATACAAATCGGAGCAGATGTTAATAATACAGCACTCAAAATAAACATGAAACTCCCCCCTCGTTCATCCCCGAAGGGTATATGTGAGTCTACATTACAACGGAAGCTGGACTGCTCCGCCGCCTGCTCCCAGGCATGATCAACAGCCGCATAGTCCTCCTAGTTTGCGAGATGGCTGGGCGAGCTCTTGAACATCGTGTGCCACATGTACGCCCTGGAGAGGACCATCTCGAGCTCATGGTGCGCCCAGTTCCTGGTTGGGAGGTGCTGGAGAAACATGACCATCTCCTGGAAATCCAGCTTCTGCAACTTCTCTGACCACTGGCGAAGAAAGAGACAAAGGGAACATCACTCTGAATCCAAATCTTTAGTGGAAATCCATAAGCTGGATTGCACACAATGAAGGCGGGGAACATGATAGACAGCCTCAAACCAATAGAGAGCAAGGAATATTTTGACTTACTGTTAACAAAAAGCTAGCTGATATGTACACGAGAAAATCTGGTAGATAATCTCCTTCAGCAAGATATGTATCCCACAAGCGTGTCACAAGATGAAAAGGAACCTGCCATGATGTACAATATGAAGGGACATGAATGTGCAGATTACATATACAATGCCCATTGACTAGACTAACCTCGCGTATCAAAAGACAGTTGAACCAACGGAAGGCAAACTGAAGGAACTCCAATCCTTGTTCCTCTATGTGCTTCGATAAAGGTTCTGTATACATGGAAGATGATTGGAGGACAATATCAGTATTTCAAGTATTAGCCAAAACTGCTATGTGTCCCATGGCATGCTAAATTAATGACAATGTACTTAATAGGATGCTTCTCTTAGAATTATTATTATTATTATTCCTTCAACGTTCCTAATGTCCGGTAACTCCTTAAATTTCCTTCATCACGCTATACTTAATTACTATGGTAGGAAGGACTATCATAGATGTCAATCGATGGAACATTACCATCTATTCGGTGAACCAACTCTTTCAACCTGAATACAAGGCGTTGTATTCCAGGTTGTGCAAAGGTATAATGGTCCTGCATGCCATCAAGAAACTTCGAGAGACACCAATAGCAGTCTGCTTCTATGTTAGAAACGTCCTGCAAAGAAAGGTTTTCCATGGACCAAGTGTCCAGATTGCCTTCTAAGTGCTCTGATAAGAACACAATCAAGAACGGTGTAACAAGGTCGTTTATTCCTTGGACGTAGCCACTTGCAGGGTGCCTGATGGCCCTGAAAATGAAACATTGTTGTGTTAGGAAATAGTGGAGAAAAGCAAAGAATAATCATTATTCTGGCAGCATCAGAGGTCAAGTTTCATGAAAAACTCCATCCATCTGATCCCATTTTCCACCAAAATGCATCAAGCAGTGCAGTGCCTAATTATAAGGTAGCAAAAGGTGCTTTTCGCAGACAAAAATCAGAATGCATGTTAAAAAAAATATAGGTACATATTTATTGATAAATCAAGATAAATCACACAAGCGCAGCGCCTCACCAGGTATATAAAATACGTTCCAAGGATTTCTGAATCTGAGGATCCTGGAAAAATGTAACATCTGGCACAGTTCTTGGGCAATCAACAGCAATCTACAAGACAGCATGTGAGTAAAGATTGACGTATTCTATGAAAAAAGGGGCAGACCTGGTGATGTGAATTCAGGCCTGAAATGTTACCTGGCGAAGCATAGTAATCTCTTCATCTGAGCGTTCAGTATCCGAAATATCATAATATTGAGAAACACATTCTACATACTCAAGTCTTTTCCTCGTTAAAACACCTTCTCTTCTATCCGCATTGGGTGGTGCATATCCCTATAGCCAACTGATATTAAATTCAATACTGAAATACAACACTTGAAAGAGGTAACATTATCTCACAATAAACATGTTATATGTCTACTCACCAAAAGAAGCCTCCATATGTTAGGTCGCATATAAGGTGGCACGCCACTCCAAGATAATTCACGCAATTTATCTACATAATCAAGTAAGAGCAGTGGATGACAACTGAATTCTGGACAAACTACGAAAATTTAAGGGAAAAACAACATTCTATAAGTATACAACTAACATAAAATCCAGTCAGAATTAAACCTGAAACTATAAATATATGGTGCCCTTTAACCAATACAGAATTATTAAACTAATTTTCTTTAAAAAATAATGGCACTAGTTCAGAAAGTATAAAATTCAAATTTACTACCGTCTCAGTATTACAGCCAAATTTCCATGTTTAACTTTTAGAAACTGAAAACATCACCACAAGTGAGAAAAGTAGCTGTCAGTGGAAACAACTCACAAGATTTAGATTGTCACTCTAGGTAAAATTTGCATTCTTTTCCATTTGGGTCGCAATCAAAATGACCATATAGTAGCTAAATATAAATAATAAAATTCCAAAGCAGAAAATAACTTCAATGTTGATTTCAAAATTCAAATTCGCGCACACTTAATAACTCATTGAATCAATCCTATATAGAAATTGAGCATACCTAATATAACAGCTGGCCTAGAGAGTTCATTTGTGAATTTGGTAATCCTTGCGGAATCTGTCGCTCTAGCCCCAGAAACTAATCCTTGGGCATCCGGTAATGAATTGACACTACTTGTTGATGGTGAAATTGATTTCTTAGAACTAATGTTGTCAGTTGTGTTACCAGATGCTTGCCCTTCTACCTGAACAAGTTGAATATCATCAGTTTCAATCTGGAGTTCATACGTCGCAAAGCAATGTCAAGAACTGACACATTACCTCCTGTAAGCCTTCATTTTGTTCATCTTCATAGCGATCATTCTCAGAGCGTGGGGAGTATTCAGGAGGTGAAAGAGGCTCAGATCTTCGGGTTAGCATCACCTTCCCAGGAAAGCTCCGTCCTTTGAGCATTCTGACAAAGAATTGTAAGAATAGCAACAAGTTTTTCTGTAAGGTTACAAGCAGACAGACTTTGCAATACTAGCAAGCAATAACTGGTATCTCTAATCATGATCATGGAGTGAAATTTAGACAGGAACACTATATAAGTGGACAGAAGCCAACGATCTTTACACTAAAAATGTACTCCCTCTGTCCCATAATATAAGAGCGTTGTGTGTACTAGTATAGTGTTAAAAACGCTCTTATATTACAGGAAAGAGGGAGTACTCCAAAAGGCTGAAATACTGATATATTCCTATTTCATGTACTCCCTCCGTCCCAAAATAAATGTCTTAAACTTAATACAAATTTATACTAGAGCTAGTATAAAGTTGAGACAGTTATTTTGGGACAGAGGGAGTATCAAACTCTATATTGCTAACTGTTAAATCATCATACTCCTTCTTTGTGAGGGGTGTACTGTTACTGACTGCACCCAATCAGAAAAAAGAAACAGATAGCAGGTGAGTTGTGCGAGAAGGAGGGGACTGACCCTTGCACGTTGCGGAGTGTCTGGTTGAAGCGCCATTCCGAGTTGTTGGGGCTTCCTCCGTCGCCGCCGCCGCTCATCGCCGCTGGTCAGACGGAATCGCCGGAGGTGGCGGTGGAGAGCAACCGATCAGGAGTTGCTCTTCGCCGGATCTTGCTGCCTGCCTCCGGATTCGGGTCTGCATGCACTCGCCTTATCATTCCGTGAAGTGTCCACATCTACATGCGACGGAGGGTCCACTGGAACGGGCACGCACCGAGCAGCTTAGGGCCACGTACCTCGAAGCGCAAGCTGTGGCGATCGCCGCGTGCTTGGCGCGGCAGCGCAGCAGGAGATCCGGGCCGAGAAAACCGGGGAAGCAGGTCTCCCGGCGCGGTCCAACGGTCGCGGACGCGAGCCGTGCGTCGGAGCTTTGGGCCCGCGGATCGGCTGGCTGCTCCAACCCAACCCTAGCCGCAATGCGGGGCGCCGGAATCGGTGAACGGCGCCGGGAGGGGAGATGAGTAGACGAGTTCCCGCGGATAGGGATGCGGCGGCGCGAGGAGGTGGCCGGGGAGGAGGCGGCGCAGTGTAAGTTCTTTTTTTTTTCTTGGACGGGAATGGGGATCTGAGGTGAGAGGTGGGAGTGGGGATCGCTGGGCGAGGAGACGAGAGGTGGGAGACGACGGCGGGTGAGGTGGCACGCCCGCACGAACGGCCGGATGGATTACACGTGTGGCCTAATGGACGGGCGACGTTCTGCAGTGGTGCTGTGTCACTCTAGCGTATCGGAGGTCTGGCAAACAAAGAAGGGAATCGTTCCGAACCGCGCGCGGGCCCTTGTAACAATTTTTTCACCGGGGCGTTTTGCTCGTCAATGGATGTAACATTTTTTGTTTAAATTTATTGTAACCAGCGTCATTTTTGCTGTAATTATTTTTTTATTATTTTTTGTCCCAGAAAAAACTACATATACGTTTGGTTGCAATTTCAGTTTGTCGGATTTTTCGTTACAATCGATGTTTTTTACTTTTGCTACAACCGTGTTATTTTTGCTACAACCGGCATCATGTTTTGCTGCAACCGTTCATTAAAAAAGTTGCATACACGTCACGTAAATATCTGCTACAACCAGTGTTTGACTTTTGATACCACGTACCATCAGCTTTGTTTTTTTGCTATGATCACGCAGATATATTTTTGCTGCTATGATCACGCAGATATATTTTTGCTACAAATTTTGTTTTTTTTTGCAACCGTTGAAAAAATTGTTGCATCGCATCAAAATTTTGCTGCATAGGAGGAAGAATGTTGCATGCGGATCCAACAGTGCGAACGCGCGGGGGTTGGTGGATCCTGCGGCCCACGCGGCCGGCCGAAAGTTTGGCCGGCGCGCCGGCGCAGATCACTCCCCAACAAAGAAAGGGTAAATATACTCGCTCTGTCCTGTCTTAGATTTGTTTAGATATGAATATGTCTAGTCACGTGATACATCCATTTCTAGATAAACTTAAGACAACAATTTTGGGATGGAGGGAGTACTATAGTTTGGGCTATCGTTTCAAAAAAATATTAAAAAAATTCTGATAACTATCAACCTAGGGTCGGCTGTTTCAAAAAATTCAAAACTCACAACACTAGTGTTTTAACTCGTTTTCTGACCAAATGGGCCCACCGGTCAGGCCACGTGGTCCAACGTGCTCACGACGCGGTCGTTAATGGCCGTTACATCGACCGGTACGATCGGAACTGGGTAATAAATACCCAGGTCCTCCTCGGTCGCTCCACTGCCCGCTCACTCCCGTGCTCCCACTCCCCCACTCCATTGTGAGCTCGCCGCCGTCGATGGTAGCCTAGGTCTCGGACCTCCCTGCCGCCATGCCTTCTTGAAACGACGGTGAAACGAGGTCGGATGATGACTCTGAGTCCGTCGGCATGGATATGGGGCTTTTGGTACGTTTCTTCGTAGCCAAACCTAGGGTTACTGACTGGTGCTAGCTACTGCCATGGATCTTGCTTAGTTAAGGAAATTGGTGTGTCATCTGACACGGATCTTGCTTAGTAGGGTTAGGGTTGCTTGTGATCTAGTATTTAGCTAAGTTAGGGTTAGGGGTCTTGCTGATTTGGGGATTTATGTAGGACTACTGGGTTAGGGTTAGGGTTTTTCCTTATTTGGGGATTTATGTAGGGTTAGGGTTAGCGTTCTAATTGTTTGTGCCTCGAGTGGTGATTTAAAATATTGTGGGTGATTTTGTGAATGCAGGAGGAACCTCACACCATTGTGGAGCCACTTTTCTCTGGCCAATTTGAGCTTTTCTGAACCCAAATGCATTCTACACCACATGAGGCCTATGAAGTGTGTGGCTTTCAAAGGCACTTTAACTAGAAGGCGTTTCTATGGCTGCTGAGTGCAGGTTATATCTCAATCTTATCTTTTTTTACTGTTGCGGGACCACATTTGATTACACAATTTTATTAGTACATATGAATGTTCAGCGCACCACATTTGATTGCACTTTAATTGGATGTTTAGTGCACCTCATAAGGCAACATTTCCAGTAACTAAATCTGTTAAAGTAAATATTTTAGTTATCATTTTTAGTTTGTTTCCAAACCTAAACTTAGCAAATGCTTCAGTAGGCATATGGCAGTGTAACAAGTTATCATATTCAGTGATATTAATCACTGTTAATTTACAAACTTTGTCATGCTAGTGTAATAAGTTTATAAATTCATAATTTCCAAATGCAAAAAAATGGTGTGAATTGTGGGGTTGTACAGTAGGTTGACAAGCCTTGGCCTCCTGTTCTTCGTAGATATTTTTCTAAGCTATGGGAAATGTTCCATGAGCAGAACTGTGGAAGGGTACTTGACAAGCAGAAGTTTGAGGAGTAGTTAGACAATCTTAAGGACGAAAATGTCAAGCTTTGCACTGAGTACAACGAGCTTGAGGGAAATGTAGGCAAGATGTTTGATTGGAAGGATCGAAAGGTGGACAACATGGAATACAAGAAGGTAGTGGAGGAGGAAGAGTTTGAGAAGAAGAAGAAGAAGGAGCCAGAGGAGAAATCTTGGTTGGAGGTGCACATGGAAAAGCTAAAACTTGCTAAGGTGGAGAGATACATTTTGTAGACCCCAAGCTGACATTATTGTGAACACCAGGAAGGCTATGAAGGAAGTTGAAGTGGACAGAGATCTTCTTCAAAAGGAGAAGACAAAGCTTGATCAAGTTGTTTCTGAGTTGTTGAAAGATGGCTATGCCAGCAAGGAGAAGTTAGAGTAAATTAAGGCATCCTTGAGTCTTGAAGTGATGGCTATGGTGTTGAAGTACATCCAATGCCGGTATAAGGATGTGGCCTAACTGTGTTAGGTGAAGATATGGGTGTGCATTTTGGGGGAATCTGAAGTCTAGGATCTAATTTGAACTCTAGTAGCTTATGTATGTATGAACCATATTTGCTATGTTCCTAAGTTTGTTGTAATGGATCTTCGATGCTATGTTCTTAAGTATATTGTAATGCATCTTTTATGTTGTGTCTATCTATTTTTTGTCATCACATCCACTTACATGTTGTGCTTTATTGGGCTTTATGGGCCAATTTTTCTCTCATTTAATCCAACTTTGAACCGGTATAGCTATCTTTCACTAGGCATTTTATGTTCTTAAGAACTAGGTCATTAGTTGTTGCAGCTAAGATTTGTTTCACAAAGATAGTGGAGTTGTAGTTGTGAGCAACAATTATATTGCTATCTTTGTTTCAGATCAATGAATGCAACTTTAAACAACATAAGTAGTCCAATTACTCTTAAAAATAGATCAGTCATTACAAACCAAAGCAATTCAACTTAAAGACACACATCCATACTAGTTGGAGGACTGAAACACAACCAGAACAGTTCAACTCAAGTTCAGACACTGAAATTCTAGTTACCACTTGCATACAAATAGTCATTGAGCCATCTCTCTGGGCAATGATACGTCTCCGTCATATGTACTTTTCTGAACTCTTTTGCCCTTGTTTTGGAATCTAATTTGCATGATTTGAATGGAACTAACCCGGACTGACGTTGTTTTCAGTAGAATTGCCATGGTGTTGTTTTTGTGCAGAAATAAAAGTTCTCGGAATGTCCTGAAAATTTACGGAGAATTTTTCTGGAATAAATGAAAAATACCTGCGCAAAGATCCACCAAAGGAGGTGTGCCAGTGGGCCACAAGCCCCTGGGCCGCGTCCACCCCCCTGGCCGCGCCGTGAGGGCTTGTGGGGCCCACGTGGCACCACCGCCTCCAAACTCAGCTCTATATCTTCCGTCTTGCCCGGAAAAAATCAGAGAGAAGGATTCATCGTGTTTTACGATACGGAGGCGCCGCCACCTCCTGTTCTTCATCTGGAGGACAGATTTGGAGTCCGTTCTGGGCTCCGGAGAGGGGAAATCGTCGCCATCGTCATCATCATCCTTCCTCCATCGACAATTCCATGATGCTCTTCACCGTTCGTGAGTAATCTCATCGTAGGCTTGTTGGACGGTGATGAGTTGGATGAGATCTACCATGTAATCGAGTTAGTTTTGACGAGGATTGATCCCTAGTATCTGTTGGGGAACGTAGCATAAATTCAAAGTTTTCCTACGCATATTCAGATCTTCCTATGGAGAGACCAGCAACGAGAGAGGGGTAAGAGCATCTTCATACCTTTGAAGATCGCTAAGCGAAAGCGTTGCTAGAACGCGGTTGATGGAGTCGTACTCGCAGCGATTCCGATCTAGTGCCGAACTACGGCACCTCCGCGTTCAACAAACGTGCAGCCCGGTGACGTCTCCCGCACCTTGATCCAGAAAGTAGGAGGGAGAGGTTGGGGAAGAACTCCAGCAACACGACGGCGTGGTGTCGATGGAGAGACGAGGTCTCCCGGCAGGGCTTCGCCAAGCACCGGCAGAGAGGAGGAGGAAGAGGAGCAGGGCTGCGCCGAGAGAGAGGAAAAACCGTGTGCCTCAATGGCCAAAAGTGCCCGATATATATAAGGGAAGGGGAGAGGGGGTGCCACCCCTAGGGGGTGCGGCAGCCCCCCATATGGGAGGTGCGGCGGCCAGAAGGGGGAGGAGGGGGTGGCGCACCATCTGGTGGGCCTTAGGCCCACCTGGCTTAGGGTTTGCCCCCCCTTTTCTCTCCCTTGCGCAATGGGCTGAGTGGGGAGGCGCACCAACCCACCTAGGGGCTGTTTCCCACCCCCACTTGGCCCACCTTATCTCCCGGGGTCGTTGCCCCCCTTTGGTGGTCCCCTAGGGCCAGCTCCGGTGGTCCCGGTACGTTACCAGTGACCCGCGAAACACTTCCGGTGTCCGAAACCATCCGTCCTATATATCAATCTTTACCTCCGGACCATTCCGGAGCTCCTCGTGATGTCCGGGATCTCATCCGGGACTCCGAACAACTTTCGGTAACCTCGTACAACAATTCCCAATAACCCTAGCGTCATCAAACCTTAAGTGTGTAGACCCTACGGGTTCGGGAGACAGGCAGACATGACCGAGACACCTCTCTCGCCAATAACCATCAGCGGGGTCTGGATACCATGGTGGCTCCCACTTGCCCCACGATGATCTCATTGGATGAACCACGATGTCAAGGATTCAATCAATCCCGTATACGATTCCCTTTGTCTGTCGGTATAGAACTTGCCCGAGATTCGATCGTCGGTATACCTATACCTTGTTCAATCTCGTTACTGGTAAGTCTCTTTACTCGTTCTGTAGCACGTCATCGTGTGACTAACTCCTTAGTCACATTGAGCTCATGATGATGTTCTACCGAGTGGGCCCAGAGATACCTCTCCGTCACACGGAGTGACAAATCCCGATCTTGATTCGTACCAACCCAACAGACACTTTCGGAGGTACCCGTAGTGCACCTTTATAGTCACCCAGTTACGTTGTGACGTTTGATACACCCAAAGCACTCCTACGGTATCCGAGAGTTGCACAATCTCACGGTCGAAGGAAAAGATACTTGACATTAGAAAGACATTAGCATACGAACAATACGATCTAGTGCTAGGCTTAGGATTGGGTCTTGTCCATCACATCATTCTCCCAATGATGTGATCCCGTTATCAATGACATTTGATGCCCATGATCAGGAAACCATGATCATCCATTGACTAACGAGCTAGCCAACTAGAGGCTTGCTAGGGACACATTGTGATCTATTTATCCACACATGTATTACTGTTTCCTGTTAATACAATTATAGCATGAACAATAGACGATTATCATGAACAAGGAAATATGATAATAACCATTTTATTATTGCCTCTAGGGCATATTTGCAACAGTCTCCCACTTGCACTAGAGTCAATAATCTAGTTACATTGTGATGTATCGAACACCCATAGCATTATGGTGTTGATCATGTTTTGCTCGTGGAAGAGGTTTAGTCAACGGGTCTGCAATATTCAGATCCGTGTGTACTTTACAAATATCTATCACTCCACTCTGGACATGGTCCTGGATGGAGTTGTAGCGGCATTTGATGTGCTTCATCTTCCGGTGAAACCTGGGCTCCTTGGCTATGGCAATGGCTCCAATGTTATCACAGAAGAGTGTCATAGGACCGACGCGCTTGGAACCACTCCAAGGTCGGTGATGAGCTCCTTCATCCAAATTCCTTCATGAGCCGCTTCTGAAGCAGCTATGTACTCCGCTTCACATGTAGATGCTGCCACGACTTCTTGCTTGCTGCTGCACCAGCTCACTGCCCCACCATTCAACACATATACGTATCCGGTCTGTGACTTGGAGTCATCCGGATCTGTGTCGAAGCTAGCGTCGACGTAACCCTTTACGACGAGCTCTTCGTCACCTCCATAAACGAGAAACATTTCCTTAGTCCTTTTCAGGTACTTAAGGATATTCTTGACCGCTGTCCAGTGTTCCATACCTGGATCACTTTGGTACCTCCCTACCAGACTTATGCAAGGTTTATATCAGGTCTGGTACACAGCATGGCATACATTAGAGAGCCCACGGCTGAAGCGTAGGGGATAGAACTCATCTTCTCTCTATCTGTTGCCGTGGTCGGCGACTGAGTCTTACTCAATCTCATACCTTGCAAAACTGGCAAGAACCCTTTCTTTGAGTTTTCCATATTGAACTTCTTCAATATCTTGTCAAGGTATGTACTTTGCGAAAGACCTATGAGGCGTCTTGATCTATCTCTATAGATCTTGATGCCTAATATGTATGCAGCTTCTCCAAGGTCCTTCATTGAAAAAATCTTGTTCAAATAGGCCTCTATGCTCTCCAACATCTCTATATTATTCCCCATCAATAATATGTCATCCACATACAATATGAGGAAAGCTACAGAGCTCCCACTCACTTTCTTGTACAGACAGGCTTCTCCGTAAACCTGTATGAACCCAAACGCTTTAATCACTTCATTAAAGCGAATGTTCCAACTCCGAGATGCTTGCACCAGCCCATAGATGGAGCGCTGGAGCTTGCACACTTTGTTAGCACCCTTAGGGTCGACAAAACCTTCTGCTTGCATCATATACAACTCTTCCTTAAGGTTCTCGTTAAGGAACGCTGTTTTGACGTCCATTTGCCAAATTTCATAATCATAAAAGGCGGCAATTGCTAACATGATTCGGACTGATTTCAGCTTCGCTACGGGAGAGAAAGTCTCTTCGTAGTCAACTCCTTGAATTTGTCGAAAACCCTTTGCGACAAGTCGAGCTTTGTAAACGGTTACATTACCATTTGCATCAGTCTTGTTCTTGAAGATCCATTTATTTTCTATGGCTCACCGGTCATCGGGCAAGTCCACCAAAGTCCATACTTTGTTCTCATACATGGATCCTATCTCGGATTTCATAGCCTCAAGCCATTTGTTGGAATCCGGGCCTGCCATCGCTTCTTCATAGTTCTAAGGTTCACCGTTGTCTAACAACATGATTTCCATCACAGGGTTGCTGTACCACTCTGGTGCGGAGCGTGCCCTTGTGGACCTTTGCGGTTCAGTAGTAACTTGATCCGAAGCTTCATGATCATCATCATTAACTTCCTCTTCAGTCGGTGTAGGCGCCACAGGAACAACCTCCCGCGCTGCGCTACTATCCTGTTTGAGAGGGGTGTAATTACCTCATCAAGTTCTACCTTCCTCCCACTTACTTCTTTCGAGAGAAACTCTTTCTCTAGAAAGAATCCGTTCTTGGCAACAAAGGTTTTAACTTCGGATCTAAGATAGAAGGTATACCCAATAGTTTCCTTAGGGTATCCTATGAATACGCATTTCTCCGCTTTGGGTTCGAGCTTTTCTGGTTGAAGTTTCTTCACATAAGCATCGCAGCCCCAAACTTTAAGGAACGACAACTTAGGTTTCTTGCCAAACCATAGTTCATACGGTGTCGTCTCAACGGATTTAGACGGTGCCCTATTTAAAGTGAATGCTGCAGTTTCTAATGCGTGTCCCCAAAATGATAGCGGTAAGTCGGTGAGAGACATCATAGATCGTACCATATCTAATAAAGTGCGATTACGACGTTCAGACACTTCGTTGCGCTGCGGTGTGCCAGGCGGCGTCAGTTGTGAAACGATTCCACACTTCCTTAGGTGTGTGCCAAACTCGTGACTTAAATATTCGCCTCCACGATGAGATCGTAGACATTTAATTTTTCTGTCACGTTGATTCTCAACCTCACTCTGAAATTCCTTGAACTTCTCAAACGTCTCAGATTTGTGCTTCATCAAGTAGATGTACCAATACCTACTCAAATCATCGGTGAGAGTGAGAACATAACGATAACCACCGCGAGCTTCAACGTTCATTGGACCACACACATCAGTATGTATTATTTCCAATAAGTCGGTTGCTCTCTCCATTATTCCAGAGAATGGAGTCTTAGTCATCTTGCCCATGAGGCACGGTTCGCATGTGTCAAATGATTCAAAGTCAAGAGACTCTAATAGTCCATCAGTATGGAGCTTCTTCATGCGCTTAACGCCGATATGACCAAGGCGGCAGTGCCACAAGTATGTGGGACTATCATTATCAACTTTGCATCTTTTGGTACTCACACTATGAATATGTGTAACATCACAATCGAGATTCATCAAGAATAAACCATTCACCAGCGGAGCATGACCATAAAACATATCACTCATATAAATAGAACAACCATTATTCTCTGACTTAAATGAGTAGCTGTCTCGCATTAAGCAAGACCCTGATACAATGTTCATGCTTAAAGCTGGTACTAAATAACAATTATTAAGGTTTAAAACTAATCCCGACGGTAGATGTAGAGGTAGCGTGCCGACGGCGATCACATCGACCTTTGAACCATTCCCGACGCGCATCGTCACCTCGTCCTTGGCCAGTTTCCGCTTATTCCGCAGTTCCTGCTTTGAGTTGCAAATGTGAGCAACAACACCGGTATCAAATACCCAGGAGCTACTACGAGCGCTTGTAAGGTACACATCAATAACATGTATATCACATATACCTTTAACGTTGCCGGCCTTCTTGTCCGCTAAGTATTTGGGGCAGTTCCGCTTCCAGTGACCCTTTCCCTTGCAATAGAAGCACTCAGTCTCATGCTTGGGTCCGTTCTTTTTCTTCTTCCCGGTATCTGTCTTACCGAGCGCGACAACAGCTTTGCCGTCTTTCTTGAAGTTCTTCTTACCCTTGCCTTTCTTGAAACTAGTGGTCTTGTTGACCATCAACACTTGATGCTCTTTCTTGATTTCTACTTCTGCAGACTTGAGCATCGAGTACAACTCGAGAATGGTCTTCTCCATCCCTTGCATGTTGTAGTTAAGCACAAAGCCTTTGTAGCTTGGTGGGAGAGACTGGAGGATTCTGTCAATTATAGCATCATCCGAAAGTTCGACTCCAAGTGAAGTCAGACGATCGTGTAACCCAGACATTTTGAGTATGTGCTCACTGACACAACTGTTCTCCTCCATCTTACACCTAAAGAACTTGTCGGAGACTTCATATCTCTCGACACGGGCATGAGCTTGAAAAACTAGCTTCAGCTCCTGGAACATCTCATATGCCCCGTGTTGCTCAAAACGCCTTTGGAGCCCCGTTTCTAAACTGTATAACATGCCACACCTGACCAGAGAGTAGTCATCACTCCGCGTTTGCCAGACGTTCAGAATGTCCTGGGCTGCTGCGGGAGCGGGAGGGTCACCTAGCGGCGCATCAAGGACATAAGCCTTTTTAGCTGCTTCAAGGATGAGCTTCAAGTTGCGAACCCAGTCCGCATAGTTGCTACCATCATCTTTCAGCTTGTTTTTCTCTAGGAATGCGTTGAAATTGAGGTTGACGTTGGACATCTACAATATTTATAAAGACAACTTTTAGACTAAGTTCATGACAATAAAGTTCATTTAATCAAATTAAGTATGAACTCCCACTTAAATCGACATCCCTCTTGTTATCTAAGTGATACATGATCCATGTTGACTAACCCGTGTCCAATCATCACGTGAGACGGACTAGTCACCATGGTGAGCAACTCCATGCTGATCGTATTCAACCATACGACTCATGTTCGACCTTTCGGTCTCTTGTATTCGAGGTCATGTCTGTACATGCTAAGCTCGTCGAGTCAACCTAGGTGTTTTGCGTGTGTAAATCTGGCTTACACCCGTTGTATGCGAACGTTAGAATCTATCACACCCGATCATCACGTGGTGCTTCGAGACAACGAACCTTCGCAACGGTGCACACTTAGGGGAATACGTTCTCGAAATTTTAAGAGGGATTATCTTATTATGCTACCGTCGTTTTAAGCAATAAGATGTAAAACATGATAAACATCACAATGCAATCATATAGTGACATGATATGGCCATTATCATCTTTGCTCTTTCGATCTCCATCTTCAGGCATCGCATGATCATCATCGTCACCGGCGTGACACCATGATCTCCATCATCATGATCTCCATCATCGTGTCTCCGTGAAGTCGTCACGCCAACTATTACTATCACTACTACTATAGCTAACCGTTAGCAATGAAGTAAAAGTAGTAAGCACATGGCGTTGCATCTCATACAATAAATTAAGACAACTCATATGGCTCCTGCCGGTTGTCATTCTCATCGACATGCAAGTCGTGAAACCTATTACAATAACATGATCATCTCATACATCATACATGCAACATCACAACTTTGGCCATATCACATCACATGTCAAACCCTGCAAAAACAAGTTAGACGTCCTCTAATTGTTGTTGCAAGTTTTACGTGGCTGATTTGGGTTTCTAGCAAGAACGCCTTCTTACCTACGTGACAGCCACAACGATGATATGCCAAAGCTATTTACCCTTCATAAGGACCCTTTTCATCAAATCCAATCCGACTAGAGTAGGAGAGACAGACACCCGCTAGCCACCTTTATGCACTGTGTGCATGTCTGTCGGTGGAACCAGTCTCACGTAAGCGTACGTGTAAAGTCGGTCCGGGCCGATTCATCCCACAATACCGCCGGAAAATAATAAGACTAGTAGCGGCAAGCAAATTGACAAATCATCGCCCACAACTTTTGTGTTCTACTCGTGCATAGAATCTACGCATAGAAAACCTGGCTCTGATACCACTGTTGGGGAACGTAGCATAAATTCAAAATTTTCCTACGCATATTCAGATCTTCCTATGGAGAGACCAGCAACGAGAGAGGGGTAAGAGCATCTTCATACCTTTGAAGATCGCTAAGCGGAAGCGTTGCTAGAACGCGGTTGATGGAGTCGTACTCGCAGCGATTCTGATCTAGTGCCGAACTACGGCACCTCCGCGTTCAACACACGTGCAGCCCGGTGACGTCTCCCGCACCTTGATCCAGCAAGGAGGAGGGAGAGGTTGGGGAAGAACTCCAGCAACACGATGGCGTGGTGTCAATGGAGAGACGAGGTCTCCCGGCAGGGCTTCGCCAAGCACCGGCACAGAGGAGGAGGAAGAGGAGCAGGGTTGCGCCGAGAGAGAGGAAAAACCGTGTGCCTCAATGGCCAAAAGTGCCCGATATATATATGGGAAGGGGAGAGGGGGTGCCACCCCTAGGGTTACCACC